>NC_064620.1:225716545-226341545 GCF_023898315.1 Schistocerca nitens | reverse complement strand
GTTCTGTCAGTTTCTCTGCAGCCACATTTAGGTTGTAAAATAGCAGCACACAATCTATAGAAACGAAAGATCCTTCCTCCACTGCCCATTTTAAAAGTTTTGCTGGTTTTCCAAGCGGGAACACAATTATGCCTTTTGTGCCCATGTTGACTGAATGTCTGCTTTGTTCTCATACTACCTCACACACTATTGGATGGCTGCTGTGGAACTGACATACTGGTGACCAATCCGATGTGTTTCTTCATGATGTTGCAAAATTTTTGAGCGTAATTTGAATTTAACAACACAGTGCAGTGTGTTCGTATGACGCTCATGAGAAAAAGTGGAAGTTGAATTTTGTGGAACACACAGTTGAAGCATTGTGTGGTCAGCAGGAACATAAACCAGATTCAAGACATTGCTGAACAGAGTGTGAACATAATGTACATTGTAGAGCAAGTGCAACAAATAGCAGTATGCAGCATATTTGTTTATTATAATTCTTTTCAAAAAATGAAATGTAACCTGCTTTACACTTGGCCTGCTGTGTGAAAAGACATATGTGCTTCACATAAGTATCAAGACTGTAACTACAAAACTCTCCATGTAAAGATGATGGTGTGAATCATCAAAACACATAGTGAAAAAGTAAATAAGTGACTGATGCACAAAACTGTTTTACAATAATGAGTTCACGGTACTGAATTGGCTTTGATTTGCATTAAATACATCCCTTCACTATAAAGCAGGGTCCTCTGTACTGTGCAGGCTGTCCTGGATGCATGCTGTGACAAACCTGTGCTGGGTTATACCAGTGCTGCGAATGGGCCAACACGAGTGACGGTCCTGGCAAACACAGACGCGGTTGTTGTCAACTCATTTGTGCTGCGGGCTGTGGCGGGTGCATGGGCAGCGTGGGGCCCTGCAGGGGCACTTGGCCTCCTGCTGCGGGCGCTGCACATCCTGCTGAGGGACGACCACCCGTACCGGGAGTTCAACGCTGCGCAGATGAACCGCACCCACATTGTTGACAGTCTTCTTCTCTTTTGCAAGGTACAGAAATATAGTTTTTTCTTGTACTGTATTTCCTTACAAATGTTGACCTAAAATCACTCATTTTAAATTTACTTGCACATCTCACCCTAATTTTATTTCAGTTTTACTTTTTTGATGCAAGTTGTGTTTCGCGAGAATGAAATAAACCATATTAGTGATTACAGTAAACATACCTGATGTTAAATCACACTGAAAATCAAATCTCATCAAATCAATTTGTTCTGTCATTTAGATACACATCTGATCATTATGTCAGGTTTTATAACTTGCATTTTGACTTTGTTTAGGTGTTCATTATTTGTGAGTTTACAATAGAAGTTTTAAGTGCTTTCCACAAACGTGCCTGGAGAGTTCATGGATATTTAGGTGGTGCACATGCAAGCTGATTGTGAAAATGAGGTGAAATCAGTTTTCTAACTTGACTACAAACTCAAAAAATACAAGCAACCAAGCAAACATATTTGTTGTGGAGAAATACATTGTTTGCTGGGACAAATTACATAAACGCTAACAAATTTAGTCAGTGTAGTGCATAGTGTTAGCTTTCATGCAATAGTGAAGTCCTTTACCTTTGTGTGACCATTGTTCTCTCTCAGACTTTGTTGCTGTAATACCCAGAATTGCTACATCATATTACTATGAATAACTTGCAGTATTACAGTAGATTTAATGATTCATATTTTTTTTTTTCATTAACACATCCAACAACTGCATCACATGTCCACTTTCAACATTACATATCTCAACTAAAAATTTTCTGGTGAAATTTCAGCTTTAGTCTTTCTCATTGTGCATTCATTATTAATATAACTATTCTTCAGAAGTCTGCACATCTCCAGGGCAGGCTGGCAATCCAAAAAAAAACTTGTGAAGTTGCTGCAACTGCTGTCCAATGCTGTACAATTTTCTGCTGTTTCTTTACTGTGGTGGTATCGAGTGGCCAAGTAATATCTGACCTGGAGCTAAGACTTCCAGTTATTCAATCATGCTCACCTTACTGTTTTAGCATATGTGCTAACTTCTTCTGATTAAAATTTGTTTCTTGAACTGCTGCAGTTACTGCTGTAATTTGAGAGTAAAAATCCGATGTCCAATTGCTTCAATATTCGGAACATCACAATTACATTGATGAGGACTAATTCACAGTCAGTCAGTCTCATTTAACAGGCACTAATTGAGAGGATGTATAACAAGTTTTCTCTTGTCCTCCTGACATCATAGGCATTGTCACAATTGCTCTTCCTCCATGTCTTGCACCGTATCTCCAAGGCAGGACCCGATGATATGGAATAAACCACCTGACTGGCAGGTGCGGCAAACATGGTATGATGTTTAACACTTTCATGACTTGCAAATACAGTGCATCCATCCATTTTATGGCACTTGCACATAAATAAAACATACATCCAAACAATAGATTATGTAATTTATTAAGGAAATAAACTTTTTGCAGTGGAGATCACCATTTGTCGGCTAGAAAAGTGCTTGTGCAATATATCACTTCACAAGAGTAATGTGTTATGCTACGCCAGGAGAGGCATGCCGTCCCTGAAACCTCAGCACAGTATCTGTATCTTTATATTTGACATGTTATTTTATAACTTTTTTTTAGTTGTGAGTACTGTCCATCACTAAGAAGGCATAAGTACACACATCACTTGTGTGGAGCAGCCTCTTTCAGTAGAGTAGTTGGCCAGAGGGGAGGGGGGCCAGGGGGGGGGGTCCCCTTGGTTAACTTCAGTATTCACAATTCTGGCAGCAGACATAGCATCTCCACTAACAGCTACTTTCACTTCCATTGGCTTTGCCAACTCTTGTGCTGATTGCACATTCCAACCCGAATTTGATATGAGCTGCATTAAATATCTGTCTCTCAACCAATTAAAATACCATATTACAGATGAAATCATTAAGAACATAACAATTAACTGCAAAAATGCAGGGATGGGAAGTCCAAGGTTGATGGAAGTGTCTGGTATGCACAAAAACAGAAGCATGAAAGAGCAGCTGCAGAGGGGATGAGGATCTTACATGAGTTGCGAAACAACCTTTTAGGTTGAGAATGTTGTATATTCCACCACTAGGTCATCAACTCTGCTCTATACAGCCAATTGATGGTCAGGTACACGTAAAATTCTGTGCATCAGAGCTGTAATACAATATTACTGCTTTCATAGTTGTCCCTACCACTGTACGCTCAGCTTTCTGGGACTAGTCTCCAATTTCTGGCTGACGTGGCTTTCCCACCTGTGCTGGCGACAGCTCAATATACTTTGCTGCCTCAGTAACACCAGCTGGGGTGCAGCCTTTTGCATCTCTACAACGTCCTGATTGAGACTATGGGAGTGTTGCATACGGTTCTGCATCAGCCTCACCATTGCGGATACTGGACTCCTTTCATCATTGTGGGACCCGACTTAAGACAGGAGCCTTCCAAACTAGCCCTCTGAAGGGCCTACTAGTCAAGACTGGAGTCCCTCCATTTTCTATCAGGTGACGACAACAGCTGCCAAGTTATGCTATACACGTTTTTAGTTTCCCTGAATATCCCAAATACTGTGTCCTTTTCCCTGGTAGGGAGCTCCACCTCACGCAACAGTGACCAAGAACTAGGTTTACTGTTGCTGCATGACTCCATTGTCTCTGTTCGGAACTGCAACTTCCTTCACTGTCACCTGTGGTCAGGGAGACATCGCATTTACCCTCCTGATGTGTGCCATGACCTCAATTTGTCTCAAAGTCTCCCAAGGTCCAAAACATTCTGTCAACCCCATGATTTTTTGCTACCTGTTCTTGGCTGTCTTTGAGAAGTATCCAGGTTCAGAAGTAGTTTTTACAAAGGGATCAACAGTTGATGGATGAATGGCCTTCATGTTCACACATGCACAGTGCGTGAATCCACTCTCTGCCAGACGGCTGCAATGTCTGCACTGCTGAATTGATAGCCATTAAATTTACCCTTAGCCATGTTCATTCTTGCACTGGCAACAGTATCTTAATCTGTACTGACCCCCCCCCCCCCCCCCACCCTTGGCCGCCTTCAGGCTATAGACCCAGTGCTACTCTCCTCACCCACAAGGATCTTGTGTCTGACCTCCATCAAACTGGGTGGCCTGTTATTTTTGTTTGGACCTGCAGTCATGTTGGGATTTTGGGATATGAATGAGCTGACTGGTTGGCTAAACAGGCCACAGGATGCCAATTGAGGATATGGGCATCCCTGAACCGGACCTTCAGTTGTTCATATGCCGTAGATTGCTGAAAGTCTGGAACACAGATTGGTCTGCCCTGATCTCACCCAACAAACTGAGAACACTTAATGAGACCCTGACCACATGGTAGTCTTCTCTGGGTGCTTGTAGCAGGGAATCCATTGTCCTCTGTAGACTCCACATTGGTCACACTTGACTGGCCCATGGCCACATTCTCTGAAATGAAGATCCCCATCAGTCCCAATGTAGAGCCACCTGGCGGTGGCTCACTTACTCATAGACTGTCCAAATTTGGCTACTTTGAGGCAGCATCTTAATCGTCCTGACGTGCTATCTCTGGGGCTAGCATACAATGTCTGACCTGGTGTTATGTTATGCCCATGAATGTGGTTTCTATTCATCCTCAAAAGGTAGAGTTTTTTGACCCCAGGAACTACCTGAAGGGTTGGGAATGGTTTGTGGGGCACACCTCTTCACTCCTCTCTTCCCCCTCACCCCCAAGGGGTCCCTCAGGGCCCTTGCTGGGTGGCCCAGCCTGGCCTGTACCCTTTCTACCTTTTTATTCTTTTTCATTTCTTGTTTGAACACCTTGACTTGACTGATCTTTTAATTACTTGTCTGTGTTGTCTTTTTTCTGGAATTTTATCTGTTTTTATTGTGTTAGTTACACTTAGGCTTTCCAGAATTTGCCTTTCGCCTCCTTCCTTTGATTACCACTCCTGGTTTGCCACTTAATGGATGAAGAGACTGACGACCATGGAGTTTTGCCCCTTTCACTACATACCAATGAACCAACCAACCAACCAACCTGCCACTGGTGGGGTAGAATATGGCTATGGTGGAATTAGGGTAGGATGTGCTGGGTGAGTGTGTAGAACAGGTCTTGTGCCTGGGTCATCTATGGCAGTATGACTCGTGTGGTGAGGTATAAGGGCCCAGATATTGTATAGATTGTGTGGCTGATTGTAGGTAGGAATTTCCTTATTTCTGGGCATCACCAGTAGTAAATGAAGCTCTTTCAAAGTATATAGTAAAGTTGTTGGAGTGTGGGATGATTGGGGAGATATGGGTGCTCTCTAGCAGCTTGTTCCTTGGGAGGGAGGGGGCAGGGGACTCAGCATTAGGAATGTGTGAAGATATTGCACAGAAAATGCGTTTGCAGACTTAGTATGGAGGATAATATGTGACTGTGAAGCCCTTAGTAGGCCCTTCAACATACTGGGCAGTTGGACAGACTGAATGAGAGAGACTTTTCGGTGTGGAAACTTTGGCAGCTATGGAGCCTTTAGAAATGTGGTGGTTAATAGACAGAAAGAAGGCACACTGGGCTGAGGAGGACCAGGTGAAGTGGTTGGGAGAGAGTGTGTTGAGGCTGTGGAGGAAAGAGAATAGTGTATTTTGGCCTCAGGTCCAGATCATAGTGATATTATTGATGAACCTGAGCAAGACGAGGGGTTTGAGTTTTTGGGTGACTAGGAAGGTTTTCTATACAAGTCTCATAAACGGGTTGGCATAGGGGGCTGCGATCCTGTTGCCCGTGGCCTTGCTGTGGATTTTTTGTTGTACCTTCCTCTCAACGCTGAAGCAGTTATGAGGAAGGATGTAGTTTGTGAGACATATAGGGAGCAGGTGCTGGGTGTGGAGTCAGCAGGATGTTGGGAGGAGATAGTATTAGATAGTGGTGGGAGCATGGTCACAGGTGATAGTGTTATGTAAGGAGGTCATGTCAGCAATGATTAGTAGGGATCCAGTTGTTCACAGGAAGGGGATGGTTGTGAGATACCAGTCCTGCTGTAAATAATGCACACTTTTTATGTGGACATGACCACCACTCGGATGTGTAACTGAATGAATGGCCCCTATCAGACAATGGCTGAGAGCAGAGGTGACCACCAGTAATGGAACACGATAGTGAACACAAGAAGCTCTATTTCATTGGCTGTTTCGCAACCTATACCATCTGGGCCCTTGCCCCCAACATCAGATTATTTGAATTATTTAGACAGGTGGTTGATACCCCTTCATATTTTCTCTGAAGGTTCTGTAAAAACTTCATTTGTTGTTCGTGTTGAAGTTCTCTCCTATCTCTCTAAGCTTATTGATTCTGCAATCTCTATTTTCTCTGTGAATTATGTTCGAAGAGGTTTCCTGTATGTTGTTGAATTCTTCTCATTTTCCCAATGTCATATGGCTGTTAATTTATTTCCAGGCTTGTATTCTGTCTTGTACGGCTCTGTCACATGTAGTCTTCCACCATTTGTATTCTTCTTTTCTCAGTGGTTGCTCCAGTTTTATTAGTTCTTCCATTTTTTCTGACAGTCCTGTCCAGTCGTCACCCTGATTTTCTTAATTTTTATGTTATTTCTTTCTTGTTTTATTGTTGGTGCTGTGGGTCAACTTAGGAAGCTGTGTGGGTTCTTTTGTTTGTCCGTTGGGAGCAAAATTTCGCTTTGATTTGTAGTAGGTGATGATCAGATTAAAAAAATCCTTTTCTTGTTCATACATTTATAATCTCTCTTGCATTTTTCGTGGACATCATGTGGAATCTATCTGAAGTTCTCTAGGGTGTAGTTGGAGGATTTCCAAACCCGTAGGTTCTTGTGTGGTTTCTGGAATTGCATTGACATGATTTTGAGGTCAAAATTTCTGCCGAAGTTAATCAGATTTTCACCGTTCTTTCTTGTCTTCTTGTAGGCGATTTGTTTTCCTGTTGTGTCTGTGAATTTTCTTTTCCTGTGTATCTGGGCTTTAATATGAGCTAGTAATATGTTTATGTGCATTGTCAGCACTTTGTTAGTGTTTTCTTCCAGATCTTCCCAGAATTATTCTGTTTTCTGTGAATTTTTCTTGTTGTTGTCAGTTTTGAGGGCATGTGCATTGATTAGCATATGGGCTTTGTTTCCAGATCATTCATGAATGTTTATATTTTTTCTGATTTTTAGATGAAATCTATTACAGAGTCCAGTATTGGTTTGTGTACTCCAAATTCTGTTCCAAAGAATTCTAGATTTCTTCCTGAAGTGTTTGTAACTAATTTGCCCTTGCACATACTGAAGTTTCTGAGACAAAGTGGTTCTCATCTGAGGTGTGTGCTGGTGTGTTGTCGTGATGAAAAAGGACTTTTATGCGGTCCAATCGCTGGCATTTTTCTTGCAGTTCGGTTTTCAGACAGTCCAATAAAGATGAATAATATTCACCTGTAATAGTTTTACCCTTTTCCAGATAGTTGATAAGGATTATCCTTTGCGGCCGAAGGAATAGTCTTCACCTTTTTTTGTGCAGATTCTCCCTTAGTAACCCATTGCTTAGATTGTTGTTTGGTCTCAGGAGTATCGTAATGTATCCATGTTTCATTCACAGTGTCGAAACAACGCTTAAAGTCCTGCGGATTCTTCCTGAACAGCTGCAAACCATCCTTGCAACACTTCACATGATTCCATTTTTGGTCTAGCGTTAGCAGTTGCGGAACCCATCATGTGGATAGCTTTCTCATGTCCAGATGTTTATGTAAAAATATTATGTACCCATTCATTCGAGATGCCCACAGCACTAGCAATCCCATGCACCTTAACTCTTCTGTAATCCATCATCATATCATGGATTTTATCAATGATTTCTGGAGCCGTAGCCTCCACAGGGTGTCCAGAACATCCAGCATCCCTTGTGCTCATATGGCCATATGAAACCACTTATAAACTGTTCTAATCGAAGGTGCAGAGTCACCGTAATGTTTATCAAGCTTCTCTTGAGTCTCCTTAGGGGTTTTGCCTTTCATAAAGTAATGTTTAATCACCACATGAAATTCTTTTTTGTCCTTTTTTGACAATCATTCAACTTCCTTGATTCACATGAATGCCAAACACAAAGAAATAGACCAATATGGGTGAAACATGGTGTGCATTCTTTCCAAAAGTGCTACTAACTAAACAGGACCTCGATATGCCATCGCTCGGGCTCATATATAAACAAATGAAAGTGCTGGCAGGTCGACAGACACACAAACCAACACAAACATACACACAAAATTCAAGCTTTCGCAACAAACTGTTGCCTCATCAGGAAAGAGGGAAGGAGAGGGAAAGACGAAAGGATGTGGGTTTTAAGGGAGAGGGTAAGGAGTCATTCCAATCCCGGGAGCGGAAAGACTTACCTTAGGGGGAAAAAAGGTAAGTCTTTCCGCTCCCGGGATTGGAATGACTCCTTACCCTCTCCCTTAAAACCCACATCCTTTCGTCTTTCCCTCTCCTTCCCTCTTTCCTGATGAGGCAACAGTTTGTTGCGAAAGCTTGAATTTTGTGTGTATGTTTGTGTTTGTTTGTGTGTCTATCGACGTGCCAGCGCTTTCGTTTTATATATATATATATATAGTGTGTGTGTGTGTGTGTGTGTTTAAGTGATGAAGTCTGTGGCTGAAATCTATATGTAAGTTTCTCTTAGCCGCAAGGGATTAGCCGAGCAGTCTAAGGCGCTGCAGTCATGGACTGTGCGGCTGGTCCCGGCCGAGGTTCGAGTCCTCCCTCGGGCTTGGGTGTGTGTGCTTGTCCTTAAGATAATTTAGGTTAAGTAGTGTGTAAGCTTAGGGACTGATGACCTTAGCAGTTAAGTCCCATAAGATTTCACACACATTTGAACTTTTTTTTTTTTTTTTTTTTTGAAATGTCTTCTTTATGGTAAGTAGCAATGTATCTGTTCCTACATTGTTGTTATTTTGTGTTAAATATTTTGTGAACAGTATATACTTTTATATATAACAGAAACCAGATGGCAGTTACAAGGAGTCGAGGAACATGAAAGGGAAGCAGTGGTTGGGAAGGGAGTGAGACAGGGCTGTAGCCTCTCCTCGATGCTATTCAATCTGTGTATTGAGCAAGCAGTGAAGGAAACAAAAGAAAAGTTCAGAGTAGGTATTAAAATCCATGGAGAAGACATAAAAACTATGAGGTTCGCCGATGACATTGTAATTCTGTCAGAGACAGCAAAGGACTTGGAAGAGCAGTTGAACGGAATGGATAGCGTCTTGAAAGGAGGATATAAGATGAACATCAACAAAAGAAAAACGAGGATAATGGAATGTAGTCGAATTAAGTCAGGTGATGCTGAGGGAATTAGATTAGGAAATGAGGCACTTAAAGTAGTAAAGGAGTTTTGCTATTTGGGGAGCAAAACAACTGATGATGGTCGAAGTAGAGAGGATATAAAATGTAGACTGGCAATGGCAAGGAAAGCGTTTCTCAAGAAGAGAAATTTGTTAACATCGAGTATTGATTTAAGTGTCAGGAAATCGTTTCTGAAAGTATTTGTATGGAGTGCAGCCATGTACGGAAGTGAAACATGGACAATAAATAGTTTAGACAAGAAGAGACTAGAAGCTTTCGAAATGTGGTGCTACAGAAGAATGCTGAAGATTAGATGGGTAGATTACATAACTAATGAGGAAGTATTGAATAGAATTGGGGAGAAGAGGAGTTTTGGCACAACTTAACTAGAAGAAGTGATCGGTTGGTAGGACATGTTCTGAGGCATCAAGGGATCACCAATTTGGTACTGGAGGGCAGCGTGGAGGTAAAAATCGTAGAGGGAAACCAAGATATGAATACACTAAGCAGATTCAGAAGGATGTAGGCTGCAGTAGGTACTGGGAGATGAAGAAGCTTGCACAGGATAGGGTAGCATGGAGAGCTGCATCAAACCAGTCTCAGAACTGAAGACCACAACAACAACAACAACAACAACAAATTAATAACTTGATGACACCTTTACCGATTTTTCTAAACTAAGTATCTATATGAATAGGTCTCGTAGAGATCTACCTAAGAATCAAAACAGAATTGTTATAAAAATTACCAGTTTGAAATGAAGGCTGGGATGTGTATTCTGCATGGTAAAATAATGAATTTTAGCTATGAAATTAATTATGTGTTGACAGTTGCGCCTGTATTATAAAATAAACACAGTTATGGAAGTATGAGTAACGTTACCATTAATTGTTTATATCTGTTAATGACAATATAGCGACAAATAATGCTTTCCATAATAGAATTAGAATTTAGGAGAAAACTAGTGAGTGTAATGAAAAAACTGACAGCAGCAACGGAAAGCTGAGAGAATTTGCATGCAAATTCATGTATAATATATGTGTATAGTGATATATTTATAGTTTTCGTATATTCTGGAAGGAAGTAAGTAAATGTTTTGATTCATATTACAGTGCAAGGATATAAATACTCAACAGCCATCTTGGTGTGGACTCTGATTTTTGCAGCACTAGAAGTTGAATAATCTAATTCTGGCAGTATTCGAAGACAGTCCTTGCCGTGAATTTTGCATGTGCAGTTTTGCAAAAGTGTTAAAATTTTCTTAAGTGTCTAAACATGGGCTTATAAAAAAACGTCTGTGTGTGTGGTTATAAAACAAGGTTTTTCACCAGGGAACAATCAGAACTCTGTAATTTCACTGCTGATCTTAGCGAGTGTGGTTTTTTGTAATTTTTGCATTTTGCAACTGAGGAATTCTTTTTTGAATTTTAAGCAGTTTTGTGATTTTGGAATGTGTGAGATACTGCCTGTGTTTATTTAAGGTCGCGCATTGACATATTAATATTCATTAGCAATTCATAAACTTGTTACTGCGTGAAGAACAGGAAATAATTTTTTTTTTAAATATATTTTAATCCTTGAGTGTAGCAAACTCTCATTATGGGGGTAGTTCCTGCCTGCTCTTAAATGTGATTTCCTTTTCCTTAGTTGACAATTTTGGGCTGAATGCAATGAGTGAGTGGTTGGCTGCTAGACTTAGATGCAGCCAGATTGAATTAAAAAAAAAAAATCTAACCATTCACTGTGGCCCTTGGTAGAGTGCTGCTAACTGGAACATCAATTCATTGATAATCTGCACAGTAGAGCTGGGGGCTCCAAGCTAATTCAGTTATTTTTTGGACATCAACTTTTACGAGACAGTTTCTGTTCCTTTTTTTTTGTTTTTGTTTTTCATGTGTAAGTTAGTGTGCACCTGAATTGAACATTGAAGTCACAAACTATCCAAAAGCCTTCATACAAGCCGTAATTTCTCACTTCGTGTCTTCATAGTCCTTAAGCGAAATTTACATTGGCACGACTAGATTTGTTCTGCAGTCAGCCTTAAATGCTTGTTCTCTAAATTTGACACAGTGCCTTGCAAAAAGAGCATTGTCTTCCCTCCAGGAATTCCCATTTGAGTTCACGAACCATCTCCTTAATACTTGCATGCTGATCAAACCTACCGGTTACAAATTGCAGCTCACCTCGGAATTGCTTCAATGTCTTGTTTTAATCCAACCTGGTGGGGATTTCAAACACTTGAAAAATACTTCAGAATGGGTCCCATTAGCATTCTGTACCTGGTCTCTGTTACAAATGGGCCACAATTTCTGAAACTTCTTCCAATAAAACAAAGTTTAGCATTCACATTCCCTATCATTGACCTACTGTACTCATTCCATTTCACATTGCTTTGCAATGTTATGCCTATTTATTTAATTAAAGTGACTGTCAAGCTGCACTGTACTAATGCTAAATTTCAACATCATAGGGATGTTTTCCCTACTCATCCACATTAACTTGCATTTTTCTGTTTTCAGCAAGCTGCCATTCATCACACCAACTCAGTTTTTTTTCTATGCCATCTTGTATATTATTATTATCACTCAATGATGACACCTTCCCATACACCAAATTGTCATCAGCCAACAGCTGTTAATTGCTGCTCACCCTGTCTGTCAGGTCATTTATGTACATAGAGGATAAAAGTGGTCCTGTCACACTTCCTTGGAGCACTCCTGCCAATATCCTTGTCTCTGATGAACACTCTCCATTGATGACAATGTGCTGGATTTGGATTCTCTTACTTAAAAAGTCTTTGAACGACTTACATATCTGGGAACCTAAACCATATGCTCAGACCTACGTCAACAGTCTGCAGTGGGGCACTGCATCCAGTGCCTTCTGGAAATCTAGAAATATGGAATCTGCCTGTTGCCTTCCATCCATTGTTTGTAGGATTTCATGAGCGAAACAGGCAAGCTGAGTTTTGTGTGAACGATGCTTTCTAAATCAGTGCTGATTTGTCAGCAGAAGCTTTTCTGTCTCGAGGAATTTATTACTTTCAAACTCAGACTCCATTCACGAATTCTGTAGCTAACCGATGTAAGGATATTGGTCTGTAATTGTGCATGTCAGTTCTTTTACCTTTCTTATATGCAGGAGTTACTTGTGCGTTTTTCCATTTGCTTGGAACTTTTCAGTAAGCAAGAGATTTGTGATAAATGCAGGCTAAATAAGGGGCCAGTGCCTCAGAATACTCTTGTGTGAAACTGAGTTGGGATTCTGCCTGGACCTGGTGACTTCTAAATTTTCAACTCTTTCAGTTGCTTCTCTATGCCATGGACACCATTTTCTATGTCCCCTATGTAGTAGTCTGTATGACAGATGGCAGTATGTTTGTATGATCCTCTTGCATGAATGATTTCTTAAACATGAAATTTAAAACTTCAGCTTTTCTTTTGCTGTCTTCTGTTGTATTGCCATCCCAGACTGGTCGACAAGTGACTGGATAGAAACCTTCAACCCACTTAATGATTTTATGTATGATCAGAACTTTCTTGGTTTCTTGGCCAGATGTTTTGCCAAAATATGGTAGCGGTGGTAATTGTTATATGATTCTCACATAGATCTTTTTACAGAAGCACAGATTTCTACTAACTTTTGCCTGTCAACATTTGTACATTCTTTTTCCAACTGAGAATGCAAGAGCCTTTGCTTTCTAATCTTTTTCAAATTTTGCTGTTAAACCACGATAGGTCTGTTCCGTCCTTGAATCCACTTACTTGGATCATTCATCTCCAGAATGCAACTTACAATCAGTTTAAACATGTGGCCCATAATATCTCTATGTCAGTCATGTTGGTGCTAAATGATGTCTGTTAATGGTCTTATTGGGATGCTGTTATATGCGTATCTGCTCTTTTCTAGCACAAACACTCCCCTGGCATTCTTGACAGATTTATTTGCTTTAGTAACCATCATAACTGTGATGGTATTGTGATCGCTAATCCCTGTTTCTATACTGACACTGTTGATAAGGTCAGGCCTGTTTGTAGCTACAGGGTCTAAAATATTTCAGTTGCATGTGTTTTCTGGGTAGTAGTTCAAGGCAGTTTTCAGAAAATTTGTTCATAAGTACTTCACAAGATTATTGGTCCGTACTGCCCACAGTGAATCCATAGGTGTTCCATTCTGCACTGACTAGATTAAAGTGACTTCCAATTAATATTGCACGATCTGGGTATTTCCACGATACTGACCACAGACTTTCTTTGAATGGCTCTAAAACTGTCACAGTGGAATGGGGTGTCAAGGAAAAATTCAACAATTAACTTGATTTCACCTAGAACTGTTATACACATCCAAATAACTGCACTGTCTCACTCAAATTCGACCTCAGTATCACTCAAATTTGACCTAAGTACCAACAGTATTTTTGTCATTTCGATAAACACCCCCCCTCCTGTGGTGTCTAGTCCGTCTTTCCAATACATGTTCAATGAATCAGTAAGATTGAGGTTTTGTTAGTGAACTTCTAAAGTATCTCTCTCAATTTTGACTGGAGCTTTGAGTTTCAAAAGATTCTGTTACAGCCAAGCTCACAGAGCTAACAGACTCTGACCAGAATACCGGTAGCTGCCAAACAGATGCGTCTGGGTTTTGGGATTTCACCTATAATCCTAGTCAGGGATCTTCACAGGATGTTATCATCCAAAATCAGATAGCACCAGGCTTCTTTTTTTTAAATAAGTGTTACTACTCCCCTTTGTCCTCAATCCCTTGCACATGGTCTGTGAGCTGTCAGTCCTAGTTCTTGTATTTCTACACAGGAAGTTAAGATTTTAGCCTTAGCTTGGACAGTTATTTGTGGAGTTAGTACAGGAGTATCCAACCCTGGCCTAAAAATAAATGATCGGAAAATGTGATATATGATGGTTCAGAGATGTTTAGTTGAACAAGACAATCACAATCAATGCTGAACAAGTCATACAGTTGCATTTAGTAATTGGGAAAAACAAAAAACCTGTGTTGAACAGTTTAAATTTCTGGGTGCAATGGTAGATCACCAATATCAGAGTAAAATAGGAATGAAAATGAGACTACAAAATGGTAATAGCTCTGACTACGCCATACAAAAATTTTTAAGGACTAAACTGCTAACAAGGAAAACTAAAGAGAATCAATATAACACAGTCATTAGATTGGTCTTAACGTATGGAGTAGGAACGTGGAGTTTAACTAAAATGGAAGAACACCATTTGTTGGAAAATCTTTGGTCTATACTATAATAATGAATTGCAAAGCTGGAAGAGAATGCACAACTTTGAAATCCACATGCTACCATAACAAGCAACAATAATGAGGAGAATAAAATCCAGAAGACTTTAATAGTCAAGCCATCTGATCAGAATGACAAAGGATCAAGTGGTTTCAAGAATATTCACAGAGAAGTCATTTGGCAAGACACCAAGGGGGGAGACATAAGAGTTCATGGATAAATGAAATTAAAATGGTATGCAACAGGATGGGCGTAAGTAATTGGCAAGGAGTAGCACAACATAGAAGCAGTTGGACGCAATATGTGAGGTCAGCACAGGTCCCATAGAAGCCATGAAGGAGAAGAAGAGTTAAGAAAAAAATGTTCCCTGTAATCTTGCAAGAGATAACAGTGGTCAAAACTAGAAAATGAGCACTATTAACATATGTCTGGAAGCTAATACTTGTTACGATATGAGCCATTCTGTCCTGTGTCAGCTGCCTGCCTGTTGGCACTACAGCAGATGGTCAGTGTGATGGTTGCCCCTCAGTCTCACACATGTTTTAGCCCCCCTACTCAGATAATGCAAACTCATGTGAACACACATGGTTGCCCTCACATTTAGTCACAAACATGAGACACACTCTCCTATGATGTAAGTGTGTTGTCAGTTGATGTTAACACCAGTGCCTTGAAATGCCTCATACCCAGAAAACTATGGATGAGTGGAGCGGGCATGTTGCTGGACTTCCTTGACAAATCCTTCATTTGGTAAATATTCATGCCAGGTACTGTTGTACAAGGTGTAGAAAATAGGGTGTTGTGCAGTTGTACATTAATAATATCCCCTTTCTGTGACAGTGAAGTTCTGCAAAGAAATTGTTCACACAAGAGAATCAGACAAACATACAATCATTTGACCATTGCACAGACTCACGTATTGACAATATAGTAATAGGCATCCATGACATAGAGAAAAACAGAGAGAGCTGCAAACAAATAATTTGTCAAGAGTTGCAAACAAATAATTTGTCAAGTCCAGATGGAATCTCAATTTGGTTTTACAAAAAGTGCTCCACACCATTGGCCGCCTCATCTGTGTCGTCTGGCCACCAAGATCTGTTGCAGGACAATTCGATTCACGGATCCAGTTATATGGCTCCTTCCGTGTATAGCGATTTCACGACTATGACGAGTGGGGACTGAAGATGGCATCAGTGTAATGCCAAAACTGGTAGCACATAGAAGTTTATTTTATAAAGTAAATTTCTACAATACATATGGCTGTTGGTAAATTATTGCATCAAGAAGTTCATGCCAGCCATCATCCCACAATCCATAATGGATCAACGAAGATTAATTCATGAAATTGTTACTGAAAAACTGAAATTTCGAAAACTTTACTCATGCTGGGTACCCAAAATTCTTACTGAACAACACAAAAAACAATGGATGGGCAGTGCACTTCAGTTTTTGACATGCTACAATGAAGAAGGTGATGGTTTTCTATCTCAGATAGTCACGGGGGATGAAACTTGGGTATCGTACGACACCCCTGAACAAAACCACAATCAGTGGAATGGAGGCACACTTCATCCCCAATAAAGGTTAAGCCTAAGCGAATCTTGACACCTCGAAAAGTCATATGCACCATTCTCTGGGACATAAAAGGCATTTTGCTGATTTATTTCTTACCACGAGGTCAAACAATCAGTGCACATGGTTAATGCAAGAGTATAAAGAAATTGCGCTGTGCAATAAAGAACAAGTGCTGAGGATTACTGTCAAAAGGTATTGTTTTTTTTCCACGATAATGTCCGACCTCACACGGCGAATGTGACCAAACAACTCTTACAGGAATTTCACTGGGACACGTTTGATCATCCTCCGTACAGCCTGGACCTTGCTCCTAGTGACTTTCATCTCTTCTTACACCTAAACTCTGTCCTTGGTGCTCAACACTTTAACGATGATGACGAGCTGAAAGAACATGTTACCACATGGTTGAATACACGGATGGCAACCTCCTATGAAGAAGGCATAAAAAACTTGTGCCTCGCTATGACAAGTGCCAACAAAATTTCGGAAGCTATGTAGAAAAGTAGTTTAACAGTTGTATATTTTTGTACAATAAATATCTTTTCTGTATCTGTACATGTTTGTTTTATACAACCAAATGTAGCTTACTTTGTGGACATACCTTGTATACCAATCCAGTCTCATTCCCATCAACACTACAAAGGTGACTGACAACATCACATGTATGAATTCATTACACAGTAATGTACTTTACTGAAGTTCACTATGGAAAAGTACTCATTTAACTGAAAATAACTCCACTACATAAATATGAGCCCAGTGAAGCTATTTTATCTACACACATAAGAGAACTTGACAGGAAATGCTGTGGAGGTATAGCCTGTCTGCAAAATCAAAAGCAAACACTGCTCATGGCATGAGAAGTTACCTTTCTCAGAAGAACACTACAGCTGCTATACGGGGCAACAAGAATAAATTCCCCTTCTAGCAGTGTAGAACATTGCGAAGAGGTTTACACAGATTCTGTCCATCTGTGTTCCTTGGATTGGTATTATTAGTAAATCGTACCTGTATCCCATATAGTGTTAACACGCTTTGTGGAAAATAAACAATCTCTGGGCATATCTGCCCACTTCACCAGTGATTCATAAGGGGTATTGCTGATGATTGGTGTAACTTTGTTAAATATCCTTTCGTAGCTTCTTGTGACATGGTGGAGTAGATAGCATGTGGAGTCACCTGCTCCCTATCTAGTTTTCAAACCTATAAATGAGGGAAGTGCATGATCTCAATCCGGCAACCAACCCTTCTTCCGCCCCCATACCCTCCAACCTGTTACATGCTCAGAACACAGTTTATCCCTTAAGACTTTGGTGTATATGTATAACATAAAAAATGTTTAAAAAAAACCCAACCCAAAGCTTACACCGCACTAACAGTATATTTAGTATATTGTTCACTGCACTCCGTCCTACCACTGAACAAAAATTTGTGACTACATGATTTTTTTCCCCCTAACTTTTGTTCACTAGCTGGGCTATTAAAAAGCTACACCACTGAATGCTTCGTTTTGAATTGTTGCACTTAACATCTCTGTACCAATCTCCCATGGCTGCCTATTTATTTATTCCTATTGAAAAATCAAATCTGACCTGCTCACTACAGAATACCACAAGGAATTTAAGATAAGGTTTTGTAACCTAAACTATTTATTTTATTGAGTTGCAGTACTTCTGGTGACAGGACAGGTGGGTGTAAATACGGCATTTCTGCCTTCAGAATTGTTGACCACTTGACCACCATGGTATAGCACTTGCTCATGAAAGTATCATGCACTGAAAGCTGGAAAGTTAATATAGAACTAATTCTTGCCACAGGAGCAGTTTCTCCAAGAAAAGCCAGAGATAGACATGGAGCCTGGGATCTGCTGCTCTCTTGTGGAGCTGGTGCGATCGCTGATGGGCGCGCCACCGGAGTTCAGCCACATTGTGTCTGTGGCTGACTTCCTGCTTCTCGCACACCCTGCGCGCCACACTTACATCAGCCATGGACGTAACAACTACTACTTTGTTCTGGATGAAAATTCTTCCAGTGAGTACATATGTGTGCCCAAAACTACATCATGGTGATTGATTGAAATTACACAGTAAGCTTATAGGTTTGGTGAAAATTTCTAGTAAAATTTATAATCCTTGTACTTTTTTTGGTGGTTCTGTCTATGTTGCATCTTTATTTAAGGTAGATTGTGTTATTGACAGTTTAGCATATCTTTCATCATTGAAACTATGTGCTGATAAAATTTATACAGGTCCCTTATCGGGCAGCATAACAGAATGGCGTTGGCGGAAAAAGGAAATGTCTCTCTTAGCACGTGCCATAGACCCTCTGAAGCTGAATAAGGCCCTCACAAATCTGCAGGTAGGTGAAGTCCTAGTTGTGATTTGTCATTGATCAGCTGTGGCACTTCTAATTATAGCAAATATTTTTTTAAGTATGTATGTATTTTATAATGTTAGCATGTTACAACAACAACAACAACAACAACAAAATGAACATTTCACGAATACCTCTGACTAAAGTCTCTGGGATGTGGAAAGAAGTAGAAAAAGATGTACCTTTATTTTAATGGGTTTAATAGACAGATATACACTCAAAAATTGTAATAATACACTGCTGACCTGAATCATAACTAAATTTGTTAATACAATACTGCAAATTGCTGGCTGGAATACAGGCTATTAAAAGAGTGATGATAACCACTCTCCATATAATATTGTATACTTTAGGTAGCCACACACTGTAATGTGCCTTGTGGAGTGTAGAGGCAGATATTGTACAATAGCACCTCATCGTCTGATAGCTAAAAGTCCAGTCTTGTCTATGAGCCTGTTTACAATTCAGCTGTATAGTTAGTGGTTACCATAATCATTCCATTGTCTATTAGCAAAACCATTATGAATCCCTCTGAATATACATGGTGTTTCAAAAATCCTTTTGGACACTTTAGGGAGAGCTTCCTTATACCACAACAAGAAAACAAGTTTGTATAAACATATATCTGAAAATACTTTGTTTTTGAATTATTAATGAAAGTTAGAATTTAGCTGATTGGAGCTCTTGAACAATAGACTCGAAATAAATACTTGGAAATGTCCTCTTCTTGCCTCTAACTGTGCATGCACTTGTTGAATCATGGACTGTTGTAACCTTTCAAATACTTCCCGACAGTTACGAATGGTTTCACAGGTTTCCATGACACATCAAAGAAGAGTTTATGCATCCAGGTTGTCTGCTGCTTAGACCCTGTTGTGACAGTGCCACGACATTTAACAGTGCCGCCACTACAGTACGCGCAAATGGCGATAGAGGCGCTCCGCAACTCGGCTGAGCGCGGGAGCGCCACCTAGCTACGAACGGTGCTGGCCGCATGTCACGGCACGGCAGTCGAATAAGAGATACTGAGTTGTTATCATGTAACCAGCTATTGTTGTTTCTAAGTGAGTGTGTTTGAATATCCACGCAATTATTGGTGATTAAAAGTTATAACACTTTTTGGCGACGAGGTCGGATATTTTCACTGCGTTGTGGATTTGTGTGTTCGTGACGGGGCAGACATGGAACAGCTTATGCAAGCACTCATTGAACAACAAACATAGCTGACAGCTGCTATTCAGGCGTTGTCGACGTCGCTTACTCATCATCTGTCTTCCTCTTCTCCGCCTCCATTCCCTCCTTACGACGAGGACGCTGAGGACTGGGAGGATTATGAGAAGCGTTTGCGGCAACACTTCTTGGCTTTCGGCATTGTCGACGCTCCTATGTGTAAGTCGTTATTTCTGTCTTGGATTTCCCCACGGATCTATCAGCTGCTATCTCAGTTAGCCCCTCTGCGTTAACCTGCCTCTCTGTCCTTCCAAGAAATGTGTGACTTATTGTCTAACTATTACCAAAAAACACCCACATCGTTGCCGCCCGCGTGGCGTTCTACCGGTGTCGTAAACAGCCCCATCAATCTTACCGGGCTTGGGCGGCGGAACTACACGGTCTGAGTAGGAAATATCAGTTTGTCACGGACACTCATCATGAGTCTTATGCTGATTCAATGGTTAGGGATGCTATTCTACTGCTTGCTCCTGATAAAGAAGTTCGGCAACGTGCCCTACAACTGCCAAACCCGTCGTTGTCGGAAGTTCTAAGCATCGCTCAATCCTTTGAAGTGTCTCACGCTGCTGGCACGCAAATAGACGTGTGGTGTGATGTAGGCGCTGTACAGTCAACTTTCGACACGGACAATTTGCCTGTTTCACAGGAGAACGAAGAAGTGGTGGTGGTTCACTCGCGTAAACAACGTCGCGTTGGGCCACAACGCTTGCAGCGAAAACAGCAACCACAGAAGCAGGTTCGTTCTGCACTTCCTTCTTGTCCACGTTGTTTCGTACAGCATGACAGGGCCACGTGTCCAAAATGTTGGGCCACGTGTAATTCATGTAGGAAAAAAGGCCACATTGCTTCTGTGTGTCAGTCCCCTAAAGTTCCTGTCGATGAGGACGAGGCATCCGACATCGATGTTAACTGTGTGCTTTCTCAAATGAATAAGTTGTTTGTTACTGTTCGTGTTCTGGATAAAGACATTCGCATGCAAGTGGACACTGGCTCTGCAGTAACTCTCATTAATTCTCGCACGTATTTGGAGTTGGACTCCCCTCCCTTGTCTCCAGTTACGCGAAATCTGAGAACTTATAATAAACAGAAAATTTCTATCATTGGCCAGTTTGATGCTTCCACTGCCTACAAGTCTGTTGTTAGGCCCCTCACGTTTTATGTGGTGGATCATGCGGGCACTGAAAACCTGTTCGGTTATGATGCTTTCCAGTTGTTCGGGTTCTCCATTGATGATGATGTGCACCTCATATCTGAGGATATTCCGTATCAACAGCTGGATGGATTGTGTTCTGAATTTTCGTCCGTGTTCTCTACTGGTCTGGGTCGTGCCAAGGATTTTGAAGCCCACATTACTCTTAAACCTACAGCCCGCCCTAAGTTTTTCCGGGCACACCCTATTCCGGTGGCGTTGCGTGCACCTGTCAAGGCTGAGATAGACAGGTTAACAGCTTCCGGGATTCTCCTTCTTGTTACCTCCAGCGAATGGGCATCGCCAATCGTGGTGGTTTCTAAACCAAACGGGAGTCTGCGATTGTGTGGTGATTTTAAAGGCACTGTCAACGCTCAGAGCCTCATTGACACTTATCCTCTTCCCTGTCCTGAGGAGTTATTTACCAAGCTCGCTGGGGGCCAGTTCTTTTCCAAACGACTTATCGGAGGCGTACCATCAGTTGCCGTTGGATGCTTCTTCCAAGGAATTTCTCGTCATCAACACTCCTTTTGGGTTGTATCAGTACCAGCGGTTACCATTTAGCATCGCTAGTGCGCCGGCCATTTTTCAGCGTTCCTGGCTGCATAAACTATCTGGATGACATTGTTGTCACGGGGACCTCCACTGAGGAGCACCTTCGCAATTTGTGTTCACTGTTTTGGGTTTTGCATTCGGCTGGGTTGAGGTGATATCTGGACAAGTCACAGTTCTTCCAACCCTCCATTGAGTATCTTGGTTTCCACTTGTCCCGTGTATATGTCCTCTATGTCAGCACGTTGCGGCCATTAACGCTCTACCCCGGCCGTCTATGGTCAAAGAACTTCAGGCGTTTCTAGGCAAGATTGCTTATTATCACAAATTCATTCCATCCGTGGCAGCGGTAGCTCATCCTCTGCATCAGCTGTTACGCAAAAACGTCCCTTTCTGTTGGTCCGACGAGTGTGAGCAGGCTTTTGTCCACCTGAAGGCTCATTTGCAGTCGGCGCCTTGTCTTGCCACATTCCGTCTGGGTCATCACTTGGTTCTGGCGACTGACACGTCACAGTATGGCCTAGGGGCTGTTCTCGCCCATCGGAATGAGGATGGGTCGGAACGACCCATCGCATATGCTTCCAAGACCCTCAACGATGCACTACGGCGTTACTCTCAAATCGAAAAGCAGGCGCTCGCCATCATTTATGCTCTAAAAAAGTTCAGCGTTTTTTTGCATGGTTCTAAGTTTCACCTCATCACCGACCACAAGCCGCTGGTCTCTCTGTTCAGCCCATCAGCATCGCTTCCGGATAAGGCAGCTCACCGCCTGCAACTTTCGGCCTTATACTTGTCTCGTTTTCACTATGAGATTCACTATCGCCCCACGGCCCAGCACGCCAACGCTGATGCATTGTCGCTATTGCCGATGGGCCCCAAATCGGTTTTCGATCGTTCCACATTGATGAGGAAGAACGTCGTGCGGTCGAGAGTTTTCCACTTACAGGTTCGCAGGTCGCGTCGGCTACTGCGCGGGAGCCGGTCCTGCGTCAGGTGATCGGTTTTGTTCAACGGGGTTGGCCGGACAGGACCAAGGGCCGGGCATCGGATCCCCTTCACAACTACCATGCCTTGCGCCTTTGTCTGTCTGTTTGTGATGGTGTTGTTCTTCTGGCCACGGATGGCGCATCTCCACGGGTCGTGGTGCCTGCCTCTCTTCGCAAAGATGTTCTCAAACTGTTGCATGAAGGCCGTTGGGGTATTTCTCGGACTAAGTCCCTGGCCCGCAGGCACGTTTATTGGCCCGGTATTGATTCGGACATCGCCCACATGGTTGCTGCGTGTGGTCAGTGTGCTCAACAACTGGCTGCACCTCGTACAATGCCCTCTCTGTGGCCTGATCCGGCGCAGCCATGGGAACGGGTGCACACTGACTTTGCCGGCCCCTTCCTCGGTACTTATTGGCTACTGTTGATTGACGCCTTCTCGAAGTCTCCGTTTATTGTTCGATGTCCGTCACCCACCACTGCGGCGACGATGCTGGCTTTGTCCAAAATCTTTGCGCTAGAAGGTCTTCCATCCACGACCGTCAAGGACAATGGCCCTCAGTTCTTTTCGCAGGCCTTCCGTGATTTTTGTACTGGACAAGGGATTCGTCATGTTACAGCACCGCCCTTCCATCCGCAATCGAATGGGGAGGTTGAGCGCCTTGTCCGCACTTTCAAAAGCCAGATGAAAAAATTCCTTAGTGATTTTTCCACAGATGACGCTCTGCTGCAGTTTCTGAGTTCTTATCGCTTCACGCCTCGGGGTGATCGCAGCCCTGCTGAACTCTTGCATGGCCGCCAACCGCGCACTCTACTGCACCTGCTTCACCGTGTCTGGCCTTGTGCTGTGTCCCCTAGTGCGGGAAAATACTCAGTGGGCGCCGACGTGTGGGCACTAGGGTATGGATCTCGCCCTAAATGGATTCCAGGGGTGGTCAAGGCTCTTCGCGACCGCTGGCTTTGTGAAATACGTACGGACGATGGCATGGTTGTTCGCCATTACGACCAGATGCACCCACGAGTGGTGGCCACGCAGGTGCCACCGCCCCTTCCTATGCCTCCACCAGCCCGAGAAGCCAGTCCTGTCGCTGCTGCCGATCTACCGTACGAGTTGATGCAACCGACGTCGCTACCGCTTCCGAGTACGCCAGAACCGGCCCCAGTCGCGACGCCGCCTTCTCCAGGACCCATCTCGCTGGAGCACACCCCCAGGTCCACGACACCTCCGGATGCTGCTCCGGAGTTTTCACCCATCATCTCGTCCAGGAGGCACGTTCCAGGCACGAGCTTCCGTCCTGGACATTTTCGACCATACTCTTGTGTCTCTCCGCGGGATCTTCTCGGGGCCTCACAAGAGGCCATGGTTGTCTCCGTACTGTCCATGTCTCCAAGGAAGTGAGAGTTTTTTTGTTTTCAAGGGGGGAAAAGTGTTGTGACAGTGCCACGACATTTACAGTGCCGCCACGACAGTACGCGAAAACGGCGATAGAGGCGTTCCGCAACTCGGCTGAGCGCGGGAGTGCCACCTAGCTACGAACGGCACCGGCCGCATGCCATGGCATGGCAGTCGAATAAGAGATACTGAGTTGTTATCATGTAACCAGCTATTGTTGTTTCTAAGTGAGTGTGTTTGAATATCCACGCAATTATTGGTGATTAAAGGTTATAACAGACCCATTATTTAATGTGCCCCCAGAGATAAACCAAAGACGACGACGATGACGACGATGTGAAAGAAGAGGTTCATAACTTTCTGAAAAGCATGGCGACGAGTTGGTATGATATGGGCATACAAAAACTGCCACAGTGTCTACAAAAATGCATTGACAGAAATGTTGATAATGTCGGAAAATAGCTAAATGTTCAAGCTGTAAACTTATGTAAACCACTGTAGAAATAAACAGGTGTATGTACTTATAAAAAAATAGAAGACCTTGCATTTGGGATTATCCTTGTAGCATCATGAGCAAACAGCTGTAGATTGCTGCCTACTCTGTCTGCTAAATCATTTGTGTATATAGGGAACAGCAGCAGTCCTGTCACACTTCCAGGGGGCCCTCCTGACAATAACTTTGTCTCTGATGAACACTCACAGTTGAGGACAATATACTGGGTACTATAACTTAAGGAGCCTTTAAACCATTATTATATCTGTGAACCTATTTCATATGCTCGTAGCTTCTTTAACAGGCTACAGTGGGGCACTGCATCATATGCTTTCCATAAAACTTAGAAGTATGGAATCTGCCTGTAGCCCTTCACTTATAGTTTGCTGTGTATCATGTGAGAAAAGGGCAAGGTGAGTTTCGCATAAGCGATGCTTTCTAAAACCATGCTGATTTGTGGACATAACATTCTCAGTCTATTGTATTTGAACTGAGAATGTGTTCAAGGACTCTGCAGCAAACTGATGTTAGGGATGTTAGTCTGTAATTTTGTGGATCCATCCTTTTGCCCATCTTATATACAGAAGTCACCTGTGATTTTTTCCAGTCTCTTGGGACTTTACACTGGATGAGAGATTCATGATAAATGCAAGCTAAAAAAAAGGGGGCCAGTGCTGTAGACTACTCTTTTAAAAACTAAAATAGGATTCAATCCAGACCTGATGACTTAGTTGCTTTCAAAGCTTTCAGTTTTTTCTCTGTATCAGGGATGCTTATGGATGTTGTCCAAATGGAAGTCTGTCCATTGGTCAAATGACATTATGTTAGTACAAGTCTCCTGCATGACTGATTTTTTGAATGTGAAATTTAAAACATCTGCTTTCCTTTTGCTATCTTCAACTGCCCCACCAGACTGGTCAACAAGAGACGGGATGGATGCCAGAGTGATTTTACATAGGACCAGAATTTTCTCGTGTTCTCTGCCAGATCTTTTGCTGAGGTATGATGGTGGTAGTAGTTGTATGCTTCACGCATAGATCCTTTCATAGTCTCATGAATCTCTATTAACCTTTGCTTGTCATCATTTAAGCATTCTCTTTTGAACCAATAGTGCAACTGCCTCTACTTCCCCAGCATTTTCCAAATCTCATTGTTAAATCATGTTGTCTTTTCCATCCTTAATCCACTTACTAGGCACATAATTGTCCAGACCACAATTTACAATCTGCTTAAACTTTACCAATAGTTCCTCTACAGCCATCTTACTGGAAATAAGGGATGTCAGTTCATTGTATAATTGAGATGCTAACAACTGCTTATCTGCTCTTTCTAGCAGAAACACTCTCCTCGCCTTCTTCACTGATTTATTAACTTTCATAACCATAGTTGCTATAATGACATCATGAGCACTAAGCACTGTTTTTATACTGATGTTGTCAGTAATGTCCAGCCTGTGTGTAGCCACAAGGTCTAAGATATTTCCATTGTTTGTGCGCTGCCGAACAAGCTGCTCAAGATAGTTTTCAGAAAATGTATTCATAATTACTTCTCACAACTGTCTGTCTGTACCTTTGCTGTGAATCCATAGACATCCCAGTCTATACATGATAGGTTGAAGTCGCTTCCAACTAGTATTGCGTAATATGGGTATTTATGTGCTATTGACTGTAGACTTTCTTTGAATAACTCTAGAAGTGTTACAGCAGAATTGTGTGGCTAGTAAAAAGATCCAACAATTAACTTGGTTTCATCCAGACCTGTTATACATGATCAGACAACTTCGCTGTCACACTCAGCTTTGACCTCAGAGAGACAATATATTTGTTAACTGCAATTAACACTCCTCCTATGGCCTCTAATCTGTCTTTCTGATATGCTACAAATAATGCGATTCTGTAGGTCAAGCTGAAAATTTCTCGGACTGCCAGTGAAAGGATATGTTTTCAGAAAAAAACAATTGCACCTACTTTTATAGACAAATATTCTTATTATATTAGTTTTTTTTCCATTGAGGTGACTCCACTCTTGAGGCATGGTGTAGGAATGCCTGCAGAATATCTGTCTGATGTTGTGTTGCAATGATCTCTGTATTGGACTGAGAATGTTTTCCAGACACAAATTTCCTTATGTTTGCGGACAGGTTGAAGTCACAGGTGAAAAATTTGGTGACTAGGGTGGAAGTTAAAACACCAGGTCACTCAGTTTTCACATTTCCAAAGAAATTTTCTGGCCAAATACACTGTCCTACTGTAAGTGTGTGAGACAACAATTAGCCTGAAGATACAAACAGGTGATAATTGGCTTCCTGTGAATGGAATGTCCCAGCTTTCCATCATCTTGACCAACACAAGAAGGGAATGCTACTTAGAGACATGTCATACAACGGTCATACCATCAAGATCATGAAGGATCAGTGTACTAAGCTCATACGTCACACAACTTAAAAAAGCTAAACAAATCTATGAATGCAGAACACTGCCTTAGTACCATTCATCTGATGGCACATAACACCACAGGGATTCTGGCATGCACTGCAAGTTACTAGGTAGTGTTATCAAGGGAACCGTTGAAATAAAATTAGCAATCGACCTCATAAATAGAGATGCAGGTTTTAGTTTAAATTTTGTGTGAAATCCTGTTCCCTCCCTGACCAAATAACAGGGAAACACAACTTGTGATACTTGCTCACCTGTTGTTAATTACTGTGTCACTGTTGATATTGTGTGTGTGTGTGTGTGTGTGTGTGTGTGTGTGTGAGAGAGAGAGAGAGAGAGAGAGAGAGAGAGAGAGAGTGTTTTTTTGCCTCTCTTCATATGTCGTTTTTTGTTTTCGTTTGCCACTGCTTTGCTCACCAGCGGCTTCTGTTGCTTGAGATCTCTCATTTCATTTGTATCTCAAAAATGATGGATTCCTCATATATAAAATACTGGCATTTCTCAAGGACATTATGTGACTGCAGTTTGGTAAGTTATAACAGATGAAACTGACTTGGCCATTCTGGATGTCGAGCAGAATAACAAGTTAAAGTTGTCAACTGTTCTGTGCCTATCTATACTTTATGATGAAGTCTGTTGACATCTTCTCAGTATAAATTTGTGAACATGATTATTTTAAGTCTATGATGTATAGAGAAGAGAAGTATACTTAGTGTACAGCAATTGTTCATCAGTTGATATTTACAATTCCCTATTTAGCTGTTGTCCTCCTTCTGATATCTCAATTGTTACTGTTGCCAGATAAAACAGCTGACTGGATCTGTAGACAGCAATCGAGTAATTGAGAATGGCGACATAGCAAATACCGAGACTTCGACATCACGGCGGCTGTCTTTAGTCAGCAATTCTCTGATGGCATGTGCTGAAGATGCTGTCCAGTTACTGGAGCAGGCATCAAACCCAGCCCAAGTTGTTGAGACTGTGAAAGAAAAATTTGTTACAGAGACAGAGGAGCATATGGTTGGTACTTTGGTACTTAAGCTGAAGAAATCTTTTTAGTCAGTCAATTATTTGTATGTTCTGTGGATGATAATTGCAATCTCTTGCTGTTTTATAATTGTTGGCCATTTACTTTTATTTTTATATGTGTTCATTGATATTTACGCTTGACTATGTTCAGTCCCCCTCCCCCCTCCTCCCTCCTCCCTCTCTCTTTTACATGAAAACACACACACACACACACACACACACACACACACACACCATCTACTATACAATCAGATATTCTGCTGTAGTGTGCATTTATTAGATAAGCTGCATGTCAGAATTAGTTGTTTGGTAACACTCATTAAATTTAGCTGTAAGTTAATGTTAGGATTCACATTTCTTAAAAAAAAAATTCAGAAATCTGCATCATAAAAAATTACTGAACCATCCAGATTTGCATCATTGGCTGCTGACTTTTTCTCTATATATACCTAATATCCGTTTTTTCCCACTGTTACCATGTTTCCCTCTCCCCTTTCCCTGCTGTCTGTACACATCTCCCATCTTCTTCCATTACAATTTCTCCCCATAATTTCCTTGTAAGAGTTTTTGTGTCGTCATTTACTACTCGTGTTTCAGCCATAGTATAAGAATGTGTCTTTGTGCTTTGAGTCCTTTATGTACTGCATGTTTCCTTCCCATGACTATTTGTATTTTCTTTTATATTTTGAAATATTTCCCACTCCTTGCTCATTTCTATTTTGTTACATCCCATATTTCGAGTGAATTGTGATTCAGTGACAAGGAACTGTCCAGAAACTTTCACCTTTTGAGTACAAAAATAAATTTTGAATGTAAAATTACTCATCAATTCCATTTATGTATTTTCTCATCAGTCACAGTTCAATCTTGATATAAGATATGACATAGTATGCAAGTCACAAAGAATATGACATATTGTTTGAGTGAAATAAAATGAATGATTTTCACTCTGATTTGAAACTTTCTAACAGATTAAAACTGTGTGCTGGACTGGGGCTCAAACTTATGCTGGTGAACCACTTACTGACTGAGCTACTGACACGTGGCAGCTGACCTGCCCTCACTGTTACAATTGATCCTTACAATGTCCCTCCTACTTTCCTGATCTGACAGAAGCTCTCTTGCATACACTACTGGTTCCATTGTGTAAACATGTTCTTTTGCAACAAAAAGAAAGTGGAAACAATGAATTATTTCTGGGAAATTATTTAAGTGAAAAGCAAGAATCCTGCAAAATACTTTCAAGCCACAGTCAGCTGCAAGTTCATAGGTTACTCTTTAGTTCTACGGAAAAAAGATAATGGTCTGTCTGATCATGATATTCAGATTATTCATTACAAGGAATTGAATCTAGAGTCCTCTTCTAAGAAGCTGAACAAAAGATTTAGTCCACTTGGAATAATGACATTTACGTAGTTTGGAACTTAAATAGTGGCAACACTGCTGTGGAGACACTATGCAATGGAATCTACTATGACATTGTTGACATGCCTACCTTACCTCCGAGCAAATGGACTCACCCGTCCCACGTCACCAGCGTGTGCACAATCAAGGGAATCACAGTTACTTGTGAGCGAGCGGTCTAATGTGACGGTGTCACTATGTTTTCGAAACAGGAACAATGGAGTTGGATCAATATTGAATGTTCCAGAAGTGTTATAGCACAACAGTGTCAGCAAGGTCTTCAAGATGCGTGTGGGGAATCGGCATTACCGTACAGAACTGTGGCACATTGGTAAAATCCTTCAAGAAAGGTCGGCAAACTGTGGCAGACATGCATTGGACAGGTCGTCCTAGCGTCTCTGAAGAGTAGACAGTGATCGACGCCATATGATTCGTGAGCTCACCCACAAAACTGGATTAGCGCATACAACGGTGCTTCGGATCCTGAAGGAACACCTAGGCATGCGAAAAATTGCATCACGATGGGTTCCGCATGACTTGACGGAAATGCAGAAATGGATGCATTACGATGCTGGTCAGATGCACTTGGAGTGCTATGAGCATGAAGGAGAGGCTTTCTTACATCGTATCGTAACAGTGGATGAGACATGGATCACATCATATGAGCCAAAACTGAAACACCAATCCAACAAATGGCATCATTATGGTTCACTGCAATAGTCGAAAGTGCGTTAGAGCCCCAGTATGGTGAAAGTTATGGTGATTCTCCTGTTCAACTGTGATGGTGTTATCCTAATGCATTACATTCCTCCATCACAGAACGTCAATGCACAGTATTACTGTTCATTTCTGGAGCATCACCTGCGACCAGCTTTGCGAAAGAAGCGATGACACTGTCTGCACAACCCACTCATCATTTTGCACGACAGTGTGCGGTTGCATACAGTGCAAGCTGTGGCTGCTCTGTTTGGTTGATGGGACTGAGAAGTACTGTACCATCCACCATACTCCTCGGACTTAAGTCCTTGTGACTTTGATTTGATTCCGAAGATGAAGGAACCACTTCATGGCATTCGCTTCAGAACTGTTCCAGAGATTCAACAGGCAGTAAACCACTCCATTCTCAGTAACAACAGAACAGGCTCTGCTAAAGGTATACTATGCCTTCCACATCACTGGCAATGGGTTCTACACAACTCTGGTGACTACTTTGAAGGACAGTAACAGGTGCAAACATGTAACTTTTATGTATCGGTTGTGTATAAATAGCTGCCACTATTTAAGTTCCAACCTCGTATAAAAAGAAATCTCAAGAAACATCTTTCCAGTCTGTATGTGATTCAGTAACAGGCAGAAACATAGTACTAATTAGTAACTTGGTCAAGTCAATAAATACATTGTAGTGGCATGTTAAAGGGAATAAAGCTTTCTCATATTATAAAGACCAGGTAGAGTACTATCGCAGAATTTCAGTGTGCACAATATTCTTAAGTATTGAAAGATGTCACCATAAAAGTTAAAACTAAGCTTGCACCAAGAATATAGCAGACTCTAAGAACAAAATTAGATCTCTGTTGTCCATGACAATAAAAGTATCATTGTGGAAAGAGGATGTCCATAACAGGACAGTTGTGCAATGGCAATATGAAATGCTAGTGGTGCAACAGAACAGGTAAGATATCTAATAACTGGTCTCTGTGAATAGTTGAGAAGGTGAATCAAGAACTTTTGATACAGTTAAGAAACGAGGAGACCGAATCAGTTACTGTATCACTGAGGAGCAGAAACTCAAACTGGCATAACGATATATCAAGTAGGGTACATAGATAAGCATAAGTTTCTTTTCTTAGCCCACTACTTCTGTTCTTATGTATATAAGTGATGTGTGATGAAATGTTAATATCCTAGCAAAAGATATGGAATATTATGTAAATAATACTGAATGAGGTGATGCAATGGTTATCACTCTGGACTCACATTCAGGAGGACAACGGTTCAAACCCGCATCCGGCCATCCTGATTTAGGTTTTCCGTGATTTCCGTAAATTGCCTCAGGCAAATTCTGGGATGGTTCCTTTCAAAGGGCACAGCTGACTTACTTCCCCATCCTTCCCTAATCCAATGGGACAGATGACGTCGCTGTTTGGTCCCCTAATGCCAAATCAACCAATCAACCAACCAATGTAAATAATGAAGCCAATAGAGTAGTGGATGACATCTGCATTTTGGCATCACAAGCTGATCAGTCAAAAAATTAATCTGAATATTTAAAATCCTAATGGTCAAGGCAGATGTAAGGCAGTTTTTTTAACTGGCATGTATGGGATGTTATGCAAAAACTTGGTGTTGCCATCTTACATTAAAATGTTGAAGTATGCTAACTTGTTTTCTCTATATTGTGTCCTGTTAACTGCCTGTGACTTTGAGGGGTATTTTTAGTCCAGAAATGGAATGATTTGTGATGGCAGTATGGTAAGATTTTATTGGCATTTCAGAAACATCTGGGAATTCTAAAACTGCAGTCCCAGTTCATGGGATTTCTAGTTAATAACTGGACTAAATAAGGGAGTGACAAATGTCATTTGGACAAAAATAGACAAAAATTATTCAGTTGACAATGACAGTGATTTATTATTCTGCAGAAATGTTAGCACTATTCATTTGGTGAAGACTTTCAACAGGAAAAAATACCACCTTAAACCACAGATTTTTCATCTATAATTTGAGAAACTTCTTTACAGGTATTGCTCATTAGGTACTCAAGTACTGCAACATTTTTTTTGTCTTGGGTCGTAAAAGAGAAAAATCTGTATTTTTTGAATTATATCTGTAGTGACTGATTGTACGACATAGGAGATTTGGTTCAGATTGTCTCACACAACTGAGAATGCAGATTTTAGGTGACCCAGTGTGGAAGTGAATAACAAAATCTGTTCATATCTTTTTTTCTGATTACAAAGTAAACTCTTCTTAAATATACCCAATTAACTTGTCGTAATGTATATAACATAAAAAGAAATTGATACTGATGTCCACAATTTTATTTTCAGGAGAAAATGAATAATGGAACAAATGAACATGTGTCGAGTGATAGTCATAATCTTGTGATGGAGGGCCTTCTCTTGCTACTGAAGGATGTTCTACTGGTACTTCCTGACAACATGGCACCACAGGTGTTGAACCATGTGGTGCGTGCTGACACTTTGCTTGTCATTGCAAATCATCCTGATGTTAGAGTTCGGACAGCCGTTGTGAAGGTTAGTTACAGTCAGGTGCTCCATTTGAGTGCTTTTGCATTGTTACATCTGTTTTAGTGTTAACAATAATGTGGTGATAATGAATAATAATAATAATAATAATAATAATAATAATAATAATGCATCACTACCCAGCCCTGAGTCACGCCCAATCATATAAAATCCTCTCACTTTTCAAGTCCAACATGTTCAATTACCCGAAAGTTCCTAAATGCAATATAACACATACCGTACAGTTAATAGGAAGTGACACTTGATCAAGGTCCGCGTCACTTTCCATTCTTAACCAGACTTAACGTCTGAGAAAGTAAAGAAATAATAATAATACTAGTAGTAGTAGTAGTAGTAGTAGTAGTGGTGGTGGTGGTGGTAGTAGTAGTAGTAGTAGTAGTAGTAGTAATTCAGAGGCATTCAATAAGTAATGCAACACATACTTTTACTCAACCAGTTTTGCTTGAAAAAATGTGGAACTTGTTGTGGGCCAACGTGAGGTGCCACTTCAGCCCCTATAGTTTTATGAAGTTCCGATGGCTGGCAGCACTATACATAGCCTAGAGAATGGCATCTGTAATGGAGGTGTGTTGCAAACAGAGACCTGTCACTGAGTTTCTTTTTGCAGAAGACCAGAGCATTATAGATATTCATAGGCACTTGGACCTGGCAGTGAACAAAAGTACAGTGAGTTGTTGGGTGAGTCATCTGTCATCATCGCTATAAGGTCACGCAAACCTGTCCGATCTCGCATGTACCTGCTGGCTGCACTTAGCTGTGACTCCTGCAGTGTTGGAACGTGTGAACACTTATCGTTTGAGGTGATCAGAGGATCACAGTCAGACACCTCGCTGCTCAACTGGACTCGCTCAAGTCTGCACATCTGAAAGGAGCTCATAAAACTTCAGTGGGTTGTTCTTCCACATCCACCCACAGCCTGGATCTCGTACCTTCTAACTTCCATCTCTTTGGCTCAATGAAGGGTTCACTCCACGGAAAGAAGTACGTGGGTGACTGGGGAGGTTAATGATACAGCAAGACAATGGCTGCAGTGTCGAGTAGTAGAGAGGTACTGTGCAGGCATAGAGGCCCTCCCAGCAAGGTTGCATAAGGCCGTCACATTGAATGGAGATTATGTTGAAAATTTGGGTTTTGTAGCCAAAAGAGTGGGGAAAAGTATGGTATATTGCAGTCCTAAATAGTACCAAACTGCTTTCGGAAAAAAAAAGTTGCCTTACTTATTGAACACCCCTTGTATGAAGGGATGTAATCCAATATGGACCCTTACATGTGTGCGATTACCATATAGAGTCACATTGTCTGTTTTTGGGAAATTGAACTCTGTTCTTATAGATCAACATTTGTCGTTTATACATAAATGTGATTGCAAGGGATCTCAGTACTTACAGTTTTGGGAAGAACAGGGTCTTTCTTTAAGGAAAAGAGATCTTGCCAGGGAGGAACAGAACATTCAGCCCTTAGACCACGAGGGACCACCCTGTTATGCAGAGGAAGGTAGGTGGAGATGAAGGGAAATGTCACAGAGTAGGGATCAGAGACGGTCATCGGTGAGCAAGTGCTGTGCCAGCTTCAATCCAGAAATAATATGTGAACTAATGGAGGGGAAATGATGGACTAAAAGAGTAAGAGAGAATTAAAAGTGGAAAGAATAATACTCAGTTGCCTTTATATAGAAAGCTGGGTACTGCCATGTAATGTGCCAGTGGTGCGATTGAAATACATGGTAGTCTATGGATGTGTGTGCCAGATTTCTCACATGAAACAACTGCACAGAGAAGAATGGTGGATAGGGACAGTGGCTATGCAATGTCATACAGATTTCGAAGGTTAGGGTTGCCACTGAGGGTGATAGACTATGATTTAGGTACAATATTAGGGAAATGTGATGACATATCAGATATAGGAAGTTGTAGTTCAGGTGGAGTAATCTAGTGAGGCCTTAGTGGTCAATTACCTGTGTCACCAATCATCCCTCCTGTCTGAAAAACCCTGCTTTGCCTCCTTACCAAGTGTCCCCGCAGGGCCCAGTTGGACCTGTAATTGTGACCCAAATCCTCACGATAGGGTCCAGAGCCTTTTGTCCAGTTCCGTCTCTGCTTCAGACTGAAATGACTGACCTTCAGTACCATAGCCAACCTAAATCACAGTAGCCTAGTTAAAGGCCTCTAATTCTCTTGGAGTCTCAAGTGAACATACAGCATCACTACCCAGCCCTGAGTCACGCCCAATCATATAAAATCCTCTCACTTTTCAAGTCCAACCCATGGACAACCATCTCCTCAAAGAAGTACAATCCTCATGATTTACAAGCCATGCTATTAGAAAACAGTGAAAATGGAGGGGATTTTATTTACTCTTGCCAACAAAAAAAGTCTTGGAGTGCACAGAAGAAATACAAAATCCTTCTAACATATTTCGGAGCTGCTGAGTCGCAGATAGGCACAACAAAAAGACTGTCACAAATAAGCTTTTGGCCAGCAGGACCTTTGTCAAAAATAGACAAGACACACACACACACACACACACACACACACACACACACACACACACACACGACTGCAGTCTCTGGAAACTGAAGCCACACTGCGAGCAGCATGATGAGAGTGGTGCGTGGAAGGAGGTAAAGAGGCAGCTGGGGCTGAGAGGTGGAGGGGTAGTAGAGTAGAGATATGGGACAGTGAAGTGCTGCTGGCGAGCATGCAGCCACGAGGTTGAGAGAGGGTAGGGCAGCTGTGTGCAGACCTGAGCTTAGACAGAGGGCAGGGAAGGGCCGATAGTGGAAAAGGAGACAAGTAAAAAGACTGGGTGCGATGGTGAAATGAGGGCTGTGTAGTGCTGGAATGGGAACGGGGAAGGAGCTGGATGGGTGAGCACAATGACTAATGAAGTTGACGCCAGGAGGGTTACGGGAACATAGGATATATTGCAAGGAATGTTCCCACCTGTGCAAGTCAGAAAATATGGTGTTTGTGTGAAGGATCCATGTGGCACAGACTGTGAAGCAGTCATTGAAATGAAGGATGTCGTATTGGGCTGCATGTTATCAACAGGGTGGTCCACATGTTTCTTGACCACAGTGAGTCGGCCATTCATGAGGACAGGCAGTTTGTTGGTTGGCATCCCCACATAGAATGCAGCACAGTAGTTGCAGCTTAGTTTGTGAATCACATGATTTGTTTCACAGGTAGCTTGGGATCAGTGATGTTTGATGGTATAGGTGATGTTTTTGACCAGACTGGAGTAGGAGGTGGTGGGAGGCTGTATGGGACAGATGCATTTAGGTCTATTACAAGAATGTGAGACATGAGGTAAGGGGTTTACAGCAGGGGTTGTATAGGGATGGATGAGTATATTGTGTATGTTCGGTGGACAGCAGAATACTGCTCTGGGAGAGGTCGGAACGACAGTGGGCAGGACATTTCTCCTTTCAGGGCATGACAAAAGGTAGTCGAAACCTTGACCCTCCAGAACCTTAAGGGCTTCTCCTCCATTTGCTTCAGCTGATCCTACTCAACCCATCAAGTCATCTTCCTGGACGTTGCCCTCCACCTCAAAGGTGGCTACATCAATACCTCTGTCCATATAAAACATTCTAACCACCAGCAATACCTCCACTTCGACAGCTGCCACCCATTCCATACCAAGAAGTCCCTTACATACTGCCTAGCCCACCATGGTTGTCGCGTCTGCAGTGACAAGCAGTCCCTTATGAAATACACTGAGGGCCTCACTGAAGCCTTCACAGACTGTTCTTATGATCCCAACCTTGTACAAAAACAAATCTCCCATGCCTTATCTTTCCAGTCTCCCACCATCTTCCAAAGTCTCATTGTCCAGCCACAGAGGAGCATTCCCCCTTGTAACTCAGTACCACCCAGGACTGGAGCAACTGAATTACGTTCTCCACCAGGGTTTCGATTACCTCTCATCATGCCCTGAAATGAGAAATGTTCAGCTCACTATACTTCCCACCCCTCCCACAATGATATTACACCATCCACCAAACCTACATGATATACTCGTTCGTCCTTACACAACCCCTGCTCCCAAACCCTTACCTCATGGCTCAGACCCCTGTAATAGACCTAGATGCAAGACCTGTCCCATACATCCTCCCACCACCACCTACTCCAGTTCAGTCACAATCACCACCTATCCCATCTAAGGCAGGGCTAACTGTGAAACCGGTCATGATCTACAAGCTAAGCGGCAACCTCTGTGCTCAAATTCTATGTGGGCATGTAAATCAACAAGCTGTCTGTCCTCATGAATGGCCACCATCAAACTGTGGCCAAGAAACAAGTGGATCACCCTGTTGCTGAGCATGCTGCCCAACATAACATCCTTCATTTCAGTGACTGCTTCACAGCCTGTGCGATATGGATCCTTCCCACAAGCACCAGCTTTTCTGAATTGCACAGGTGGGAAGTTTCCCTGCAATATATCCTACGTTCCAGTAACCCTCCTGGCCTTAACCTTTGCTAGTAACTGTTCTCATCCATCCAGCCCCTTCCCTGTTCCCATTCCAGCATTGCACAGCCCTTATTCCAGCATAACACCCAGTCTTTTTACTTCTATCCTTTCCCACTATCGACCCTTCCCCCACCTCCACCCCTTTCTCCCCTGCCCCCTGTCTAGCCTCATGACTGCACATAGCTGCCCTACCCTCTCTCAACCTCGTGCCTGCATGCTCACCAGCAGCACTTCACTGTCCCACACCTCTACCCTATTACCTCTCCCCCTCCCAGCCCCAGCTGCCTTCTTACCCCCATTCACGCACCACTCTCATCATGCACTGGCACTGCTGCCTTCGGGACTGGAAGTTCTAGTATTGCCAGTAAGCGCACATTAAAGTGAGGAAAAAATACTATTTTTATCTTTGACCATGAACCCCCATTATGTTTTTTCTGAGCTGCCAACCTAGTGTAAAGCTTCCCTTACCAAACAGCTTTCGATTCACTCAGTGTGTACCGTTATTCCAGTTTAGGAAATAATTGATACCCTGCATTTGATCACAGTCTCAATAAGCCTATCCCACCGGCTCTTGACACAACAGAGGACTGAAGATTACTTGAAATCGTAGTAAAACGTTGCACTGAGTTATATGAGAAGTTTTCTTTATAGTAAAAATCATGCAAGAAGTGTTCCATTTGCTGCAGATGTGTTGGAATCTTATATAATTTTAGCCAAACCATTTTAATTCCACTCAGTTTTTATTATTAAACAAAACAATCAGCATTCCTTGCAGATGAATTTAAACTTCTGTTTCCCATAGCATCAGACATCCTTCACTTCCTAAAGGTGACTACGCAACTAGCCATAAAGTAACGATAATTTTGTATGTTACGTTAGTCTGATTCACACAGTATTTTCATTGTTGTGTGTGTAAATGTGTTAGGAAAGTATCTATATGGTATTTACTTAGCCTGTTTCAGCTATCAACAAGGTTGCATGTGTTTTATAGTATCAGCAATTATTTATTTTGCATCAAAATGGAATGATCACATTGGCTCAATCACAGATAAAGTAAGTGGCAGACTGTGGTTCATTGGTAGAATACTAGGGAAAGCAATTAGTCTACAAAGAAGACTGCACACAAAACACTTGAATTACCCATCGTAGAATACTGCTCAAGTGTGTGAGACCCATACCAAATAGGACTAAGAAAGGGTATTTAGTGGATACAAAGAAGGGCATCACAGATGGTCGCAGCCTTGGTTGACCCATGGAAGAGTGATAACAGTGATGCTGAAGATACTGAACTGGCAGACTCTTGAAGATAGACACAGAATATCCAATGACAACCTGCTTAAAAGTTTTTACAAACAACTTTAGGAATATATTGCGAAGACATACAGCATGAATAGAGACATTTAGGCAGTCATTCCTCCTGTGCTTTCTATATGAATGTAATAGGAAAAAGACCTTATACCTGGTGCAGTGGCATGTATACTCTACCTTGCATTTCACAGTGGTTTGCAGAGTTTTAGATGTAGATGTATAAAAATCGATTTTGATATAAAAATGCAAAAGTGTCACAAAGTTTTAGAAATGTTAAATATTATCTTTGACAAGTCTGCCATGTCCAGAACAGTGGTTTCGATGAAGACACTGAACGTGACTAGCACCCTGGATGCCCAGCACATTGTCAACTGATAAAATCATGGGAAAATGTGAAACAAGTAATTATGAATGATCACCAAGTCAAAGTGAGAGAAGTTGCAGATGATTTGGCATATCAACTGGCTCATGCCATGAAAGTTTTTCCAATGTTTTCGATATTAAGTATGTGACAGCAAAATTTCTTGAATTTTGAACCAGGCAGTGTCAAATGAAAATTGCTCAGGAGTCGGTACATGAAGTCAGTGCTGATGTATTACTATGGAAATGTGTCATAAGAGGTGGTGAAGCATTAGCTCGGTTATCCCAGTGGAAGCATTCTGGATCATCTGTCCATGAAAAGCTTGCCAAGTGTAGCCAAATGTGAAGGTTATGTTCAGCCTATTTTTCGATTTTAATAGCACAGTGCACCACAAACTCTTCAATTCCACTCATATGAAGCAATCCAAAAAAATGCCAGGTTGTGTGGTGAAGCAGATCTTGGCATTACACCACAATGGTGCTCTTGCTCACATTTTGTGGATTGTTCATTACTTTTTGGATATAAACAATACTGTAACAATTTCCCAGCCTCTATATTCACCTGGCTGGCCCCCTGTGACTCTTTTCTGTTCCAAAAATTTAAGAAAATGATAAAGGGTGACAATTGTAGGAGAGATTAAAAGCACACAACTGAGAGCTTAAAGCTATACCAAAAATCGAGTTCCAGCATTGTTTCAGGGATTGGAAAAAGTGCTCCACTGGTTCATATATCTAATGAGGCCTGTATTCAAGGAGATAACATTGCTGTTGACAAATAAACTTCTTTTCAAAAAACGAACATTCACGATTTTTTTAATGCGCCTCATACACCACTATCTGAACTACTTCTGCAGTTTAAGCTGGTTCACGTCTGGTTGCAGATCCATACTTTCTTCTTTCATTTAATTCGTGTGTTGTTGCAGCTATTGGGCACTTCCCACAAACAAACTGTACCCACATTATTTTTGATATCACAGAAATAACATTGCAAGATTGAATGCACAAACTTTTAAGGTGGCATGCAGTTTCAAACTGACTTACTGGTTACATACACATATTGCGCGTTTCGACAGGTGCTGTCGGCATACCTGCAGCGAGCCAGCAGCGACGAGGTGTCACGGTTCTGCAAGATGCGTGGCTACCAGTTACTGGCGTGCCAACTGGCACAGTGGCCGGCCTCGTGGGAGCTAGCGGAGGCAGCGGTGGCACTGGGCACACTCTGCCCGCTGCCCCTGGAGGAGCAGGCAGCTGCACTCGACCTGGGTGCCAGTGCGGCAGAGCTGCAGGCCTCCCGGCCACTGGCAGCGCTGCCCCCGCTGCTCGCGCTCCTGCCTCGCTGCTGCCGGACGGACGTCGCCCTCGCTGATACCTTGCTCGCCTACTTGAGCCAACTTGTTTTAAAAGTGAGCATCCTATGTTTTGAAAGAATTGGGTAACATTGAGTGTCAGATATGGACAGTAAATCTTTTGTGCATAAGGAGCAAATGTCAAACAGATGAGAGGGTTGAAGATGACGTGTGTCTGTTTTTAAGAGACAGATGTTTTGTCTTAATGAAAGAGAAACATGTCACAGGAAGTTAGAAATGAGATTTAATGAATGTATGTTTTCACTTTTGTTATCGAAAGTGTTCAAAGTTTGCACATCTCGGTACTGTGCAGCTGTAACAGAAACTTCTGTTTTGGCATTTTGGCCATTTAGCTGAGGCCAGTCCACACACTGTAATGCGCTGTCTGACCTCCACTAATTTGATGCAGGGGAGACAAAGGGAGGCATGGAGAGAGGGAGAATCCCACAACTGTCTTTAATTGACTACTGAATGAGAAATGTTAATCGGTGTACATAGTGCAGAGGATGGAACACAATTGGCACCTCATTCATTCTTTACGTTTGGGCGCGCACGTGCGCCCCCCCCCCCCCCCCCCTCACACACACACACACACACACACACACACACACACACACACACACACACACACACACACACACAGGTTAGCTCTGAGAGCACGTAGGTGCACCACCAGTAGTTTGAAGCTGTCATCACCATTAAAGCTGTTCAACTGCATCTCTGATTTTGTTGTATGATGCTTTTGCTAAGTCTGTATCCTGACAGCATTATTCAGTACAATCAGGTGAGGCTAACTTACTGGGGTGTCAGAGTTGCACAAATTGTTCCTGTTCTTATATACATTCTTTTAACTGTGTGACTTTGTGTATACGAGTGTGTGTGCAAGTGTATACCTGTCGTTGTTTCCCCCTAAGGTAAGTCTTTCTGCTCCCAGAATTGGAATGACTCCTTACCCTCTCCCTTAAAACCCACACCCTTTCGTCTTTCCCTCTCCTTCCTTCTTTCCTGATGAAGCAACCATTGGTTGCGAAAGCTTGAATATTTGTGTGTGTGTTTGTGTGTTTTTTATTTTATTGTGTCTATCAACATACCATTTTAGGCCGGCCGAAGTGGCCGTGCGGTTAAAGGCGCTGCAGTCTGGAACCGCAAGACCGCTTTGGTCGCAGGTTCGAATCCTGCCCCGGGCATGGATGTTTGTGATGTCTTTAGGTTAGTTAGGTTTAACTAGTTCTAAGTTCTAGGGGACTAATGACCTCAGCAGTTGAGTCCCATAGTGCTCAGAGCCATTTGAACCATTTTTGAACATACCATTTTATTTTATTGTGTCTATCAACATACCAGTGCTTTCTCATTTGGTGTGTGTGTGTGTGTGTGTGTGTGTGTGTGTGTGTGTGTGTGGATGGATATGTGTGTGTGTGCGAGTGTATACCCGTCCTTTTTCCCCCTCAGGTAAGTCTTTCCGCTCCCGGGATTGGAATGACTCCTTACACTCTCCCTTAAAACCCACATCCTTTCGTCTTTCCCTCTCCTTCCCTCTTTCCTGATGAGGCAACAGTTTGTTGCGAAAGCTTGAATTTTGTGTGTATGTTTGTGTTTGTTTGTGTGTCTGTCGACCTGCCAGGACTTTCATTTGGTAAGTCACATCATCTTTGTTTTTATGTCTGTATATGCATGAATGGATATGTGTGTGTGTGTGCGAGTGTATACCCGACCTTTTTTACCCCTAAGGTAAGTCTTTCCGCTCCCGGGATTGGAATGACTCCTTACCCTCTCCCTTAAAACCCACATCCTTTCGTCTTTCCCTCTCCTTCCCTCTTTCCTGATGAGGCAACAGTTTGTTGCGAAAGCTTGAATTTTGTGTGTATGTTTGTGTTTGTTTGTGTGTCTGTCAACCTGCCAGCACTTTCATTTGGTAAGTCACATCATCTTTGTTTTTAGATATATTTTTCCCACGTGGAATGTTTCCCTCTCTCTCTCTCTCTCTCTCTCTCTCTCTCTCTCTCTCTCTATATATATATATATATATATATATATATATATATATATATATATATAGGGAAACATTCCACGTAGGAAAAATATATCTAAAAACAAAGATGATGTGACTTACCAAATAAAATTGCTGGCAGGTTGACAGACACACAAACAAACACAAACATACACACAAAATTCAAGCTTTTGCAACAAACTGTTGCCTCATCAGCAAAGAGGGAAGGAGAGGGAAAGACGAAAGGGTGTGGATTTTAAGGGAGAGGGTAAGGAGTCATTCCAATCCCGGGAGTGGAAAGACTTGCCTTAGGGGGAAAAAGGGACAGGTATACACTCGCACGCACACACATATCTATCCACACATATACAGACACAAGCAGACATATTTAGAGACAAAGAGTTTGGGCAGAGATGTCAGTCGAAGCGGAAGTGAAGAGGCAAAGATGATGTTGAATGACAGGTGAGGTATGAGTGGCGGCAACTTGAAATTAGCGGAGATTGAGGCCTGGTGGGTAACAGGAAGAGAGGATATATTGAAGAGCAAGTTCCCATCTCCGGAGTTCGGATAGGTTGGTGTTGGTGGGAAGTATCCAGATAACCCGGACGGTGTAACACTGTGCCAAGATGTGCTGGCCGTGCACCAAGGCATGTTTAGCCACAGGGTGATCCTCATTACCAACAAACACTGTCTGCCTGTGTACATTCATGCGAATGGACAGTTTGTTGCTGGTCATTCCCACATAGAATGCATCACAGTGTAGGCAGGTCAGTTGGTAAATCACGTGGGTGCTTTCACATGTGCCTCTGCCTTTGATCGTGTACACCTTCCTGGTTACAGGACTGGAGTAGGTGGTGGTGGTAGGTTGCATGGGACAGGTTTTACACCGGGGGCGGTTACAAGGGTAGGACCCAGAGGGTAGGGAAGGTGGTTTGGGGATTTCATAGGGATGAACTAAGAGGTTACGAAGGTTAGGTGGACGGCGGAAAGACACTCTTGGTGGAGTGGGGAGGATTTCATGAAGGATGGATCTCATTTCAGGGCAGGATTTGAGTAAGTCGTATCCCTGCTGGAGAGCCACATTCAGAGTCTGGTCCAGTCCCGGAAAGTATCCTGTCACAAGTGGGGCACTTTTGTGGTTCTTCTGTGGGAGGTTCTGGGTTTGAGGGGATCAGGAAGTGGCTCTGGTTATTTGCTTCTGTACCAGGTCGGGAGGGTAGTTGCGGGATGCGAAAGCTGTTGTCAGGTTGTTGGTGTAATGCTTCAGGGATTCCGGACTGGAGCAGATTCGTTTGCCACAAAGACCTAGGCTGTAGGGAAGGGACCGTTTGATGTGGAATGGGTGGCAGCTGTCGTAATGGAGGTACTGTTGCTTGTTGGTGGGTTTGATGTGGACGGACGTGTGAAGCTGGCCATTGGACAGGTGGAGGTCAACATCAAGGAAAGTGGCATGGGATTTGGAGCAGGACCAGGTGAATCTGATGGAACCAAAGGAGTTGTGGTTGGAGAGGAAATTCTGGAGTTCTTCTTCACTGTGAGTCCAGATCATGAAGATGTCATCAATAAATCTGTACCAAACTTTGGGTTGGCAGGCTTGGGTAACCAAGAAGGCTTCCTCTAAGCGACCCATGAATAGGTTGGCGTATGAGGGGGCCATCCTGGTACCCATGGCTGTTCCCTTTAATTGTTGGTATGTCTGGCCTTCAAAAGTGAAGAAGTTGTGGGTCAGGATGAAGCTGGCTAAGGTAATGAGGAAAGAGGTTTTAGATAGGGTGGCAGGTGATCGGCGTGAAAGGAAGTGCTCCATCGCAGCGAGGCCCTGGACGTGCGGGATATTTGTGTATAAGGAAGTGGCATCAATGGTTACAAGGATGGTTTCCGGGGGTAATGGATTGGGTAAGGATTCCAGGTGTTCGAGGAAGTGGTTGGTGTTTTTGATGAAGGATGGGAGACTGCATGTAATGGGTTGAAGGTGTTGATCTACGTAGGCGGAGATACGTTCTTTGGGGGCTTGGTAACCAGCTACAATGGGGGGCCGGGATGATTGGGTTTGTGAATTTTAGGAAGAAGGTATGGGTGCGGGGTGTTGGTGGGGTCAGGAGGTTGATGGAGTCAGGTGAAAGGTTTTGTAGGGGGCTAAGGTTCTGAGGATTCCTTGAAGCTCTGCCTGGACATCAGGAATTGGATTACCTTGGCAAACTTTGTATGTGGTGTTGTCTGAAAGCTGACGCAGTCCCTCAGCCACATACTCCTGTCGATCAAGTACCACGGTCGTGGAACCCTTGTCCGCCGGAAGGATGACGATGCACCAGTCAGTCTTCAGATCACGGATAGCCTGGGCTTCAGCAGTGGTGATGTTGGGAGTAGGATTAAGGTTTTTTAAGAAGGATTGAGAGGCAAGGCTGGAAGTCAGAAATTCCTGGAAGGTTTGGAGAGGGTGATTTTGAGGAAGAGGAGGTGGGTCCCGCTGTGACAGAGGACGGAACTGTTCCAGGCAGGGTTCAATTTGGATAGTGTCTTGGGGAGTTGGATCATTAGGAGTAGGATTAGGATCATTTTTCTTCGTGGCAAAGTGATACTTCCAGCAGAGAGTACGAGTGTAGGACAGTAAATCTTTGACGAGGGCTGTTTGGTTGAATCTGGGAGTGGGGCTGAAGGTGAGGCCTTTGGATAGGACAGAGGTTTCGGATTGGGAGAGAGGTTTGGAGGAAAGGTTAACTACTGAATTAGGGTGTTGTGGTTCCAGATTGTGTTGATTGGTATTTTGAGGTTTTGGAGGGAGTGGAGCTGGAAGTGGGAGGTTGAGTAGATGGGAGAGACTGGGTTTGTGTGCAATGAGAGGAGGTTGAGGTTTGCTGGAAAGGTTGTGAAGGGTGAGTGAGTTGCCTTTCCGGAGGTGGAATCCCTGAAGCATTACACCAACAACCTGACAACAGCTTTTGCATCCCGCAACTACCCTCCCGACCTGGTACAGAAGCAAATAACCAGAGCCACTTCCTCATCCTCTCAAACCCAGAACCTCCCACAGAAGAACCACAAAAGTGCCCCACTTGTGACAGGATACTTTCCGGGACTGGATCAGATTCTGAATGTGGCTCTCCAGCAGGGATACGACTTCCTCAAATCCTGCCCTGAAATGAGATCCATCCTTCATGAAATCCTCCCCACTCCACCAAGAGTGTCTTTCCACCGTCCACCTAACCTTCGTAACCTCTTAGTTCATCCCTATGAAATCCCCAAACCACCTTCCCTACCCTCTGGCTCCTACCCTTGTAACCGCCCCCAGTGTAAAACCTGTCCCATGGCACCTACCACCACCACCTACTCCAGTCCTGTAACCAGGAAGGTGTACACGATCAAAGGCAGAGGCACATGTGAAAGCACCCACGTGATTTACCAACTGACCTGCCTACACTGTGATGCATTCTATGTGGTAATGACCAGCAACAAACTGTCCATTCGCATGAATGGACACAGGCAGACAGTGTTTGTTGGTAATGAGGATCACCCTGTGGCTAAACATGCCTTGGTGCACGGCCAGCACATCTTGGCACAGTGTTACACCGTCCGGGTTATCTGGATACTTCCCACTAACACCAACCTATCCGAACTCCGGAGATGGGAACTTGCTCTTCAATATATCCTCTCTTCCCATTATCCACCAGGCCTCAATCTCCGCTAATTTCAAGTTGCCCCCACTCATACCTCACCTGTCATTCAACAACATCTTTGCCTCTGCACTTCTGCCTCGACTGACATTTCTGCCCAAACTCTTTGTCTTTAAATGTGTCTGTATATGTGTGGATGGATATGTGTGTGTGTGTGTGCGAGTGAGTGTATACCCGTCCTTTTTTCCCCCTAAGGTAAGTCTTTCCGCTCCTGGGATTGGAATGACTCCTTACCCTCTTCCTTAAAACCCACATCCTTTCGTCTTTCCCTCTCCTTCCCTCTTTCCTGATGAGGCAACAGTTTGTTGCGAAAGCTTGAATTTTGTGTGTATGTTTGTGTTTGTTTGTGTGTCTGTCGACCTGCCAGCACTTTCATTTGGTAAGTCACATCATCTTTGTTATTGAAACATTCCACGTAGGAAAAATATATCTAAAAACAAAGATGATGTGACTTACCAAATGAATGTGCTGGCAGGTCGACAGACACACAAACATACACACAAAATTCAAGCTTTCGCAACAAACTGTTGCCTCATCAGGAAAGAGGGAAGGAGAGGGAAAGACGAAAGGATGTGGGTTTTAAGGGAGAGGGTAAGGAGTCATTCCAATCCCGGGAGCGGAAAGACTTACCTTAGGGGGAAAAAAGGACGGGTATACACTCGCGCGCACACACACACACACACATATCCATCCACACATATACAGACACAAGCAGACATATTTAAATATGTCTGCTTGTGTCTGTATATGTGTGGATGGATATGTGTGTGTGTGCGAGTGTATACCAGTCCTTTTTTCCCCCTAAGGTAAGTCTTTCCGCTCCCGGGATTGGAATGACTCCTTACCCTCTCCCTTAAAACCCACATCCTTTCGTCTTTCCCTCTCCTTTAGTGGATATTGGTCCCTTAATTCTATTGCTGCCAACTCAAACTGTTTCTCTTCATTGACTGCAGATAGATTACTTCCAATTTTTAATGGCTGGTTTTGTTTTACATAAATACTGCAACCTCCACACTTAATAGATGTTCTCTTGTATGCACTTGCTAAATTAAGAGACTTTAAGACTTCATGTTTAGTTTCTGATTCTTTTCACCAATCTTCTGTGATACAAACAACAGAGCTGTCTAAACCTTCTGGCTCAACCTCTAGCTGTTGCACTTTATTTATTAGACACTGAAAATTTTGGTGATCACCTTTTAATTTATCATTACTACATTTAGCATTTCCTCTTCTCTTTGTTTTATTGTCATTGTGTATGAGTTTGTGAGTTTTGTCATTTCGATTATATTCATGTATATTATTTTTAAAAGATGAAAAAACCATAATATTACTAGCTGCCCGTTTTCACTGTTACAGTGTTTCACTATGCTCAGTAGTGAAGAAATACCCCGATCATACAGTATTCATTGGTGCCAACTTTAACCCATAGAGTATAGACTGGGATGTCTATGGATTCATTGCAAGTGGTACAGACAATCTCACCAAGTAGTTCTGAACACATTGCTTGAGCAGCTAGTTAGATAAACCACACACAATGGAAATATTTTAGATACTGTATGACATGTTAAAAAGTAATGCGTCAAAATTTACTTGAAAACTCTTGAAGATTTCAGCATAAAACAAATGTTGTTAACATTTTACATCTTTATTATTCATGTCTACATATTTACAGCCCTCTGCCACTAGCAGGCTCCTGATTATAGTATGTAACTTGCCAGTGTGCTATATCAGTGAATGAGAAAGGGTGTGATCTAATCGAGTTTGGAATTTGAAGAGTTGTCCACACCTAGAGCACTGTCCCCTTTAGCATAATAGTACTACATCACACATGAGTGCTACAACATCTGCAACAATTTGATGCCTTGGATTCACTCCTCATAATCATCCTCCATACAGTCCAACTTTCACCTGTTTTCAATTTTCACGTGTTTCCATAAGTTATAGAACACTTTTGAGGACTTCGCTTTGATAGTGTTGAAGCAGTGCAAGCAGAGATGAAGCTCTATGTCTGTCAACAAAGTCAAGCATACTATAGTGATAGTATCAACAAACTGGTTTCTTGTTGAGGAAAATGTGTTCTTTGCCAGGGTGACTATGTTAAGCAATAAATATGCAGACATGAAGAATAAAGATGTAGAATGTTAATAAAATTTGTTTTATTTGAATAGCTTAAAGAGTTTTCATGTTAAAAATTCAGAGGACTTACTTTTCAGGACGTCCCCATAGCTACTAACTGGCCTGACCTTATCAACAGTGTCAGTATAGAGACTAGTGTTAGAGATCATCTTGTCATCACAGTGCTGCTGTAAAGAGCTGGTAAGCAGTCTTAACAACTACTCAGACAATGAATGGACATCATTTGGTTACAATATGATGGATGTAGAGTAATCGGGGACAACATATATACTGATGGTAAATCATGCTCCGGTGAACTATATGGTAAGCAAGTGGATTAACAGCAGAAAAGACTAAGATTTAATAACAAAATGTGAAAAGTGCTGAGGAAACAGAGATTGTTGCAGTAGTAGTAGTAGTTGTTGTTGTTGTTGTTGTTGTTGTTGTTGTTGTCTTCAGTCCAGAGACTGGTTTGATGCAGCTCTCCATGTTACTCTATCCTGTGCAAGCTGCTTCATCTCCCAGTACCTACTACAGCCTACATGCTTCTGAATCTGTTTAGTGTATTCATGTCTTGGTTTCCCTCTACGATTTTTACCTCCACGCTGCCCTCCAATACTAAATTTGTGAGCCCTTGATGCCTCAGGATATGTCCTACCAAGCGATCCCTTCTTCTAGTCAAGTTGTGCCACAGATTTCTCTACTCTCCAATTCTATTCAATACCTCCTCAATAGTTATGTGATCTACCCATCTAATCTTCAGCATTCTTTTGTATCACCACATTTTGAAAGCTTCTACTCTGTTCTTGTCTAACCTATTTTATCGCCCACGTTTCGCTTCCATACACAGCTACACTCCATACAAATACTTTCAGAAAGGACTTCGTGACACTTAAATCTATACTCGATGTTAACAAATTTCTCTTCATCTTGTTGCAGTATCAGATCAAAAAACAATGCAGAAATGTTGACAGGGAAGGGTCAGTAGAAATTTGTGTGTTGGTAAAAATATTGAAGCTCAAAGCGTACAATAACTTTGACCATCATACCTTAGCTAAAGATCTAGCTGAGCAGATGAGTAACTTCTGGTCTAGTGTAAAATTGCTGAGCGGGTTGAAGGCCTCTTTCTCATCACAATTTTGACCAACCTGGCGTGGCATTAGAAGATAGTGAAAGGAAAGACAAAGTTTTAAATTTTATGTTTAAGAAATTGTTCATGCCGGGCAATAGTACAAACATAGTGTTGTTTTACGATCGCACAGATATGGTAATAGGTACCTGTGGCACTGTTTTGGATTTACAGAGACTACTCGTGAGCATTGGCCCTTTACTTAGCTTGCACTTTTCACAAATCTCTCATCCTGCACAAAATCCCAAGTAATTGAATAAAAATACAGCTGACTCACATATACGAGACATTTGAGAAGCATCACTTGTGTGAAACTTTACTTGCCCTTGCCTTGTGTGGTGTTCTGCAAACTGCGGATAAAGGGCGGTAGGCAGAATCCATTTTCACAGATTTCGAGAAAGTGTTTGACACATTACCTATTGCAGACTGGTAATGAAGATCCCAGCATATGGAGAGGTCCTCAGATATGTGAGTGACTCAAAGACTTCCTAAGTAATAAAACCGTTTGTAGTCCTGGACAGCAAGTGTTCATCAGACAAGGGTGCTATTTTGTCGGAATCCAACATTCTGAGCTTGTGACTGTGAACAAAATATAGGTTGACTCTTACATAGAAGATAACAGCAAGCAGGCACTTTTTACAGACCTACTTATTTATTTAAACCGGCAGGTTCATCTTCAGATGGCTAGTTCATGTTAAGATAAATTTTACATCAGTTTTCACTTTTTGTTTTCCCAACTGATGAAATTTCCTTGGGGTGGTGGTTCCGATGAAACATCCGTGCTGCTATGTTCCAGTGCAGACTGCTTGTGATCTAGCAGCATCAGAAACTGTACAATGCAATTTTTTATGTGTATATAAATATGCAACTAATCTAAAGCACCACTTACACACTCAGAAATTTTACCACATGGAAGTATGTGTACAAAGATGGCGATATTGTATGCCTACTTCCATGTGGTGAAACTTCTTAGTATGTGGGTGGTGCTTTAGATTATGTGCATTTATTTATACATGTAAAAAAGTGCATCATACAGTTTTCGATGCTGCTAGATCACAAGCAATCTGCACTGAAACATAATGGCACGGATTTTTCATCGGCACCACCATCCCAAGGAAATTTCATCAGTTGGGAAAACAAAAAGTGGAAGCTGATGATCTGACAGTGTCAGTCCTAGGTTGTTCGAATAAAGTATTGGAGGTGTGCTGCTTGACAGTGTAATGACACTGAATGGTTGACTTCAGTTTATTTGGAAAATTCTAGGGAAGTGTAGCTCATCTACAAAAGGAGACCATGTATAGAACTCTTGTGTGACCCATTCAGCACTGTTCAATTGTTTGGAATCCCCAAGTCAGATTAAAATAAGAGAATGAAGCAGTTAAGAAGGAGAATGAAATTTCCACTCTGCAGCAGAGTGTGCACTGATATGAAACTTCCTGGCAGATTAAAACTGTGTGCTGGACCAACACTCGAACTGAGGACTTTAACCTTTCATGTGCAAGTACTCTACCAAATGAGCTAATCCAGGAGTGTTAGTCTTGCAAGTTTTGCAGGAGAATGCCTGTGAAGTTTGTAAGGTAGGAGTTGAGGTACTAGCAGAAGTGAAGCAATGAGGATGGGATGTAAGTAGTTCTTGGGTAGCTCAGTCAGTAGAGCACTTGCCTGCAAAATGCAAAGGTCCCAAGTTCGAGTCTCAGTCCAGGACACAGTTTTAATCTGGCAGAAAGTTTCAAGTAAGAAGCATATTGCTAGATTTTTTACTGATAGGTTTGAACAACATGCAGGTAGTATGTAAGTCATCTGTGAACTCAAATGGGAATCCCTGGAGGGAAGATGACTTTCTTTTTGTGAAACACATTTGAGAATGTTAAGGGAAGTTGCATTTGTGGCTGACTGCAGAATGATTCTAATTCCACCAACACGCATCTCACATAAGAACCAGGCAGACAAGTCAAATAAGGCTCATACAGAGCCATATATAGTCATTTTCCCCTCACTTCATTTGCGAGTGAAATAAGAAAGTGAATGATTGATAGTGGTGCCAGGAACCCTCCCCCATGAACCAAATGGCAGCTTGTGGATTACACATGTAGCTGTAGGTCTGCTATTCTATTTCCATTTCATTCATTTCTATCTTAGTCGTCCTTTCAAGTAAATGTAACTTCCCAGGTTTTCGTATTTCTTCTATAACCAGTATCTCAACTTAAGGTTTGTTGCCAATTTTTTGTAAAGTCATGTTTTCTTCAGGCCTTACTGTTTCTCTGTTACTTGATGAACCAGCTCCCAGCTCAAAATGCTTGTGTATTTGTCAGAATGTATGTGCGTCAGTCTGTAAGCTAAACAAAATCAGAGGTGGTGTAGATTCTACAAGGAGTGCACTGACACTTACTAGACTGCTTCTTCCTTTCCCATCTCATGTGAGTTGACACCCATTTGGACACTTCTCAGTCGCTGCTTGATATGCATGTAATGACAGGTCACGTGGTAAGCTGCTGGTTGGGTCAGTTGGTATGAGGTGAAGGCTGTGGGCATTTGTGAAGAGATGAAGAGTTTGTGCATGTTTGTTTACTCAACTGCACAAGGTCTCTGAAAGTCCAGCTGCTGGGAGAAGGGCCAGATTAGCACCTGGCTACCTCACATGGACTTCTCATTAGGTGCTGTGAGTGAATTACAGAGTACATTGATCTACATGATCTTCATGATCCCAGTGACCTACATTAAAACTACATACAGAAAACTCTTAATACCATTATCAAATTTGTCTGTACGACCAAACATGTGGAAACTGGAATACGTTTCACAATTTTGTGCAAAAAAACGTAGAGAATTGTTGTGCAGAAATGTGTACAGCTATGAAATAGTCGTAAATGGTGATTTGTAGCAGATAGTTGGGATAGTGGCTTGTAGAAATGACATACTTACATTATAAGGATTTCATCACAAAATATGGAATTGTTTAACGGAGCCAAAATGGCCACAAAAATGCGATGGTGTGAGCAGAGCAGCTCAGAGCGTACCCAAGTTAAGGTGGCCATATATGTTGTAGTAATTTCATTTGATTTGTTATTTATATTTTTGTGTCTTTTGTTGTCTCAAGATGTAAGTCTTATGCTTCCTTAAGTATCTTGTATTGTAAGTACATTTGAAAGATCAGAAAGTGAGCAGCGTCAAAATACAGATCTTTTGATGTATGTCACTTACAGGTTTAGTGTCTAATGTACATTTAAATGTTGTACTAAAATTACTTATTTGTGAAACACGGGAGAAAACTTGTGGACAACGAGCACATGTAAACTGTGGAAAATAGGCACAATTGGTCAGTACAAGTTGGTGGGACATCAAACGATTATGTATGGGAGTTGTGTCACTGATAGTCATTTTCTGAGACTTGTAAGTGATGCATGGTATGAGGCTGTACAATTTCAGGTGAAAGAAATATTTCTGTGTGTTTCCAACTTTTGCTGAATTTACAGCTAGTTTTGATGATAGAAAATCTCGAGAGAGTTTCAGACCATGACTTTGAACAACCATTGGGCAGTTTGATAGTGATTTAGAACTGAAATATCCTTAATACTTTGGAACTTGAACTTGGTTTTATGGTTGTAGGACTTGTACTTGTTTAGCAGCATTTATTTACATTTACTTTGGTTAATATAAGGCCCATCAGGACTTTCTGTTTATGGGTCTGTCACATGAATTAAAGGTAGAGTTCCTGCACATTTCCTAAAATATTGAACTTTACTGCGTGGTGATTCAGTTGTGGGAATTCATAGTGAGAGTCTCTTCTGTACTTGTAAATTTTTAATGGACACCGTCCATTTCATTTCAATCATTTTCTGATCAAGCTAATTCAATTTTGCAAATTGAAGGTGGAGGGGGGAGAAAGGAAAGAAAAGTGTAGAAACTCTTGATGTCAGTTGCATTTGGACGTAATGCTGAGTCTGATGTGCTGAGTGAAAATGTGTGCCAAACCGTGATTTGAACCTGGGATTTCCTGTTTACTAGGCAGTTGCATCAACCACTGCACCATCCAGACAGTGTTTATCACAATTAGTCGAACTATCTCGGTATGCCCCTCGGCTGTCCCACACTCCCATCTAGCATCACCTATCTGCAGTCCCCATGCATGTCCTCCATGCTCACTATTTTGAGATTCCCACAGGAGGTCAAACCTGATGGTGCATTCACACTGAAGGTGGCAACTCGTAGCTCATCAAGGTGACTCAATTATATGAATATGTGATATCTGTTCTTTCGTACATGTGTAAAAGAAGAGTCACCACACACTCTAATAAAACTAATTCACTTTATAATTACCTTTCATTTAGTGAACCTTTATACAGTTTTATTAAAAGCAGCTATTAAATTTCACAAACTGTATCTGGACAAGTACCTTTTGTTGAGCAACTATAGCAGGGCTTGGTGTAAGAAGTGAGATACACCCCTCATACAAAGAATGGGAGCCAGGTGTACACCTTTGGCATCAGGGGTATGGTTCAATATTTAAGAACGATTTAGGCTGTAAATAAAATACTCATTTGAGGAAAAAAAATGCACGTAGGTTGATCGTCCAGACTTCATCACTGAATCTGTAATTATTAAAATGTTATCTATTCAACACCACATTTTAGAAATAAACTTTCCACACCATTACCAACTTAATGTGTGGTATATTTTCCTGTGGTTTAGATACATCGATAACTTGTACTGATAGATTTTTTTTTTAATACATATTTTGCAGCTTAAAACATGACTGTATTCAAAACATTGGAGGTACGAATTAAACAGTGCCTTCAGTCACAACTTTTTCATGTTTTATTAACTACATGATGCATTTTGGACCCTGTGGGTCGATCATCTGGTGTAATTTGTCTTAATACATGTTTCATTTCTTCTCTTGAATGAGATGAAATGCATATTCCTTTCGCAAAAAGGTTTAATGTTAGGTTATGAATTTTGTAAGTCGAACATAGAAAATATGTATAAAATAGTGGAAAATTAATGGTGTAAACTTACCACATAATCTAAAGAAAGCATTTTTGTGTTTTAGTACTGGCAAACATTCTTTTCTCCGTCGTTTTAGTACATGTCACTTCATTCAAGATGTACATTTGTGCACACGTTTATAAACACTTTACAGATGCTTTTGTACATGGTGTTGTCAAAGAATACTTTCATCTTTGACAGCAGGGAGCAAAAGGCTATTTACAATTTGTACAGAAACCAGACGGCAGTTATAAGAGTCGAGGGGCGTGAAAGGGAAACAGTGGTTGAGAAGGGAGTGAGATAGGGTTGTAGCCTATCTGCAATGTTATTCAATCTTAATAGTGAGTGAAAAATAAAGGAAGAAACAGAAAAATTTGAAGTAGGAATTAAAATCCATGGAGAAGAAATAAAAACTTTGAGGTTTGTCGACGACATTGTAATTTTGTCAGACAGAGCAAAGGACCTGTACAAGCAGCTGAATGGAATGGACAGTACATTGAAAAGAGGATATAAGATGAAAATCAACAATAGTAAAATGAGACATTTGAAGTAGTAGATGAGTTTTGCTATTTGGGGAGCAAATTACTGATGATGGATGAAGTAGAGGGGATATTAAATGTAGAGACTGGCTACGGCAAGCAAAACGTTTCTGAAGAAGAGAAATTTGTTAACATCGAGTATAGATTTAAGTGTCAGGAAGTCCTTCCTGAAAGTATTTGTATGGAGTGTAGCCATGTATGTAAGTGAAACATGAACGATAAACAGTGTAGACAAGAAGAGAATAGAAGCTTTCAAAATGTGGTGCTACAGAAGAACGCTGAAGATTAGACCACCTAACTAGTGAGCAAGCAAGTACTGAAAAAAATTGGAGAGATGAGGAATTTGTGACACAACTTGACTAGAAGAAGGGATGGGTTTGTAGGACATGTTCTGAGGCGTCAAGGGATCACGAATTTAGTAACGGAGGGAAGTGTGGAGGGTAAAAATTGTGGAGGGAGACCAAGAGATGAATACAGTAAGCAGATTCAGAAGGATGTAGGTTGCAGTAGTTATTCGGAGATGAAGAGGCTTGCACAGGATAGAGAAGCATGGAGAGCTGCATCAAACCAGTTTCTGGGCTGAAGACAACAACAACAACAACAACAGTAGCATTAGGAACGTAAAGTTGTCATATTAACAGAATCTCTGAATGTCTGGGGCCTTGTAAGCCAAAAACCGGTTAACAATAAAAGTAATATTGTAGAACAAAATCAAACTGGTGCTTTTCATTTGTTAACGTAAAGTTGGTTGACACCAGAACTGAATAGCAACTAAATACTAAATTCAGATTTACTGAGTGAGATGGCACAGTGGTTAGCACACTGGACTCACATTTGGAAGGGCAACGGTTCAAATCTGGTCATTCTGAATTAGGTTTTCTGTGATTTCCCTAAATCACTTGTGGCAAATGTATGGGTTGTTCCTTTGAATGGGCACTTCCAGTTTCCTTCCTCAACCTTTCCTAATCCGAGCTTTTGATGTGTCTATAATGACCTCATTATCAATGGTATACTAAATGCTAATCTCCTCCTAAATTCAGATTGGAATATATAGTTTTCAATGATGGATCATATGGCAGTTGTGGCAGGATATTTATTGCTGTAAAGAATTCGATAATATCTGATGAGGTTTTTACTCATTCTGAATGTGTGAACTGACTAGAGTGAAGTTAAGCATCAAAGGTGAGTGAAACATGATAATAGGTTACTTTTATAGACTGCCTGTGTCAGAAGCTGCAATGATAGAGCACATCAAAGAGAACTTGCAAAAACAGTGAGTACATTTCCTCACCGTGCTGTTGTACTAGAGGAAGGCTTCAGTTTGCCAGCTAGAGACTGGGTGAGTCTTATAACCAAAGTTGGTGCTAGAGACAGGAATTTGTGTGATGATATTCTGAGTGCCTGTCTCTGGCATTGCATTAAAGGGTAATGTGGAAACGGCTCAGCAACTGTTTGTCATGATCATGCAGGAATTTGTGTGATGATAATCTGAGTGCCCGTCTCTGGCATTGCATTAAAGGGTAATGTGGAAACGGCTCAGCAACTGTTAGTCATGACCCTGTCCAATAGTGTGGAGGGATAGCATTAGTGGCTTACCTCCATGGCTGCCTCATACCAATACTGTGCAGTTTCCACAATGCCATTTGACAAAATGTGGCTGTTTAGTCTTTTGAACAATTTACTGCATATTGTGAAATTATTTTCTGTAGTGCACGTGTTGATTATTGTACTTTTTGACTTGAACTACTTCTATATAACAGTATAGAACATTACTCAAAAAATTACTCCATGAAAATTTTTCAGAAATTATGCAAAAAAGTGTTTAATTGGTGCTTACAAAGCAACACTGTTTACAGGTCATGCAGGTATCAACAGCACGACTCCTCCAGGACTTAGGTGTCGTGGAGTGCCTATGTCGTTGTCTGCAGGCTATACCACCTCCAAAATTACAGTCTACACCACCTTCTGAAAGGCCAGCATTTGGTTCACCAAATCCAGAAGTGCTTGTTGGAGACATCCATCTGATATTGGGTTCCATCGTCACTCGATCCATTCTGCTTCCAGGTCATCAAAACTCTACTCAGGTATTTTTTTATGTTTATGATTTGTAGTACTGGACAAAGAAAATCATTGTAAATTGAGGTGAATGAATGAAAATATTTTGTGCTCATGTAATGTGTACAAAATGAGCTCATTATAGCAATTAAATTTAATGAGGGATTTTGTGAATCTCAATCAGCTCACATATCATATCAACAAAAATAATCAATTTTTGAAAATAAAGTCTAATTGGATAGAGAAAAAAACGTACTCACCAAGTGGCGGCAGGGAACACACACATATAGAGGGTAAGGAAACCTGCAAGTTTTCAGAGCCTTGGTTCCTTCTTCTGGCAGAAGGTTTGAAGGTGAAGAAAGAGGGGTCAAGGAAAAGGACTTGTGAGGTTTAGGAAATGGGAAGATTTCAGAAAAGTCTTCAAGAACACTTGGTCAGGGGAGACTTACTGGACAGGATGAAAAGGGAAGCCTTTCAGATCATGATACGCCATAATGGAATAAGCAAAAGAGTTTGTAAGTAATTTAGGGAAAAAAGTTTCTTGTGCAAAAAGCCCATTTTTATATGTACTCTTCACGATGTGCATAAGGGAAAGTCTGGCCGACTGAAAACATCAACAAGTCCAGCTTCCAGCACTAGGTCACATCAAAAACCTATGAAGCAGGGTGCATGTGAAAGCAGGGTGAGCCAATCAAGTGTATGACAAGTTCTGGAGGCTGCAAAGTGGAGTGTATATGTTCCAAGATTGCTGCATGCTATGAACGAGGATGACGCATATTTGAAGGATGGAGTACTGCAAGTGGTGTGAAAGCATGCTTTGTGCGGATGAACTGTTTGCAGGGATGCTAATGTGGTATTATGAGGTGCAATTCAAACTGAATCATACTGTAAAGCACCATAACTGTGTGTATTGGGCTCCTGAAAATCCACACATTCACATGGACAAACATGTTATCCTACCAGGTGTTAATGTGTGGTGTGGTCTGATATCACTTAGTTTTATTGACCCACACGTCTTTGAAGGTACTGTAATGGTGAGGTGTATCTCCTTATGCCGCAAACATCAATTTTACCTGCCATCTGATAGGTGTTAGGAAATGAAAGATTTTACTTATAACAAGATAGTGCACCGCCTCACTACCTCCATGGTCTCCAGACCTTACACTTCTGGACTTCTACCTGTGGGGGACCTTGAAAAATGAAGTTTATCAACAGAAGCCAGCTACACTGAAGGAGTTATGAGAAACCATTGAGGCATCCTGTGCAGGTATCACACCAGCAACACTGTGTGGCAGTAATTTTTAAGTTGATTAACAGGTGTACCCTCTGACCGCTAGACAGGGATACCATCTGTGAAAGCAATGAAAGATAGCGAGGCCAGAGATGATTATTAATGAACAATCCAGCATGCATGAATTAATTAGTAGCTCTCTGTCTGTCTGTCTCTCTGTCTGTGTTGGGATCTCAAAGAGACTAGGAACACGTGTATCCCCACCAAGTATGAGTAACATTGTGAATGTATTACGTAAAGGACACAAGCAATAATGGAGGGAAACACAGACATGTCACTGCAGCATCGAAGAGGTATAAAAAGAAAATCATTTCAAGAAGGGACACACGAACATTTTTAATTTGTATATCTATGTATTGTTAATGAAATATTATTGCGCAGCCTTTTATTCATTAGCTACAGTGACTCTTCGGATAGCAGAAACACCTTAGTTTGATAATGCATTCCAGAATAATTTTTAAAAAATAATTTACCCCTTTTAAATAATATTTCCCTGGTCCTTTACAAATCCTTTTTCCAAAATAATTTCCCTACAACTGACAGACATAGTTTTGTCAACAGTTCAGCAGCATTGCTGTTGTGTGGCTGCTAATGGGGGTGACTTTGAACACGTAAAGTAACCTTCCTCCTGTGCGAGAATAGTAATAGTATATCATTTTATTTCGTTAATATTGAACATCAAAGAGTGTCTACATTTTTCTGGACCTCTCTGCACAATTTCAGACAGTGTGGCAGCCTCATATTACATTAACTCAATAGTTGTAGGTGAATGAAGATGTAGGCGAAGGCAGTTGGGCAGTTGCACAGTGTGAGTGTTGCAGGTGCTGTCAGATGTACTGCACCAGCTGGGCTACCTGTGGGAGCACCTGGGTAGCAGGCGCTGCCGGGACGCACAGTTCTCTGTGCTTGAGTCTGTTGTCAACGTGCTGCTGGAGAAGCTGAACCTTGCACAGCCGGTGGGGAGCCTGTTCCAGTCAGGTTTGTGCAGTGTCTGCTGTCATGTTACTGCATGCCTTCTAGAATCCCAAGATTTCTTGTGTTATAATGTGATTTGAATTCTCGTGTGATCATTTACAACACAATTCACAAAAATGATGGTCTTGCCTCTGTTCTACACTGGTTCGACTGTCCATGCAATAATCACCTGGATGAAAGGCCACATGATTCAGGTTTCAATGTGATATGTCAGATACCTCCAGCAATACCTCCACTTCGACAGCTGCCACTCATTCCATACCAAGAAACCCCTTCTATGCAGCCTAGCCACCTGTGGCTGTCGCATCTAGAGTGATGAACAGTCCCTCTCCATATATACCAAGTCTCTCACTGATTCCTTCGCAGACTGAAATTACCTTCCCAACCTAGTGGAGAAACAGATCTCCCTTGCCTTGTCCCTCCAGTCACCTACAATCTACCACATTCCCACTGTCCAGCCATGAACGAAGGGGCCCCTCTCCTCATGTCTCAGTACTACTCAGGACTGGAGCAGCTGAATCACATTCTCTGCCAGGGTTTAGATTACCCCTCGTCGAAATGAGGAATATTCTAGCCATCATCCTTCCCACAGTGGTATTCTGTGTGGTATCAAGGTCCATTCCCCAATTTCTGGCCTGACAGTAGCAGATGATGTCATAGTGGACCCTACTGCTATCTCCAACACCTTTGGCTGCTATTTTGCGGAGATTTCAAGCTCCACCCACTATTACCCTGCCTTCCTGCATCAGAAAGAAGTGGAGAAGGCTCGGACGATACCCTTCTCTTCTCAGAATCATGAGTTCTGCAATGCTGTCTTTAGTATGAGGGAGTTAGATCATGCTCTCACTTCATCCCAATCCTCCACCCCAGGGCCGGACGATGTTCATATTCAGATGTTGCAGAACCTTTCTCTTGCGGGAACACGCTTCCTCCTTCACATCTGGGCAGAATGTACATTTTCCCAATGCTGGCATGAAGCCACTGTCATACCCATACTCAAGCCTGGCAAGGACAAACACCTCCCTTCTAGTTATCGCCCCATTGCTCTCACCAGCTGTGTTTGCAAGATGATGGAACATATGATTCATGGCCGGCTGGTGTGATGTCTTGGGTCTCGCACTTTTCTAACCACTGCACAGTGTGGATTTTGAGCACGCTGTTCTGCAGTCGCCCATCTCGTCACCTTGTCAACCCATGACACGAATGATTTTCTGTGAAAGTACCAGAATGTGGCTGTGTTTTTTGATTTGGGTAAAGCCTACACCCACTGGAGAAGGACGGACATCCTCCATGTGCTCTACACGTTGGGCTCTCGAGGCCGCATGCCCCGTTTCCTTCAGGAATTTTTAAAAGACCAAGTTTTCAAGGTACAAATGAGTAGTGCCTTTATCCAGGAAAGCGGCGTGCCTCTGGGTTCTATCCTGAGCATTGTCCTCTTTGCTATTGCCATTAATCCTGTAATGGCCTGACTCCCACCGGGCATCTCTGGCTCCATTTTCGGTTTTGTGATCTATTTAAGTTCTCCACAGACTTGTCTTCTTGAGTGGCATCTTCAGTGATGCCTCAATCATCTGTACTCATGGAGCATTGACAATGATTTTTGCTTTTCCACTGACAAAACCATTTGTATGACTTTCTGATAGTGGCGCAATCGGTTTCTTCTGCCACCTTTACATCTTGGGCCTGTTGCACTTCCGTTCATTGAAATTATGAAATTCTTGGGGGTTCATGCTCAATAGGAAACTTTCTTGGTCCGTCTTACCTGGCTGCCAGCTGTATGTGGTCCCTCAGTGTTTTACGTGTCCTCAGCGATACTTCCTGGGGAATGGATCTGACCACCTTCCTCTATTTATACCAATCCCTTGTCTGTTTGAAACTAGACTATGGGTGTTTCGTTTGTACATCTGCGCGTCCATCCGTCTTACGCTGTCTCAATGCTATCCTCCGTCATGGTGTCTGTTTGGCCACTGGTGCCTGTTACACTAGCCCGTTTGTGAGTCTGTATGCTGAAGTTGCCAAACTACCTCTGTCATATGACTGTGACTTTCTGCTCAGAAGATACGCATGCCGTTTGTGTGCCATGCCTGGCCGTCCATCCTACACCTCCTTCTTCGATGACTCCTTTGACCACCAGTGTGGAGCTCTCCTCTGTTACCTCCTGGAGCTCGCTTTCTGTTCTTTCTCCATCAGCTTGACTTCACGCTTCTTTCCTCATGGGTGTGAACCCTTCGCCTCCTTGGATTTGTGCAGTGACCTGCTTTCACCTTGGCCTTCATTCGCTTCTTAAGGACACTATTCCAGCTTCGCTCTATCACTGTAAGTTTCACGACCTTCAGACGGAACTTTGCGATAGTACCTTTGTGTATACTGATGCCTCTCAGACTCTGACTCTCTCAATGCCCTTCACAGCATCAGTGTGCTGTACACCATACGTCCCTTAGTGCAACGCATCCAGGAGAGCTGTCACTTGGTCACTCTTGATGGAGCCACTGTATTGTTTAGTTGGGATTCTAGTGATGTCGGTCTTACGGGAAATGAGGCCACTGAGGATGCTGCTAAGGCTGCAGTCCTTGTACCTCGGCCCACTAGTTCTTCCATTTCCTCTGATGATCTCTGTGTTGCTGTCTGTCAGGAGGTGGTGTCACTCTGGCATCACCACTGGTCCTCCCTTCACGAGAACAAGCTCTGGGGAATTAAGCCTTTCCCATTGGCTTGGATGATCTCCTCTGTGCCCTCTCGCCATGAGGAGATCATTTTAGCTAGGTTGCGTATTGGGCACTGTCTTTTTATCCATCACCATTTGTTAATTGGTGCTCCCCCTGCATTATGTGCTCATTGCCCCAACCCCTGACAGTTCACCATTTTCTGACAGAATGCCCTTTTTTTCAACCGCTTATGTTCTCATTTGTGTTTTCCATCTGAGTTATTGGCCATTTTAGTGAGCGATCATGGGCTATTGACTGTGTTTTACTTTTTATCTGTCAGTGCAATATGGCAAATGACATTTAATCTTTAGTCAGGACCTCCATTTCTCTATGGCATATTTTATGGACCTTTCTCCAAGTCCCTGTTTTTGGCTGTCTTTCCCTCCATCGATTGGGCTTCATGTGTAGTATTTTTTAACTCTTTTGTTTTCCTTAGTGTTCTATGGTTTTGACATGGGTGTATATGACCCTAGTTGTTTTTGCAGCCTAAAACAAAACAAACAAGCTAACAAACAGTGGTACTCTGCCACCCCTGAACCTACATATTATCCTTGTCCATCTGATCTGTGAACAGTTGCTACACAGCTGTTAGCAGTGAAAATACCCACCCTGAAATTAACGTCTTTGATAAGCTAAGGCTGTTTTGGAGATGGTTGCAGCATCTTTCCTGTAACCTTATCATACAGTTCTCATTACTGTCAAGATTGACATGTGTCATTACCCCAGGCAACCTGGAATCTCAGAGAGTACAACCCAGCATACATCGGCAGCCTTGCGTTTCTCCTCTAGCACTGCTATGTTGCCCTTCTTGTCAGTCACATTTTTTAAATGCCTGTATACCCATTTCTGTGCTTCATTTTTTGCATTTTGGTATTTTCTCATTTCATCAGTTAAATTCAGTATTTCATGTAGTATCCAAGGATTTCTATCAATTCTTGTCTGTTTGCCTGGTTTTTCCTCTGCTGGTTTCACTGTTACTTCTCTCAAAGCTTTCAGTTCATCTTCTTTTTTATTCCTTTTCCCTGTTTCAGTTGATTGTTGCCTAATACTCACTTTGAAACTCTTGACAGTGTCTGTTTCTTTCAACTTACGCAGCTCCTGCCTCTATAATTTTCCACTTTTTCACATCTTCTTAAGTTTCAGTCTGCAATTTATGACCCGTTAATTATGGTCCCAGCCCACATATTCTCCACGGAAATACTTTACAGTTTAAAATCTGGTTTCTAATTTTATGTCTTGCCATTACATAATCGGTCTGAAATTTTCTAATTCTTACAGTGCTACTGCATTTTTGCAATAATGTTTAGTAATCCTTAAGTTCAGGGTTTGTAATGGTTAAATTATTTTTAGCGGCTTAGTGACTTAAATCGATTTGAACTTGATTTTATTGTTTTTACAAGTTTTTTTGGAGTCAACACTGAAAGTACACCACTTGAAATTCAGTTCAACCTCATTGACTTTCATTGTAGCCATATGCTCATGGCGAGGTTTTGCGCTGCGGAAAATACTGAGTTAGCAAGAACTTCCCTAGGAAACAGTTCCTGCAGTTGTTTTGAGCAGTTACTTGTGTCTGCAGTATGTTTGGTACCACATATCTGTGTAAAATTAACTAAGTGGAAGCTTAGTATAGTCTTACCGATGTTCATGTGACTGGGGCAATGTGTATGATATCCAGTAATCTCACTCTAAGCATTGAAATGATAGTGAAAAAACATTTAAAACCAATTATAGAATGTATCTTTATTTTTCATAAGCAATATTCCAGCTCCGTGCTTCAAACATGATGCTTTTCAGTTAGATTGCGTATATTAAGTTAATAGATATTTAATAATAAAGTGTTCTTTGCTTATTGCTTTTTGCTCGTGTTGTATTTGTGACAAGGAAATTAAGTCAACAAGAGTGGTAGTTTATTCTCTTTTTCTCGCTCTCCGAGCCCTCCACCAGTTCTCCAATGAACAGCATGACAGAATGTGGAACATATCATACTGCTCTTACCTGCTGTCAACCTATACAATATATTACTTTGCAGTGTTGCTCTGCTCATTGCAGCATTACACAGTGAAAATATTGTTCTTTGTTTGTCTCTTTCTTTGTTGCTGTGTTGTACCTCTATTGAACTGCAGATGGTTTGCATACCACCGCCCCCCCCCCCCCCCCCTATTTTCTTAAATAGTTTATTAAATGTGTGGTGCATAAGTAAACTTTCATCTGATTGTGTACTAATACTGACAAGATTATCTTCATATGTTATTAATGGACTGTGTCTTTTGTCAGTCAAGTTACACTATAAACTGCACATTTAGATCACAGAGCACAGCTACAGTGTTGTCTGCATCATTTATTTTCATTATTATAAAACACAACTAGTCTTGGTCACTGGCCGTCAGCGAAAATGATGCGGCTACCAGCACTAAATAATTGCGTGTGATAGGGAAGTGCAGTGCTGTTTCTCACAATCTCATGAACTCCTGGGAAACAGAAGAGAAACAAAATTATGTGTGCATATTGAAATAAAGCTAACATAAATACATCAAAATATAAACTTGTAATTTACCTTGCAATGTGTTCCACTGATGAATCTCATGGTAACCGTTATGATGTGGAATGTGTCAAGTGCTTAAGAAGTGCATACATGGATGAAGGTTTTTTTAAGCTTAAATCCCCATTCCCTTAAGTGGTGCAAATTACGTATATTGTATCTATAGATTTATTTATTCCTATTCAAGAATTCATCTATGGTACAGAATGTGTTGTCAAGGAGATATGATTTCATTTTATTTTTAAAACTGTTACTGCTGTCTGTCAGGCATTTTATTTCATCTGGTAATTTATCAAAAGGTTTTACAGCAGCATATTGTATCGCTTTCTGTCCCAAAGGTAGGTTAAGTAGAGGATAGTGCAAGTCTTTCTTTCTTCTGGTATCATAATCATGAATGTTACTGTTGTTTTTAAACTGTTCCATGTTGTTAAGAACAAATTTCATTGCTGAGTAAATGTACTGTGAGGCTGTTGTAGGAATTACTGACTTTTAAAGAGATGGCTACAAGATGTGTGACTATGAGTCCCACACATTATTCTAACCACTTTCTTTTGAGCAGTGAATACTTTTTACCTAAGTGTTGAGTTACCCCAAAATATTATTCTGTATGATATCAGAGAACGAAAGTATGCAAAGTATGTTAGCTTGCTAATTTCTATATCCTCAAAATTAGCAATTATTCTGATTGCAAAATTTGCTGAACTACTTTAGAAGATCCAAAATATGAATTTTCCAGTTAAAATTCTCATCTATATATACACCCAAAAATTTAGTATGCTCTACCCTAGCTACTGACTTGTGTTGATGTGTTATATTTATTGAAGGAACTGTACTCCTTGCAGTAGAAAATTGCATGCACTGGTTTTTTTTTTCCAAGTTCAGATCAAGCCCATTCGCAGAAAATCAATCAATAACTTTTCCAAAGACATTATTTGTATCATTTTCTATTGGAGTTTCTTTTACTGGATTAATAATGATGCTTTTATCATCAGCAAACACTGTCAGTTTAGCTTCTTGTTTCATATAAGAAGGGAGGTCATTCACATATATTGAGAACAGAAAGGGACCCAGGATCAAACCCTGTGGAACACCTAATGTAATTTCTCCCCAGTTAGATGAAGTGGGAAACTTCCTTAAATCAGTTAAACCATATAAAGAAACTTTCTGCTTCCTGTTCTGTAGGTATGACTTAAACCACTCATAAGCTGTTCCATTTATAACATATAATTGTAATTTCTGTAACATAATGTCACGGTTCACACACTTAAATGCTTTGGATAAGTCACAGAAAATTCCTATTGGTAACATTTTACTATTCAAATGCTCTATTATGTGAGCAGTGAAATTGTATATTGCTGTCTCAGTGAAACAGCATTTTTGAAATCCAAACTGCGCTTTACTAAGTATCTCATTACTGCTGAGATGGCTAACCACTCTAGAGTACATTACTTTCTTGACAAATTCTGAAAATGCGGTGAACAAGAATACTGGCAGGTAATTATTGACATCTGTGGTGTCCCCTTCTTCTTTTTTTTTTTTAGAGAAGCATGACAATAGCGTATTTTAGCCAGCCTGGGAAAATGCCTTGAGTTCGTGATGCATTACAGATGTGACTCCGAACATCAGCTTAACTGCTCCACATTGTTTTAATATCTTGTTAGAGATGTCATCTACTCCAACAGAACATTCATTTTTCAAAGATTTAATGATTTTCCTTATTTCACAAGAGGTTGTTAGCTGAAAATTAATCTGACTAGTATTTCTCAAAACTAACTCTTCCGTGTACTGCGTGGCTTTTGAACTGTACTCAGCAATTTTTTCACCTACACTTAAGAAATGGTTGTTAAATACATTAGCTGCTTGTGTACTGTTGGTTAAGATGGTCTCATTGTCTTTAATAGTAATACTACCTACCCCAGTGGTAACATTTCCTGTCTCTCTTCTAACAACATTCCATACTGATTTTATTTTATTGCCTAGTTGTTAATTTCATCTCTAAGATACTTATTTTTTGATTTTCTGACAACTTTTCTCAGTATGCTACAATAATTTTTATAATGTAAAATTACTTCTGGGTCTTTTATTAATTCTTGCTGCCTCATACAGTTTTCTTTTCCTTTCTGAAGACGCTTTAATACCTGTAGTGATCTAAGATTTCTTGAAAACTGTTTGGTCTTAACATTTAGCAGTTTTTTTGGGGCAACATTGTTCAAAAAGAGATATAAATTTATCAAGAAATATGTTGCATTTATCATTGGCATTTGGCTATTATATAAATCTCTCCAATTAACATTTCTTCAACTTACTCCGAAGTGCTCTATAGATACCAGGTTGACCAGCCTTACACTTTTACTTAGTGGTTTCTGTACTGTACACTCTGCTAGATTTTATAAGTTAATCAGTTGTGCATCATGGTCTGACAATCCATTTATCATAGGGAAAGCATGTATTAGTTTCATATCCTCTTGCTGCACAAAAACATTATGTATTAGAGTGCTGGTGTCTTGAGTTATACATGCAGGGAAATTGATCACTGATTCTAAGTTGAAGCAATAATAATTGGTACACCTGTGGTATAAAATACCAGTTCAGTAAAGTGATGTGTTGCACAATGTTGAAAGTACCAATGGTCAATGTTTGGCACACATGCAATTAATTTTTATTAGTTAATTTAGTAAGTTTGCATACATATATTGTTCGGTGATTTCAGGATATCTGTACAAGCAACTGAGTGCATATACACACAGCATTTCTGCAAGATGGGGCAACTCTCGGTTTGGTCACACTCTGTGGCATCTGCTGATATGGCAATTCCTCCAAGCAGCTTCGCTCTTGCCTTGTAGAGAGATGATTTATCTCTAACAGCCTCAGAGTGGAATCTTCCTTTCTCAAATAAGTACATTAATAAAATGATTAATAACATGCTACAACATGAAAAGTTAAACTGCCAAGAGGATTGATAAGTTGAGGCAGGGGATTGATAAGTTGAGGCAGATGTAGTAGCAGATTGATGTCATAACATGTATATCCCTGTGACATTTGGTGTTTGTGGTGCTGACAATTTCAAGAACTTTATTTTATTTAATCGTATGGCTAGGGTCCCCCGTCGGGCAGACTGTTCACCGGCTGCTGGTCTTTCAATTTGACGCCACTTCGGCGACCTGCAGTCGATGAGGATGATAGGATGATTATGAGGATAGTACAGCACCCAGTCCCTGGGTGGAGAAAATTCCCGAACCCAGCTGGGAATCGAACCCAGGCCCAGAGGATTAACAGTCCGTCACACTGACCATTCAGCTACTGGGGGCGGACATTTCAAGAATGATGACCATGGATGTGATACAAAGAGTGTTCCGTTTGTAATTACGACTTGGTTGATACGCTAAATCCAACAATGATATATCTGGAATGAATGGATGTGCTCCTGTTTGAAATTTAAAATTGACTGTTGTAGTTTTCTCCCCTGAGAGTTTGTATTTATTTATTTATCTAAGTCAAAAATACAAAACTAATACTACAATTTAATGTTCATGATTGAAAGAATTTCATGTTTTGTGTGACCATTGTTCCGCTTTGAGAATGGTACAGTCATTCGCGGAAAATGAGTTTTCAGTGTCAAAGGGCTCACTCAGATTACTACAAACTGACAAGATTTCTGAGTCCTACCTTGTGCTGCAAAAGACCCTACCTGTGATATGCTGGGTCAAAATTAAAGTTGAAGCTCAGCCTGGCTTCTGAGTATTAGAGTGCTCACACAGGTTGCACAGTGAGACAGTTGATTGGGAGTCTCTGAAATGATCCTTGAGGAAACCTGCTACTGCTCACTGTGTTTGTAGTTGAGGTGAATGAACAGTGGTCAACAACTTTTTGAGATGCTTTTGCACATTAAGGAGCTGAGTAAGAAAAGGGAAAAGTCACTAAGCACTTCATTAGCCAGCTGATTAATTTATTTTCTGTGCAGCTGTAATTTTATTTCCACCAGTGTTACCATCATAAACAAGCACAACTTTCAGTACTGGATGATAGATAACACTTTAAATTCATCCATATCACTTTTAGATTACAAGGAGGCTAACAGTTTTTAGTTTGTGTGTAACTTACTGCTACACTTTAGTCACAACAGCTTGTTAGATACACACTGTTTCAATCAAAGTTGCAGTATGCTGTGAAACTTCATGCACCAAAAACTGAATGAATTAAGAGGATCTGTGCTTTCAGTAAGAAAACGCCACAGACAGACTTCCCAGAATGCCTTAGTGAATAACTTCAACTGTATGTTGTCAATAACTTTTAGTATGTGACCAGTTTTCTTTTTGAAAGTGATTAGAAAACATTCCATCCCTGCAGTTCATCACTGGTATACTGTAAAACCTCTATAGTGAAATGAATAGGATACTTACTGCAAATCCAGTTACAATGTCTATGTTAACCTGCTCTCATGCAATTGAGGAAGATCAGAACAATTTTATCAAGTAAATTGATAAACTGTTGTGTGACAAACATTGCAGCAACACTTTTAGTAAAACAACCTTATTGTTTTAATTGTTTAGAGTAAATACAGTCTGAACGTACAGTAGTGATCATTTTTGAGCATAATTTAAGAGTCTTAATAAGTGTGTTGTTCGTAAACCCATAAACTGGAATTTGTACAAGAGAAGAGAAAAATGTAGAGGAATAATTGTTAAATTTTAAGGTGTAATTGTGATAGCAGAGACAACCAGTGTGTTGCATCATAGGCATATTGTGTTTTATTTGGAGTAACATTATGAATGATTTAAATTATCATAATTTATTAATTTTTTATAAATTATTATAATTTATATATGAAAATTATTTGTTGACCACATTTTATATTCCTGTTTCACTTATTTCACTCTTCTTTGTTTTCTTTTCACTGAAGGCCTTGCTAATGGCTACAAGGAGAACGATGCCATCTCGACATCAAGCAGCAGCAGCAGCAACAACAGTGTTTTCTCAGTGTCACTAACGAAAGAAATTGGTCGCAGTGATCTTGGAGATAGATTTCGTAATGTCATTTCTCGTGCTGTGGAGATTATCTGTTCTACAGGTATGTTTTGTCTCACAGATCTTAAATACCATCAATAACTCATTAATTCATATTCACACTTGTTATGTAGAAGCTGCCTTCAGGAAATAAATGTTTAGTAGGTTAAATAATTGAAATAGTAAAGATATCAAACTGTAGACAGACCCACAGGAAAGGCTAAAGTCATTGCCAGATTTTCAAGCAGTGTCTGTCCTCAGAGCAGCCAAGTTGTTGTGGCACTGCAGCGTGGTTGTGCAGAGTGCTTACCTTTCCCTCTGCCACTGCTTGTATTCCACACAGGACTTCCCGCATTGCCTTGTTGAGGGCTTCGTTGTTTGAATAAGAGGGAAAAACCCCAAAACTTAGAGCAGCATTAGAAAAGAGCTGTAATTTCTACTCAAAAATCAGTATATTTCATTTATATATTAAAAACAAAGATTCCATGACTTACCAAATGGGAAAGCGCTGGTAGATAGGCACAATAAAAAACACACAAACACTCACACAAAATTTCAAGCTTTCGCAACCAACGGTTGCTTCGTCAGGAAAGAGGGAAGGAGAGGGAAAGATTAAAGGATGTGGGTTTTAAGGGAGAGGGTAAGGAGTCATTCCAATCCCGGGAGCGGAAAGACTTACCTTAGGGGGAATAAAGGACAGGTATACACTCGCAAACACACACATATCCATCCACACATATACAGACAAACAGACATTTGTAAAGGCAAAGAATTTGTGCAGAGATGTCAGTCGAGGCGGAAGTGCAGAGGCAAAGATGTTGTTAAATGACAGGTGAGGTATGAGTGGCGGCAACTTGAAATTAGCGGAGATTGAGGCCTGGTGGATAACGGGAAGAGAGGATATATTGAAGGGCAAGTTCCCATCTCCGGAGTTCGGATAGGTTGGTGTTAGTGGGAAGTATCCAGATAACCCAGACGGTGTAACACTGTGCCAAGATGTGCTGGCCGTGCACCAAGGCATGTGATCACCCTGTAGCTAAACATGCCTTGGTGCACGGCCAGCACATCTTGGCACAGTGTTACACCGTCCGGGTTATCTGGATACTTCCCACTAACACCAACCTATCCGAACTCCGGAGATGGGAACTTGCCCTTCAATATATCCTCTCTTCCCGTTATCCACCAGGCCTTAATCTCCACTAATTTTCAAGTTGCCGCCACTCATACCTCACCTGTCATTCAACAACATCTTTGCCTCTGCAGTTCCGCCTCGACTGACATTGCTGCCCAAATTCTTTGCCTTTAAATATGTCTGCTTGTGTCTGTATATGTGTGGATGGATATGTATGTGTGTGCGAGTGTATACCTGTCATTTTTTCCCCCTAAGGTAAGTCTTTCCGCTCCCGGGATTGGAATGACTCCTTACCCTCTCCCTTAAAACCCACATCCTTTCATCTTTCCCTCTCCTTCCCTCTTCCCTGACAAAGCAACCGTTGGTTGCGAAAGCTTGAAATTTTGTGTGTGTGTTTGTGTGTTTTTTATTGTGCCTATCTACCAGCGCTTTTCCATTTGGTAAGTCATGGAATCTTTGTTTTTAATATATTTTTCCCATGTGGAATGTTTCTTTCCATTTTAGGTATATTTCATTTATTATACTCACAGTAATCAAAGAATTCAGCTCCGACATATTCCCAAAAAGGCTGTCCTATCAGCTGTTGATATAAAAAAATCAAATTCTGTGAAGAAAGTTAAAGTAAAAATGCAATATGTATTGTTCTAAGTTCCCTATATTGTTTGGAGCAGCTTGTGGTATATACACGCAATTAATCAGGTAGTTTTTGAATACAAACGATTATTTAAAAATACTCATGCTACCCTTCAGAGCTTTCTGACTCACTATACTGTGCCATATTTTATTCAGCTTAAAAACCACACACACACACACACACACACACACACACACACACACACACACACACACACACACACTAACTCATTTAGTTATAATGTTCTGTAGATCCCATCACAAAGGAATACAGAAAGGGTTGGGGGTTTTGTGTTTACGGAGAATAATCTGTTGTAATCTAATTGTGTGTGCTAATTTAAGCAACAGCTGTTATTACAGACGGTCTTCATAAGTGGTATTAATGACACGTTCAGGGAGTTAAGCTCAGTTAACAACCACCCACAATTTTTCGCTACTTCATTAACTTTTTCATTCAATATTTTTTTGTCAGTGGATCTTATTGATTCAGGTGAATAACACAGCTGACCTCAAATACTTTTACAGTACTTTCATTTCGGAGTCATAACAGGTTCCAGGCATTATGCCAATTGTTAGATGGCAAACATTTACAGCTATATGACTGTTTTCATCAGTAGCATGTTTTCAACTGGAACACTGCACAAGAATTTTTGAACATTTAGTACCACCTTTATGTTGTTTCAGTGATTAAAACAGGCTAATATGCCAGTATTTATGTAGGTATAAGGTTAAACAGTTTTCCACTGGAACAATTGTGAGTCTATACAAATATTCAAATATGGTTGTACAGTACTGAAGCTGACAACATGCTGCTGATAGAACATTTATATAATTGGAAACATTAGCCATCTGGAGATTGGCACAAATGCCCAAAAATGTTATGGCTTTGAAATAATAGCACTTTAAAAGTATTTCTGCCTCGTCACAGTATTCACCAACAGTCATTAACGGCTACTGAATTCTCTAGATCCAGCAAGGATAAAATAACATTTATTGATTTACTCAATTATTCATCCTTTTCCATCTCATTTTCTGCTTTCCTCCAAAATTCTGTGTTGCATAATAATAGATTTTTGTGGTGAGGAATGTTCTCTTTGCCTGTGCTAGTCAGATTTTATGTCTTCCTTACTTAATCCATCACAGAGTTAAAGACAGCAGTATTTCTTCACTCCAGCATACTACATGGTTCCTAATTTTCTTGTCTAGTTTCTCATAATTTCATCTTTTCTCCTCAGCACTTCTGTCTTTCTTTGTTTTACTTTCATTTATATTCTTTATTCAGTGAACTCTCCATTTCATTTAACAGGTCCTATAACTCTTCCCCAGTTTGACAGAGGACAGCAGTGTCATCAGTACACCTTATCATTGATACCCCTTCACTCAGAATGTTAACACCATATCTGAACCTATCTCTTATTTCCTTCATTGTTTCTTTGATGTACAGGTATGACAGACAAGGATAAAATCTGCCTCCTGCATTTACAAATTTTTTAATGTGTTTGATTCCCTCTTGGTGTAATTGCACCTCTTGGTTCTTGTACACATTGTATATTACTCTTATGCCTCAATAACATAACCTATTTCTTGAGGATTTCAGACATCTTTTATGATTTCACCTTGTCAGACTCTTTTTCTTTATAGAAAAGTTATTGGAATGTGTCTTAATTCCTAGTCTTGCTTCAGATGTCAAACATAATGGTAGAATTGGCTTGCTTTCTGATACCTTTATCAAACTGCCATTGAACAGATCCTGTGCACTGATGACCTCATTGTTGAGCAGCTCTAAACCATTCATCCCCCCCCCCCCCCCCCTTTTTCTTCATACACACACAGTAACAGTTCCTTAACTTTGCTGATCCTTAACGTTGCTGTGATAATCTTTCTGTTTTTGTTCCAGCCAGCAACTTGGATACATTACTGCAAAGCTGTTTGTGTGACAGTTCTTGCATTTACTTCAGTTATCTATGGGACTTATGGAGGTGAAATTATCTTCTTTAGTTTAGATATGTGCGTGTTGTATGGATCATCATTGTGATTTTTCACTAATATTGATATATATATATATATATATCTCTCTCTCTCTCTCTCTCTCTCTCTCACACACACACACACACACACACACACACACACAATACTGTTAACATTCAGAATTCTTCTGCTAAGAAGGAGTAGTTGTCAAGCAGATGATTCCAATTTGTGTTTCGAGTTAATTTTAATAGCTATTCAACTCTACATCTCTTGGTAGGTGGTAAAAGATTTTTATGGTTCAGTACCTTACTCTTTTTAGTGATCAACGAAGTCTGAATGAAGGATAGTGTAAGTCATTTCTCCTTCTAGTATTGTACTTTTGAATGTTACTGTTGTTTTGAAATTGTGACTAATTGTTGACAATCAGTTTCGTAATGGAGTATACACAGCCCTAAACTGGGAGAGTATAGGGATGGACTAGGATTTTGTGGAGGTTGGTTGGCCTACAGCACACTGTTTTAGGAGGAGTAAGAAGGGTCTTGGGTAGGATATCCCTCATTTCAGTGTAGGATGAAAGATAATCAAAACCCTGGTGAAGGATATGTTTCACTTGTTCCAGACAAGGATGGTATTGTGTGATGAGAGGGGACCCTCTTTGTAGCTGATACTTGGGAGTGGTGAGAGGATTGGGGGTCTATGACACAGGAAATTGTTTGTGTTCTAGGTTTGGGAGATATTGCCTTTCTCTGAAGACCTTCATGAGGCCTTCAGCATACTGGGCAAGGGAGTTCTTGTCACTGTAGATGTGTTGGCCACAGGTGGCTAGGCTATGTGTGAGTGATTTTTTTGGTTTGGAAAGGATGGCTGCTATCGGTATGTAGGTACTGTTAGTGGTTAGTGGGTTTTACGTGTACAGAGGTTTTGATGGTACCATCAGAGAGTTGAGGGTCAGCATCAAGGGAGGTGGCATGTTGAGTAGAGGAGGACCAGGCGAAGTGAATGGGAGAGAAGGTATTGAGGTTGTGATGGAATGTGGACAAAGTGTCTTGGCCCAGAGTCCAGATCATGAAGATATCAATGAACCTGAACCAGACTAGGGGTTGGGAGTTTAGGGATGCCAAGAACCATTGACCTTGCTGTTGGTGGGTTGGCTTGTGTGCCTCAGTGATACAGATAGTCGTACCATAGGTACAACCACAATGGAGGGTTATCCGTTGAGAGACCAGACAAACGTGTGATTCCTGAAGGCGGACAGCAGCCTCTTTAGTAGTTGCAGGAGCAACAATCTGGATGATTGACCGATCTGACCTTGTAACATCAACCAAAATGGACTTGCTGTGCTAGTACTGTGACTGGGCGAAATCAAGGGTAAACTACAGTCATAACTTTTCCAGAGGTAAAGTAGTCCCCCATTCGGATCTCTGGGCAGGGGCTGCACAGGTGGAGGTTTCATCAGGAGTGTGGAATATTAGATTCCTTAGTTGGGCAGGTAGGTTAGAAAATTTTAAAAGGGAAATGGATAAGCTGAAGGTAGATGTAGTGGGGATTAGTGAAATTCAGTGGCAGGAGGAACAGGACTTCTGTTAAGGTGAATACTGGGTTATAAATATAAAGTGAAATAGGGTAATGCAGGAGTGGATTTAATAATGAAAAAGAAAATAGAAATGCACGTAAGCTACTATGAAAAGCATAACGAACACATTATTGTAGCCCACGCCTGCCACAGTAGGACAGGTTTACTTTCTAACTAGCTCCACAGATGATGAAGAGATTGAAGAAATGTATGAGGAGGAAAAAGAAATTATCCAGATAGTTAAAGAAGATGAAAATTTAATTGTGATATGGGACTGGAACTTGATAGTAGGAAAAGGATGAGAAGGAAAAATAGAAGGTGTTTATGGACTGGAGAAAAGGAATGAAAGATTAAGCTGCCTGGTAGAGTTTTGTGCAGAGCATAATTTAACCATCGCTAACACTTGGTTTAAGAATCATAAATAAAGGTTGTGTTCATGGAAGGGGCCTGGAGACATTGGAAAGTTTCAGATTAATTATATAATGGTTAGACAGAGATTTAGGAACCAGATTTTAAATTGTAAGACATATCCAGTGACAGGTGTGGACTCTGACCAAAATTTATTGGTTATGAACTGTAGATTAAAACTGAAGAAATTGAAAAAATATTAGGAACTTAAGGAAATGGCACCTGGGTAAGTTGAAACAACCAGTGGTTGTTCAGAGCTTCAGAGAGAGCATCAGGCAACAGTTGACCGGAACAGGGGAAAGGAATATAGTAAAAGACAAATAGGTAGCTTTAAGACTGGTTAGTGGCTTTGGGGTATAAAGGGACCAAACTATAGGGTCATCAGTCTCTTATTCCTCAAGCAAACAATTCTCAAGGTAAAACAGTTCCCAAAAGGATGGTAGCTTTAAAAGATGAAATAGTGAAGGCATTAGGGAATCAATACAGGTAAAAATACAAGGCCTAGCAGGGATCCTTGGATAACAAGAGAGATATTGAATGTAACTGATGAAAGGAGAAAATTTAGAAATGCAGCAAATGAAGCAGGCATAAGGGAACACAAACATCTAAAAAATGAAATTGATTGGAAGCGCAAAATTTCTAAGCAGGAATGGCTAGAGCTCAAATATAAGGATTTAGGAGCACATTTCACTAAGTGGAAGATAGATACTACCTACAGGAAAATTAAAGAGGCCTTTGGGGAAAAGAGAAGCAGCTGTGTGAATATCAAAAGCTCAGATGGTAAACCAGTCATAAGCAAAGAAGGGAAGGCTGAAAGCACGTTTAGCCACACTAGAAATTGTAAGTCCAGAAAAGCATGCAAGTATGTTGTGTGCAGGTTAAGAAATGTGGCAGTTCTGGAACATTACTTGAAGAATAATTCCTTTGAGTTTTGGTGTGTCGCTTGATTTTTCCCTCGTCTCCCCAGTGATGTACAAAAATGCCAGCATGGTTGCATTGGCTATTCTCTCTTCATGTTGACTTCTTCTCCAAAAAGGTCCATTTAAAAATGCAAGTTCTCATTGCATTGGATGTGATATCAGCACATAGCTCAGTAGCAGAATGAAAACTTGTGACTTCTGCATGTTATAACTTTTAATTAACACAATAGTGGGGGAGTCTATACGTCTTTATTGCACCAGCTCAAAAGATTGACAGGCACCGAGATCAGTGGAAAAACAATTGAGGTACCTAAAAAATTGATAGTAGAGCTTTCAATTTTGTGTCAGCTTAGATATAATCGTACCTCACTATGATATCTCTGATGTGCAAGATGTATGAGACTGGAATACTTGCTTTGAAATTGTGTAGGTAGCAGGATAAAATACAATCAAACAATGGAAAATCCAGGATGGAATGTAACAATATTGTTAAAAGTAAAGTTGCCACTCACCATATAGTTACCTGAGACTTCAGTCGTGTGTGTGAGTTGCATTTGCGTGTGTGTGGAAGTTTGTGCATGTGTGTCTACTTATATTGTTGACGAAGGCCTTAATGGCCGAAAGCTTTATTTGTGACAGTCTTTTTGTTGTGTCTATCTTTGACTCACCAACTCCGCTATCTGGTGAGTGGCAACTTTCCTTTTCATAATATTGTTACAGGATAAAATACGGGAGAAAGAGCCTATTTACAAATTGCACAGAAACCAGACGGCAGTAATAAGAGTCGAGGGGCATGAAAGGGAAGCAATTGTTTAGATGGCAGTGAGACAGGGCTGTAGCCCATTCTCAATGTTATTCGATCTGCACATTGAACAAGCAGTAAAGGAGACCAAAGAAAAATTTGGAGTAGTAATTAAAATTCAGAGAGAAGAAATAAAAACTTCAAGGTCTGCCAGTGATGATGTTATTCTGTTAGATACAGCAAAGGCCCTGGAAGAGCAGTTGAACAGAATATATAAAATGTACATCAACAGAAGCAAAACAAGGATAATGGAGTGTAGTTAAATTAAATCAGGTGAGCCAAAGGGAATCAGATTAGGAAATGAGATGCTTAAAATAGTAGATGAGTTTTGCTATGTGGGCAGCAAAATAACAGATGATGGCCGAAGTAGAATGGCTATAAAATGCAGGCTGACAACGGCAAGAAAACGGATTCTGAAGAAGAGAAATTTGTCAACATTGAATATAGAATTAAGTGTTAGGAAGTCTCTTATGAATGTGTTTGTCTGGAGTGTAGACTTGTATGAAAGTGAAACATGGATGATAAACAGTTTAGACAAAAAGAGAGCAGAAATTTTCAAAATGTGGTGCTACAGAAGAATGCTGAAGATTAGGTGAGTCGATAATGTGACTAATGAGGAGATACTGAATAGAATTGGGAACGTGTAGCACAACTTGACAAAAAAATGGACCAGTTGATAGCACACATTCTGAGACATAAAGGTATCACCAATTTTAGTATTGGAGGGAAATGTAGGGCGTAAAAATTGTAGAGAGAGGCCAAGAATGAATACGGTAAGCAGATTCAGAAAGATGTAGGCTGCAGTAGTTGTTCAAAGATGAAGAGGCTTGTACAAGATAGAGTTGGGTGGGGATCTGCACCACAATAACATATGATTGTTTTGAGACTAAGAAAACAACCTGTGCAACTCTTCCAGATTTGAGATAGGCTTTTGACACTGTCTTCCATAGTATACGTGTAAGAAAGCTCCAATACTATGGAGCTGGAGAGGATGCTCTTCATCTTATTGAGTTTTATCTAAGCAACAGAAGGCAGATGGTAACTATAAACAACCAAAGATCAGACTCATTACCTGTTAGAAAAGGTGTTCCGCAGAGCTTGGTACTGGGTCCATTCCTGTTCATTGTCTATGAGTGAACCTCGTTTTTGTCGTGTCAGGCAGGGCTGCATGCAGATGATACAACTCTAATCACACAAGTTGATGATCCAGAGGAGCTGTGATATAATTAAATGTAGCTATGGCCCAAAGTGTTAATTGCTTCCAGGCAAATTATTTACAAAGTAATAACATTAAAACTGAAGACATTGTGTTCAGTTTAAGTGCCTCCAGTTAAAATAAAAAATAATCAAACTATTAGGTTTCCATATAGATCAGAAACTTAGGCGGGCAGTTCATACAGAAAAATTATGCTCAAAACTTTCTAGAGTGAGATGTCTGCTGTTCAAACTGAGGTATAGTGTAAGTCAAACGTCCGCAGCTCGTGGTCGTGCGGTAACATTCTTGCTTCCTGTGCCCGGGTTCCCGGGTTCGATTCCCGGCGGGGTCAGGGATTTTCTCTACCTCGTGATGACTGGGTGTCGTGTGATGTCCTTAGGTTAGTTAGGTTTAAGTAGTTCTAAGTTCTAGGGGGACTGATGACCATAGATGTTAAGTCCCATAGTGCTCAGAGCCATTTGAACCATTTTTTGTAAGTCAAACCCTACTAATATATGATTATTTTGCATTCTTCCACTCCCACTGCACCAATGGAATTCTACTATGAGGTAATTGCCCCAGCTGAAAAACTATATTCAAGTGGCAAGAAAAGTCTATCAGATGTATAGCAGCATTGACTCCAAGAGGCTCTCATGAAGATCATTTCACAGAACTTAATATTATGACACTCCCAAGCCACTACATGTATAGTTGCTTTCTCAGTGTTAAAGAGAATGTAAATAATTTTAGCCTAAGATGTCTGTACATGATCACAACACAAAATATGTACAATCAATTGTTATACCCTACAGTAGGCTAGCTAAGGTTCACAACAGCCATGAATATCTAGGCCCCAGATTTTTTAATAGAAACCCAAAAGCTGCCTTTTCTCTTACCCTATAATACATTTGAAAATGTTCTAGCACAGTGGTTTAACAAGGAAGCATACTGCTCCATTAAAGAGTATGAGGAATCAGATTTAAGTGACATAAAGTTCTGACTACTGTCATACTAAGTTGTAACAAAATACTGGTTAAAATGTTCCTACAGACATAATTTTTGCATTGTGTATAACCATGTGTCACTGATGCAAAAATCATTAAATTTTTATATACTTTATTTATCTTAGGTTTATATATAAATAATTGCACCCATAACACGTAAAATGTTCAAAGATGAATAAATTCAAATTCAAAAATTCAGTATTCAGACTGTCATTATATTTAAGACCACAACAACAACAAGCTTTCCCCTAGATGACCCTTTATCAGATTAGTTTAGGAAGTGCTCGTGGGTGCCCATGGCAGTGCTTTGGATTTGTTTGCATACCTTCCCTTCAAAGGAAAAGTCACTGTAGGTTAGGATATAGTGGGTGTGGAATGTGATTGTGGATTTGGAGTCTGTAAGACGTTGGGAGAGGCAGTGTTCAATAGTGGGAGGGCATGAGGATGTTCTTGTGTAGGGAGGTGGCATCATAAGTGACAAGTAACGATACAGAAGGTAAAAGGGGGTGGGGAGGGATGATGGAAATCTGTGATAGGAGTTGTTAGTATCTTCAGTGTGGGAGGCTAGGTTTCAGACAGTTGGTTAGAGATATTGGTCAACAAATGCAGAAATTCTAAAATTCTTACAGTGGAGCGCAGTAAAGAATTCCGCTCCAGCACAAATTTTCAACCTCCGCATTGATGTAAGTCAATGCCCACTAGGAGCTAAATGTCATTAATTCCTGTGGTATTTTCCAAATTGGACCCTTAACCTACTAATTAAGTCAAAGGTATTTCCATTGTGATGAGAGAGTGAAGATAAAATTCTCTATAGGACAGGTAATGATCAAACCAGACAAGTAGACCGTGGTACAACAACAAAGTTAGGAAACTACTGCGAAAGCAAAGAGAGCTTCACTCCAAGTTTGAACGCAGCCAAAACCTCTCAGACAAACAGAAGCTAAACGATGTCAAAGTTAGCGTAAGGAGGGCTATGCGTGAAGCGTTCAGTGAATTCGAAAGTAAAATTCTATGTACCGACTTGACAGAAAATCCTAGGAAGTTCTGGTCTTACGTTAAATCAGTAAGTGGCTCGAAACAGCATATCCAGACACTCCGGGATGATGATGGCATTGAAACAGAGGATGACACGCGTAAAGCTGAAATACTAAACACCTTTTTCCAAAGCTGTTTCACAGAGGAAGACCGCACTGCAGTTCCTTCTCTAAATCCTCGCACAAACGAAAAAATGGCTGACATCGAAATAAGTGTCCAAGGAATAGAAAAGCAACTGGAATCACTCAACAGAGGAAAGTCCACTGGACCTGACGGGATACTAATTCAATTCTACACAGAGTACGCGAAAGAACTTGCCCCCCTTCTAACAGCCGTGTACCGCAAGTCTCTAGAGGAACGGAGGACAGAGGGTTCCAATGATTGGAAAAGAGCACAGGTAGTCCCAGTCTTCAAGAAGGGTCGTCGAGCAGATGCGCAAAACTATAGACCTATATCTCTGACGTGGATCTGTTGTAGAATTTTAGAACATGTTTTTTGCTCGAGTATTATGTCGTTTTTGGAAACCCAGAATCTACTATGTAGGAATCAACATGGATTCCGGAAACAGCGATCGTGTGAGACCCAACTCGCTTTATTTGTTCATGAGACCCAGAAAATATTAGATACAGGCTCCCAGGTAGATGCTATTTTTCTTGACTTCCGGAAGGCGTTCGATACAGTTCCGCACTGTAGCCCGATAAACAAAGTAAGAGCCTAAGGAATATCAGACCAGCTGTGTGGCTGGATTGAAGAGTTTTTAGCAAACAGAACACAGCATGTTGTTATCAATGGAGAGACATCTACAGCCGTTAAAGTAACCTCTGGCGTGCCACAGGGGAGTGTTATAGGACCATTGCTTTTCACAATATATATAAATGACCTAGTAGATAGTGTCGGAAGTTCCATGCGGCTTTTTGCAGATGATGCTGTAGTATACAGAGAAGTTGCAGCATTAGAAAATTGTAGCGAAATGCAGGAAGATCTGGAGCGGATAGGCACTTGGTGCAGGGAGTGGCAACTGTCCCTTAACATAGACAAATGTAATGTATTGCGAATACATAGAAAGAAGGATCCTTTATTGTATGATTATATGATAGTGGAACAAACACTGGTAGCAGTTACTTCTGTAAAATATCTGGGAGTATGCGTGCGGAACGATTTGAAGTGGAATGATCATATAAAATTAATTGTTGGTAAGGCGGGTACCAGGTTGAGATTCATTGTGAGAGTGCTTAGAAAATGTAGTCCATCAACAAAGGAGGTGGCTTACAAAACACTCGTTCGACCTATAGTTGAGTATTGCTCATCAGTGTGGGATCCGTACCAGATCGGGTTGACGGAGGAGATAGAGAAGATCCAAAGAAGAGCGGCGCGTTTCGTCACAGGGTTATTTGGTAACCGTGATAGCGTTACGGAGATGTTTAATAAACTCAAGTGGCAGACTCTGCAAGAGAGGCGCTCTGCATCGCGGTGTAGCTTGCTGTCCAGATTTCGAGAGGGTGCGTTTCTGGATGAGGTATCGAATATATTGCTTCCCCCTACTTATACCTCCCGAGGAGATCACGAATGTAAAATTAGAGAGATTAGAGCGCGCACGGAGGCTTTCAGACAGTCGTTCTTCCCGCGAACCATACGCGACTGGAACAGGAATGGGAGGTAATGACAGTGGCACGTAAAGTGCCCTCCACCACACACTGTTGGGTGGCTTGCGGAGTGTAAATGTAGATGTAGATGTAGATCCTCTGTCATGATCAGTGACTGCAAATCTTTAACTTGACTGATCATTAAGTTAAGGTTTTGCAACTAGTTCCACTTTATAATTTATATACTGGGATATTTTGTAGGAAATTTTTTTTAATTGATTGAATTCTTTTTATTATTTGTGTATCGTTTAATCCCATTTGTACTTTTCTCTGGAATTTGTCTTTGAGGGGGTGAAGGTATTGTGAATGTTACAGAAGTGTTTGGAACTACTCAAGAGTGATGTAGTTTCATTTTGATGTTTTATCCTGGGAGCAGCCAGAGAAAGACCTGATACCCAAAAGGAACAAGATGTGATATGTCCTCCCAAGTTCCTGAGAGTTTACTCAGAATATTTTCCAAATAATAAACAAAAACCATGTTAAATAATACATAGAGCATAGAGCATGAGGACCTTCCATTGCTGTTCCAGACCAAAACGTTTAATTGTTGAACAAGCATTGTGAAGGAGCACAGTGAAATTTACTTTGTTGAAAAATGAATGTAAACTAATCTTGCTCCTATGAAATGGCACAAAATACTGATAGAAATATGTGTTTTAGCTCATTTCTTTGGAAAATGCAATATACCCAAACAGAAGGTTATTAAGTAAATGAAAGGATTTACTTCTTATTCAGGCTAGTTTATGGATATGTCCTGTTAGAGACTTTCTGGGAAGATGACAGGGCATAAATGATATTAACTGTTCTACTCAGTATATCATTAAAAAAAATATGGGGAACAGCTCAAAGTTTGTGTATTACAGTTGTTAACAAAGATTAATTTGATGAAGCAGTTGGTATAGAAATGTTCTTACTGTGCTTAGTGCATCTGATAATGCTTCTGAGTGATAAAAACCTATATGTGTATGTAAAGCTAAATAATCAGTTTCTCAAAGTTTTATTAAATACAAAAAGTTATATAAGTGAAACTTCACTGTCAAATTACTTAATGCTTTCTTCTGTGAGATATAGAAGACGATTACTACACAGCAACATGATCTCCTATTTAATTATGTTTTAATATTGGCTAGAGAACATAGCTCATTGTGCAGGTGTGTTGCTTTCAAATTAGAAGAATCATAAATATGAGGTGTACTCTTTGTGTAAGTGAAAACAACTGTATGTGTACGTAGAGAATAATCATCAATCAGATCCTGAATTTTTTAATAGCACAATTACATATAACGTGCACCTATAATATGCTGTTGTCTAAGCTTTTAATCATATTCTGGAAGAATTTGATTCTGATTATTTATTTATTTTTAAATTTGTACTTGGGGTGCATCTACAATATGCCATTGTTTAAGCTTTTAATCACATTCTGAAAGTATTTGATTCCAGTTATTTATACATTCATTTTTTGAAAATTTTGCATGAGGTGAATAAGCATTGTGGCTGACTGGAGTTCATCTGCAGCTTAGTATTAACTGTACACTGCTGCACCTTCTGTGCAGGCCAAAGATATCAGTAGGGTGAACTACATGAAGCTTCAGATATATAATTTCACTTTTAATGTTAAGTATCTATTAATCTGCTAATTGTTCTTGGTTCTCTTGAGAGGCATTGGAGAAAGTTCAGTTATCTCCATTGGACTATCTGTAGCTTTTACATGTGCCGTATTCCGAGTTTTTCTTTCACCTTTGGCTATGTGGGCTACAGTGTTAATTTAATAGACCCACCACTTCAGACTGTTGCATACTGGGTAAGCGGGCAATGTCCTCTAGTTTTAGCCAAAGGAGTGCCAGTGGCCGCGGGGCGAGTGGGCAGGTAGTAAAATGGAGACTTCTCGTCAGTGTGTGTGGTGGGCCACCACTTCAGCCTGTTGCATACTGGGTAAGTGGGCAATGTCCTTTAGCTTTAGCCAAAGGAATGCGTGGGGCGAGTGGGCAGGGAGTAAAATGGAGACTTCGCCTCAGTGTGTGTGGTGGGCCACCGACACATTGTCTTTGAGAGTTGCTACGAGTGGTTTTCTTTTATATATTTTTTTTGTTTTTTTGTGAATGTCCTTTGAAGAACATAGTTGGGGATCATTAATTGCCTCAATGAGCTTCCGGCCATCAGTGTTCGCAACAGAAGATGGGTAGGGACTAAGAATTTACCACTGTCGGTGATATGTTGTTATGCTTGTGTAAATTTTCTTGAGAGGAATTCATTTAATTTTTGGTAAGCTGTGGTTGATGTTGCTCTAATTGTCTTTAAATGTTTATGTGATTTTAAGTGTTGCACTGATTAGCCTGGCACCTGTTAAGTTTGCTATGTTGGTGATATGTGATTGTCATTTTATTGTGTACAAGTTGTCAATATTTAAGAGACTTGCCTTTCGTTGCAAGTGTTTCTTTCAATTGTGTGTTAGTAAATAACATGTGATTGTCATTTTACCTTGTACAAGTCTGTCAGTGTTAGTAATATTCATGAAGAAGAGCAGTTTCGGTTCACTTACAAGCATATCTGTTGAAGGGACTATCCTTTGGTTACAAGTGTTTACTTACAGGGTGACAGTTATTGAACTGTATGAAATAAATTCGTCATAACTTCTGAACAGTTTGTGATATGGCATTCAAACTGCATGGTTGGCTGTGGGGCATGATGGGAATTAGTATGCACATGCATGGCTTGGTTTAACGATGAAGCCCACGTTCATTTGGATAGGTTTGTCAGTAAGCAAAATTGGCGTATTTGGGGGACTGAGAACCAGCATTTCATGATCGAGAAGTCTCTTCACCCTCAGTGGGTGACCGTGTGGTGTGCAATGTCCAGTCACAGATTAATCGGTGCGATGTTCCTTGATGGCACGGTGTCTACTGAATGGTATGTGAAGGTTCTGAAAGATAATTTCATCCCCATTACCCATAGTGACTCTGATTTTGCAAGATATTGCTCATGGAAGACGAGCTCGGCCCCATTGAAGCAAGAGAGTATTTGATGTCCTGGAGGAGCACTTAGGGGAGCTCATCCTGGCTCTGGGGTACCCAGAGGCCACTGGCATGGGCCTTTATTGCCCACTATCTTCTCCAGATCTAAACATGTGCGACTCCTTTTTGTGAGGCAACATTAAAGACAAGATGTACAACAAAAACCCCAAAACCCTTGCTGAGCTGAAAACAGGCATTCAAGAGGTCATCGACAGCATCGGTGTTCCGACACTTCAGCAGTCTGTGTCGAATTTCACTGTTCGTCTGCATCACATCATTACCAATGATGGCAGGCATATCGAACATGTTGTAACCAAAATCCAAATATCTGTAGTCATGTTTACATGTTGAATGAAGTGTGTGCACACCATAGTTTGTAACTAATTTACATTTTTTTCATATAGTTCAGTAAGTGTCACCTTGTAAATTGTGTGTTACTATACAGTAATAGTCCGCAGCTCGTGGTCTCACGGTAGCACTCTCACTTCCCGAGCACGTGGTCCCAGGTTGAATTCCCGGCGGGGTCATGGATTTTCACCTGCCTCAAGATGACTGGGTGTTGTTGTTGTCATCTTCATCATCATCATCATCATCATCATTCATACCCATTACTGTCGGAGGAAGGCAATGGCAAACCACCTCCACTATGACCTTGCCTAGTACGGCGGTGTGGGTCTCCCGCATCGTCCCCTATGCTCTGTTACGGAGTATGGGACTTCATCATCATCACTATACAGTAATAGGGTGACACTGCTTGTGGTTATATTGCAGTGCATCTGGAATTGAAGGAGCTTAGTTCACCAAGTTTTTCTAATATGTCACTACACATTGGTGCTTATATGTATCATTTTACCACTAAATTGACTAATTGTTTGTGCTTCAGAGGGATTTCAGATTAGTTTTATCTGAGGTCTCTGGTTTCTGAAGTTAAGTGGGGCAGACAGAGGCGGTAACTGCGGTATCTAACTGGAAATGATATCTGGCTGGTCTTGTAGACTGTACATATTGTCTGGAATAATTGTGTGACAGCTGTTATGCTCAACGATGTTAGAAATTCCAAAAGTCTGGTAACTGTGCTTACTGCCTTGTTTGAACACAAGTCTCTCAAAGCTCCATCAGCTTGTTACTTTTAATGCTGAATCCTTGATGTGTTCCTAATCACTACCCAGTTCTTCTTCTTGTCACATTCACACTTCGTAGTGGCACTCGATGTGCTGTTTTTACCAATCTGTACACATTTCTGTGCTTAGCAGTGGAATTTGTTTTCCAGTCATTATATTGATATCTTTATTTTTAAATTCATTGAAAGTATTTTTGGCCTTCCTGTATGATGAATCTGTCCATACAGTGCCTATTATTTTTGCATCTTTATAGCATCTCCTAGGAGCTATTTTCCTTTCTTGTTGTTTACAATTCAATTCGTAATTTAAGTGCTGGATTCCATTCCCATACAAATTGGAAGAATTTTTTCTGTATAGCATTCTTGAATCATTAAACTCCTTTGGGGCTTATGATTTTCAGTGTATTACCCTTCCATTGTTCCTCTTTTCCACCTTCTTCTTCTTCTTCTTCTTCTTCTTCTTCTTCTTCTTCTTCAATCTCCCTCTGCTTCTGGTAGAGGATCAACTGCAAGCCGTTTTACTAAATAGTGAATCTCTGCACCTCTAACTGTATTTCGGTTCAATTTTTTGGTGTTTGCGACTTCATAACTTCACTTACAAAGTTCTTCCAGTATTCTAAGTCATACTTTGTTCAGCAGGCAGAAGTGCGGAACAACCACAAACACCTTCCAGAAGTCAAGGAATGCATCATCAACTTGGGCATATTTTTCAACAGACTTCTGCATCTGTCCGATCAATAGAAAAAGGTATGGTTATTGCTTGTGTTATCCATGTTGATTCATACAGATAACTTTCACCCTCCAAAGGGAAAAAAATATAATAGGATAAAATTTGTTCTACAATAAACTGATGGAGGGGGCTTGACCTGTTATAATGAATTATGATATACAGCTTGAGAGATGGAATTCCATTACAGTGGTTCCTTTCCTTTTGTATAAGGTGTAAATATTTATTTTAACCCCTCTGACATTTCCAGTAGCAGTTGTTCCTTGAGTGGTTAAGCCATTTCCACACAAAAATGATGTATTGAAATCATATTTTGATATTAATGTTAGACAGAAGTACATTACCCAAAAAATTATCATTCTCATAATACACTGAAGAGCTAAAGAAACTGGTACACCTGCCTAATAACAAGTAGGGCCCCCAAAAGCACGCAGAAGTGCCGCAGGTGCAGCAACATGATGTGGCGTGGACTCGACTAATGTCTGAAGTAGTGATGGAGGGAACTGACACTATGAATATTGCAGGGCTGTCCATAAATCCGTAAGAGTGTGAGGGAGAGGAGATCTCTCCTGAACAGCACGTTGCGAGGCTTCCCAGGTATGCTCAATAATGTTAATGTCTGGGGTGTTTGATGACCAGCGGAAGTGTTTAAACTCAGAAGAGAGTTTCTGGAGGCACTCTGTAGCAATTCTGGATGTATGGGGTGTCACATTGTCCTGCTGGAAGTGCCCAAGTCCGGCAGAATGCACAATGGGCATGAATGGATGGCAGGTGATCAGATAGGATGCTTACATATGTGTCACCTGTCTAGATGTATGAAGGGTCCCGTATCACTCCAGCTGCACACACCTCACACCATTACAGAGCCTTCACCAGCTTGAACAGTCCCCTACTGACACCCTGGCTTCATGAGAATGTCTCCATTCCCATACACATAAACATCCATCCGCTCGATACAATTTGAAACGAGACTCGTCCAACCAGGCAACATGTTTCAAGTCATCAAGAGTCTAATGTCGGTGTTGACAGGCCCAGGCGAGGTGAAAGCTTTGTGCCTTCGGTCATCAAGGTTAGACGGGTGGGCCTTCGGCTCCAGAAGCCCATATCAGTGATGTTTCATTGAATGGTGCACACGCTGACACTTGTTGATGGCCGAGCATTGAAATCTGCTGCAATTTGCAGAAGTGTTGCACTTCTGTCACATTGAATGATTCTCTTCAGTTGTTGTTGGTCCCGTTTTTGCAGGATCTTTTTCCAGCTGTGGCGTTGTCAGAGATTTGATGTTTTACCAGATTCCTGATACTCACAGTACACTTGTGAAATGATCGTACGCAAAATCCATGCTTCATTACTACCTCGGAGATGATGTGTCACATCGTTTGTGCGCTGACTATAACACCACATTCAGACTCACTTAAAATATTGATAACCTGCCATTGTAGCAGCAGTAATCGATCTAACAACTGCACCAGACACTTGTTGTCTTATATAGGCGTTGCCAACCCCAGTGCAGTGTTCTGCCTGTTTATATAACTCTGTATGTGAATACACATGCCTATACTGGTGGTTTTGGCACTTCAGTGTATATATTTTCCTTCATGGATGAACTAGAATGTGGCATATGGATCTGTTTTCCATGAGATGAGTATGACAAATAAACATTTATAAATCTAAAGTACAGATTTTAACACAAATAATGATCTGTTATTATTCACAGAGCGGTATTCATTGTTAGAGGCTCCATCGCAAATCATGGACAGTGGTGTGTGAAGGGAAACCACCTGTTGCCTGTGATGACCCCCCCCCCCCCTTATCCCTCCTGCCACCCCTTCTACATTGACACCCGCCCACCTGTCCAGTCAGCTACTAATATTAAGAGATTGTAGGGCTTGAATTAATAGTTTGTTTTGGTCATTTATAATATTGGAACTAGAAGTTTGGAGTTACATGAATCCACTGTTACAGGTCTATTATTGACAGGCTTTGTATGAATACCCTTCCAGAAAAATGTGTATCTGCACCTTTTTCCATCTGTTTGGAGTACCTTGTAGCTCAAGTAATCTGCAATAAATTACTTATAGGAAGTGAGCAAGTACTTCCACATAATATATATAGAGTCAAATGTAGGTCCAAACCTATACTCTCTTGATTTCAATTCTACAAATAATTTCAGTGTCCATATGACAGTTGGAAGAAGGAATTAGTGTGTCTCTTTTGGCAGTAAAATAATTCCATGTGATATAATTCAGAACTTTTGATTTTCTTTTTTATGTCCTTTGTTTTGGTGACATTGTGATTGGTGAGTGTATTTGATGAGGAATGTTGATTTCCTCAATGTCTATCTGGAAAGGTTGAAATACCTTGACTCATGTCCCACTCAGCTTTACCTCTGATAGCAATTATTCCATGGACATTGTCGTATCAGAAATCTTTCCACAATCAACATGAGTAAAGGTGAAGTAACTCTTAATACTCTTTGCTTTGTGCACATTTTATGTCCTGCTGCTGACACTTGCTTTTTTACTTGCCTAATTCATGGTAAACATTTCCTTACATAGTTGCGCTTTGTGTACTATACATACAGAAGAGAGAGCTGTTGCTGGAAAATTAATGCCAGGGGACTCAAAGTTGACATTCATGCCATATGCCAGCTCTAGTCTTTAGTGGGGAGTTACACTATCACTGGATGCAAGCTACAATGAAGACCAAAGTGTAGAAATGACGAGAGACTTAAAACTGTAGATCACTGACTGTAGCTGTCTGTAATGCGAGAGGATTTGAATGTAAAGAAATGGAACAAGAAAAATATTGTGAGAGAGGAACATACCAGCTGCACTCACTGGAAAAATAGGGAAAAAGCAGTAGTAGGTAAGATGTACAAGTAGGAAGGATCAGTGCATTAATAATGACAGTGTCCGTGGACAATTTCTTTAATTCGTAAATACCTTATGCAGAAAAAGGTGTAGTTACAAGTGTACATAGTGTGCATGAGACTGTGCACATAGTAGAGTAATTCTTCATGAATGGTAAGTTTTCATCCAACTTAAGAGATATTGAAATCTGAAGGTGGCATGATATTCGCTCATGCATCTTGTAAAGCAGCAGAACTGCCTAATAGGCGAGAGTGTTACAGGTGAATGTACATAGAGTACTTATTACGTGAAGAAAGAATAAAACAACTCTGAGATTGAATAGTGGATTAGTACCTACTGAAACTGAGGGCTTGTTGCTACTTAGAAAAAGTAACAATAGCTGCCCTAGGAAGAAGGAAGAAAATAAAACAAGAGTTCTGAGGATCTGGAACAAGGAAATTAAAGACACTGTAAAAAATAAATGAGTCACTTACGAACAAAATCAGCAACAAAATTCTGAAAATTTTAATAAATTTATGAAGCATTCCTTGAATAAATCCAACAGCTAACCACTTTTTATACAGTAGTATTTATACCAAGACACATTCCTAGTTTTCACTCATCTCCAGTTGGCATAAGACATGTATATCTTAGTCATTAGAATGCATTCTGAATATTGCAGCTGCACTCTGCAGAATAATAGTAAAAGGTAACAGTTGAGCTAAAGAGCAGGTATTTCCTGTTTCCTGTTGAAGGTTGAAGGATGGGACCTTCCTACAGCTTGAGAAGAATGTAGGACACAGCAGATCATTAATAAGAATTTGGGAGTCAGGTCAGAAACTAAGGTGAAAAGGAAGATCTTGCTGCTAGGTGACAGTAATGGGCTGGGTGTAGGTCAACAGCTGCAGGAAAGGCTAGGATCAGATTGCAAACATTGTAAAACTTAGTGTAGCCTTGGCCAGGTGAGTAGGGATATTGAGACACTGACTAAGGGTCTGCTTGAAGATAGCCAGGTACTGGTGGTTGCAGAGCAGGCAGAACCCAGCCAAAAATGGATAGTATAATATTGGGAAGTGCATAGATAAGATACAGCATGCAATGTGACACATACATTGATCAGCCAGAACCTAATAGCCGATATTTCCACTTTTGGCACAGATAACAGCAGCAATGCATCATAGTGTGGAAGCAATAAGACCTTGGTAGGTGGCTGGAGGGAATTGGCACCACAGCTGCACACACAATTCACCTGTTGTTGTTGTTGTTGTTGTTGTGTTCTTCAGTCCAGAGACTGGTCCGATGCTGCTCTCCATACTGCTGTATCCTGTGCAAGCTTCTTCATCTCCGAGTAATTACTGCAACCCACATCCTTCTGAATCTGTTTAGTGTATTCATCTCTTCGTCTCCCTCTATGATTTTTACCCTCCACACTTCCCTCCAACAATACTAAACTGATGATCCCTTGATGCCTCAGAATGTATCCTACCAACCGATCTCTTCTTCTAGTCAAGTTGTGCCACAAATTCTTCCCCTCCCCAGTTCTATTCAGTACATGCTCATTAGTTCTAGTCAGGTTGTGCTACAAATTCCTCTCCTCCCCAATTCTGTTCAGTTCCTCCTCATTAGTTATGTGATCTACCCATGTAATCGTGAGCATTCTTCTGCAGCACCACATTTTGAAAGCTTCTGTTCTCTTTTTGTCTAAACTATGTATCATCCATGTTTCACTTCCATGCATGGCTGCATTCGATACAAATATTTCCAGAAAAGACTTTATCTGACACTTAAATCTATTCTCAATGTTAATAAATTTCTCTTCTTGAGCAACAGTTTTCTTTCCATTGTCAGTTTACATTTTATATCCTCTCTACTTCGACCATCATCAGTTATTTTGCTCCCCAAAATAGCAATACTCGTCTACTACTTTAAGTGTCTCAGCTCTTAATCGAATTCCCTCAGCATCACCCAATGTATTTCGACTACATTCCATTATCCTCATTTTGCTTTCGTTGATGTTCATCTTATATCCTCCTTTCAAGACACTGTCCATTCCGTACAACTGCTTTTCCAGGTCCCTTGCGCCCGCATCTCGTGGTCGTGTGGTAGCGTTCTCACTTCCCACGCCCGGGTTCCCGGGTTCGATTCCCGGCGGGGTCAGGGATTTTCTCTGCCTCGTGATGGCTGGGTGTTGTGTGATGTCCTTAGGTTAGTTAGGTTTAAAGTAGTTCTAAGTTCTAGGGGACTGATGACCGTAGATGTTAAGTCCCATAGTGCTCAGAGCCATTTGAACCATTTGAACCAGGTCCCTTGCTGTCTATGTCAGAATTACAGTGTCATTGACAAACCTCAAAGTTTTTATTTCTTCTCCATGGATTTTAATTCCTACTCCAAATTTTTATTTTGTTTCTTTTACTGCTTGCTGAATATATAGATTGAGTAACATCGAAGATAGGCTACAACCATGTCTGCCTGCCTTCTCCACCACTGCTTCCCTTTCGTGCCCCTTGACTCTTACAACTGCCATATGGTTTCTGTACAAATTGTAAATAGCCTTTCGCTCCCTTTGTTTTATACCTGCCACCTTCAGAATTTGAAAGAGAGTATTCCAGTCAACATTGTCAAAAGCTTTCTATAAGTCTACAAATGCCAGAAATGTAGGTTTGCCTTTCCTTAATCTATCTTCTGAGATAAGTTGTAGGGTCAGTATTGCCTCACGTGTTCCAACATTTCTGTGGAATCCAAACTGATTTTCCCCAAGGTCAGCTTTTACCAGTTTTCCATTCATCTGTAAAGAATTCGTGTTAGTATTTTACAAAAGTGACTTATTAATCTGACAGTACAGTAATTTGCACACCTGTCAACACTTGACTAAATTTTACAATCTTAGACAGAAACTGTAGGGCTGTTATCTGAATTAGAAAACGCAACAATGAAAAAAAAGGGATTAAAAATGGCGGTAACAGTTTCACAGCTATTTTTTACCTGGTTCTTTCATTTTCATTGCTCTCTTCCTCCACACGAAGCTGGTCAAATCTGCCCTTGAATATGATTTAGTTGTGTATATCCATAGAAAATTTTTTTCAATAAGTTGGACAAAAAAGATCATCTATGAACAGTCATCCTGTGGGAATGATATATTGACTACAAATATATATATAGGTGCAGACTTTTTACCAACTTGGAAGCACACATGCAAGTGAATGCTTTGGCTTGTATCTGCACCATATGAAGATGAGAAACTAGGGCAGCTCTGCATAGCACATGGCCATAGCATCAAGTGAGGTGCATCATAGCTTGTCATAACCAAATGTCAAAATGTATCACGTATTTGATTGAAAGTGGAAAGAGGTACGATTCTCCTTGCAGTGTTAAAACCAATTTCAATATGTAAGCAATATTTTGTATGCAGCAGTATATGGCTTACCAAATGTAAACTGCACAGTGACTACATTCTTCACTACTAACTTTTCAAAATACTCCCAGCGTTGTACTCATTTCATTGTAGCACAGTAACTGTAGGCAATAGCAGAAAGAAAACCAGTTCTTTCTCAGCCTGTGATAGGGGACTATAAGCTTTGGAAAAAAAAAGTAAAAAGTAGGAGCTTAAAAACAACTAAGCAGGCAGATCAATTGGCTTCACTTCATTTTGGATTTAGCTTTGCTTCATTTTCGTAAAACTTTTTCAAATTATATCTGAGGATTCGAAATTTGTATCATATGACACAGCTTTGTGGGATAACCAGCACACGGTGTTGCATCGGACCATATGATATACATATGTATTGGTTTTGTATCCCTGTCATCCCAGTGTGAACCAGTTGAGTTACTTCCACTGTGTTTCTGTAGACTTCACCAATGCGGGTTGCTTCTGTGTCATATTGCGAGTCACATCATGTATTGCAAGTCACATCACATATTACATACACACATCAAAAAAAGGTTTGCATCACCTCGGTTCCGAGAGTTCCGGAATCTGGACAGAAAATTGGAATAGAGATCAACATAAACATCATTTCCGCCCTTTTTATTCCTCATGAAAACCACACATTGCGTGTTGTACCACCATACAGCGAGACCTTCAGAGGTGGTGGTCCAGACTGCTGTACACACCGGTACCTGTAATACCCAGTAGTACGTCCTCTTGCATTGATACACACCTGTGTTTGTCGTGGCATACTATCCACAATTTCATCGAGGCACTGTTGGTCCAGATTCTCCCACCCCTCAATGGCAAGTCGGCGGAGATCCCTCAGAGGGGTTGGTGGTTCATGTCATTCATAAACAGCCCTTTTAAATCTACCCAGGCATTTTGATAGGGTTCATGTCTGGAGAACATGCTGGCCACTCTAGTAGAGTGCTGTCGTTATCCTGAAGGAAGTCATTCACAAGACGTACATGATGGAGGCATGAATTGTCATCCATGAAGGTGAATGCCTCACCTATATGCTGCCAATATGGTTGCACTATCGGTCAGAGGATGGCATTCACGTATCGTACAGCCGTTACAGCGCCTTCCATGACCGCCAGCGGCATACGTCGGCCCCATATAATGCCACCCCAAAATAGCTACACTTGCTGGATAGTGTGTCTAAGGCATTCAGCCTGACTGGGTTGCCTCCAAACATATCTCCGACGATTGTCTGGTTGAAGGCATATGCGATGCTCATTGGTGAAGAGAATATGATGCCAATCTTGAGCCATCCATTCGGCATGTTGTTGAGCCCATCTGTACTGCACTGCATGGTGTTGTGGTTGCAAAGATGGACATCGCCATGACCGTCGGGAATGAAGTTGCACATCATGCAGCCTATTGCACACAGTTTGAGTCACAACCAAGAGTCCTGTGACTGCACAAAAAACATTATTCAACATGGTGGCATTGCTGTCAGGGTTCTTCCAAACCATACTCTGTAGGTAACAGTCATCTGCTACAGTAGTAGCCCTTGGGCGGCCTGAGCCAGGTGTGTCATTGACAGTGCCTGTCTCTTTGTTATCTCCTCCATGACCAAACAACATCGCTTTGGTTCCCTCCAAGATGCCTTCCCTTGTTGAGAGCCCTTCCTGGCACAAAGTAACAATGCGAATGTGATCGAAGCGCTGTATTAACTGTCTAGGCATGTTTGAACTACAGACAACTGATCAGCTGTCGGACCCCGTCAGTCTAACAGGCGTTGCTCATGCATGGTTGTTTACATCTTTGGGCAGGTTTAGTGACATCTCTGAACAGTCAGAGGAACTGTGTCTGTGATACAATATCTACAGCCGACATCTATCTTCAGGAGTTCTGGGAACTGGGGCGATGCAAAATTTTTTTGTATCAGCGGGAACCACAATTCTTTTAGAGGATATGAGATATCTGTTGTTGAGACTTTGATAAACTGCTTCTAGAAAGAAGTGATCTAACAGATTATTGTATGGAAACTGAGCAATGTGAATCCCTCCCCCATCTCCCTGTCGTCAACCTCCTCTCCTCCCTCTCCTCGTGTCTTTCACTCATTCTCTCCTTCTCTCCTTCCAATCTCACTGCCATTTTGCCTTCCACAACCCCCTCATTTCTCCAGCGTCCTTACACTAAAAAAAGGGTATCTGTATAAAAAGCTTTGCAAACTTCATTTCTAGCTTTGTCTTTAAATTGTCTAGTTTTGTTAATTTTGTTGACGTACTTCATTTGTTACTGCTTTTTTATTTGTGATTCTATTAAAATATTTTCAGCTTATATGTTACTATTAATAGTTTAGCTGATTGACGACAATCAGTTGCCAAAACGTTAGTACTTCTAATCTGCTATCGACACTCTCGTATCACAAAAACTTAAAAATGAAAATTATAAACAACTGTAAATTGGTAAGTTAATGCTGTGTGCTCAACTAAGAGTTGAGCCCATGAACATTACTTGTAGAGCATTGCTCTTAGTAACAGTGTTACCACAGTTCCACAAGTGCAGTTTCAGCAAGATATGCAGGATAGATTCTGTGAAGTTCATCACTAGTTGGAGAGCCATGTCCCGACAGATTACTCGGTGAGGCCACTGCCTCCTCAGTCCCAGTATGGTATGCAGTTTTAATCTTCCAGAAAGTTTCGGATTATGCACACTCCATTGCAGTGTACATCTGACATTGATACTCATGTTGGATGTATGATACTACAGTAGTCTCATAGAACTCCTAGACTTTTCCAGAAAGCTCATGCTTTGTTACTTTAAAATTGTAATTAATAATAGCTGTATGTAATGCTGGTTGATAGCTTATAGGTACTACAGTAATATGGAATTAATAAAATTGCTAATCCATATGTAGCTCAGGCTGAAAAGACTGTTACACATGCAGTCGAGGGGGGGGGGGGGGGGGTCGAAAAACGAGGATATCAGAGAAGAAAAGGAGAAAATGGAGAGGAGAGAAAAATTAGGAGAGCAGAAAAGGAGGGAAGCAGGGAAGGGGAAAGGACAGACAGGTACACTTGCAGATGGTGGTGCACACAGAGGATGAGGGAATGTGAGAAGGGAAGAGGTGATAGGATGAGGGGGAGGAAACTTTCCCTTGGATAGAGGGTGTGGGGGCAGAGGGTTACCATGAGGCCAGGATAATTCTGGGAGTGGAGAATGTACAAAAAGGATAACTCCCATCTTCGCAGTTAGAGGTAGTAACAAAGGAGAATAACACAGGTTTGTGGGATGGAAGAAAAATTGCTAGGCACAATCAAACAATGGAAACGCCAGGTTGTAATAAGAGCAATATAATATTGGTGATTTACCATTCACCTATCTGGTTTCTTTACTGACCTCTGGTCTCGGAACGAGAGATAAACCGCTACTTGAGGAAAATTGTGATTACACCCTAGCTCCTCCGGCAATGTTGCAGAAGGGCGGCACGCGCCAACCGAGGCAGAGCGTGCCTTCCGCCGGCGGTTGCTGGCTGCTCTGTTATCGCTGGTGGTGGAGCGTGCGGCACCGTCAGTGGTGCGAGATGCGGCACGCTTGCGGGCAGCACAGCTGGCATGTTGGCTGCTCGCACCCAGCCAGGCGGCGCGTGATCGTTCGCATGTTGTGCGGCTGCTGCTTTGCCAAGAGCCGATGCGTACCCGTGAGGTGAGTGGGGTGACATGACACAGCTTGTATCTTGCTGCAGGATGAAGCTACTTGTTGGGTCATGCACCATGTTAGGCATCACATTTGTGAATAACATTTGCATTCGATGTGTTTAATATTTTCACTTCTATCACATTCCAGTAGTTTTTCCTTCCATAACATGAATCACTTAATACTTTAAGAGGAAAAAAAAGTTGATTCCTTCATATTTTTTCCCATCATATCTTCTCTAATCATATTTTATTACCATTGCTTGGTTTCTCTTTGACTGTATGCAATTCAAATCGATATAAACTGACTGTCTCAACTGTCGACTGTCTCTCTGTGACAACAGCACACAGCTTAATGTACAAGTTACAAATACAAGTATGTCAGCTGTGGGTGACTTGTGTGTCAAAGTGAGTGTGAGGAAACAAATTACATTTCTCAAGAAAGATATACACATTTGTTACAAGACATTATATGCCTACACAAAATTTCATGGCAGTAGCAAACATTTAGTGAAACAGCACCTCTGCAGTACGTATTTTCATCATAATGCCAGAACAGATTCATGGTTAGGTACTACAAAATTAACAAAGTGTCTTCATGCTTAGGCTAATATACTGAAATAAAATAATGGATTGTTTGTTCATTAGAAATAAAGAGAGAGAAGTGTTTATTGCTAGACTCATTATACATTAAATTGGCTAATACCTCTTCCTACTCCATACATTTACCACTTTCAGAAACATTCCTTCATGTATCATTGTACATGCAAATTAATATTTCACAACTTAATAGTGATTCCCACGAACTCAAAATCTCCTTGTGTTTGTTATATACATATTGTACCAACAAACTGAAATAAGCTTAAGGAAGACTAAACCTAGACATGGCAACTTAGTACTAAAGTAATACAATATATGAAACCAAAAGGCAACAAAATCTGAAACATGACCTCACAATATATCCTGTAAGAGACTGTTGATTAGTAAATATTGTATAATTACTTATTTAAATTATTCCATATTCCTTATTGTTTTGGTATTACTGACATCTCAGTTCCTTTCTCAAATTCTCCAATAATATTAATGTTTTTGTCTGTTAGGACTTGCCGTTACTTTAGTTTTAGATTGTACTTAGTTATGGACAGCAACATTATATCTCATCATCATTAATTATGTAGCTTATCTATGAACAATGAAATGTACGTGTATATCGCGAAGTGTGTTGGTTGTTCAGTAGGTGAGTCTTGGCTTAACATTGCACCAGGTGCACAAATCCTCCACTATGACTCTGCCAATATAATATTCCATAATGAAGTAACCACTTACTCCTTTTGTCTTTGGTTAAATTATTGTCTTGCATAGTGTGAATTACCTTATCTAATACACGATCAGTCACCTGTTGATTCATAATTACATGTACAAATTTTTGTTAGCCTTTTGCATGGCTCCCACTTTTAGGCAATCAGTTCAAAACTGGGTTGAAGGTCTCCCAACTCAAGTCAATCCTCTATCCCCACGGGCAGTGTAGATAAGGTGTTTGATATGATATTGTATGATCTTTTTGAATATTTAATTTCAAAATCAGTTTTTTCAGAAACAGTGCCCACTGCATTAGATGGTGGAGAAGCAGTTTGCTGTACACAAGAAAGTTAATGCTTGGTGACCTATACTACAGTTTTTCTGCCTTTCAGGATATATGTACCATTTGAAACCCCAAAAAACAGTTAAAGCTTCTTTCTCTGTCACTGCATAATTTAATCTAATATTTGTTTATTATGTAACTACAAATGCAATGCTGTGGTGATTACCCTTTCCACTACCTTTTTCTCCCTGCAAGAGCTCACATTCAAAGCCATAATCTGAGGTATGTATTGTGATTTTAAATAAATTATCCAGCTTGGGATGATATGGCAAGTACCAGATCATCTTTAATCTTGTCCAAGACATTGCTTTTGTTTCAGTAGGAACATAGTAAGAAGATTGCGAATATGGTTTGTGTGTAAATTTTTTTAGTAAATCCTGTCACCCCTAAAATGTTTACAACTTGTTTTCTATTTTGGGGACAAGGGCACTTAACAGTGGCTTGTATTCCGTGTGTATAAGGTTGGGTTTCATGGGCATTTACAATACATCCCAGAACTGTAAACTCTCCACAACCAAATGAAGACTTAAACACCTTTAGGTGCAATACCCTTTTGTTTGAATTTATCTTATGTTTCCTTCAGTAGGAAACTATGTTCAGACCATGTCTTGGAAGTAATAAGGTAATCAACAACTTTTTGTAACAATGGTAATATTGATAAGAAAATGTAAATTGATAAGATCACTACTGGAACAAGGAAGATGTATAGATTGGGATAGAGTGATACATGCCAGTTACCTGTGTTCAAGTCTCTACTGCTGATGTACTTTGCATCACTTACAGTGATGAGTATGTCTTCCATAGGAATCTAATTTAATATTTTGGCATCCAAAAATAATCATGGTCCTCCACTCAGTTTTTTTAATTACTAACAGAGCATTGTTGTATGCACTTTGCGATCTTTCAGTGACTACTTCTTGCAACATTTTCTCAGTTTCAACAGAGGCAGCTTTTTTAATCTTGAGTTTACTCTAATATCTGCCTAAACATCCAGGCTGGTCAGAAGTTCTTTATGTTGTTTCAGTAAATTATGTTAATCCTCATGTCTTTTTGTATAATCGATCACTCTCTTTTTGACTTGTTAGTGATAGGGTCAGAATGTAGCTTTCTTCTAGCTGGATCTGTTAGATTTTCATCATCTGGTTTATCTTTCTCTTCCAAGAGACTAGTACCTGATGCAACTGAACCTGCTCATCCACTTTATCAATGTATATCTCATTGTTCACTGTAGTAACAATGGTATGTTCATTTGAGAAACTACTAGAAAACAGTGAGCAAAATTTACAGTCACTGATGTGAAAGATAGTAAAATTCCCTCATTAACCACTTTTCATTTTCATCCAGTTACGTCATTTATTCTAATAACCTGAGCTGTGCAATTGCACTTATTGCTCTCTTGGTGTGGCCCCTCCCGTGAGACCTACTCCATTTTCTGTATTTTTAATAATAGCAATTCCTACGGGATTGCCATAGCCATCTACAAAAGCAGCTTCCCTATATTTCTTTTGAATTAATATTATTAATTTTACTGTTGTTGTCACCATCATTCTCGTAGTGCCAACATTTTACATGATATAATCGACATGAATGTTTTCCGTTTCTTGTATTCATTGTCCCGAGCTTTATTCAAAATATCTAATTGCACCAAATAATTTAGCATAGAAACTGGTTTAGACTATTCTTTCCCAATCATTTTCTCGCCAACTTATGAAGGCATCCAGCTAATCAAAACTTATATCAGATGTTCTTCACTAACTAATCAATATTTTCATCACATGTACTTCACTAACAGGCTCATTTAAAAATTGAGTAATTGAAGGTGCCTTTAAAAATATTTTCTGTGCTTAGCTCTTATTATTTTAGGATGACTCAAATGTTAAAAGTGGTAGTTTAATTTCTGCTCCTTGCCCTCTGACCAATGCAGCTCTTTAAATTGTATGCGAATGCCCTCAGATCTGTGAAATTCATTTGCAAGTAACTCACCCCCAATGACTGTTCTCCTTCTAGATGCCCAGTTAAAAACTTTATTCTCTTTCTGTCATCCCATGGGACCAGCAAACAATAATCAAATGTTAAAAAAATAATATCAGCTGAACACAACACCCTTTGGCTTGAATTCCGAAAACAGTTTGCTAAATGACTGCCACTTTCCACCTGAAGTTCCTTCCACCGATTTTGGCATTTTATGAATTTCTTCAGGCTGGCTAGTGAAGTTCCCATCTATAACTGTTTTTAGTATTGGGTTGCGTCTTTCTTTCCCTGTGCCTAATTTCATCAATATTTGGCTACTTGGAGCATAAAGAATGCTCACTTTTTATTTTGTAGAGGCTAATCAAACCGTCATTTCTGAAAGGGTTTTACTCATTTCTAGTAATTGCCCTTCCACTTTCTTTACTTGGCTCAATAATTATGTATCCTGTGGGACTCCCTCTAAAGCATACTGTGAAAGAGCTTTATTTTTTTAATTATGTTATCATTGTACTGTCTATTACAATTTGCCCCCCCCCCCCCCCATGAACCATGGACCTTACCATTGGTGGGGAGGCTTGCGTGCCTCAGCGATACAGATGACCATAGCGTAGGTGCAACTACAACGGAGGGGTATCTGTTGAGAGGCCAGACAAGCAGGTGGTTCCTGAAGAGGGGCAGCAGCCTTTTCAGTAGTTGCAGGGGCAACAATCTGGATGATTGACTGACCTGGCCTTGTAACACTAACCAAAAGTGTCTTGCTGTGCTGGTACTGCGAACGGCTGAAAGCAAGGATAAACAACAGCCGTAATTTTTCCCGAGGGCATGCAGCTTTACTGTATGGTTAAATGATGATGGCGTCCTCTTAGGTAAAATATTCCGGAGGTAAAATAGTCCCCCATTCGGATCTCCGGGTGGGGACTATTCAAGAGGACGTCGTTATCAGGAGAAAGAAAACTGGCGTTCTACAGACCGGAGCGTGGAATGTCAGATCCCTTAATCGGGCAGGTAGGTTAGAAAATTTAAAAAGGGAAATGGATAGGTTAAAGTTAGATATAGTGGGAATTAGTGAAGTTTGGTGGCAGGAGGAACAAGACTTTTGGTCAGGTGAATACCGGGCTATAAATACAAAATCAAATAGGGGTAATGCAGGAGTAGGTTTAATAATGAATAAAAAAATAGGACTGCAGGTAAGCTACTACAAACAGCATAGTGAATGCATTATTGTGGCCAAGATAGACACGAAGCCCAGCCTACTACAGTAGTACTAGTTCATATGCCAACTAGGTCTGCAGATGATGAAGAAATTTATGAAATGTTTGATGAGATAAAAGGAATTATTCAGGTAGTGAAGGGAGATGAAAATTTAATAGTCATGGGGGACTGGAATTCGAGAGTAGGAAAAGGGAAAGAAGGAAATATAGTAGGTATATATGGATTGGGTGTACGAAATAAAAGAGGAAGCCGTCTGGTAGAATTTTGCACAGAGCATAACATAATCATAGCTAACACAAGGTTCAAGAATCATAAAAGAAGGTTGTATACACGGAAGAATCCTGGAGATAATAGAAGGTATCAGATAGATTATATAATGGTAAGACAGAGATTTAGGAACCAGGTTTTAAATTGTAAGACATTTCCAGTGGAAGATGTGGACCCTGACCACAATCTATTGGTTATGGACTGTAGATTAAAACTGAAGAAACTGCAAAAAGGTGGGAATTTAAGGAGATAGGACCTGGATGAACTGACTAAACCAGAGTTTGTCCAGAGTTTCAGGCAGAGCATAAGGGAACAATTGTCACAAAGGAGGGAAAGAAATACAGTAGAAGAAGAATGGGTAGCTCTGAGGGATGAAGTAGTGAAGGCAGCAGAGGATCAAGTAGGTAAAAAGACGAGGGCTAATAGAAATCCTTGGGTAACAGAAGAAATATTGAATTTAATTGATGAAAGGAGAAAATATAAAAATGCAGTAAATGAAGCAGGCAAAAAGGAATACAAACGTCTCAAAAATGAGATCGACAGGAAGTGCAAAATGGCTAAGCAGGGGTGGCTAGAGGACAAATGTAAGGCTGTAGAGGCGTATCTCACTAGGTGTAAGATAGATACTGCCTACAGGAAAATTAGAGAGACCTTTGGAGAAAAGAGAACCACTTGTATGAATATCAAGAGCTGAGATGGAAACCCAGTTCTAAGCAAAGAAGGGAAAGCAGAAACGTGGAAGGAGCATATAGAGGGTCTATACAAGGGCGGTGTACTTGAGGACAATATTATGGAAATGGAAGAGGATGTAGATGAAGATGAAATGGGAGATATGATACTGCGTGAAGAGTTTGACAGAGCACTGAAAGACCTGAGTCGAAACAAGGCCCCGAGAGTAGACAACATTCCATTAGAACTACTGACGGCCTTGGGAGAGCCAGTTCTGACAAAACTCTACCATCTGGTGAGCAAGATGTACAAGGCAGGCGAAATACCCTCAAACTTCAAGAGGAATATAATAACTCCAATCCCAAAGAAACCAGGTGTTGACAGATGTGAAAATTACCAAACTATCAGGTTAATAAGTCACAGCTGCAAAATACTAATGTGAATTCTTTACAGACGAATGGAAAAACTGGTAGAAGCCGACCTAGGGGAAGATCAGTTTGGATTCCGTAGAAATATTGGAACACGTGAGGCAATACTGACTCTATGACTTATCTTAGACTGTAGATTAAGGAAAGGGAAACATTCGTTTCTATCGTTTGTAGACCTGGAGAAAGCTTTTGACAATGCTGACTGGAATTCTCTCTTTCAAATTCTGAAGGTGGCAGGAGTAAAATACAGGGAGTGAAAAGCTATTTACAATTTGTACAGAAAGCAGATGGCAGTTATAAGAGTCGAGGGGCATGAGGGGAAGCAGTGGTTGGGTAGGGAGTGAGACAGGGTTGTAGCCTCTCCCCAATGTTATTCAGTCTGTAGATTGAGCAAGCAGTAAAGGAAACAAAATAAAAATTCGGAGTAGGTATTAAAATCCATGGAGAAGAAATAAAAACTTTGAGGTTCGCCAATGACATTGTAATTCTGTCAGAGACAACAAAGGACTTGGCAGAGCAGATGAACGGAATAGACAGTGTCTTGAAAGGAGGATATAAGATGAACATCAGCAAAAGCAAAACGAGGATAATGGAATGTAGTCGAATTAAGTTGGGTGATGCTGAGGGAATTAGATTAGGAAATGAGACACTCAAAGTAGTAAAGGAGTTTTGCTATTTGGGGAGCAAAATAACTGATGATGATCAAAGTAGAGAGGATATAAAACGTAGACTGGCAATGGCGGGGAAAGTGTTTCTGAAGAAGAGAAATTTGTTAACATCGAGTATAGATTTAAATGTCAGGAAGTCGTTTCTGAAAGTATTTGTATGGAGTGTAGCCATGTATGGAAGTGAAACATGGGTCATAAACAGTTTGGACAAAAAGAGAATAGAAGCTTTCGAAGTGTGGTGCTATAGAAGAATGCTGAAAATTAGATGGGTAGATCACGCAACTATTGAGGAGGTATTGAATAGAATTGGGGAGAAGAGGAGTTTGTGGCACAACTTGACAAGAAGAAGGGGCCAGTTGATAGGACATGTTCTGAGGCATCAAGGGATCACAAATTTAGCATTGGAGGGCAGTGTGGAGGGTAAGAATTGTAGAGGGAGACCAAGAGATGAATACACTAAGTAGATTCCGAAGGATGTAGGTTGCAGTAGGTACTGGGAGATGAAGAAGCTTGCACAGGATAGAGTAGCATGGAGAGCTGCATCAGACCAGTCTCTGGACTGAAGACCACAACAACAACAACAACAACAACAACACTACAATTTGAAGTCTAAGGGATTCAAGCTCTTTTCATCTGATTCCGATTTTGTCTTTTAGAACTGAAAAGCTCTCATCCTGTTTTTTATTTAAGTCTTTGTTCACTTCCTCAACAGATTCAGTAAATTGTCTCCCATTGACGTCTACATTATTATATATTTATTGTCTGACATTTTCATTATTATAAGCAATTTCTGTGGAAAAATGTATTTTTAATTTAGTTAAATCTTGTATTATTTATTTGATATCTCCATATAACTGATTTTTTTCCTCGCAAGATTCATAACTGTGTGTCATGAGCATGATACCTAGTCCACTTATTTGTTCGGTTAACATCTAATTTGGTATTGTTTATCTTGGTTTCGAGGTCTCGAGTGCTAGTATCAAACCCCTTTATCAGAATGTCTCTGCCGGTTTGGGCTCCAGCTTTTTTCAGTATTGGATGCACAACTATTACATGCCTTGCTGCATAAGGGGATGTCTTTCTACTGGTCGCATGTGTGTAAAATGGCATTTTCAAAACTGAAGTCTGTGTTACAATCTGCACCTTGCCTCATAACCTACCAACAGGATCAACATTTAGTGTTAGCAGCAGATGCGTCCCAGCGTGGTCTGGGGGTGGTGTTAGCTCGTAAATATTCTGATGGCTTCAAGCAGCCTCTTGCATATGCATCGAAGATCCTTAATTTGGGTGACTAGATATTCACAAATAGAGAAAGAAGCTCTCAACATTGTCAATGCCTTAAAGATGTTTCATATTTTCCTGTAGGTGTTAAATTCCATCTCGTCATGAATCGCAAGCCATTAGTTTCGCTATGTAACCCCTCAGCATTGTTGCCAGACAAAGCAGCACATGACCTACAGCATTGGGCACTGTTCCTACCTCATTACAGCTGTGAGATTCACTCCCGCCCCACGGCCAAACATGTGAATGCTGATGCATCCTCCTGTCTTCTGGCTCCCTCGGCTCACCATTCAGAGAACCTGCAATTGCTGCACACTGATCACTGGGGAGTGTCTCACAATGAGGCACAATAGCCTGCCGTCATGTTTTTTGGCCTGGTTTGGACAGTGACATCACTTGGTTGGTTGTGGCATGTTCTCATTGCGCATCATGGCAACATGCCCTGTGGACAATTTTGTTTCTGTGGCCACAACCTTCGCAGGCCTGGGACATCTCCACATTGATTTCACCAGCCTTTTCCTCAATGCATATTGGCTTATAGTAATTGATGCATTCTATTGTTTCCCATATGTTGGTCATTGCCCGTCAACTTCGACCTCTGCCTCCACGGCAACTGTGTTGAAATTTTTTTCCATCGAAGGACTTCCAGCAAAGTTGGTCTCCGCTAATGGCTCACAGTTTGTGTTGCAGGAGTTTGCCTCTTCCTGCAATGCCCTCAGGATTCATCACATTTACATCCTGCCCTTCCACCCACAGTCCAGTGGTGAGGCCAAAAGTTAAGTTACAAAATTCAAAACGCAAATGAAAAAGTATGCGACTCAGTCATCAAACATTGCCTTGGATAAATTTCTGTCTTTCTATCGACTCACACCATTCAGCGACAACAGCCCGGCCGAACTGCTCCACAGGTATTAACCCTGGACGTTACTGCATCTCCTGTAGCCTGGGTTGGCTGTCTAGGCACACGGGTTTGGTCCTCACACAAAACGGATTCCTGCAGTCATCTCTCAATGCTGTGGCCACTGTCTCTGCAATGTCAAAATGGAGGAGGGCCTATGTGCACGTCATTATGACCAGTTGCACCTGGATGTGGAAGACCAGACAACCCCAGCCGTGACACCAACTTTGCCACGCCAATCTGCATTGCTTGACAGATCACCTGATGGGGCTGGGTCCCTTCCATGACATACGAGGAGACCCTGTCGCCAGTGGACAAACCTGGCGCAGCTTCTCCAATACTGCTACCAGTACCAATGCGGTTGCTGTCCATGCTGGAGCTATCAGACTTGATACAGGCATGGAGCTCTCACCGACGTCACCCATCCTATCATATGAGTTGACACGAGAAGGTAGACTGCCATGCTGCCTGCACTCCGAGTACTTGTGACCGTACATCCCAGTACCGGTGCGTCATCTCAGTCAGAGTCTCAGGGAGGAAGATGCCACGGACATATTGTGAATCCGAGCTGTTCCTCAAGGAAAGAAGAATAAAGTAATGTGCAAACACTTGAAAGCCACACCCATAAGTAGTGTGTTGTCATCTGTGAGAGTATGCCGTGAAAGAGCAATACTGTGAACTTCCGATAGAGCCCGCCACAGGCGGGTGCCTATTTAAACCCCGCTGCACTCTTCTCTCACACAGTTATCACGTTATTACTGCTTGCATACATTTGCCTCATCTTGTCATATTCAGTTTATGTTACGGTGATTGACATACGTGCCAAAGTCTATTAAAGTTGTACTAACATTCTTGGTTGTATTATGTGACCAGGTTGCAACAAAGTACTTCTTCAGAAGTAGAAAACTTGCGCACATTCACACAAGCACAACTCACACACACATGGCCACTGGCTATTTGAGGTAGCCGAATACGATTGAAGTATACTTGATAGGATACCAGCTTGTTCTCCAGGAATTATCTATTTTAGATGATAAAACAACTTTTTTCTTTTTGTAAATACTTTAGCTTGTGCAAATTGTAAACTGAGAATATACAGTGAGATTTAGAAGTAATCAGAATGTTTTGTTTATAGAAACACAGTAAGAGAAATGCCATCTCCACATTTTCCCACAGATAGTGGCTGCCCTCATCAATGCTCACCAGGCGGCAGAAGCCAAGCTGACCGCCTTCCTGTGGGACCTGGCTCGTGCAGAGGTGGCCACCTCAGGCGAGCGCCATGCCGCCGAGGAGCTGCTGGCGCGCTTGGCCCAGTGGGGCCTGACGGCGGGTCCCGCGCCACTAGACAGCTGGCTCTCGGAACTGGCTGCATCACAGGGGGAAGCTATAGGAGCGAGAGAGACGTCTCTGCGCAATTCTCAGTCTGCAGTGTACAGGTAATGTGTAATAGGTTAATTTCTCTGCTTTTTGAAATTGTAATGCCACGAAGGAAGAGTGCAAACTGAAACTCGGTGGATGAGCAGATGGCTGCAGAGGGGTGCCTAATGGCATTAACCAAGTTACAAAATTCAAGGAACTTGGATGGCCAATTTTTGTGGGTGTCACATACATGGAACATGTGGTCCGAAAAGACTGGTTGAACTGTTGGTTGCCCAAAGGACACCTGGTTTGTTTTCTGTTGGCTTCTTATTCCTGTGGGAACAGAGCTTTAACTAAGTTTATTGGTGGCATGTCCTCAAAGCACTAGTATCTGTGGATGTCTTTCTGACAGCACTCAAAATTTTCCTCTGATGAGTTGTGGTGGCACAATCTCTTTTGTCATTCTTTAACATCAAGAAGAGAAGCATGACCCGCTCTAAAAGGTCGTACATTGTTCCTCGGGTGAGAAAAGCTCTTAAAACCCAGTTGCACTACAAATGTCGAAAGGCTGCTCAGTTATTTAACTGAGTTACTGGTGTAAAGTGAGTTAACTGTATTAGATCTGACCGGACAGTAACTACTAAATGAAGAAAAATGTCTGCGCAGAATATCTGTCCTGTAGTGCCACTTTGCCATTTTGCTGAGAATGCAATCCTATTGCACACTTCATCTACATCTACATCTACATTTATACTCCGCAAGCCACCCAACGGTGTGTGGCGGAGGGCACTTTACGTGCCACTGTCATTACCTCCCTTTCCTGTTCCAGGCGCGTATGGTTCGCGGGAAGAACGGCTGTCTGAAAGCCTCCGTGCGCGCTCTAATCTCTCTAATTTTACATTCGTGCTCTCCTCAGGAGGTATAAGTAGGGGGAAGCAATATATTCGATACCTCATCCAGAAACGCACCCTCTCGAAACGTGGCGAGCAAGCTACACCGCGATGCAGAGCGCCTCTCTTGCAGAGTCTGCCACTTGAGTTTATTAAACATCTCCGTAACGCTATCACGGTTACCAAATAACCCTGTGACGAAACGCGCCACTCTTCTTTGGATCTTCTCTATCTCCTCCGTCAACCCGATCTGGTATGGATCCCACACTGATGAGCAATACTCAAGTATAGGTCGAATGAGTGTTTTGTAAGCCACCTCCTTTGTTGATGGACTACATTTTCTAAGCACTCTCCCAATGAATCTCAACCTGCTACCAGTGTTTGTTCCCCTATCATATAATCATACAATAAAGGATCCTTCTTTCTATGTATTCGCAATACATTACATTTGTCTATGTTAAGGGACAGTTGCCACTCCCTGCACCAAGTGCCTATCCGCTCCAGATCTTCCTGCATTTCGCTACAATTTTCTAATGCTGCAACTTCTCTGTATACTACAGCATCATCCGCGAAAAGCCGCATGGAACTTCCGACACTATCTACTAGGTCATTTATATATATATATTGTGAAAAACAATGGTCCCATAACACTCCCCTGTGGCACGCCAGAGGTTACTTTAACGTCTGTAGACGTCTCTCCATTGATAACAACATGCTGTGTTCTGTTTGCTAAAAACTCTTCAATCCAGCCACACAGCTGGTCTGATATTCCTTAGGCTCTTACTTTGTTTATCGGGCTACAGTGCGGAACTGTATCGAACGCCTTCCGGAAGTCAAGAAAAATAGCATCTACCTGGGAGCCTGTATCTGATATTTTCTGGGTCTCATGAACAAATAAAGCGAGTTGGGTCTCACACGATCGCTGTTTCCGGAATCCATGTTGATTCCTACATAGTAGATTCTGGGTTTCCAAAAACGACATAATACTCGAGCAAAAAACATGTTCTAAAATTCTACAACAGATCGACGTCAGAGATATAGGTCTATAGTTTTGCTCATCTGCTCGATGACCCTTCTTGAAGACTGGGACTACCTGTGCTCTTTTCCAATCATTTGGAACCCTCCGTCCTCCGTTCCTCTAGAGACTTGCGGTACACGGCTGTTAGAAGGGGGGCAAGTTCTTTCGCGTACTCTGTGTAGAATTGAATTGGTATCCCGTCAGGTCCAGTGGACTTTCCTCTGTTGAGTGATTCCAGTTGCTTTTCTATTCCTTGGACACTTATTTCGATGTCAGCCATTTTTTCGTTTGTGCGAGGATTTAGAGAAGGAACTGCAGTGCGGTCTTCCTCTGTGAAACAACTTTGGAAAATGGTGTTTAGTATTTCAGCTTTACGCGTGTAATCCTCTGTTTCAATGCCATCATCTTCCCGGAGTGTCTGGATATGCTGTTCCGAGCCACTTACTGATTTAACGTAAGACCAGAACTTCCTAGGATTTTCTGTCAAGTCGGTACATAGAATTTTACTTTCGAATTCACTGAACGCTTCACGCATAGCCCTCCTTACGCTAACTTTGACATCGTTTAGCTTCTGTTTGTCTGAGAGGTTTTGACTGCGTTTAAACTTGGAGTGAAGTTCTCTTTGCTTTTGCAGTAGTTTCCTAACTTTGTTGTTGTACCACGGTGGGTTTTTCCCGTCCCTCACAGTTTTACTCGGCACGTACCTGTCTAAAACGCATTTTACGATTGCCTTGAACTTTTTCCATAAACACTCAACATTGTCAGTGTCGGAACAGAATTTTTCGTTTTGATCTGTTAGGTAGTCTGAAATCTGCCTTCTATTACTCTTGCTAAACAGATAAACCTTCCTCCCTTTTTTTATATTCCTATTAACTTCCATATTCAGGGATGCTCCAACGGCCTTACGATCACTGCTTCCCTGTTCTGCACTTAAAGAGTCGAAAAGTTCGGGTCTGTTTGTTATCAGTAGGTCCAAGATGTTATCTCCACGAGTCGGTTCTCTGTTTAATTGCTCGAGGTAATTTTCAGATAGTGCACTCAGTATAATGTCACTCGATGCTCTGTCCCTACCACCCGTCCTAAACATCTGAGTGTCCCAGTATAAATCTGGTAAATTGAAATCTCCACTTAAGACTATAACATGCTGAGAAAATTTATGTGAAATGTAGTCCAAATTTTCTCTCAGTTGTTTCGCCACTAATGCTGCTGAGTCGGGAGGTCGGTAAAAGGAGCCAATTATTAACCTAGCTCGGTTATTGAGTGTAACCTCCACCCATAATAATTCACAGGAGCTATCCACTTCTACTTCACTACAGGATAAACTACTACTAACAGCGACGAACACTCCACCACTGGTTGCATGCAATCTATCCTTTCTAAACACCTTCTGTACCTTTTCAGAAAAGTACAAAAATAAACAATAAGCACAGTTCTTACTAATTCTTTTACATGTACCCTCCCTCCCTCTCTCTCTCTCTCTCTCACACACACACACACACACACACACACAGTACCCCCCAGGGGGTCCACAACTCTTTTGTGGACACGTGCGTAGCGAGCACGGGACCCCGAGCTAATGTGGCCCTCCTTCCTTTCCGGGCTGCATACCTTCCCTTTCCGCATCCTTCCCCGTCCCTCATCTTCGCCCCCCCCCCCCCCTCGCCTCTGGTTCTTTCCTTCCCTTTCTCCTCCTCTGGGAGTATGGTTTGTGCCTACATCCGGAGACAGACGCTCGAAACTGATACAAATTCCTTGCTTTCAACACTTGCAAGTCTTCGTCCTTCCTCTGTCCTTCTCTTTTCCTTCCCTCTTCTCTTTGCCCTTTTCTCCGCTGCGGCGTTTGAGACCCCTCTTCTTTCCTTTCCCTTTCTCTTTTTTCCTCGCTGTGCGTGTCTGAAGGCCGACCCACGCACTTCCATGCGTAGCCGGTGACGGGGTAACGCGTAATTCCCCGCTCCGGGTAGACAGGTAGGACACGTACGTACCCCCTGGTAACGGCCAGGCCCAGGGAGGGGTGATTACCCGAGCTGATACCTTCCGAAAGTGTCGATTGGTCCCTCCGTCCGTTTGTCGGGAGGTGTGACCTGAGGTGTGAACAATCACCTAAGGCGGGAGTGCCCTCAGTGAGGGCCCCCACAAGGGAGGAGCGCGCCATTGGAGACGCCGGTAATCATGGGGGATTCTTCTGCAATGGTTTCCTCACCTTCCACTATGTCTGCTCACAAACGTAAGTTCACTGAGTCTCAGCCACAGACAGTTCTTCCATCGTTGCCACAGTTCCTTGTTGTTTCTCGGTCTGACGAAGGTCACGACTTCTCCATGGTCAACCCTTTCCTTATTCAGAAAGGTGTCGACGCAATTGCAGGTCCTGTAAAGTCTTGTTCCAGATTACGGAATGGCACCCTGTTGTTAGAAACAAACAGTGCCCTCCAGGCACAAAAATTGCTGCGTACTTCTCTGCTCCACACCTTCCCTGTCCGGGTGGAACCGCACCGTACCTTAAATTCCTCACGTGGAGTCGTTTATACACGCTCCCTCGATGGATTGTCTGATGAAGAAATTCAGCACTACCTGTCTGACCAGGGCGTAACGGCTGTTCATAGAGTTACGAAAAGGGTTGACACGAACATCATTCCAACCCGCACTGTCTTCTTGACATTTGACAAAGTTCAACTCCCATCGAAAATCAAAGCAGGCTATGAGATAATTTCCGTTCGCCCTTACGTCCCAAACCCTACGCGTTGCTATCGATGTCAGCGGTTCAATCACACCAGCCAGTCCTGTTCCAATCCGGCCAAATGTGTTACGTGTGGCAAGGATGCCCATGAGGGTGCTTGTCCACCTCCATCCACTCGCTGCATCAACTGTATGTGTGACCACGCTGCTTCCTCTCGTGATTGCCCCGTTTTTAAGGACGAAAAGCTCATCCAGGAAATTAGAGTGAAGGAAAAGGTGTCGACCTTTGCTGCTCGAAAATTATTCGCCAGTCGACAGCCCACCGTGCCTCAGACAGGCAAATACAGCACTGTCCTTGCTTCTCCTCGGCCAACAAAGGAGGCGGCCACGCAGACTTGCGACCTCACCTTTAGTGCCACGGTCGTCAGATCGGCCAGCGCAAAGATCGCCCGTTCAACCTCACCACTTTCGCCTGCCCACTCTCTGGCTCACCCTTCGTCGAGTTCTGCTAAATCTCGAGCCCAAAAGTCAGACACCAAGTCTTCGAAAAAAGAGCATACTCGTGAAGAGTTTTTACGTACCGCAATTTCACAACCATCGGTTCCTTCTTCATCTAAACATCATACTTCCAAGAAGGCTACAAAGAAACCCAGTTCCTCTCCTTCTCCGCCAAGGCGTGTCCCATCTACAGCGCCACCTTGCGGAAATCTCCCTCGGCCGTCTTCTGTGTCGCCGAGGCGCACTGCTGGTGGCCGGTCAACCGGCCGATCGCTGGTGGCAGGAGCTGCTCCTGACCAACCTATGGATCAGGATCTTCTGCCTTCGGCTGCATGCCATTCCATGCTGTCGGTCGCAAGCTCTGAGCGGTCATTGAGTTGACAGCACCCTTGGTCACAATCCTCCATTTTCTGTTCACCCTATGTCCATTATCCACTGGAATATCCGCGGCATTCGAGCCAATCGGGATGAATTGTCGATCCTCTTACGATCCTACTCGCCGGTCATCTTCTGTCTTCAGGAAACAAAGCTGCGTCCCCATGACCGCTTTGTTCTCCCTCATTTTCAGTCCATCCGATATGACCTCCCCTCTGTTGAAGGCACTCCAGCCCATGGAGGACTCATGATTCTTCTCCATGATACTCTCCATTATCACCCAATCCCCTTAAACAGTTCCTTAGAAGCTGTCGCCGTCCGTCTTTCCCTTTCCGGATACACGTTCTCTCTTTGTACTGTATACATTCCATCGTCCACACCAATGGCACGAGCTGATCTCCTTCATCTTCTTGGTCAGCTTCCACCCCCCTATTTGCTGGTCGGGGACTTCAATGCCCACCACCCGCTTTTGGGATCTCCACATCCTTGTCCACGTGGCTCCCTATTGCTAGACGTCTTCCACCAAGCGGATCTAGTTTGCCTCAACACTGGGGTCCCCACATTTTTGTCTGCCTCCACGACAAATTTATCTCATTTGGACCTTGCGATCGGTACTGTTCCGCTCGCTCGGCGCTTCGAATGGTTCGCCCTTGATGATACACACTCGAGTGACCACTTCCCATGTGTCCTTAGACTGCAGCCTCAACTGCCATATATGCGCCCGCGACGCTGGAAGTTTGCCCAAGCTGATTGGACACTTTTTTCGTCTCTAGCGACATTCGATGACCGTCGCTTTCCCAGCGTCAACGATGAGGTCACACATATTGCCGACGTTATTCTTACAGCTGCGGAACGTTCAATACCACGCACCTCCGAATTGCCCAGGCCCCCCCCAGTTCCTTGGTGGAACGAGGCATGCCGTGACGCAATACGTGAGCGGCGACGTGCTCTTCGCATTTTCCGTCACCATCCTACTTTGGCCAACTGTATCCGCTATAAGTAGCTCCGTGCGCGATGCCGTCGCGTCATCCGCGATAGCAAGAAGGCAAGCTGGAAATTCTTTATTAGCTCATTTAACACCTTCACTCCCTCTTCGGAAGTTTGGAGTCGGCTTAGACGGTTCTCAGGCGCGCCTAGTTTCTCCCCGGTCTCTGGGCTCACTGTCGCGCATGATACCTTAGTGGACCCCGTCGCAATTTCTAACACATTGGGTCAGCACTTTGCTGAGATTTCGAGCTCTTCAAATTACCCGCCAGCGTTTCTCCCGAAGAAACGTGCAGCGGAGTGCGACATCTTGCTTTCTCCTCTCAAAATCACGAAAGCTACAATACTGTTTTCTCCATGCGGGAACTCCAACATGCCCTCTCTTCTTCTCGCTCCTCCGCCCCAGGACCGGATGGTATCCATGTCCAAATGTTGCTGCATTTATCAACCCATAGTCTGTGTTATCTCCTTCGCCTTTATAATCGAATTTGGACCGACAGTACTTTTCCCAGACAATGGCGGGAAGCTATCGTCGTTCCCGTTCTGAAACCTGGAAAGGACAAACATCTCCCCTCTAGCTATCGCCCCATTTCTCTCACGAGTAGTGTCTGTAAGGTTTTGGAGCGTATGGTGAATACCGGTTAGCTTGGTGGCTGGAATCCCGCAGTCTTTTAACACCTGCCCAATGCAGATTCCGAAAGCATCGTTCTGCAGTTGACCATCTTGTTGCTCTCTCCACTTATATCATGAACAATTTTCTCCGGAAACGCCAAACGGTAGCAATATTTTTTGATCTGCAGAGAGCATACGATACCTGTTGGAGGACAGGCATCCTCCGCACACTGTTCTCTTGGGGCTTTCGAGGCCGGCTGCCCCTTTTTCTTCGCGAATTTATGGCAGAGCGCACATTTAGGGTGCGGGTGAACACTACTCTCTCCCGCCCTTTCTCCCAAGAAAACGGGGTACCCCAGGGCTCCGTGCTGAGTGTTGTACTGTTTGCCATCGCTATAAATCCAATTATGGATTGTCTCTTTCCTGATGTCTCGGGCTCCCTCTTTGTGGACGATTTTGCGATCTACTACAACCCTCAACGGACCAGCCTTCTTGAACGACGTCTTCAAGGATGTCTCGATCGCCTCCACTCTTGGAGCATCGAAACCGGCTTCCGTTTTTCTCCCAGTAAGACCGTTTGTGTTAATTTTTGGCGACGTAAGGAGTTTCTTCCGCCCTCCTTACATCTAGGTCCTGTCAACCTTCCATTTTCAGACGTCGCTAAATTCTTGGGTCTTATGTTTGACAGAAAACTGTGCTGGTTCTCCCACGTTTCCTATCTTACGGCTCGCTGTCTGCGATCCCTTAACACCCTCCGTGTCCTGAATGGTACCTCCTGGGGAGCGGACCGAGTGGTCCTTCTCGCCTCTATCGCGCCTTAGTGCGCTCGAAATTGGATTATGGAAGCATAGTCTACTCCTCTGCTTGGCCGTCTATTCTTCGGCGTCTTGACTCTATCCACCACCGTGGATTACGTTTAGTGTCTGGAGCTTTTTACACTAGCCCTGTGGAAAGCCTTTATGCTGAGACTGCTGAACCTCCACTGTCCAATCGGCGAGCAGTCCTTCTGAGTCGTTATGCTAGCCATCTGTCTTCCATGCCTGCTAATCCAGCCCATGACCTTTTTTTCGACACCTCCTTTGATGTGGGGTATGCAGGCCGCTCCTCCTCCCTACTACCCCCGGGAGTCCGCTTCCGTCAACTGCTCCATTCTCTTTCCTTCCGCTTTCCTAAAACCTTCTTGACAACTTGGGGTACAGCACCGCCTTGGCTCCGTCCCCGGATCTGCCTGCTCCGTGACCTTTGTCGATTTCCCAAGGATGGTACCCCTACACTTGTTTATCGTCTGGCATTTGCTGCTCTATGTGCACAAATGACGGGCGCCACATTTATTTACACCGCCGGCTCGAAAACATCGTTAGGTGTAGGGAGTGCCTATATTGTTGGCGACACCCCAAATCAATTTCGGCTTCCCGACCAGTGTTCGGTGTATACTGCGGTGCTTTACGCTGTTCTCCAGGCTGTCCACTACATCCGCCGCCATCGGCGGATACAGTACGTTCTCTGCTCAGATTCTCTCAGCTCTCTCCTCAGTCTCCAAGCTCTTTATCCTGTGCACCCTCTGGTCCACCAGATTCAGGACTGTCTGCGCTTGCTCCACCTGGGGGGCGTCTCAGTGGCGTTCCTCTGGCTCCCGGGACATGTTCGTATCTGTGGAAATGAGGCGGCCGATATTGCAGCCAAGGCTGCAGTCCCTCTTCCTCGGCCAGCTATTCCATCGATTCCTTTCTGCGATCTACGGAGCGTTTTATGTCGTCGTGTTGTTCATTTATGGCACGCGCATTGGTCGACACTTCCCAATAATAAATTGCGGGAAGTGAAAGCTCTTCCTTGCGCTTGGACTTCTTCCTCCCGAACGCGTCGTCGGGAGGAGGTAATTTTAACTAGACTCCGGATAGGGCACTGTCTTTTTAGCCATCGACATCTTTTAAGCGGCGATCCTCCCCCACTCTGTCCCCACTGCTCTCAGCTGTGGACGGTAAGACACCTTTTAATTGAATGCCCCTATTTTAATCCGTTACGCGCCCATCTATAGCTATCGCCTGATCTATCGTCGATTTTAGCAGATGACACGCGCTCAGCCGACCGCGTTCTCCAGTTTATTAGTGCCAGTGAAATGACATCAGTCATTTGAAGCTTTTTTTGGGGACAACCAATCCCTTTCTGTAGTGGATTTTTAAGCCTTCCTTCTGCTTTTAGTTTCTCCAATTTTATGACTTTGTTCCCATTGCTGCTGGTTATCAGTTTCGGTTTTTTTACTGTTTCCTAAGTCACGGGCTGGGTGCTAATGACCATAACAGTTTTGCGCCCTAACACACACACACACACACACACACACACACACACACACAGTAGCCAATCAGTTTCCTATTTCAGTGAGGTAACCCAGTACTCCTTCTTTTGATTTTTTCCTTATTTGAAATACCAAAGTAAATGCTCATATTCTGGTCTGAACTGCCAGAGGTGGCAGTCATGTGTTCGTGAGTTGTGCTTCTTGTGTGAATGAATGTGCGTGTTTCCTTTTCTAAAGAAGGTTTTGGCTGAACGCTAAATGTGTAACAGCCTTTCCATTGTGCCTGCCTGCCTGCAATTCAGTGAGTCATCTTTACTGTGAATGGGAATCTATCCTTTTCCTTATATTACCAAAGTAAATGTTGTATTTCGAAAGTACAGAAAACTAAAACTGGCTACTCTACAATTATCAGATCGCCCCCCCCCCCCCCTCCTCCCTCTGTGTATGTGACTCACATCAGGACTGAATAATTTGAGTCTCATTTTGTTCTCAGTTGGTTATTAACAATTTTGACTTCACACACATGCCTTTTTACCCCCTTTATTCATTCAGGCAACAGGACAAATGAAAATGTCAGAAAATTAATATATCTGTCTGAAATGGAATCTATTACATAAGCTTTTAGCTGCTTAGTAAAACTGCTGTTTACTCAATTATTTAATGATCAAGTATTTAGTTAAAGTTCTTCACTCACTTTTACACAAAAAATATTAACATGACAGTAAGTTATTTACCATGGAATGTTAGAAATTCTGCATTTCAGGTAATTTTGCATGTTTCAAAAATTATTTGAAATATTAGACTGATCTCATTCTCTTGTTAACCATTAACATTATAAAATGACACAAAGTTTCATAACAGCTGAGTTACTATATATGTGTTTAATAATTTGTAGTGAGGTAGATAATATTTGATATCTTTTGGCCGATTCACATGCAGTAGAAGCTCTCTGAACGAACACTTCCCATAATGCACATTTCACGTAATGAGCAAAACAAATTGTAAAAAAATGAGTCACTTAACAAGCGAAGTTTTACATAACAAGTGATGATGATTTAGTGTGACTTCACCACCCGTTCGCATGCAGCAGGGGAAACGTTCAACAATATGAACACTTTTTATTGTCAGCAGTGGCGTATGAACAATATGTTTAGTATGTACTGCAGTGTGGGTTTAGCGTTCTTTTTGCTACCATCTTAGTGCAGTTTGTGATCACACTGTTTTCTAAACTTGTGTTCACACATTGTTTTTTGTGTGCAAATTTTAATAATCTTCATAGAAATATCCCTGAAGATAAAGCCACAAGAAGACGACCGTAAGAGAAACAAAATGACCTGATAAATGAAACTTAAAACCATTGAAAAATGCAAACATGGAGTGAGTGTTGCTGATTTAGCACAATCGGTATACGTCAACTATTTGCACTGTCCTCAAAAACAAGAACAAGATTAAGGAGGTAGATGCTTCAAAGGGAGTAACTAGAGTATCTAAACAACAGTTTCGTATTCTGGATGATGTCAAAAGGTTGCTCCTCAATTGGATAAATGAAAGCAATTGCAAGGTGACACTATTAACGAGAACACCATTTGTGAGAAGACGAGTGTGATTTTTGCTGACCTCGTTAAGAAGGTGCCAGGATTATCAGCAGCTGAAGAAGTGTTTAAGGGAAGCCTTGGGTGGTTCAAGAAGTTTAAGACAAGAACTGGCATTCACAGCATTGTGAGGCACAGTGAGGCAGTCAGCTCTGACACAGAGCCAGCAAAGAATGTCATCTTTTTAATTGCGATGTGATGGGTCTATTCTGGAAAAAGATGCCGAATTGTACTTTTATAACAGAAGAGGAGAATGCATAGCCTGGTCACAAGCCAGTGAAAGACTGCCTGACACTGCAATTCTTTCCCAATGCAAGGGGTGATTTGAAAATTAAACTGCTGCTTGTTTACCACTGAGAAATTCCACAAGCCGGCAAGAAGTGTAAAATCAAGAAGAGCAGGTTAAATGTGATGTGGATGTCCAACAACAAGGCTTGGGTGAGATGTGATCTTTTTTGTGATTGAATCAATGAAGTGTTTGGTCCTCCAGTGAAAAAATATTTGCTTAAGGTGAATCTGCCATTCCATGTCTTGCTTGTTATGGACAATGCTCCTGCCCATTTCAATTCATCAAGATCCAATTTCTACCTCCAAACACCACTCTGTTACTCCAGCCTATGGACCAGCAGATTATTTCTAACTGTAAGAAGCTCTACACTAAAGCACTCTTCAACCATTTCTTTGAGTTGACTGAGGCTACTGATCTCATTCTCGGAGAGTTTCGGAAATATCACTTCAACATCGTTGCCTGAATCAAGATGATTCAAAAGGCCTGGGAAGATGTTAACAAGAAAACTCTCACTTCTGCTTGGAAGGAGCTTCGGCCAGAATACGTTGTTGAATGTGACTCTAAGGCATCTGAGTCAGTACCTGTGGAGCCTTTAGTCAACAAGATTGTGTCTTTGACCAAGAGTATGGGACTAGAAGTGGGCAATAACAATATCAATGAGCTTGTGGAATATCACAACTAAGAAATGACCGCTGAAGAGCTTATGGAGTTGGAGGGTGTTTCACAGCAGGAAGTTGTGGAGAGGAGTCTTCAGAGCAGGAAGAAGAAACAGTAACAGCAAAGCAGCAATCTTCTGGTGCAATAAGAGAAATACTAAAAGCATGGGAATCTGTGCATCATACACTGAAAATCATCACCTCAATAAAACAGTGGCTACGCATTCTACAAAAGTATTTGACGGTAATGCTGTGTCACGTTTTTGCCAAGTGTTGGCAGAAACAAATGACTATAGATAGCTACCTAATATCATCATCATCATTTAAGACTGATTATGCCTTTCAGCGTTCAGTCTGGAGCATAGTCCCCCTTATAAAATTCCTCCATGATCCCGTATTCAGTGCTAACATTGGTGCCTCTTCTGATGTTAAGACTATTACTTCAAAATCATTCTTAACCGAATCCAGGTACCTTCTCCTTGGTATACCCCGACTCCTCCTACCCTCTACCGCAGAACCCATGAGTCTCTTGGGTAACCTTGCTTCTCCCATGCGTGTAACTTGACCCCATCATCTAAGCCTGTTCACACTGACTGCTACATCTATAGAGTTCATTCCCAGTTTTTCTTTGATTTCCTCATTATGGACACCCTCCTCCCATTGTTCACATCTACTAGTACCTGCAATCATCCTAGCTACTTTCATATCCAAGCTACCTAATAAAAAAGAATTATTATGTATTATGAATAATAAAGTACAGAACATTGTATGTATAATTTTCTTTGAATAAATGGAATGAACAAGATAAAACTTTTAGTACAACACATTGTTGTATTTTAGATTAATTTATATGGGATAAATTGTTTCGCTTACAAGTATTTCTCACTCAGAGTAAGAGTCTGTGCTTGGAGTACGAGGTTCTCATACATAACATATGTTACTCTCAGTCTGTGAAAGCGTTCACTAGGGACACGAATCATTGCGTGAGCCAAGGATACTTCTGTCATATTCCATGCATGCATTGCATATTACTAAACCTCTCCATGATGAACAGTCAGCATCACAGCTACAGTGTTACATCAGTAGAGCCTGTCTGCCAGCCAGGATTAGTGAGGGAAGGCTTGCAGTAATGGGCAAGTGGGTGGAAAATTGTAGGTCCCAGGGAGACATCAATTTGTAGATGTATCGAGTTTATTCTTGACTTTAAAAGGAGAGCTGGGGTTTACAAGTGAACTTGCCAAATCAGAAAGTGAGTACAATTGAGATATACTCTTTGAACTACAGCATCATCTTCTGTGAAGCATATGGTATTAAAATAGGCATTTTGGGTAGAAAAAATGTCAGTTAGTCTTTTATAGCAGTATGCATGCCTTTAAAAGTTATTCTGTTACCAATCTTTACATAATGGCTAAGTGATTCTTCTGTGTTAATCCTTGTCTCAGCTTTGTGAGGCCAATGAATTGTGCCAAATCTCAGTGTAGCACTATCAGGGAGGTACACAACAATTGAAGTGAGTGCCTGGACCCCAAAGAATGACGTGTAGAGTTACATTCACACACATTATTCAGTCTGTGCAGAACTTCATATTTTAATTTAGTTCTCTTTTTGAGCCAAAATGCTCAAGATTGTTGGATACCATAGCCCTCCTTGTTGTGGGCGTCCTTCTTCAGCTGTTTCCACATCTCGCATCTCTGTCACCAAATTCCACGATCTCACCATTCTTCCTAATCCTCTCCATTCCTCTTCCTTCCATCACTTCTTGGGTCTACCTTCCTCTTCTGCTCCTTCCAGAAGGTTATCTTAAAATTACTCGCGCGGGCCATCTGTCTTCATCCATTCTTCTGACATGTCCAAACCATCCTAGCTGTCTTTCATCTATTTTTATTTATTTCTGTGAGTTCCCAGCACTCTCTCCCATATTTTGTTACTGGTTTCACCATGGATTTGTATAAATGAATTTTAGTGTGTAAACTCATCTTTGAGGAACAAAGTACAGTTATATATATATATTCGTCCCTGCCTGGTCCATTGTCAGATGTCAGATATCTCTGTCTCATGTTCCATCATGTGGTAGGATACTATCTAAGTGCTTAAACTGTTTCCACACTTTAATAATATGTCCATCAACATCCATGTTACTTTCCTCTTCTCTGCAGTATAGATATTCCATCTTCTCAAAATTAATTTTCAATCTCTAATTTTTATACTCTTCCAACAACTTCCTGAGCATGTAAGACACATCCTCTTCACTGTTTGCTGCAACAACCTGATCATCATCGTCATCATCATCATCATAGAAAAGTCTGTACATACACCAGTTCCTTACTTCAATCCCCATGCCGATGCACTTCCTACACCAAGATTCAATGCCTTCTGCACATAGATCTTAAAGATTGTGGGAGACAGACAGCATCCTTGCTCCAATCCTTTAGTTATTCTAGGGGCCTCTCTAGGAATTTCTTTCTCTACTTTAGTGACACATTCTGCTGACTTGTAGAGGTTTGTGATGCATTTTACATGAAGTTTTGGCAGTTTCCCTGACTACAGAACCTTGAACGATAGCTTTATTGGCAATGTGTCATATGCTATCTCAAGATTTATGAAAACCAAATGACTTCTGAGATTTCTTTTGTATCTCATCTCTGTGATCTTTTGTAGGGTAAAGATGCTATCTGCATATGACTTGCCTGTTATAAAGCCACTTTGTTCTTCCACTTCATTTACAAACTTCTCCATTCTTGATTTTAAAATCATCCTGTGCAGCCCACTAAGTGTGCTTGGGACAGAGATGCTGAGTCGCAGACAGGCACAACAAACAGACTGTCACAAATAAAGCTTTCCACCATTATGGCCTTTGTCAACAGTAGACAACACACACACACACACACACACACACACACACACACACACACACACACACACACGACTGCAGTCTTATGCAACTGAAACCAGGTTTCAGTTGCCTGAGACTGCTGTTGTGTGTGTGTGTGTGTGTGTGTGTGTGTGTGTGTGTGTGTTCTACTGTTGACGAAGGCCATAATGGCGGAAAGCTTTATTTGTGTCAGTCTTTTTGCTGTGCCTATCTGCGACTCAGCATCTCCGCTATATGGTGAGTAGCAACTTTCCTTTTCATAATGTTGTTACATTCCATCCTGGATTTTCCATTCTACTTGTGACACTTATGCCATGATAATTGCTACATACATTTTTGCTTCCTTTTTGTGTATGGGGCTTAGATATACTAGATTCCACTTCGCTGGAATTTCCTCCTCATCCCACATACATTTATTAAAGGATTGGCTTAGGTATTCATACAAAATGCTTGGGCCATACCTCACTAATTCTATTGGTACATTTCCAGGCGCTGGTGATACCCCAACTTCCATCTCTGCAGCTGCCTTCTATACCTCTTTTGCCTCCCATATCTGTCACTTTTTTTCCTTGTACTCTGTCCTTTTTTCTGTTAGCAGGTGTTTCAAAATGCTTTTCCCACACTACCAGACTGCTAATCGGCAGGTTTGCTCTTTCTTTTACTTCTTTCCCCAGCTCTGCAGTTATTTTCCATGTTGCCACTTTTGTGCCCCCCATGCACGATTGCCTTCTTTCCATTTATCCTCCCAGGGCTCATTGTTTCCTTCTTTGTTCATTCTAACATACAAAGCTTTATCATGTTTGACGCATGTTCTCTACCAATTTTTATAGAACATCTTTTTTAGGTTCACTTTTTCTCTGAAGCATTGCGTCCACCATTGTGGGTGTCACTTTTTTTCTTCCTCTTGCTGCTCCAGTGCTTCAAATGCTGCTTTATGTATGCATTTTTTAATTCTTTGGTACATATGCTCCGCCATTTCTTCTTCTAAGTGCCTCAGTTTGTTTGACAACCATAATTTATAAAGAAATTGTACAGACTCTTGTTTCAAACTATCTGAGTATTTCATAGTACCTACTATCCTTGAGAGAATATTTACCTCTTTAATTTGCCTTTGGCCTTCGGATGTTACTATCATCTTTGCATGTGATAAGAAGCGGTCTAACTGACATAAATTTGCAGTATAACAAGAACCCACTACAACTTGTAACCTTGAACTACACGATACTCCGACCAGAAAACTGGCTTCTGTCAGTCAAAAAGGAGAAAATATTTGTACACTCACTAAATATTCATCAAACAAAAAAATATAGCAAAATCCTCTTCATTCAGTCAGAATTATTTTTAAAAACTCTCTGAAATTTCCTCATTGTAATGCATTCAAAGATAACCAATAATTAACTCTCTTCATAAACTACCAAGAAAACTTATAAAGCACTGCGTCCCCCATTATCAGCATTACTGTATCGAAATTAAATTAATATAATGTATTGTTACTTACAGCAAATTGCTGGTCTAGAGCTTTTAGATTTTGATAATTACTATTTCCACACTTCCAACAATGTTCAACAAATGTTTTTGGTTGTAAGTAGGTTCCTGAAAAATTAAAACAATATAAAAACATTTTCACAATTAATTTAATCAGGACTGTATTTTTCTTTGTAGAATCAATGATAAAAATTAAGAGGAAATTGTGTTTGCCATCAATAACAATTTTTCTTTATGTAATTTTGTTCTTGTTTCACAGAGAGCCCAAATCTGTATGGAATTTCTGTAAATCGCTCCAGGCATGGACACAGCACATCACGGCTGATTTCTTTTCCCATCCTTGATATAATCTGAGCTTGTGCTCAGCCTCTAATGACCTTGATGTTGACAGGATATCAAATCCAATTGTCCTTCCTTTTCCTTTGTTCACCTCTGTAAATATTCTGACAACATTCAATATTCAAAAATGAATTTTACTTCAAGTTTGCTTCCTTCAGGCACAGTTGCTCCACACAGTCTGGCCTGGGGACCACACATATTGGTCATATGTGTGTGAGTTGTGCTTGTGTGAATGAATATGTTCTGTTTTAGAAAAAGGTGTTTTGGCCGAAAGCTTAAATGTATAAGAGTCTTTTTGTTGTACCAGTCTGTGATCGGTGTCTCCTCTGTATAGTGAGTAACAATCGCTCCTTTTCATAATAATGTCATTATTCCATCTTGGAATCTCCATTGTCTTGTTAGTGTACATGCAAATAACCTCACTGTGATGAACATTACTGCTGAATTTACAGTTGAAATTTTACAATAAATATAAACAGATGAATTGACAAAATTGCAGGTTAAAATATTTTCAATGAACTGAAATGTAGTGTTTAACTCTTCCCAGGAGTGTATATCGTATGGAGGGCTTGGTTCGGCACCTCACAGAAACAGCCATGGATGTCACTGCACATGTTGTGGGAGCACAGAGTGCAGAAAGGAAATCATTTATGGAGCACATAAAGGCCCGCTTCAGTGAAGATGTCCGTGTACGCTCTCACTGGCTACGCCTGCGGCAGGCTCTCACGCACGAACGGGCTGTGTGGTATTTTCCTAAATCGTATCCCAGGTATGTGATGATTTAATACCATAAGATTAGTAGAAGTCCTCAAGATGTAATGTTAATATGTAATGACAACCTGCATATTTTTACCAAAGACCAAAGTTTACAAATCGTCACTTGTTAAAATATTGTTGCTTGAAGAGCATGCCATGTGGACTGTGTGCTACTGACTATCTTCTGTTACATTCTCTGATAGTGGTGTCATCCAAGTTAATCACTCCCCAAACTAAATTAATCACTTTTCCTTTAAGGAGCTCCTTACTCCGAGCCTGATATCTACACATCCCAGTCCTCCCTCTGAGGAGAAATCCAGGAATGAATTAGAAATGAATATTGGATGGTACTGACACTCACTGAAGGAGGCTGACATGGACCCATAGCAAATTTTAAATTACAGTTTGATTTGTAATTTCTGTGATATATATAGTTTCTTGAGATTATTGTTTTTGCAGTTTTGAGGCTGCACGTTTGGAAGATACAATTGTACCTGTTGCTTGCAGATCGTGGCAGCTCGACCCAACTGAGGGGCCAGCTCGTGTAAGGAATCGCATGCAACGTTGCCACCTGGGAATGGACAGGCGGTATTTCTTACCAGCAGTACAGCGTCAGATGCGTAAGTCACAACATTCTTTCCAGATGCAATAGTATGTACTCTGTGTTTGGTATAAATTTGAATTTCTTCATGTGAATGTGCAGTGTTACTGTTGATAGTTCCATTTGTTTGGATCAGTTTGTGAAACGTAAATGTTTTTATGTTTGCATCTACACTCTGCAAACCTCTGTGAAGCACATGGCAGAGGGTACATCCCATTATATGAGTTATTATGGTTTCTTCCCGTTCCATACATGTGTGGAGTACAGGAAGAACGGTTGTTTGAATGCCTCTGTGCATGCTGTAATTAACCTAATCTTGTCATCACGATCCCTACATGAGCGATACTTAGGGGGTTGCAGTAAATTCCTAGAGTCATCATTTAAAGCCTGTTCCCAAAACTTCATAAGCAGGACTTCTTGGGATAGTTTACGTCTTTCTTCAGGAGTCTGCCAGTTCAGTTTCTTCAGCATGTCAGTGACACTCTCCCATTGGTCAGGCAAGCTTGTGACCATTTGTGCTGCCCCTCTCCGTATATGTTCAGTATTCACCATCAGTCCTATTTGGCAAGGGCCTCACACACATGAGCAATAGTATAGAATTAGCTCCATGAGATATTTGTAAGCAATCTTATTTGTAGACTAACTGTATTTTCCCAATATTCTACCAATAAACCAAAGTCTCCCACCTGTTTTACCCACAATTGAGAATATGTGATCATTCCGTTTCACATCCCTACAAAGTGTTACATGCAGGTATTTGTATGAGTCACCAGATTAAAACTGTGACTTATTAATATTATAGCTATAGAATACTACATATTTTGTTTGTTTGTTTTGTTTCATGAAGCGCGCAGTTTTATGTTTCTGAACATTTAAAGCAAGCTGCCAATCTTTGCACCACTTTGAAATCTGATCAAGATCTGACTGAATATTCATGCTGCTTCTTTCAGACAGTACTTCATTACAGACAATTGCATCACCTGAAAAAAAGTCTGAGGCTGCTATTAATATTGTCCACAAGAACATTAACATAAAACATGACTCTCAATTTGAGATAACATACTGCATCCTCTCTACCAAAAAGTCCTAAATCTAATAACAAATTTTGCTTGAAATACCCCATATGGTCGTACTTGTGATGGTAAGTGTGGGTGTGGTACTGAGTCAAATGCTATTCAGAAATCAAGAAATTCTGTGTTTACCTGACTGCCTTGATCCACAGCTTTCAGTATGGCATGGGAGAAAAGTGTGAGTTGGATGTTGCATGATCGACCTTTTTGGAATCCATGCTAGTTGGCATGGCGGAGGTCATTCTGTTTGAGGTACATCATAATGTTTGAGCTCAGAATATGTTCTACGGTTCTACAACAAATTGACATCAAGGATATTGGACAGTAGTTTTGTGGATCACTTCCACTACCCTTTTTGTAAATGAGTGTGATCTGTGCTTTCTTCCAACTGCTGGGCATGTTTTTTGTTCAAGGGATTTACAATATATTCTAGCTAGTGCAGCAGCAAATTCAGTATAGACTCTGATAGGGATCCATCGGCCCTGGAGATTTGTTGAGTTTTAATGATTTCAGCTGTTTCGTAATACCACTGACACTAATACTGATTTCATTCATCTTTTCAGTGCTACAAGGATGAAATTGGAGTAATTCTCCTGGGTTTTCGTTTGTGAAGGAAGGTTTGAAAATGGAGTTAAACATTTCAGCTTTTGCTTTACTATCCACAATTTTATCTGTGATTGACTGGACACTTAACTGTGGTGCTACTAACAGCCTTTACATGTGACCAGAATTTATTTGGGTTTTGTGAAAGATTGTTTGGCAATAGTCTGCTACAGTAGTCACGGAAGGCTTCATACATTGCTCTCTTGACAGCAAACTTGTTTCATTCATCATCTCTCTATCTGTAGCCCTATTAGGCAGTTGTCTTTGTTTCTTTAGAAGATTCTTTATAGGTATACCATAGAGGTTCTCTCCCATTATGTACTGTTCTACTGGATACGTATCTATCCAATGCGTGGTCAAATATTTATTTAACCTTGAGCCATAGCTTCGGTACATGCTCCTGTATTGAGCTAAAAGTTAGTTTCCTCAATGAGATATGGCACTACTGCTGCTGTTTTGTCTAGTTTACTGAACATATTTTCAGTACTCTGATAGAAGACCTGGCAGCACATATATATTAAGTTTTCACTGTTAGTGCCTCAGAAAGGTTGCTGAAGTGGCTGTCATGGTATTGTGCAAACAAGTTGCTTAGTGTATGTAGCAGTATGCCCAGGGTTTAATTTGTCATGCATACAACTGCTTGGTAAACTTATTTTTACTACTCATCTTTTAATTTACCTGTACATTTTGTGGGCATGCCATTCTTCACATGATGTATCTAGTGTCAAAACAAGCTACATCTGTAATGCATCAATATTTAAGTTATATTGTTTTGTGAAGTCTGATTCATAGTGAACCAATGTCTTTTAATTCAAGAATCAAACAATGGAAAATCCAGGATGTAATGTAATTCCATCAATTCAAGTTTTGATTTGGCTATCTTTTGTAAATATTGTGAAAAAGCCATTAAATGATGATAAAATGATATTGTAATTGCTGTTTTTCATAGCAATAAAAAAAAGCATTTGAACAGAAATTGGATACTAAGATTTCAAGAACATCAGAAAATTGGGGATTTGGGGGGGGGGGTATACAAATTAGGATAAAGAGAGACAGAAGCTAACTCGGGGAAGTTTAGTTTCAGTTCCACAGAAAAACGGGAACACGCCAGGCAATGTAACTCTACAACTTATCTTAAAACATAAATTTAAAAAAAGTCAAACCTATCTTTATGGTATTTGTAGTCTTAGAGAAAGCTTTTATCAATGTTGACAGGAACACACTCTCTGAAATTCTGAAACTAGCAGGGATAAAATACAGGCAACAAAAGGCTATTTATAACTTGTACAAAAACCAGACGGCAGTTACGAGAGTCGAAGGATGTGAAGGGGAAGAATAGTTAAGATGGTAGCAAGACAGGGTTGCAATCTCTCTCCAGTGTTATTCAATCTTTCTATTAAGCAAGCAGTAAATGAAACCAAAGAGAAATTTGGAAAGGAAAATTAAAGTTATGTGAGAAGAAATAAATAAAGTTGCAGTTTGCTGATGACATTGTAATTCTGTTGTAGTCAGCAAAGGAGTTGGAAGAGGAGATGAACAGAATGGATAGCATCTTGAAAAGAGATTATAAGATGAGTATCAGCGGAAGTAAAACAAGGGTAATGGAATACATGCAAATTAAATTAGGTAATGCTGAGAGAATAAGATTAGGAAATGAGACACTAAAAGTAATAGCTGAGTTTTGCTATTTGGGAAGACAAATAACTGATGATAACTGAAGTAGAGAGGGTATAAAATGCAGACTGACTATGACAAAGAAAGAATTTCTGTAGAAGAGGACTTTGTTAACATCAAATATAAATTTGTGTGTCAGGAAGTCTTTTAGGAAGGTGTTCGTCTGGAGTGTAACCATGTACAGAAGTGTGGCAGATGCGGTGCTGACCCGGCTCATGACATCATATTTCGAGGAGGAAGCTTTGGCATCATTAAAATGGAAACCTACTTGTTTTCTACATTATGTGGATGACATGCTCGTGATCTGGCCCCATGGAGGGGACAAGCTCCTAGACTTCCTTACACACCTAAACTCCATACATCCAAACATCAAATTCACTATGGAGACCGAAGCAGAAGGAAGATTACCATTCCTGGACATCATGTCAAAAGAAGAGCGGATGGCACCCTGGGCCATGGGGTATACAGGAATAAAACGCTCACTGACCTGTATTTGCAAGCGAATAACTGCCACCACCATGCGCAGAGGAATGGGATCTAAAAACTCTGGTGCACAGAGTCTGCTCCAAGAGCTGGAACACCTCAAAACTGTATTCCGGGAAAATGGGTACTCAGAATGGCATATCAGATGCGCTCTCCGTCCCACCTCTACAGTACAGCGTGTGGAGATGGAAGAAATCATGGAGAAAGAGAGAGCCACTGCGTATATACCGTATACTGGCACACTATCGGGGAAAATAGGACGAATATTAAGGAAACACCAAGTAGGACTGTCTTTTGCCCACCAAATAAAACTCGAGCATTATTGGGAAGTGTCAAAGATGATCTTGTTTTGCAGAAGGCCGGCATATACCAGATTCCGTGTGAATGTGGGAAGACTTATATTGACAGCAGTGCGCACCATCGAAGATCGTTGCCAAGAACATCAGAGGCACACTCCACCTGGGTACCCCAACAATTTGGCGGTCTCAGAGCATTGTTTGTCCGAAAATCACAAAATGGACTACCAACATACCAGAGTCTTGGCACAGACATCTAAATACTGGGACAGTGTCATTAGGGAGGCTATTGAAATTCGTACCAGGGACGTACTCATCAACCAAGATTGCGGCTACAGCCTCAGCAGGGCATGGGAACCAGTACTGAATCTAATTAAAAAGACACTCAGCAAAGGAAACGAACAGGCAACTAGGGCGGACGAGGCAATTACACCGAAGCCAGCACAGATGCCAACGCCAGCGTCTCACCGACCGCTGACGCGCGGGCACAGAACGTGGAGAGAGTGCCTCGTGAGGGGAGCGGATTTAAGATGGCTGCCTGCCTTCAGGAGCTCGGTTTGTCAGCACACCTGACGATGGCGACAACGATGATCACCAAAATTACTAGTGGATGGATAGTGTTCTGGTCACTGAGTGCTTTTAGTAATGAGCTTCCTAGAAACCTCTTTGCTAATCAGTGTCTCATATTGTGAAAATGAGTAACTTTCACGATTCCACAGATACTAGAAATACATCTTCTACAGGACACTGCAATATTGCTTCTAATGACAATGATGGATTCACATTAGTGAAGACAGTGTCCGGAGCAATGTTTCTGACGTCACATTCCTCATATCCCCAATGACAATGAAATATTCTCTGTTGTCAGTGTGTTTCCCATAGATTACACTTTTATGCCCTGAATTCCACCTTCACCTGTATTCACTATTACAGAAGCTGTGTTCCCCCGCCCATGGTTACTAATTGAAAAAAAAAAAGAAAGAAAGAAAACTTTACTATTATTTTTATTGTTGCTTTAGTGAAGATTTGCATGTTTAGATACACAGTTTCACAGTTCAGCTGATCAATTTGGATTGTTCATTTGTTTTTTCCTTTCCTCTCACAATATCCGATACAGTTAATGTGCTACTGATATTAATATTAAAGCGGACATACGTGAAGCATCTTCTAAATCTTTGGTACTTTTAATGTTAATACTAATGTATTTGATTTTAATCGTAATTTTATACTTGCAATTGAGAATCTCTATTTTAGAGAGAAATCATTTTGAATTTTAGGACCTCTCCTCCATCCACATAGTGTAGCAATATTCACTAACACTGCATGACTAATTCTAAAGTATCTTTCCAGTGTTCAGAGTCCATACCAAGTAGCCCCAACAACGAACGAATTAGAAGATGTGCTGCTAGAATTGTAAAAGGTCGTTGTAGCCCTTACAAAGGTGTAATGGCATCCAAGGAACTGAAGTGAGAACTCTTGGCAGAAAGACAACATTGTTTCCATGAAACCCTATCATAAATTTAGAGAACATGCATTCAGGCGAGGTTGTGACTGTTCAGCTGCCACTGATGCATACTCACATAGGGTTCCTGAGAATGAGGTAAGGGGGTTAGGATGCACACAGAGACATGTAGATAGTAATTTTTCCTTCACTCACTAGGTGAATGAAATGATAAAAAAATGATGATTAGTGCCCAAATTTCCACACAAATGCATGTTGTTTGCAAGTTTTGGCCATTTTTGGAGTAAATGCATATTTTGAAGATTTCATCGATATAATCGCATGAATTTAGACATTTGTAATGCACAGTGCATCATTTTTTGGGTTAGTGCATATATTGCACATTTTAATAAATATTTTTATCACATGAATTAATTTTGCAAATTTTGATGCAGTCTGTAAACTTCATTGTGAGCTCAAGCACCGTTGCTCCATTCGGTAGAAGTTGATATACTTCATGCCAATAAATTCAAATAAAAAAGGGCTCTATTGTTGTTAAGTGACACTACGTCCTATATCATGGAGGCCAGGAAAGCACATTACATGTTTTGCCCATGCGCTATATCGTGTAGCTGAAAGAGTGCATCTAAAATACGGCAATGTGAATACGGCGATCTCTTCCACAAATGAGGCAATTAGACAAACAAAAATACAAACACTTGATAATAACTCTTATAGAATTAAGTAATTCATATACTGCCTTTTTTCCCTATCAAAGATATTCTTGAAAGCATCTCTCCATGTTGCTGAATTTAGAGATGTACTGCCAGATTTGGCTTTGCCACTGTAATGTATTTTAATCAGATGGGTACCTGGAGCTGTGCTGTCATCTTTTAGTGTGATAATTTTGATGAATTTGGTAAGAGACGATAAAATGTGCAAATTTAATAAAGTTAACATGTGTTTGCTGCATTCTATTGAAAAACCTTAAGTTACTGCCCCCCTCCCCACATTCTATTGAAAACCCTTAAGTTACTTCCTCCTCCACTTTTGTTGTAGAAGGCTTTGAAGACCCTCTCACAGCTTGCATAAAAGACATGGAAGTGGCATTCAAGAGAACATGTTTGAAGCAGGACCTGATTTACATCAGATCAAATTTTTCACATTTGCCCGGCGCATTAATGAACATGGAAGCCAGGTGTGGCTGAAAAATCTTTGCAGTTATCCTAGGGAGAAGTTGGTCTTACAGCAAAAGATAAGATGAACAAAGTTATCATATCAAATTCCAATTCTGAGTTTATGAAGCTTGACAAAAAGTATTTCATGGAGTAAACTAAAAAGACTTTCAATTTGATCTACTTTGTCAGAAAGTCTTCACTTAGATATGCACCTGTCAGTTCTTGTGGTGTAGAAAGAACATTTCGTACAAACAAAATTTTCTGTCTGATAAATTCATGAGCCTAAGTCAAGACAATTTGGAGAAATTGGTTGCTGTTTGCTATTTCAGAAGAGAATAGAAATAAATATTGAACTGAATTTTGATACCACTTATTTTTATTGTTTTGATGCTTCATTGTGCATATTTAATGATGTGATATTACATGAATGCATGCATATTTTCTGATTTAATAGTGCACAAAAAATCCAGGCTTTACTGATGTTGGTATGGTCTACCCTCTGCTTTGTGCCGGCCGTTGTGGCCGAGCGGTTCTAGGCGCTTCAGTCTGGAACCACTGTAACGAAATCGCCGTAATGTCGAATTCGTTAAAGAATGATGAATAATAAATTTTATCTTTTTGCTTTTAAGTTAATTTTCTTTCGTGCGAACTTTGTTGTAGAACCGTTCTCTTATTTTCGTGTGGTAATAAAAAATTTTACTTTCTTAAGAATTACGTACATTTAAAGAAAAATATTACGTGCACTCATATTAACTGGATAATAATATTTAGTTGAGAATTGAGTCCTTTAGATCATTCGGCCTTGGCATACACTTTCCTGATGCAGTGGTTTTTTTTGTTAAATATTTTTACTGAATTTTATCCCGGCAATAGCCATAGAACACAAGATTATCTCTATCAGCAGAAAATGTTGTAATTATTGCCAAGCCGACATTTATCACTGATCAAACCTACTTCACTATGCATTTGAGTTATTTTAAAGAACCAAACTGTTTAAATTTCAGTGTTAACTAACATTAACTATCCGCCTACGAATGCACAAATGTATAATTAATTCAAATTTTATCAGCCACAGGATCACTGAAAAAAAAGAACAATTTCTTAATTCACGATTGATTTTTATGCATCTGTTCCCGATTTACGGGTTTGATAATTTTTTAAATGTGCCGCCTCTTCAGATCTGCGATTGTTGATCGCGGCACAGCCCAGCAACACCGCTAAAAAATGCTGAAAAATTCTTAAAGAAATTTTATAGATGACGTGGGCAAGCTAATTTACATAAATAATTCACACTTTTGATAAATACTGATATATTTAGCTCAAACAACAATTCAACTCACATTAATTCGTAACACATCGTCTAATGGCGGCTAAGTCCAGACGGAGACAAAAGACTTCTACACATTCGTTAAAAGCTTTTTCACAGCGTCCAACCTCAATCGCGTCTCATCAGACAAGACCAAAGAATACATAATGTTTAGTCCTTATATAGCATTTCCCGACTATTAACATTTCTTTGTAAATTGATTTCTGGCAAAATGCGATATCTCTGATACAGCAAATACTGACACATTTTACATTCACAAAATAAATACAGAAAAATTCCTATCCTAAATACAGAGAAATATTACAATAAAAATATAAGGAGAATAATTAATACCACATTAAGTAATATTTTTGTTCAATAATTACGATATATACAACTTGCCCAGAGCGGCGTATATGGTACAAATAAACTGTGAAAATGCCAGGGAACGTTACATTGCCCCCTGGCATCATTTGGCAAAGAGTTTTTACACTTTGACACAATGGTGCCAGTAACGTTCTTTATACTTCTGTATGTTTTACGGAATGGCTCTTTTATTTAGTCCCAGGGTTATATAAGTTCATGGCTCCCCCATTTGGGCGTAGGCAAACAGGAAACCTGGGCAAAACTGTGCCGGAGCCCAGCCATCCCAGTTGGTTTATAGTCAATATTGTCCTTTTAACAGTTATTCATTTGAATTAAATTAGCAGTGTGTCACAAACGGGGTTACACAATTACACAATATCACAGTCACATACAGTTCAATGGAAGGTTTTTTGTGTGTGATACTATTATTCTTGTGATACACTACAAGGTCACTTGTCCTAGGATATATCACTCACGGACGTACATAGTAAATGTTCAATGTTTATCGAAATGAAGTCATTAACATGTTATTCAGTTTATGTGAACATTTCAAAAAAGTCAATAATGTTGTATTTGGTGAGCGGTGCGGAGTGATTGTTGGGCGGCGCTCGACGCGGCGCGCTGACTCCGTGTAGGTCACCGCCCCCGGCGTTGACAGCTACGGCGCGGAGGGGCGTGGCTGTCTGGTCTGCTACGGGCTGCTGTGGCCGCTGCATATCTGATGTAGCCGGATGCGCGTTGGATATCAGCTCGCCCGTGCGACGTCTTCTCGCGGTGCTCCAGGAAACATGCAACAAGTTCACAAACAGTGTACTATCCTTATAGGCATTTTTCCTGCTGTGGGAAAGAACGCACACAGTTAGTGGTAGTTATTACTCAGTAGGCCTTCACTAGTCTGGTTTGCACAATGTTTCGTTGTCACAGTAACACTTTTATGGGCACACAATATTCTTCACCATGTCATGACTTGTCATTAGTCACACGCAAGTTTTCACCTTAGGACAAAATCAAAATGTATTTCTGTAGTCAATGCGCTTTCCTAGCGTCCCTTGACACACAAAGAGTTAAAGTTTGACACTAACTTGATCACCTTCCGTTATCGGTTCACTGTTCGTGTCGTGCTAGTTCCTTGTCCACTTGCACACACGGTGATGATACAGGTTTTTATTACTTATACACAACTACTCCGTGACGTGTTGCTGCAGGTTTAACAGTCACTGTCTGTCTCTGCCGCACAATACTGCACTTTTGTTAAAGTTCCTTTATTTCTATTTACAATTTCCGCTGCTCAATTTTGTTTGTAACAGCACATTCGTAACTCTTTACCAAGGTGTGAGATTTGCGTACATGGTAACAATTACTCAAAATTCGTATTAGTTTGCCCATAGTCATCTATATTCGTGTTCGATTAGATTTTATTTGTGCATTCCAGCCGGATTCAGGCATATTGTTCAATAACTCCTTTGTACTCATGTCACACTTTACTATTAACGTCCTACGTAACTACAGTGTAGTCTCTGTAGGCAAAAATTTACTTGGACTGTATCTGGCTAGCTCCTTTTAACTGATTGAATATGCACATGCTTCAATTGAAGCTTCTTTGTGCGTAACTTTGCGTTACATTAATTTACAACAAGGTTGCCTCCCGTGGTGCCCTCGGGTCACTACTGGGCGCATTATTTTCTCTGATAATATTGGTGAGATAATAAAGTTCTCAGGGCCTCATATTACTGATATTATTCTGGGTTCGGATCTGTCAATCTGACAGCTACACATATATACATACATACACATAATAGAAAAGATTGTGCCAAGAAATATTTCAAATTTGACACACATATTGGAAATTATGTAATACACTAACTAATCCTTACTAAAATGTTCTTCTTGACTGAACTTTGTCACAGCTTAACACTACAAATAATTGCACTAATCAGATTATCTGTGCAAACATTTAGAGCATGTTTTAGATAACACAAATTAAAAGAGTACATAACACAAATATCCATACACATGAGAAAGTCAATCATATTCTTATAACTAAACACTTCTACACTAGTACACATTATCTCTAAAGATCACACATCATTAATGTTCATTTTACAAAAGAGTGGTGTCCACATAGGACTATTAGTCTTTTGCTGTAGGAATACTTTTACATCCTTACACGAATCCAGTCCCCGTACTCTCCGTGAGTGGGGATCTGCTGAGAGATAGCTACTATTTCCTTCTTGGACTAAGGAATGGAGTATGAGGCTCGACAGTAAGTTTTGTGAGGCTTTACCTCGATATTGTACTGATATCCCTTAACAAATCTGTATAATTAAATAATAACTGTACCAAATCCTGCTGTTGCATAGAATTCAAATTTTCGGACTGTGACACTTTGTTCACTAATGCGTCCATATTCGCTTTTGATTGATCAACTTGTATGTCAGGATAATAGAGATCCTGTCCTAGACAATGATTGTCTAAATGTAGTATCGACTGATTCCTACATTTTATATTAATAGCATTACATTTAGGTACAGGTACCTCTCCGAATCTGAGCATGGACAATTCTATTCTCCTACCAGCATTCATCAAACTTAATTTTCCACGAGAAAGGTCGATTATTGCGTCCCTTTCTCTTAAAAAATCTACCCCCAAAATGCAGGCTACTTTTAAACCCTTTACTACCAGGAATGAGCTCGCTATGGCTTCTTCCCCTATATACATCTCTACCCGCACTTGGAGTTTAATTATTTGTCGCTGTGCACTTATGGCTCCAGTGACTTTACAATTATTCACGGGAAAAGTCAGCATACGCCTTTCCTTCCCCAGTACCTTGAATAAGTCCATACTCATAACACTGACAGTAGCACCTGTATCTACAACCGCTTGCACATCAATATTGTTAATTTTGATCTCTATTATCGCTTGTACTTTGTCTTTGTGTTCCTTTATGCACGTGGATGGTTCAGTTATTAGTTCGTCTCCCATCTGTACCCCGTCATTATACCTAAGGATACAGATTTTGTTCGGCGTTTTGTTCTGTGTCGGGCTGCTCTCACTCCAAACCTCAGCCGACGATGGAGAGCGTATCTCGGCTGCATCTAGTTTGTTGAATTATTGCTAGTGGATGGGCGTGGCTGCTCTGTGTCACTGACCTCCACTATGTGCACGTTGTGTTGCGTCGGCCGCCACGGTTGCGCAACTGGCGCATTTTGTGGTGGCGGTCGGTTATTGTCATATCTATCACTGTTTTGCCGGTCCGGACTGGGCCTCTGGTTCTGTGGCCAAGTTCGGTTTGCATCATTATAAGTATTAGTGTTGTACGGCCCCCTGGCATTTTTCCATCTATGATTGCTTGGTGGGCTTGTTTCATACCGGTCATCGAACCTCCTCTTTCGGTCATTATTCACCGGCGGACTATTGCCATTCCGGTCTCTACCCCTATTTCCGTTTTGTGCATACTCTTGTCTCCTATTATTACCTCCGCCGTTTCGATTACTTGGTGGAGGCGTGTTATTTCTACCATTTCTATAACCGTTTCCGTTATTTCTAGCCTGTTCAGAGGCTGCCTTAACGTCCTCCTGAATCAGGTCAATTGAGTCCAGAACAGACAAGAAATGTTCCATATCATTTTCAGGCACGTGTATAAGCTTTTCCTTTACATGTATCGGCAAGTGTGATTTCAAAAGTCTGATCAAATCCCGGGATGAAATCTGTTCGTCCCAGTAACGGGTCTTGTTAATGTACTTCTCAAAATATTTTCGCAAATTTCCTAGTCGTGGAGAATACGGCTCTGGATTATATATCTCCTTCCGTAATCTCTCTTGAATACATGTTGACCAATATTTGGCCAAGAATGCCCTTTCGAATTGCTCATATGTATCACAACTGTCAGCTGCTTCGGTTGCCCATAATGCAGCATCTCCTTGTATGTATGACATAACAAACTGTATTTTCTGGGTATGACTCCAAACGCTAGGCAAAATGTTTCTAAATCCCTTGATAAACACTACAGGGTGAACAGATTTCTTCTCCGTTGTAAAGATCTGAAACTGTCGGTTCCTAATCAGACTTTCTTCAATCACTACTTTGGAATGACATTTATTTGTTCCACTTACATTGGTTGCCTGTTCTGTCTCGCAGTCGCAATTTTTTACTGCAGTATTTATATGTCTATCATTGTTGGACCTGCCTGGCGTGACATACGCCTGTGCCTCGTCCTGCCGCAAGCTAAGTTCCATCTCGGCAAGACGCCGGTCCACACTCCGCTGCCACAGCGGAATGTCCTTTTGCACAATCTTTTTAAGATTTTGCACATCCGCTTTTGAGTCCACTTCTCTGGCCTCAATTGCGGCGTGCACTTTCTCATCTATTTCCTTTGTGAATTTACTTTCTGCTTTGTGCACTTGTTCGGTCACTTTGTCCTCAATTACTTGAGTTGTGTCAAGTTCTAGTTGTTCTACCCTATTAGTCAAGACACTGATCTCCTCTACGATATTGGCATTAGCCACTTGAATACTGTCTACTCTTTCGCTTAATTCTTGCACCGTTTTGGGTATGGTTTCATATTTTTGTTTCAAACTAACAATCTCACTTTGCATAACTTCTAAAGTTTGCATCAACTGTAAGTCCCTCTCATGCAGGCGTCGGTCACGCTCTGCTTGTTTAGCTTCACGTTCTCTATCGCGCTCTGCTTGTTTGGCATCACGTTCTTTATCGCGCTCTGCTTGTTTACTTGCAAATTCAGCTTGGAAATTGAGCATACGCTCGAACATAACTCTTAATGATTGCACTTCTGACATCACACCACTCTCTGGTCCGTGTCCAGTGCTTGCAGATTGCACAGCATTTCCGCTATCAACTGAATCACTGGGTGGCAGTGGCAACATTTCTTGCCCTTCTGCCCCCAGATTCTCACATTGTACTTCCTGAACTACGTCACTAACATTACTTTGTGTCCCACTTTCCAACTCGGTATCACTACTTACTGACTGTTGCTCATTATCCATATTGATATCTTTCTGACTACGCAGTCTAACCATAGTAAGCAAATGAAATAAAATCTGAACTAAATATCCTAACACTCAGGTTTCACTGACATAATCACACAAGAAATGGACATTAACTAATACACACTTACTATATACTACAATGACTAACTACTTAAACGTCCTGTTATTTTAAAACAAAGCACTAACAACAAGCACACCACTAATGATCCGAGAACACTGCACTGAGGCTACCTTACTACCCACAGGACAACTACAATGTAGCTTTACCTTTTGGTGATCTATCTTGGGTGCAGCTGCCCCCTGATATTGTGGTAGGTAATTAATTTTTCGAAATAATGAGCTCTCTTCTTCAGCTTGCCTCTGGATACATAGTGTTCTCATGCAAAAAATCATACACAGGTATTACCACACAATATTGGTTATGAAATACATACAATACATAGAAAAATTATTAAATGTTCTCCAACAAAGTTCGACTATATTAATTCCCTAGTTATCTCACGGGTATTTAGTGGCCACTGCATATTCGGGCCCCACGTTGGGCGCCAATTGTAACGAAATCGCCGTAATGTCGAATTCGTTAAAGAATGATGAATAATAAATTTTATCTTTTTGCTTTTAAGTTAATTTTCTTTCGTGCGAACTTTGTTGTAGAACCGTTCTCTTATTTTCGTGTGGTAATAAAAAATTTTACTTTCTTAAGAATTACGTACATTTAAAGAAAAATATTACGTGCACTCATATTAACTGGATAATAATATTTAGTTGAGAATTGAGTCCTTTAGATCATTCGGCCTTGGCATACACTTTCCTGATGCAGTGGTTTTTTTTGTTAAATATTTTTACTGAATTTTATCCCGGCAATAGCCATAGAACACAAGATTATCTCTATCAGCAGAAAATGTTGTAATTATTGCCAAGCCGACATTTATCACTGATCAAACCTACTTCACTATGCATTTGAGTTATTTTAAAGAACCAAACTGTTTAAATTTCAGTGTTAACTAACATTAACTATCCGCCTACGAATGCACAAACGTATAATTAATTCAAATTTTATCAGCCACAGGATCACTGAAAAAAAAGAACAATTTCTTAATTCACGATTGATTTTTATGCATCTGTTCCCGATTTACGGGTTTGATAATTTTTTAAATGTGCCGCCTCTTCAGATCTGCGATTGTTGATCGCGGCACAGCCCAGCAACACCGCTAAAAAATGCTGAAAAATTCTTAAAGAAATTTTATAGATGACGTGGGCAAGCTAATTTACATAAATAATTCACACTTTTGATAAATACTGATATATTTAGCTCAAACAACAATTCAACTCACATTAATTCGTAACACATCGTCTAATGGCGGCTAAGTCCAGACGGAGACAAAAGACTTCTACACATTCGTTAAAAGCTTTTTCACAGCGTCCAACCTCAATCGCGTCTCATCAGACAAGACCAAAGAATACATAATGTTTAGTCCTTATATAGCATTTCCCGACTATTAACATTTCTTTGTAAATTGATTTCTGGCAAAATGCGATATCTCTGATACAGCAAATACTGACACATTTTACATTCACAAAATAAATACAGAAAAATTCCTATCCTAAATACAGAGAAATATTACAATAAAAATATAAGGAGAATAATTAATACCACATTAAGTAATATTTTTGTTCAATAATTACGATATATACAACTTGCCCAGAGCGGCGTATATGGTACAAATAAACTGTGAAAATGCCAGGGAACGTTACACACGCGACCGCTACAGTCGCAGGTTCGAATCCTGCCAGGGGCATGGATGTGTGTGATGTCCTTAGGTTCGGTAGGTTTAAGTAGTTCTAATTTCTAGGGGACTGATGACCTCTGATTTTAAATCCATAGTGCTCAGAGCCATTTGAACCTCTGCTTTGTGCCGTAAAGTGGCTTGCAGAACATAACATATACATGGATGTAGATAATACAGTCCCAAAGGTGATCTGGATTATTGCACTGGAATTAAATGACAATTTTAGTAATAAATTTCATTGAATATATAATACAGTCAGTGTCAGTGGAAATCGTGCAATGCCAAAGGTGATTTGGATTACTGCGCAGGAATTAAATGACAATGTTGGTGATAAATTTCATTTGATATATAATATAGTCAAAGTCTTTGTGGGAATCATTCTCATTAACCCTCTGGCTGCTGCAGATGTGCTCACCATGTGCCAAGCTGAGCAATGCATCATTGTGGCCCAATGCAGACAACTGTGCTAAGTAGCCTGCATCTGAGCTTCTACTGTTGGCCAGGGCTGCCCGAGTGACCTGCCTCATTGTATGCTGAATATTTATGGAGCCCCTTCTATGATGTCTCCTTCTGTCCCTCTAAGATTTGCCCTTGCTGACAGGAACATTATTGTGGTTATGAAACTTAGTTTCTGACTTTGAAGCTTGTCTGTGATTAACAGTTGTTATAAATCCACAGAGATTAAAATATGACACTACCTTCAGTAGTTTTGGCAGCCTGTGTCAATAGTTATGTGTCTCTTTAAATATACATCATTAGTTCGCTGTTCCTTTGTGATGCATATGAACTTAATTTTTTATATGACATTTATTTATCTTTATTGCACATTTATAAAATGGTGACTGGTTTCAGATGTTAGAGGAATTGTCCTCACATCTAAAACTCAGAGAAAAAATATTGTCCAAAAAAAGTGTATTTACATTAAATATGTACTATACAAGAAGAAAAGAAAGTGACAGAGAACATATCCTCAAAATTTCATTTTGTGAGTAACTTATCTCATGTACTACAAACATGTACTGCGTCGTGAGAACTACGGTGTGTTTTGTGATGCTACTATTTAAGATGGAGACAAAAACACATCTTCTAGAGGGCACACAAAAGAATGCACAGTTTCATGATCGAATTTATCACACAAACAGAAAATTATACATAATAAAAGACTTACCTTAATGATAATCATAAAATATAGGAAGAGTTTATTAGAAGGTATAGACTACATATTCTAAATGTGCAGCTGCCATTTGATAATGGAAAGATATGCATCAGTAAATTATGAAGTAATTAAGCAAATAAAATGCAAGCTACTAAATGACAGGGGGACACGTTGCATCACCACTGATTTCATTGCAGCTACCTGGAGTCTTTTTCTTAAGTTGCACTCCAACTTCTTGTCATCTTGAGTCACTGGTATCTTGTGGACGAGCACAGATGGGTCATGCGGAAGCGATCCCACTGTCTTCTTGGTTTTACATGAGGTAGTAACTGTCAGAGTGACTCCTTGTTTCTGTATAGTGATGCATTATACTTTAGCACAAATGATGTCAAAATATCAAGATCATTAATGCATCTCCTTAAAAATTCCAAAATACTCTTTCTAGATAAACTCACTCTGTTCAGTTTAAAATCTGTTTAAGAAAGCACTTTTTGTTGCTTAAGAATTCCATTTCCTTTAGCTCATCGAGCAGTCTTTCCTTGGTTGCTATATGTGGGATATTCACGTTCTGTTCAGTGTTTGTTGTAGAGTGTTTACTTTCAGCATCGTGTGTAATGATATATTGCCTCTTGATCCTTTTTGTTATTCCATGGGACCGAGTTCAGTTCTTGTATGATCCTCTTGTCCGTGCCCTGTTTTATTATTTATGTCATTTTTACTTTTTTCATTTGATGGTATCATAATTCCCAGATGCTTAAGACTTACATTCCCTTGTCTTACTGGCTCCAGTCTCTGGATCCTCTATGGTATTTGAGAGTGGAACGGTAGAGAGACAGCTTGAAGGTGGTTCATTGAACCCTCTGCCAGGCACTTTATTGTGATTAGCAGAGTAATCACGTAGATGTAGATAAGCAATGAAACGTGGTACGTCATCTCTTGCTGGTGGCCCGCTGCCAGAAATCTCTAAGCGGTTGAGGTCTACCTTTAATTCTAAGAAATACAACCACCAATCGTTCCCCTACCTGGCCACACCATGGGAGGAACGCCGGGCTAAGGATGGCAGCGAAGCTTATTCTCCCTGGTACCTGGTATGTATAACTGATGGGGAATCCTTTGTGTCCATGAAGCCTCAGTTCTTTGTAGATCATGTAGAAGACAAGTTTGGGGAGGTGTAAGGCTTATCCAAAATGCGATCTGGGTCAGTCTTGATAAAAGCAGCATCCTCTGTCCAGTCACGGACATTACTCTCTTGTGACAACCTGGGGGAGGTTTCTGTTACTGTCATGCCCCATAAGAGCTTAAATTTGGGCCAGGGTATTATCTTCCACAGTGATCTTCTTTTGCAGTCCAATAACAAGCTGCACGCCAAGTTAGAGCAATGAGGTGTCCATTTCGTCTGGCACGTCCACCAGGGTCCGAGCGATAATCAGTTTGCCACCGGTGCCTTCATCTTGACCTTCGAGTGTGACACATTACCTGAGAAGGTGAAGGTGATGGTCTACCGCTGTGATGTCAAGCCGTATATCCCTCTCCCAATGCAGTGCTTTAAGTGTTGGAGGTTAGGCCATGTCTTCCCGCTGTACTTCCAGCTTCGTATGTCGAGATTTTGGTCGTCCATCACATCCCAATACTTCTACATCTACATCTACATCTACATGTGCTCTGCCTCTCATCTGTGTCAACTGTGGAGAGCACCATTCCCCTTGCTCGCCAGACTGTATGATTCTACAGAAGGAAAGGAAAATAATGGAATACAAGACCCTGGACTGACTGACCCATACCGAGGCTAAAAGGAAATTTGAAAGGCTCCATCCTGTGTGCGTGACTACATCTTAAGCCGCCACTATCACTACTGTTACAGCCCCATCCGTTGCATAAACCAACCAAGCTCTCAGAGCCGTAAGACTACACCTGCCCCCTTGACGGTGGGGGGCACTTCCCTCCCTGTTGATTCCGCACCACCTACCTTGGGAGCAGCACCCCCCCCCCCCCCCCCCCCAACCATCAGAGACATCAGTCCACACTTCTAATCCGGAGAAGTGTAAGTCTTCATCTGCTTCTCTCGCTCAGAAGGGGTCCCTTGGGTCACTCCCTTCCTAGGTTCCTACCAGTGGCAAAGCAGCCACAGGTAGCTGGTCATAGGGCTTCACAGTCCTCCTCAGTCCCGGCTGAATCAAAGAAGCCCTCCCAGCTAGAGCACCCCAAGGAACAGTGAGAAATCGAAACTGAAGACCCCCAAGAACAAGGAAATTGCGGTGGCACCCACACCACCACTACCTACAAGCTCTGCGTCTGAGGATGAGGTGGAGATTCTGGCGTCCGCTGAGGACCTAGATCTCACCGGACCCTCAGACACAATGGATATTGACTCCTCAGGAAATTAGATGGTTGCAGTACGTGACCCTGAAGCGTAAACCGCCTCAATGAATGATCATTGCCTTCCCAACCTCACGATAGTACCATCGTCCAGTGGAATTGCGGCAGTTTTTTCCACCTCCTTGCTGAGCTCCGACAACTTATCAGCCTTCACCCTTTCATCTGCTTTGCTCTCCAGGAAACTTGGTTTCCAGCAATGCGAACCCCTGCGCTCCGTGGCTATCAGGGTTATTATAAGAATCGGTCAGCTTATGCGAGGATATCTGATGGAGTCTGTGTCTATGTCCTTAACTCTCTTTACAGCGAGTGTGTACCTCTTCAAACACCTTTAGAGGCTGTCGCTGTTCGGGTGTGGATGACTCAGGCTATTACTGTCTGCAGTCTCTATCTTCCACTGAATAGTGATGTCCCACAGCATGTATTGGCTGCGCTGATAGCCCAACTGCCGCCACCTTTTCTGTTACTGGGTGACTTTAACACCCATAACTCTTTGTGGGGTGGACTGGTGCCAACAAGCCAAGGCACTGTTGTTGACAAAGTGTTGGCACAGCTCAACCTTTCTCTCTTAAATAATAGTGCCTCCACACATTTCAGTGTGGGCGCATGGGGCGTACTCAGCTATCGACCTTTCGGTCTGCAGCCCTGGCCTTCTACTGTTTGTCTAATGGAGTGTGCATGATGACTTGTGCGGTAGTGACCATTTTCCAATCATTCTGTCACTGCCATAGCATCACTCTTCTGGGTGCCTTCCCAGATGGGCTTTCAATAAGGCCTCCATTGCCACTGTTGAGCCTCTTTCTCATGACCCATTGATGTGGTGGTTCACACGATAATCACCAGCATAGTTTCTGCAGCAGAATCTGCAATTCCTTGTTCTTATGGGTCCCCTCAGCGGAAGACTGTGCCTTGGTGGTCACTGGAGATCGCTGAGGCGATTTGAGATTGCCGGCAGGCCCTCCAACTTCATAAGCAGCACCAATCACTGGAACACCTGATTACCTTTAAGTGGCTCCATGCCCAAACCCGATGCCTTATTACTGACAGAAGCAGGAGTGCTGAGAAAGGTATGCCTCCACCATTGGCATCTGTACCTCTCCATCGCAGATTTGGACCAAGATTAGGCGACTATGGATATCAGTGCACCTGGGCTTTCCCTTAATGGAGCAGTCTGTACTGAATCAGACACGATTGCAGAACTCTTAGCAGAGCATTATGCTCAGAGTTCCGCTTCTACGAATTACCTGCTGGGCTTCTGCTCCCTGAAAGAGTGGTTGGAACGTCGGAGCCTTTCATTCCAAACGTGCCACCCCAAATCGTACAGTGCTCCATTCAGTGAGTGGGAATCCCAAAGTGCTCTAGCTGCTTGCCCTGATACGGCTCCTGGGCCAGATCACATCAACTATCAGATGCTCTGACACCTCTCGGTGGACGACCAGCAACATCTCTTTGTCCTTTTCAACTGTATCTGGGTTGAGGGTGAGTTCCCATCACAATGGCGGGAAAGCATCTACAAGCATCGTCATACCAGTTTTGAAACCGGGCAAGAACCCACTGGAAGTGGACAGCTACTGCCCCATTAACCTCACCCATGTTCTGTGCAAGATGCTCAAATGCATGGTGAGCCAGAGATTGAGTTGGCTACTTGAGTCTCGGGGCCTTCTGGCTCCATCTCAGGCTGGGTTCCGAAAGGGCCGCTCTGCCACTGATAATCTGGTCTGCCTTGAGTCTGCCATCCATATAGCCTTTGCCCGCTGTCAGCATCTGGTTGCCGTCTTTTTTACATGTGGAAGGCATACGATACAACGTGGCGACATCAGATCCTCACCATGCTTCATGGGTGGGGTCTCAGGGGCCCACTCCCAATTTTTATTCAAAATTTTCTGTCGCTTCATTCCTTCCACATGCAAGTTGGTTCCTCCCATAGTTCCTCCCAAGTCCAGGAGAATGGGGTCCCGCAAGGCTCTGTCTTGAGTGTGTGTCTCTTTTTAGTTGCTGTCAATGGGCTCGCTGCAGCTGTGGGAACATCCGTATCAGCTTCTTTGTATGCTGACGGCTTTTACCTGTACTATAGCTCCGCTGGAATTGCAGTTGCTAAACAGAAGCTGCAGGGCGCTATCTGCAAGGTGCAGTCTTGGGCTGTAATGCGCGGCTTCTGGTTTTCGGCCACCAAGACTTGCGTCACGCAGTTCTGTCGGCGTCGCCCTGTTCACCCTGAGACAGGGCTTTATCTTAATAGTGAACCTCTTGCTGTGGTGGAGACACATCGTTTTTGGGGATTGCTATTTGATACCCGGTTGACTTGGCTCCCTCATATTCAGCAGCTTAAACAAACGTGCTGGTGGCATCTCAACGCTCTTCGCTGCTTGAGTCACACCAGCTGGGGGTGCCAATTGGTCTACCCTTCTACGACTGTATCAGGTGTTGATTCAGTCCCGTCTCGATTATGGGAGCCTGGCTTACAGCTTGGCATCGCCTACTGCATTGCGGTTGCGTGATCCCATACTTCACTGCGGGATCCGACTCACAACTGTAGCTTTCCACATAAGCCCTGTCAACAGCCTACTTGTGGAGGCTGGTATATCTCCATTGCGGATCCAGCATGAACGACTACTGGCCACTTATGCTGTACATGCTTGAGCTTGGGGGCATCCAAATTACTGTCTCTTGTTCCCCAACTCGGTCGTCGATCTTCGAGAACGGCGGCCCCAATCAGGGTGTACGATTGTGGGTCGCGTCTGGTCTCTTGTCTCTGGGCTAGAGCTTTTCCCTTTCCCCCCTCTTTTCTGGGCCAATGTACACATACTCCCATGGTGTGTGCCCCGCCCATGCCTTCAGCTGGATTTGGCGCAAGATTTGAAAGACGCAGTCACTCCTGAGGCTCTCCGCCGCCGCTTTCTTTCCACCCTTGCCGCATTTTCCGGCTCCACCTTAGTCTATACTGATGGTTCAATGGTTGCTGGTTGAGTTGTTTATGTTTTTACTGTTGGGGATCATTCTGAACAACGCTCGTTGCTGGATGCCTGCAGTGTTTTCACTGCAGAGCTTGTAGCCATCTCTCGCACCTTAGAGTATATCCGCTCCTGCTCAGGTGAGTCCTTCATTATCTGTAGTGACTCCCTGAGTCGTTTACGAAATATCGACCAGCGTTTTCCTTGCTCTTGTCTGGTGATGGCTATCCAGGATTCCATCCATACTCTTGCCCGTTGTTGGCACTCCGTGGTTTTTGTGTGGATCCCGGGTCATGTCAGCATCCCAGGTAATGAACGTGTTGACACGCTTGCCAAACAGGCTATCAGTGCACCAGCCCTGGAGATTGGCCATCTGGAATGTGATCTCCAGTCAGTATTGCAGCAAAAAGTCCTTGGTACATGGGGTGATGAGTGGCGCACCCTGCCCTCCCCCAACAAACTTCGGGTCATTAAGGAGACTACAGGTGTGTGGCGCTCCTCCTTGCATGCCTCTCGCAAGGACTCAGTTGTTCTCTGCCAGCTACGCATTGGCCACACCTGCCTGACGTATGGTCATATATTGCGCTGCATGAACCCACCTCTATGTCGCTGTGGATCAGCGTTGGCAGTGGTCCACATCTTGTTGCCCTGTCCGCTTTTAACTGTGCTCAGGCAAACGTTTGCACTGTCTGATACGCTCCCTGCCCTTTTATCGGATGTCGCTGCAATGGCAGGCTTAGTTTTGAGTTTTATTCGAGCAGGGGGCTTTTATCACTCGATCTGAGGGTTTGTCTCTCTTTTTGTGTTGAGTCTGGCCTTTGGCCTATGGTTTTGGATTGAGGTTTTTAGTGTCTGTCTTGTTGGTTGGCTTTTCGTTTTTTTGTTTCCATGCTCGGCCAACCACTGTAACACTCTGTGTGCTTTTAATTCCACTTTTCTGGTCTTTGTCTATGTCTTTCTTGTTCTGTGTCATCCCTTGTCATCTCTGTTGCTTGTTTTTCTTCCTTGTGGGTGTTTCATTATCGTGGAAACAGGGACCGATGGGCTTTGTAGTCTGGTTCCTTCAACCACACAAACCAACCAACCAACCTTCTGTTGATTGTGCGTAATGTGTAGTCACTTTTAATTCCTCTTTCATCTTCATGTTCTATGGTTCGGACATAGGCTTGTATGACCAAAGTTGTTTTCCAACTCAAAAAACAAAACAAATAAACCATTCCTAGTCTTGGGAGACTTCAATGCCCATAACCCTTTGTGAGGTGGAACAGTGATCACTGGCCATGGTAAAAACATTGAAATTTTGCTGGCACAACATGATCTTTGTTTCTTGAACTCTGGTGCCCTGACGCACTTCAGTGTGGATGTGGTCATTGATCTCTTCTTTTGCAGTCCTGTCTTCTACTATTTATCCACTGAATGGCCCATGATGACTTGTGTGCTGATGACCACTACCCGATCTTCCTGTCCCTTCGTCAGCATTGCTCCCCTGGACTCCCGCCCAGATGGATTCTCCCTAATGCTGACTGGGATGGGTTCACCTCTGCTGTTGTCCTTAGGTCTCTGTCACAATGCTGTTTCGATGCGGCTGTTGGCAGCTATTCTTTTGGCAGCCAACAGGTCATCCCCTCTTTCTTGGGATTCCCCCATTCGAAGGTGGTACTCTGGTGGGCCCAAACATTGCTGCAGTCATTATAGATTTTAGGTGGGCTCTCGAATGCTATAAGTGACAACCTTCACTGTATAACCTCATTGCCTTTGAATGGCTCTGTGCCCATGTTTGCTATCTCATAAAACAATGAAAGTAAGAATCCATGAAACAGTACATTTCCACCATGGGATCATGTACCGCTCCATCACAGGTATGGGCAAAGATAAGCCAACTCTACAGTTTACAGTCCCCTGCAGATGTGCCAAGTATGTCCTTAGATTTTACCATTTATTCTGATCCAGACACTGTCTCCGAGAGTTTTGCTTAGCATTATGCTTATGCGTATGCATCTGAGAACTACCACCCCGACTTTCAGCTCATAAAACAGTGGGAGGAGCGAATGTGCTTATCTTTTATTATCCACAACCTGGAGCCATATAATGCTCCTTACAGTGAACGTGAACTCTCCAGTGCCGTTGCCCGTAGCCGCGATATGACTCCAGGGTCAGACTGCATCCACAACCAAATGCTGAAACATCTCTCAGTGAATTGTCAGCATCACATCCTTGTCCTCTTTAATCAGTTCTGGAATGAGAGTGAGAAAGTTCGATATTTCCAGTACTGAAACTAAATAAGAACCCCCTGAATATGGACAGTTATCGCCCAGTCATCCTTACCAACATTCTCTGTAAGTTGCTTGAACGCATGGTGAGCAAAAGGCTTTGTTGATTCCCTGAGTCTTGTGGCCTTTTGGCTGTATCTCACGATAGTTTTCACAAAGGCTGCTCCACTACTGATAATTTTGTTTACTTGGAGTCGTCAGCACCTCATTGCTGTCTGTTTCGACCAACAGTAGGCTCATGACATGACACGGTGTCTCCATGTCCTTACTACATTATATGAGTGGTGTCTCCAGGGTTCACTCCCAATTTTTGTCAAGAACTTCGTGTTGAACCATACATTCCAGGTTCAAGTGGATGCTTCACTCAGTTACCCCCATATCCAAGAGAATAGGATCGCACAGGGGCCTGTACTGAACATCCCCCTATTTCTGCAGACTATTGATGGTCTAGCAGCAGCAGTGGAGTCTTCAGTATCGCCCTCCTTACATGCTGACAATTTTTGCTTTTATTCTTGCTCCTCTAGTGTAGTTGTTGCTGGGTGTCACCTATAGGATGCCATATGAAAGGCACAGTCATGGGCTCCTACACATGGCTTTTGGTTTTGAGCCACCAAGACTTGTGTTACGCACTTCTGCTGCCTTCATACTGCCCACCCGCCGTAGTTGAAACACACCGCTTTCTGGGACTAGTCTTCGATTCCTGGCTGACGTGGCTTCCCCACCTTCGCCAACTTAAGCGAAAATACTAGCAACAGCGCAGTACACTCCACTGCCTTGGTAACACTAGCTGGGGTGCAGATCACTCTACCCTTTTGTGTCTCTACAAAGCCCTGATTCTGTCCCATTTTGATTATGGGAGTCTTGGATATGGTTCAGCATCACCCTCAGCTTTGCAGATATTGAATCCTATTCATCATTGTGGAGTCAGGTGTGTGACAGAAGCCTTCCAAACTAGCCCTGTGAACAGCCTACTAGTCAAGGCTGGATTCCCTCCATTACCTATCAGGTGCCAACAACAACAGCTGCTGAATTATGCTATACACATTCATAGTTTCTCCAGGCATCCCAACTATTGTGTCCTTTTCCCTGGAAGGGTGCTCCACCTCCCACAGTTGCTGGACGTCTCCAGTGTCTCTGTTTGGGACTGCAACTTCCTCCACTGTTGTCACCTGTTCTTGGCGGTCCTTGAGAAGTATATGGGTTCAGAATTGATAGTCACAGATGGCTCAACAGTTGATGGAAAAACGGGCTTTCCATTCACGTATGCACTGTACAGTGAACTCCACTTTCTGCCAGACGGCTGCACTGTCTTCACTGCTGAATTGATGGACATTAAATTAGCACTTAGCCATGTTCATTCTTGCACTGGCAAGAGTATCCTAATCTGTAGTGACTCCCTTAGCAGCCTTCACGCTGTAGTCCAGTGCTACTCTTCTCACCCACTAGTTATGTCTATCCAGGGTCTTGTCTCTGGCCTCCATCAACTTGGGCAGCCTTTTGTTTTCGTTTGGAACCCCGATCGTGTTGGGATTTTGTGAAATGAATGAGCAGACTGATAGGCCAAGCTGCCTGCCAGGATGCTGATTCTGGAAATAGGAGTCCCATTACCTGACCTTTGGTCACTTATATGCCATAGATTGCTGGAAGTCTGAAGCTCATATTGGTATATCCTGGTCTCCCCAAACAAATTGAGGACACTTAAGGAGACCATAAATATGTGGCAATCTTCCCTGCATGCTTCTCGCAGTGAATCCATTGTCCTCTATAGACTCTGCACTGGCCACACTTGGCTGACCCACGGCCACATTCTCAGATGTGAGGATCCCCCACACTGCCGATGCAGAGCCCTCCTGATGGTGGCCCACTTACTCATAGACTGCCTTAATTTGGCTGCTTTGAGGCAGCATCCTAATCTTTCTGACATGCTCCCTCTCATGCTATCAGATGACACCAACTCGTTTGACCTGATGTTACGTTTTGCCCGCAGAGGTAGTTTCTATTCAGCCCTGTAAGATAATGCTTTTTGGTACCATTGACTGCCTGTGGGGTTTGTGGGGCACCCCTCTCCAGCTCTCCCAACCCCTCCAGGGGTCCGTTGGTGGCCATTACTGGGTGGCCCATCCTGTTCTCTTTTCTTTTCTTGGTTATAATGCCTTGTGTTGACTGATCTCTTAATGACATGTCTGTGCTGTCTCTTTTTGTATTTTACCTCTGTTTATCATCATCTTAGTTAGACTTAGGCTTTCAAGAATATGCCTTTCGCCTCCTTCCCTTGATGGCTACTCATGGTTTGCCGCTTAACAGATGAAGGGATGGATGAATTTGCAGTCTAGTCCCTTTCCTTCACACCATCTTCATATAATAATACAGATGGTGCGACTACCTTAAAGCACTCACATCATGAACAGACTGTCCAGTATACTTCTACAGGTGAGATTTCTGAGCTTGGAAAGGGGTGTAACATTCTCGAAATCCCAGCACTGTGCCATTAAAAAATTTAATTTGAAGATACCAGTTCCTTGCCAAGCAGTGTTCTTTATTCGTACTTTTGAGCCACTGTAGTTCTTTGTTCTTGACAGTCTTCATGCTTTCCACATGCTGTTGAGTATAATTTTTTTGGTGCTTTTCACCAGTTGTGATTGGAATGTTTCAAATATTGCAACTTAAACAAATCTACTACCCTTAAACTGTGTAACAGTTTCATTCATCCTCCCACTGCCCATTTTGGATTCTGGTATCTTGGTAGCACACACACAAAGCACACACATAAAATAAAAATTAAAAAGCAGAAGAGCAGCACCCTCTTTTTCTGGGAATGAACATTAGTTTGGAGGAGGCCAACAATGAGAAAGCAGATGAGCTTTCAGGTTTACAAGCATGAAAAAGGATGTTCAATGAGGTTGAAGATCTTGGTAGGGATGTAAAAAATTTCCAGACAAATAAGTTATAAAGTAAAATGGCTCAATAAGTTACTCAAAGTACCTGGAGACAAAATGTGGCTTAATTTGGGAATGTAATCAAGAAGAGGGGTAAACTAGTATAAAGAAACTTGAAGAGCAATTTGGTGGTTTTGAAGTATTCCACCAAAATAAGGGTAAATACAGCATTAAATCTGTCAAAGAAATATTAATGATCTTTATTGTTCATTAACAACAATATTAGATGAGTATTAGCTAAAACTTAAAAATTCATGTAACTAATAATGATAGATGAAAATTACACAACTTGTTTGCTGTTCTAGTCACAAGCAGAAACGCAAGATGTCTATATCATGAGAGAAAGGGATATGATTTAGCTAAAGTCTTGAGTGAAAGTGCTTAACAATTTGTCTCTTTTCCTAATTGTAATGATGATGTGCTAATTTCTAGGCGATGAGCTGGAAGGTGAGCCACTGGCATACCTCTTGGAACGTGATACATCACAGCAGCAGCCACGTGTTTCCACCGTCATGATCGAGCGCCTGCACACCAATGAGAAGATTCGCCACATGACAACAGCTCGCATCGTCACACCTGCACGGGAGGTGCCTGGTGAAGTGATGATTGGCGAGAGCTGCATCTACTTTGTCGCAGACAGTGACTGCTCATCAGCATTGTCAGAGGTTAGGACCATACTTGGTGGACACCTGTGTTCATTTTTCTGCCAGTGTTCTACAGATCTGAGGCAATGACAACAGCTGAAAGACTCGTACTCTTCTCAAAAGGTGTCACATTTATATTAGATTGTATTATTATTCTTAGTCAAAGTACAGTATCTCCTGTTGGTTAATTCCATATTTTTTCTCTTCTCTCTTTACTCATTCTGCCATAAATTGCAATAATGACCCTTGTAGCAGACTCTTTGCTGTGCCCTCGTTTTGATCTTTTATTATATTTACAATATTATTCAGACATTAGACATCCACTGCTGGATAAAGGTGACTTTAGGACTTTTATGTGCATCATCCTCATACCCCTCTCCAACTCCCCCCACCCCTCCCATACCACACCACACCCCAGTTTTGTAATATCATCATTCATCTTCCCTGAGATCATCACCTTTATTTTCTTATCTCTCAGAGTTCAGCAATGGACATCTTGAGTTCAGTTTACATTAGTGACTTGCATGTACCATGAGTCATAACTGTGAACTCTTGCTGTGATGTGGAACAAACCAGTTTTACCAGAATAGTACGCTGTGCCAGTGAAACATGTAGCAGCATGCTGATTGTGTTATGCCACATATTTCTCAAACAGTGATTCATGTTTGACAACATCCAATCCCTCTCCCTCTCTCTCCCCCTCTCTCCCTCTCCCCCTCTCCCCCTCTCCCCCCTCTCCACCCTCTCTCCCCCTATCTCTCTCCCCCCTCTTCCCCCCTCCTTCCCCTCTCTCCCCCTATCTCTCCCCCCCTCTCTCCCGCCCCTCTCTCCCCCCCTCTCTCCTGCCCCTCTCTCCCCCTAGCTCTCACCCCTCTCTCCCGCCCCTCTCTCTCCCCCTCCCTCCCTCTCTCCCGCCCCTCTCTCTCCCCCTCCCTCCCTCTCTCCTGCCCCTCTCTCTCCCCCTCCCTCCCTCTCTCCTGCCCCTCTCTCTCCTCCTCCCTCCCTCTGTCCCGCCCCTCCCCCTCCTTCCCCCTCTCCTTCCCTCCCTCCCCCCTCCTCCTCCTCTCTCCCCCCTCTCTCCCTCTCTCCCTCCCTCTCTCCCTCCCTCCCTCCGTCCTCTCTCTCTCTCTCTCTCTCTCTCTCTCTCTCTCTCTCACACACACACACACACACACACACACACACACACACACACACACACACACACAGACGCCTTTCCCCACAGCTTTGCTCATGTATGCATTCGATACATTTATCAAACTATTGAAATTCCATGATGAAACATCAAAATATAAGGAAAAGATAGATTGATACTTATTGTAAAGATGACATGTTTAGTTGCAAACATCTCAACCAACTCACACACAATTAGCTTTTGGCCACAGCTTCATCAGAAAAAGAAACTCACAAACATTCATTCACATAAGAAAGCACACCTTACACCCGCATGACCACCATGTCCTGTAGCAGAAGAAAGGACTGCTGTACACAATACACAACCGCAAAACAAATCCTGACCTAATCATCTTAGCTGCACGCAAAGGTTCTACCACTGTTGTTATGCATTGTAGTGACTACCTGGTGTAAGGTCTTTGCCAATTTCTGGCTCCTCCATGTATAACCTCTGCCCGAGTGATCCCATCCCAGAAGTCCAACATAACTCTCCAATCCCTGCTTTAAGTCCCTGCTCAAAGCCTTAGGTCCTTCCCAGAACCTCTCTCCTGAATCTATTTCCTCCTCACCCCTATGATATCTTGCACACCCACAGTGTAAGAGTTCCCCAAAATCCATAAATCGAACAATCCTGGATGCCCTGTTGTGGCTGGTTATTGTGCCTTCAGTGAAAGAATTTTTGCCCTCATTGACCAACACATCCAACCAATTGCGCATAATCTAACCTCCCAAGTCAAAAATAGCAACCACTTCCATCATTGACTCTCTACCATCCCCACACCTTTACCTCTCGGATCCCTACTCATCATTGTTGACACCACCTTCCTATATACCAGCATCCCTCAGTCCATGGTCTTATCATTACTGAACTCTACCTTTCCCAATGTCCTCCACACTCCAAACCCACTAACTCGTACCTCATACACCTTACTAACATCATCCCAACTCACTACTATTTCCCATGTGAAGGGAAGATATACAAACAAATCTGCAGCACAGCCACGAGCATCGGCATGCCTTTCTTCTATGCCAGTATGCTTATGGGTCATCTAGAGGAGACGTTCCTAACCTCCCAAAATGCCAAACCCTTAGTCTTTTTGAGGTTCATTGATGATATCTTCATGATCTGGATTTGGGGCAAGACAGCCTATCTTTATTTCTTCACCACTGTAACACTTCCTCCATCCGCTTCATGTGGACCACCTCAATCCAGCATGCCACCTTCCTGGATGTTAACCTAGTCTCCTCTGATGGCTCTATCCACACCTCTGTCCACGTTGAACACACGAACCACCAGGATTAGCAACTTTTGGACAGCTACCATCTCTTCCATGCTTAAAAATCCTTCCCATACGGCTTGGCTGCCTGGGAGTGGTGTATATGCAGTGACAAGAACTCCCTACCCAGTGTTCTGGGGGTATCACCAAGGCCTTCAGTGACAGTCACCACCGCCATTCCTATTCAGCAAACAGATCTCCTTTACCATTTCTCCTTACACCGCCAGTCTTTTCACCATTCCCAAGAACCAGCTACAAAAGAGTGCCCCCTTCATCAACCAAAACCGCTCTGGACTGGAACAACTGAACCACATCCTTTGCCAGGGCTTTGATTATGTATCATTAAGCTCCGAAATGAGGAACATCCAACCCAAGATCCTTTCCACCCCTCCAGCAGTGGTTTTCTGTCACCCACCCAACTTCCACAAAATCCTAGTCCATCCCATTGCCACTCCCAATCCTAGTGCCTTGCCACAAGGATCATACCCCTGTGGAAGACCCAGGTGTGAGATCTACCCAATCCACCCACCCAGCACTTCCTATTCCAGTCCTGTCATGTACGCTTATTCTATCTTGTTAAGAGGCCAAGCCACTAGTGAAAGCAGCCATGTTATAAAGCAGCTGTGTTGCAGTCATTGCACACATATTGGAAGACCACCAACCAGCTGTCCACCAGGACGAATAGCCATCGCCAAACTGTGGCCAAGAACAAAGTAGACCATCCTGTGACACAACATGCAGCTGGACATAACATGCTTGATTTCAAAGGCTGCTTCACTACCCGAGTCATCTGTATCCTCCACTCTACCATCAGGTTTTCTGAACTGCAGAGATGGGAGTTATCCATACAACACGTTCTCTGATCCTGAATTTATTCTGGCCTCAATCTGCAGTAACGTACTGTCTCCACACCCTCCACCCAACAGATTCCACCTGCTCTGCCCTATTGCCTCCTCCCTTTTTTTGTTTCCCACCCTCTTCATGTCCCACACTCTGCCAACACCCTGCCCATCTTTCCCCACTCTTCTCATTTTTGGCTCCCCCCCCCCCCGCCCCCCCACCTGTTTCTTCCCCCATCCCTGCCCCATAGCCTCCAAACACTGTTTCTGTTGGCAGTCTAGTCTCTACACACTCTGTCATACAGCACTCGCTCCCTCCCCCTCCCTTCCTCCACTATCCCCTCCCTTTCCCCGCCTCCTCTAGATTGCTGCTTCCATTTTATTTGGCAGTTGCATTCTGTTCCAAACTGCCAGAGATAGTGGCTGTGTGTGCACAAGGTGTGCTTGCTTATGTGAATGAATGTTTGTGTGTGTTTCTTTTTCTGATGAAGGCTGTGGCTGAAAGCTAATGTGTAAGTGTCTTTAAGTCTGTTTGCAACTTAATGTGTCATCTTCGCGATAAGTAGCAGTATATCCTTTCCTTACAATGTTAATCTTTTGACACATATATTTCAGACATCTCCTCCTTCCTCTCATCGCTCTGCCCACCTCATCGTCCGAACTCTATGTTTCCATCTCCTTCTTACCACTCTGTGTCTCCAACTCCTCCTCATCTCTTTGTCCATCTCCTTTACCCCTCTGAGTGACCACACATCTCCCCCCCCCCCCCCCTATCCATATCTGCATGCCTGCCTGCCTGCCTTCCTTCTGTTCATATCTTACTGCCCCTCTTCCTGTTCCACCTGGCCATTACCCCTTGACCCCTTCCACCTGCTTCCTGCTTATTCCCCCCCCCCTCCCCCCCAGTGTATATCTTTACCTTCCCTGTCCATTCCCACCTTTCCCAACTCCATGCCTAGCGTGTCTGCCCCCCCCCCCCCACCTCCTCTCTCTGACCATCTCCTCTGCTCCCCTGTCTCTGACCATCTCCTCTGCTCCCCTCTCTCTGACCATCTCCTTTGCTCCCCTCTCTCTGACCATCTCCTCCTCTCCCATTTCTCTGTTCAGCTCTATCCACCATCTGTCACTATCCATCTTCTCCCTTCCCATCTCTGCTCAGCGATGCCAATTTGCGGGTGCAGCCCCTGCAGGCATATTGATGCTGTCCAGGCAACATGATTCCTTCTCTCTCTCTCTCTCTCTCTCTCTCTCTCTCTCTCTCTCTCTCCCTCCCTCTCCCTCTCTCTCTCTCTCTCTCTGTCTCCTGTTCCCCACACTTTTTGTCCATCCCGTACACCTCCTTACTGTTCTTTTCCTCCTCCCTCTTTTCTCAGTCCACCTCATCCTCCCCATCTCACCATCCATCTCCTTCCCCCATTTCTTTGCTGAGCTGAGCCTATCTGCACATGTAGCCCTTGCAAAGGTGGCTGATAATGCAGGTTGATACTACTCCCCCACTATGCTCCAAACCAGAGGACCACGATTGACTCTGGCTACAATGCTGCCAATATTAATCTAAACCTGCACCCCATATGTGATGCTAGCTGTCTCCACCAGTTCAGCCAGCCACTGAGAGAATTGAGGATGGACTCAGAGCCAGAACAACAAGCATCATGATGTCCAATGAAAAGAGCCACTATGTGCAACCAGTTGCACACAGTGCATTTGATTGGAACCGACAGAGCCTTCTCGACATCTTGGATGAGACCTACCAGCAAGCATACCAATTGCTCACTGGCAGTCTTTTGTGATCTGCCCACTATTTCTCTGAGAGACTCCATTACCCGTCCAACATTTGAGCTCCCAGTAGCTAGCATACCTGCTCTCTGCACTTCTTCAGAATGGGCAAGAAAATCGGCCACTGGCTTAGCAGGAAAGGCATTACAGGCTGTCTCAGATGCATCTTCTCATACCTTTTGCTAATGTGTAATAAGCCAGCCATGTGGCTGAACATAGTTTTATGAAAAACACTAGGCACCAGTAGCTTTGAAATTTGGACAGTATAAGTTATTAGCTTGATGCTGCTATTTTGACAACAAATCCACACAATATTCCTGTTGGTCAACTTGCAAACTAAGATTTAAGTTCTTCAGAAGTCTGCTTGAAAATACACAAGGTTTTCTGATAGATAACTGCTAATTTGTATTTACTGAAAATTTTCTCAGTGTTATATTATTTTGGACAAATAAATAAATATTTTTCTATCCTGTACATACCTTCTCAATATTTTACTTCAGTGAATGTGCATTATTTTTTTACAAACTTCAGAAATATCATGGGCAGTATGTTGGAGTGGTTGAACTCTTATTTAACTCAGAGGAAACAAAGGGTGGTTATAACTGCAAATGAAGCAATTATTTCTCGGACTGGAAGACAGTTTGCGAAGGGGTGCCACAAGCTACAACAGTGGTCTGCATCTGTTTCTGCCGTATGTAATGACTTGCCATTAAATATAGATGTTCATCCAGACTTTGTTGCAAATGACAGCTCAGTGCTCATTGAAAATGATATCCTAAAAATAAATCACAGATAGTTTACAAAATATTGCAGAAGACCTGGAATCCTGGTGTCATCAAAACTGAGTGAAACAGAATGTAACGAAACTGATATAATCCAGTTTAGAGCTATTTCATCAGAAATTGTTGGAGTAAAAAAACTTGTAATGATCAGGGAATGACTGAATTAAGCCATATGAAGTTTTATAGGCTTAAATCTAGACAAAAGGCACATGTAGACTTCTTAGTAAATAAACTGAAGAGGCTAGAATTTGTAATGTGTGTTGTATTTAGTACCATTAAAATGTGCACAAGAAAGGTAGTGTACCATGTCTACTTCAGAATCAACCAACAACACTAGACTTTTAATGCTTTAAAATGAAATCATCAGAAATGTGTGTGGCCCAGCAAAGAGATTCGTGTCTTCCACTATTTAAATATTTAAAAATACTAAACATTCTTTCTCTATATGTTTATGAAATTTTGATTTTCCTCTGAGATAACCACCATACACTTGAAAGTCATCATTTCAAGAAGTACTCATCACAAAGATACTTTCAAATGTCCACCATACAGATTAAAACTTTATGCCCAGTCACAGCTATCTATGTGAGTAAAGATTTATTATAAACTAAAAGGCAGAGATATATGTAACATGGATCTTGGCTCACCAAAACAATGCTTGGTTAACCTTTCAATAGATATTACTGCTACTGTTGATAGAAGAATTACTGGAAGAGAATGTAACAGTTTCACCAAAAAGTTACATGTATTTTTAATTTAATAATGATATTGTAGAGGATTTGCACATTGTATGTTTTGAGGTAAATTACTTTTACATTTTATTAATATTAAATTTTGTGTATGAGCAGCTATATTTTTATTCTGTAGTAACATTTTGTAATCATTTTGCAATTAATGTATTGCCTTAAAATTAGTTTCTGTGAACAAACTATCAACATGAAGCAGAAATTTAGCATGGCAGAAATTTAGATGTGTAATTGAGAGATAAGATTTCACCCACTGCTTGTGAAATTGTCATTGATCCTCATTTGTTTTCATCTAAACTTGTAAAATGTTTGTAACACCTATAATTAAAATCATCGGGACTAACTCAAAGTTTTCTTGTATTCCAGTGGCAGCTATCGCCTGATGAAGTCGATCTCTCTTCGACAGCATGGAACTTCGAAGACGTGTGTGAAATCCACAATCGGAGATACCAGCTACAAGAGAGAGCATTGGAGATTTTCCTTTTGAATGGAAGAACATATCTTGTTGCTTTTCAGTCTTCCAAGGTTAGTGTGCACCTTTGCTATCTTGATAGCTTCCAGGTTTCCCTGCTTTTGCCACACCAAATATTACTTTGCACATGTGATAACTGTGTCCTGCTATGTACTCATAAACTCTCCTCACTCAACGTAACATAGCACATTTTGAACGTAGGTATGTAAGCATGGAGATGTAGGCAAGGGATTATTGCGTCATTCATATTTGTTATTCTTTACAAATACCGGTAGAAATCCATCAGAGAATGAATAATGTGTATGGGGCAGCATGTCTGTTGAAAACCATCACTGTAGATGAAGGGTGCTGCTGCTTTGTGATAATGCATGTTCTCATATTGCAAATTTGTAATGCAGAAGTTACACCAACTCAAGTGGGAGATGCTCAGGCATCTGTCCTATAGTCTTGATCTCTCCCCATGCAATTATCATGCATTAGGTCCTTTAAAAAAGGCCATGAAGTGTTGTTGATTCCTGTCGGATGCGGATGTGCGGCAGGGAATGGTTTTTTACCAAACAGGCGTCTTTGCTTTATTGCTCACCGTGATTGGTATACTGATTCTAGACTGTATGGCCTTTGAACAGAACTTTTGGATCACCCCTTGTATAGAAATTAATAGTTCATTTACGTTTTTCCAACCACAATACCAAACCTTTTTCTGCACTTGATAAGATAGAATCACCAAATGACTTTCCTCTATGAGATCACTTATATTTTGATCTTGTTAAATGTTGTTCTATGTACTTCTTATAACTACCCGCACCTGTGATTATAACAACAGGGTGTATACTCCCCAGGGCAGCTGCTGGGGAAAATGTGGGAATTTTTTAGAATTTCAGAAACTTTTCAGAATTCTGGGAATTTTTCATTGTGTTAGGTTTTTCAGTTAATTTTTGTAATTTTGACTGGTAAGAACTGATATGCTAACAAAGAATTTCACTTTAGCCTGCTTTTTCAGAATAATACTGCAGCAATAAAACATAAATGAGAGAATAACACCAAAATAAAACTTTAGTTACAAAGAAAATGTCCCATTTATAACAACCATACACAGTGCACACAAAAGTGTTCGCGGACAGCAAAATGTGTCAAAGGCTTTAGGACAAAGACCTTGCAATACTTCATAACAATAAATTGCTTTTGATGAGCATGACATCGCAACTGTTTACATTTGAAGGGTGCTGTGGAAAAGGGGCACATGCCAACAGAATATGTTGTGTCAGGAAATGGGAATTAAGGAATTATGATTTTGTATAGTAATGTGACCTCCTGCTGTTGTTAAAGTTACTAGATAGTGTTTTGCAAATACTATTAAATATTAGGCCACTTTATTACAATTTAAAGTACAGAAAATGAAATCCTTGACATGTAGGCACTTTGCATAGCACGTCATTAATAATGAAACTCCCCATCAATGTTTTCCTGTTCCATTGTATCGTCACTACCATCACTTATCAGTGACTGATAAAAACTTGAATATATTGTAGGCACAAATTGCAGTAAACTTTGAAGGTCTTTGAACTTTGCTGCCTTAATTTGATGTCCATTTGGATACTTGGAACTAACTGGCAATCTGCAAGCTTCGTAAATTGTCCACGACACTTCTGTAAACTAACTCGCTCAGGTTTCTCAGTTTGATTGAGTGAATATTTGACATATACAGAATGTTCACCACTCACTAATCTAAACAGCATTGAGTTTCTGATGTCTGCAGGCTTTTTGTCAACAGTAAAATTATGTTTGACGATACTGTTCATTTTATACGACAAAGACACAAAGTTGTCTTTCTTCATTTCAACCACAATGAATGGGTTCTTTTGTTTGCTCTTTCTTATAAGTTCAACCCATTTTGCTGGAGTGTACACAGCCTGTGTCTTTCTTTTCAGCTTCTCAGTAACTCCAAAAACCCTGTCACATGGCAGGAACACGTGACCAGGGAGGAGAAATTTGTGCTCAACAACATCAAAACTCTTTGTATCTTGGAGGTACAACCACAGACACAGGATAACATAGTTTTATGGTGCCCAACACACGAATCACAATAAATGATGAGCCTTCAATGACATTCTTCCTTCACCATGTCTAAAGCCTTTTAAAACACAGCTAGCTACTTCTTTGGCCCCCCTAGATGCAACATTCTCGGACCGACACACATCGCTGCCTTCTCATCACTACAACGGTGAATACGGAAATTATATGTCCAAAGTTGTCTCATATAAAAACTATTTCCGTCGAAACATATGGTGTTGGCAGTGCTTGTTGTCAGCCCATGTACAAAAAAGTGCATCACTACCATCCTGTTTTGACTCATTTGAGTCATTTTTCAGAGCACTCCATTCAGCTTCAGGTTTCTCAAGGTGTAGTTTGATGTCTGTGGATTCGGTGTTATTACGTGCCTTAGCAGAATCACAAGTATGACATTTATCACTTGATGGCAATTTAAAACCAGTATTATATTCCGTGGTGAAAATGGTTTCGTACACATGTGTTTCACTGGGACTTCATGTGTATTTTTAACATCTCCACAGTACAAGTGGTACATTCCAGCAATCGAGTGAATAGAGGTTATATAGGACTTGTTTGGATTCTGCATTCTACTATAATGTGATGTGTATCTTGGAAACATTTCAATGTGATTTCTAACCTTATTTCTTCTCTCGTTATCAATGGCATGAGGTCTGTTAGAGTCTTGCCTCTTCTATCCTGTCTAGGTATATGTACAGATACATGTGCTGTAGATTCATGACTCTTGGCATCACATTCTTCATTGCTACGGACAATCTTTTTAACAGAAATGGCATAAACAGCTAAAAATGCAGTCCTACACTCTTCAACCTCAGTAACTGGAGTGTCACCAATAAAATACCTGAAAGAAACCTTCCTCTGGCTTACTGTTGGATCCTTCCTCTTCTTTGGATACACTTTTTTGCACTTATTAGACCACATTAATCCAAATAAATAAGCATTTTGCATATTATAATCTCCCAACCAATAAAACTCAATAACTGTTGCCTCATTCTGTTCTTCATTCAGTGTTGAGTATTTGCAGAAACTAGTTTTGCAGCATGTATCACTGGCACTATGAAACACTTTCTCGGGCACAATCTTGTTTTTTGGAATTTATATTCTTTTACATTGTTTCTTAACCTCTTCCTTTCATTATCTTTCCACTCATTTCCTTTAGGTGTTTTTTTTTTTTTTTACAAGTACTGTTGCATTTTCTTCATGAGTAACATTAATAGCAACACCTATTGCCACCGTCTTGGAAACACATGAAAAACATTTGTAAAATGCTTTCTGATTGGCTTTCTGAAACCAAGTCAACCAATGAGATGAATCGACTCATGAGACACAGAGATACTGTTGTTATGAGCCTCTTTTCCACTGAGTATATGCCAATCCTGAATAACAACAAATATAATATGCTCTCTTTAAAGGAAGAGGCACATGCCACTGTGCTAGAAGTTCTCCTCTGTGATACTAGATGGCTACGTCTGTCTTCCTGTACCAAAATCACAAAATCACTGTGCAGATGGCATGTGCCCCTTTTCTACTGGGCCCCTCATTTCTAACAGATCACTGGAAAATATTGTGAAGGGTTGTTTGAGAAGCATTACTTTCAAAGTAAATTCCCTTTCCTGCACGATGAATTATTTTGTGTGTCAGAATGTGCAGAGAATTTCTTAAATCATAACACTTAGAGGACTAGCCACATAGAAAATTTTTGGGCCTAGAAGACCCAGCACATTTGTGTTTGATGTATCTTAGATGGTAACACATGCTAAAGAAGACCAGTCCGCAAGGTTAGTTTTTCATACTTACTTTAGATCTTTCATAGATTACAAATTATGCAATAGTGATGGCAAAAAGTATAATTATCCAAAGTGTTGAGGTTAGTTCTTGAGCAATTTCACACATAATTGGCTTTTCTGTGGGAATGTCAAATCACTAGACAGGACATGTATTCAGCCAGGTGATTACAAAATTTTTGGTGCACACCAGTGAAATTTATAATCACGCTTGTCAGAAATATTTAGCTGCTGTCATTTAAGCAGTGCTCTTGGGATTCGGCTTAACCACACCCTTGGGGAAAAAAAGCAAAAAAATGTTTGACAACCAATATTATATGTGAAAGCTTAGTTTTTATTGTAGCTATACTGAATGTATATTAATTTAATCATCAACTTTTCGTATTTGTGGGTTTGTGCTATTTAAGAGTGATATTGCTATTGGCTGGCTATGTCACGTGACGTATAATCTGAATATCTGCTATCATTGGCTGGTGAGGTCACATGACATGAGCTACGACTGGTTGACAAAAGCATATCATGCAGGGCAATCTCGACTTCATTGTTTTTGAAGCTATTGTGCTGTATTAGATGGAATTCTTATTCATAATTCTGTAATATGAAAACATGCAGTGTGCATGTTGCTGTGCATTAAAGATCTTTTCAAAAAGTGTTGTTTTTTGCTGAGTTTTGTTTCCTGATGTGCTAGGAAGTTCCTTGCTGGTTGTAAAACTTTTACTATTCAAAGGATTGACAAGTTTTACAGCTAAAAGGGGAAGTATATTTTCACTTAACATAGATAAAACATATTTTCACATGGGGTATAGTGTATTTCCACCCAGGAAAAAGTGTTCTTTAAACTGGAATATCCACAAACTTTTTTCCCTGTAATATACATCCAGAATAATGAGAATCTAATAACTGAAGAGCCGACTTTTTTGTGAGCTGGATGACCAATACTTTTTTAAAAAATCTTCTTGGAATTCAGTCCACAATGTGAAGCCTTCCAAATGAGATGTTTCCCAGTTGTCAGGATCCCCTTGTATATAGCTCGGAACAACATTTGCTTTTTTGTGTCATCCCAACACTTTGATAATGGTTTTGAAAATAATCTAAAAAAATCCTCTTTCCAATTTAAATTTTGGTAGTTATTTATTTTAATTTGTCCCTGATTCCAAACAAATGTTTCTAATAATTCTATCGGGGCCTCATGACTCTCATTATATTTCTTGGGTTTAATATTTTCCTCGGTTTTGAACACTTCTTTCTTCAATCAGTTTTTTATCCAATTGCAAAGGGCAGTGGCACAATTTCACAATAATTCTTCGAGTAAAATAGTATATTCTTCTCAAGTATTTTGATTCAGTAATTGTTCTTATCACTTTTTGTCCAATGCTTCTTTCTTTGTCAATATGATTTCTTACATATTAATATAATAGAGGGAAACATTCCACGTGGGAAAAATTTATCAAAAAACAAAGATGATGTGACTTACCAAACAAAAGCGCTGGCAGGTTGAAAGACACACAAACACAAACATACACACAAAATTCAAGCTTTCGCAACAAACTGTTGCCTCATCAGGAAAGAGGGAAGGAGAGGGAAAGACGAAAGGATGTGGGTTTTACGGGAGAGGGTAGGGTAAGGAGTCATTCCAATCCCGGGAGTGGAAAGACTTACCTTAGGGGGAAAAAAAGACGGGTATACACCCGCGCGCACACACACACACACACACACACACACACACACACACACACACACACACACACACACACACACACACATATCCATCCACACATATACAGACACAAGCCAAGGGCTTGTGTCTGTGTTTGTTTGTGTGTCTTTCGACCTGCCAGCGCTTTCGTTTGGTAAGTCACATCATCTTTGTTTTTTGATAAATTTTTCCCACGTGGAATGTTTCCCTGTATTATATTAATATCATTAATTTGAACCCAACAATTACGTTTGTTATTGTCACTGTTGCATTTCGAAATCTTTCCTGTCGTCTTATTTTCTCTTTGTGTTTTTGCCAGTAGTCTCACTTTGTATTCACCTTCTCCTTTTTACCGTAATCTGCTATACAATTTTATCCCGCCTATATATACTCAATAATACGTAACCCACTTCCAAACCATAACCAAAAAATTTTTTTTGCCGCTTTCAACGCTACCGCTGCTATAAAATCCACCGTTTCTAGTTCACAAACAGTTCCTTTCACCTTTTGAACAACCATTTTGGCTATTTCTAATAACTTATAACTTTCGCTTTATTTCCATTTCCGTTTTTCCCACATCACTGATAATTTTTAGCCGCTTCCCACAGGTTTTAATGTCATTATTTCTTCATCAGACAATTGTTAGCCTCATTTTCATAATCTACCATCACAAAACCACTCCTTTTAATACATTACACGCAGTTTTTTCGAAATTTTCCCGAATTTCTCCGTCCTTTAACGTGTTTTGGCGGCAACACAACCACCTAACCTTTGTGCACATCGTTGTCTACCAACCCAAGTCCAACATAGCCCAGCTGTAACCAACACCTTTTCACCTTTTTCACACCAGATCTCCAGTTACTTTCCAGTTCACCTTTATCTCTCCCCATATATTTTTATTTTCATTTTCATTTCAGCCTCATGGTACACTTTCCACCTTCTAATACCATGTCACCCTCACAACACCCCCACAACGACCCCATTAAGTTTTATTTACATTCCCTCCGCAAACATGCCTTCGCCCAAGCCAGATTACGCTCCCGTATTCTATTGTCTCAGGCTTGTCTAACATTTGGCATCATCCCCAAAGGCCTCACACTTAAAGTTCCCATCTCTGGCTGCAACCCTTCCTTTCATCAGTCCCTATACCAGTTCCAAACTGAACAATCCATTGCCCTCCCCCACCTAATCCTTCACCTACACATCAACTTAGCCAATGAACACACCCGTCAACTCCTATCCTTAATAAAAGTCCTTAATCTTTCCTCTCCCACATCCACACCGGCTGTTCAGAGCATCCTCCTACAGGCCAACCGTAAATTAGAACAGCATGCCACCCTCCACCTAAAAAAACTATTCAATCTCCTGGTTTCCCACCTCCGGAAAGGCAACTCACTCACCCTTCACAACCTTTCCAGCAAACCTCAACCTCCTCTCATTGCACACAAACCCAGTCTCTCCCATCTACTCAATCTCCCACTTCCAGCTCCACTCCCTCCAAAACCTCAAAATTCCAATCAACACAATCTGGAACCACAACACCCTAATTCATTAGTTAACCTTTCCTCCAAACCTCTCTCCCAATCCGAAACCTTTGTCCTATCCAAAGGCCTCACCTTCAGCCCCACTCCCAGATTCAACCAAACAGCCCTCGTCAAAGATTTACTGTCCTGCTCTCGTACTCTCTGCTGGAAATATCACTTTGCCACGAAGAAAAATGATCCTAATCCTACTCCCAATGATCCAACTCCCCAGGACACTATCCAAATTGAACCCTGCCTGGAACAGTTCTGTCCTCTGTCGCAGCGGGACCCACCTCTTCTTCCTCAAAATCACCCTCTCCAAACCTTCCAGGAATTTCTGACTTCCAGCCTTGCATCTCAATCCTTCTTAAAAAACCTTAATCCTACTCCCAACATCACCACTGCTGAAGCCCAGGCTATCCGTGATCTGAAGGCTGACCGATCCATCGTCATTCTTCCGGCGGACAAGGGTTCGATGACCGTGGTACTTGATCGTCGGGAGTATGTGGCTGAGGGACTGCGTCAGCTTTCAGACAACACCACATACAAAGTTTGCCAAGGTAATCCCATTCCCGATGTCGAGGCGGAGCTTCAAGGAATCCTCAGAACCTTAGGCCCCCTACAAAACCTTTCACCTGACTCCATCAACCTCCTGACCCCACCGACACCCTGCACCCCTACCTTCTACCTTCTTCCTAAAATTCACAAACCCAATCATCCCGGCCGCCCCATTGTAGCTGGTTACCAAGCCCCCACAGAACGTATCTCTGCCTACGTAGATCAACACCTTCAACCCATTACATGCAGTCTCCCATCCTTCATCAAAGACACCAACTACTTTCTCGAACGCCTGGAATCCTTACCCAATCTGTTACCCCCGGAAACCATCCTTGTAACCATTGATGCCACTTCCTTATACACAAATATTCCGCACGTCCAGGGCCTCGCTGCGATGGAGCATTTCCTTTCACGCCGATCACCTGCCATCCTACCTAAAACCTCTTTCCTCATTACCTTAGCCAGCTTCATCCTGACCCACAACTTCTTCACTTTTGAAGGCCAGACATACCAACAATTAAAGGGAACAGCCATGGGAACCAGGATGGCCCCCTCGTACGCCAACCTATTCATGGGTCGCCTAGACGAAGCCTTCTTGGTTACCCAGGCCTGCCAACCCAAAGTTTAGTACAGATTTATTGATGACATCTTCATGATCTGGACTCACAGTGAAGAAGAACTCCAGAATTTCCTCTCCAGCCTCAACTCCTTTGGTTCCATCAGATTCACCTGATCCTACTCCAAATCCCACGCCACTTTCCTTGACGTTGACCTCCATCTGTCCAATGGCCAGCTTCACACGTCCGTCCACATCAAACCCACCAACAAGCAACAGTACCTGCATTATGACAGCTGCCACCCATTCCACATCAAATGGTCCCTTCCCTACAGCCTAGGTCTTTGTGGCAAACGAATCTGCTCCAGTCCGGAATCCCTGAACCATTACACCAACAACCTGACAACAGCTTTCGCATCCCGTAACTACCCTCCTGACCTGGTACAGAAGCAAATAACCAGAGCCACTTCCTCATCCCCTCAAACCCAGAACCTCCCACAGAAGAACCACAAAAGTGCCCCACTTGTGACAGGATACTTTCCGGGACTGGACCAGACTCTGAATGTGGCTCTCCAGCAGGGATACGACTTCCTCAAATCCTGCCCTGATATGAGATCTATCCTTCATGAAATCCTCCCCACTCCACCAAGAGTGTCTTTCCGCCGTCCACCTAACCTTCGTAACCTGTTAGTTCATCCCTATGAAATCCCCAAACCACCTTCCCTACCCTCTGGCTCCTATCCTTGTAACCGCCCCCGGTGTAAAACCTGTCCCATGCACCCTCCCACCACCACCTACTCCAGTCCTGTAACCCGGAAGGTGTACACAATCAAAGGCAGAGCCACGTGTGAAAGCACCCACGTGATTTACCAACTGACCTGCCTACACTGTGATGCATTCTATGTGGGAATGACCAGCAACAAACTGTCCATTCGCATGAATGGACACAGGCAGACAGTGTTTGTTGGTAATGAGGATCACCCTGTGGCTAAACATGCCTTGGTGCACGGCCAGCACATCTTGGCACAGTGTTACACCGTCCGGGTTATCTGGATACTTCCTACCAACACCAGCCTATCCGAACTCCGGAGATGGGAACTTGCTCTTCAATATATCCTCTCTTCCCGTTACCCACCAGGCCTCAATCTCCGCTAATTTCAAGTTGCCGCCACTCATACCTCACCTGTCATTCAACATTTTTTACTTTTTTTTATAAATTGGCTTGTGTCTGTATATGTGTGGATGGATATGTGTGTGTGTGCGAGTGTATACCCGTCCTTTTTTCCCCCTAAGGTAAGTCTTTCCGCTCCCGGGATTGGAATGACTCCTTACCCTCTCCCTTAAAACCCACATACTTTCGTCTTTCCCTCTTCTTCCCTCTTTCCTGATGAGGCAACAGTTTGTTGCGAAAGCTTGAATTTCGTGTGTATGTTTGTGTTTGTTTGTGTGTCTTTCGACCTGCCAGTGCTTTCGTTTGGTAAGTCACATCATCTTTGATTTCTTACATATTTTGAGTGTCTGTTACATTTCCATCAATAAGTGAATCTGCATCCCACACTAGGGTTCCACAAATGTGGTAGTCCATTGGACATACTATTGCTTCTACCTTTTTATTTTTTTGACTGTGGCACTTTTATGGTTATGTCTGACTCATATCCAGCTACCCTTCTGTAGATGTTGACTTAAGCTATACCGCAGTTATAATGTTAAATAATGCAAGAAATCCATCTTGAGTTCATAACCCATCTATCGATTCTTCAATCAGATGTTGTCATTAAAATAAGACTTCTTGTCACTATTAACATTCAGTGCTACAGTGCAACAAAGAATGTCAAGTGAATCTTGGAAGAACATTTCATTTATTTTCTAACACAGGGCAAACTTAATTGGTAAAAGTCTATATTTATCTTCTTAATGGCTTCTGCACCCCTTCAAAGCAGCTCGTCAATCCCCAGAAATTACATTTTGCATCCAAGCAGGTATGTCCTTTAAGCTGTCGCAATTGCTGTCACATCTTGAGGATGCACATTGTCCCGCATTATGACTCGTCACATGCAAATAAAAATAATAGTCTCTCACAATATCTGTGCTCTTACTTATGACAGGTTGTTTTATAGTTTTCATTTATGAGTATTATGCATTTTCATTTACGGCTATCATTCTTTGGTAAAAAGATGGGATACACGTCACTTCTTTGGAGTGATAAGTATCACTACACAAGAGCTAGAAAAGACTTTGAGTATACACCGAAGATTTGTATACATTTTCTATAAGATATCATAAATTGCTGTAAAAATTTTTTAATCACAGTTGCACTTATTAAATAGATCAGCACCTCAGTGATAGTTACGGAGCTGGGAGTGATAAATGATTATTGGAAAAGCAACTTCATTCATAGATTACCATACAAATCGTGACTTAAGTTTCACTGTGTGCGAAGTATGATGCCAGGCTGTAAAAAAACAGTTAATCAAGCAGTGGTGATTATGTTTACATTATTCCACTTTAACTAAGCTTCCATAAATTTATGTAGTAATGGTGTTAATTATACTTGCATAAAACATAACGAATTAATAGTCACAGTGAGAGGAAAATAAAAGTTGCAATAAGTAGCATTTATATACAGAATACAATGTGAATCTGCTTGTTTACTAAAAAATGTGTATCATGATCTTAAACTAATTCGTCCTGATCTATTACATTACAACACACACACACACACACACACAACCCCTCACTTTGTTTCTCCTCCATTACCTCTGTCACAATCTGTTTTATGATTTTGTTCATAGCTGTAATTCACCATATACAGAATATTACAACAACGATTAAAAGTCAGTCATCAGCTGCACAAGAAAACTTGTTTCAACAGTTTAAACTTTCATGACAGTTTAAACTGTTGAAACTGGTAAAGTAAACCAAATGAAGGTTTTCTTTTGCAGCTGATGAGTGACTTGTAATCTTTGTTGAAACAATCTCTTGTGTTCATCTCTCCCTCTATTTTCAGTCTGTTCCTTTCATTGTCTCTGACCTCTTAAATTTCTAACTTTCCTAGCTTTAATATTTTATTGTTATTCACATTTTGTCTGTTACTAGCCTTTCATTGTTATTTTTCATCTTTCACTGTCTTGCCTCACATCATTCAAGAGCCTTGGCAAGTTTTCTACTTACTCTTGTTTATTCTTATTTTATTTGACCCATAATTATCTCTTCAGTATTACAGAGAAATTCCTAATTTCAAAAATCTTACATTTCAGCAACCTTTGTTGTGTGTATTAAACACATGGATGTGGCTATGAAGTAAAAACATCAAACTCTGTGATGAAGTTGTGTGTTCTGTTACAGGAGCGTGATGCATTTGCAAATGAGCTCGCCCAGTGCAGACTGCCAAATCGTCTAGCGGCAGACAGCTTGAGTGATGCAGTTCATCTGTGGAGAGAGGGTCTACTTACAAACTGGGAGTATTTGTCACAGTTGAACAAAATGGCTGGGCGTTCCTACAATGACCTAATGCAGTACCCTGTGTTGCCATTTGTTCTTGCCGATTACACGAGCAATGTTCTCGATCTGAAAAGTCCTCGCTCGTACAGGTATGTTTTTATATATATGCAAATGGCATAAATAGAGCGCACACAATAACATTATTATTATCACTGTCTCTGTCATTACTGTTTTCATTAGTTCGGTAATTTGCTGATAGTCAGTGCTAGTCGCAAACGTGGCAAGTTCAGGTATAGAGCAAGCTTTCTGTGTGTTGGAGTTCGACAAAGACAAGTGTGTACAGCTGTTCAACTGATGTTTAGAACCAAGTACAGTAAGAAGCCACCAACAAGGAAGGCCATTTACCACTGGTACAGCAAATTCGTTACGCCAGGTTGCTTGTGCCCAGCAAAGAGAAGCGGATGTCCCAGTGTGAGTTAAGTGAATTTGAAGTGTGTACGAGAGACTTTCATAAGGAGTCCAGAGAAACCGGTGCGTCGTGCATCCTGTGAACTCAAAATGGTTACAGTGACAGTGTGGAAAGTCCTGTGACAGAAGCTGTCTATAAAACCATTCAAATTGGAGCTAGTGCAGGAGCTCAATGATGATGCCAAAGTCAAGTGTTTTGAGTTTTGTTCGCAGTTGCAACAATTGAATGAGCATGGGAATGGCACTGTTGATTGCTTAATTTTTAGCGGCGAAGCCACTTTTCGCACTAATGGGAAAGTGAACAGGCATAATTGTCGAATCTGGGGTACAAAGCATCCACATGAATACGTTGAATTTGAACATGTTTCTCCAAAGGTAAATGTTTTTTGTGCCTTGTCCCGTTGAAAACTGTACAGGCCATTCTTCTTCACCGGCAGCACTGTCACTGGATATTCCTACTTGGACATCTACATCTACATCTACATCCATACTCCGCAAGCCACCTGACGGTGTGTGGCGGAGGGTACCCTGAGTACCTCTATCGGTTCTGCCTTCTATTCCAGTCTCGTATTGTTCGTGGAAAGAAGGATTGTCTGTATTCTTCTGTGTGGGCTCTAATCTCTCTGATTTTATCCTCATGGTCTCTTCGCGAGATATACGTAGGAGGGAGCAATATACTGCTGGACTCTTCAGTGAAGGTATGTCCTCGAAACTTTAACAAAAGCCCGTACCGAGCTACTGAGCATCTCTCCTACAGAGTCTTCCACTGGAGTTTATCTATCATCTCTGTCACGCATTCGCGATTACTAAATGATCGTACAGCTAAGGCTGATGACTCAAATGCAGTCAGACTCTCTGTTCATCTTTCAGCAGGAGGGGCTCCAACCCATTTTCATCATGAAGTTCATGGGTACCTGAACATGGAGCTGCTGCATCAATGGACCAGTCATGCTACAGAAGGGGAAGCTGTTTCATGAAATGGCCTCCCCAGTCATCAGATCTCACTCCATGTGACTTTTTTTCTATGGGGACACATTAAAGATATGGTGTATGTACCGCCTCTACCACATGATGTAGCAGAGCTCTCGGAGAGAATACGGGAAGTGACTGCCACAGTCAACGATGCCATACTGGGACGGGTATGGCAAGAATTCGATTACGGTATTGATGTCTGCTGGGTCAGCCATGGTTTGCATATCAAATGTTTGTAAAAAAAAAAAAAAACTTTTAGAGTTTCTCTTCAAAATGCAATATGTATGACATCTGTACAATGTTTAGTGCTTGTGCAATTAATTTAAAGTGTTCCTGGCTTTATATACGTACGTCCTGTATTATTGAACCTTCGGACGATCGGCAAATGTAGAACTAGATTCTGAAGTTCGTATCGTGTTGTGCCCACAATTCTTGCTATTTTAAAAGAGATAATGTGATATACTCTGACTACATCTGCCCATGATCGGCAGCTGTAGTTAAGGATTACATTGGTGTTGAAAACACTCAAGTAAGTTGAACATTGTTGGAAATGGTGGACTTTGTATTTGAGAGGGGCTGGATTCAAATCCCCTTCCAACTTTCCAATTTAGATTTTCATTTGGAACAAATGCAGTGAGTGCACCTTTACAAAGGTAACAGTTGACCATGTGTATGGTGAAGAAGTTATCATCGTCTGAATGATTCTACGTGTAGCAGATTGGACATCAACTTTACAGATCAAGTGAACAGGATGACAGCAGCACTCCTCAGTGTCCATGTTCTACTGTGTCTGGAAGCCAACATCTGTACTCTGCAAATTACTGTGAAGTGGATGGTGGAGGATACTTCCCACATTAATACGTATTGGAGTTTCTTCATGTTCAGTTTGTGCATTGAGTGCGGGGAATGCCATTGGTCAAATATCTCTGTGTGCGCTATAAACATTCGCTGTAGCATTCGCAGCAAAGTGCCAGACTTTGAAGCTCTCATGAAAAGCAGTGAAACTCACATGATACTAGGCACAGAAAGCTGGTTGAAACCTGAAATTGATAGCAGTGAGATTTTGGGGGAGAATTTAAGTGTATATCAAAAGGATAGGCAATTCTGAAATGGAGGTGGTGTATTTGTCGCACTAGACAAGAACTCGAATCCGAGGTAGCAATTGAATCTGCGTGTGAGATTACATGGGCAAGACTTGGTATCAGGGGTGGGCATAAAATGATTATTGGATCCTTCTACCATCCACCAGGTTCATGCCCCGATGTATCTGAAAACTTCAGATAAAACCTCAGTTCAGTTGTACAAAAGTTCCTCAATCGTACTGTAATTGTTGGTGGAGACTTTAATCACCAACAATCAATTGGGAAAATTAAAGTTTCATTAGTGGTGGGCCTGATAAAACATCCCATGAAACTTTATCAAATGCCTTCCCTGAAAACTACCTCGAACAGATAGTTAGGAACCCAACTCATAATGGAAATATATTGGATCTAATGGCAACAAATAGACCTGATCTCTTTGAGGATGTCCACATTGAAACTGGTATCAGTGTCCATGACACAACTGTTACAACAATGATTACCAAAGTATAAAGGGCAACTAAAACAAGCAGAAAGGTATATATTTTCAGTAAACTAGATAAAAAATCAGTAGTGCCATATCTCAGTGAGGAACTTGAAACTTTCAGAATAGGGCAGGAACTTGCAGAGGAACTATGGCTTGAGTTTATAAAAAAATGTTCAAATGGCTCTGAGCACTATGGGACTTAACATCTGAGGTCATCAGTCCCCTAGAACTTAGAACTACTTAAACCTAACTAACCTAAGGAAATCACACACATCCATGCCCAAGGCATGATTCCAACCTGCGACCATAGCGGTCGTGCGGCTCCAGACTGAAGCGCCTAGAACCACTCGGCCACACCGGCCGCCTTGAGTTTATAAGAATGGTTCAGCATGCTCTGGATAGGAGTGTACCCTGTAGAACAGTTCATAATGGGAGGGACCATCCATGTTATGCAGTCAATGTAAAGAAACTTCTAAAGAATTATAATAGATGTAAAACAAAGCATAGGACTATAGACAAAGAGATGCTGAATGAAACGCGTTTGGTTGTCAAGCATGCAATGCATGATGTCTTCAGTGACTACCGTAGCAGAATATTGTCAAGTGAACTTTTACAAAACCCAAAGAAATTCGTTGTATGTAAAGGCTGTTAGTGGAACCAAAGTTAGTGTCAAGTCCATAGTGAAGGAGACAGAGACACAAATTGAGGGTAGCAGAGCAAAAGCTGAAATGCTTACTTCTGTTTTAAAATGTTCCTTTAAAAAGAAAACCCAGGAAAACTGCCCCAATTTAATCCTCGTACCGGTGCAAAGATGAATGAAATAAGTATTATTATCAGTGGTGTTGAGAAACAGTTGAAATCATCAAAATTGAAGAAGCCTCCAGGTCCTGATGGAATCCTTTTCAGATTCTATGCTGAATTTGCAGCTGAGTTAGCCCCTCTTCTAACTATAAACTGTCATAGATCTCTTGACCAAAAAACCTTGCCTAGTTCTTGGAAAAAATCACAAGTCACACCTCTCTACAAAAAGGTAATAAAATTGATCACATAACTACCGTCCAGTATCCTTGACTTCAGTTTGTTATAGAATCTTAGAACACACTTTGAGATCAAACAGTGATGACGTATCTTGAACAGAATGACGTTCTCAATGCTAACCAGCCCATGGATTTCTAAAACATCAGTCATGTGAAACCCAACTCGCACTTTTCTCACATGACATACTACAAGCTTTGCACCAAGGCATCCAGGTAGATGCAGTATTTCTTGATTTCCAAAAAGCATTTGACTCAGTACCTCACCTACTCTGGTTGTCGAAAGTATGATCACATGGATTACCAAGGGAAATTAGTGACTGGATTGAGAACTTTTTGGTAGGAAGGTCACAGTATGTTATGGATGGAGAATCATTGTCAGATGTAGAAGTAACTTTGGATGTGCCCCAGGGAAGTGTGTTGGGACTCTTGCTGTTCATATTGTATATTAATGACCTTGCAGACAATATTAATAGTAAAATCAGGATTTTTTGCGAATGATAGAGTTACCTATAACAAATAACTATCTGAAAGAAGCTGCACAAATATTCAGCTAGATCTTAATAAGATTTCAATGTGGTGCAGAGAGTGGCAACTTGCCCTGAATGTTCAGAAACGTAAAATTTTGCATTTCACAAAAAAAAAAAAAAAAAAAAAAAAAAAAAAAAAAAAAAAAAAAAAAAAGGTAGTATCCTATGACTATGATATCAATGAGTCACTGTTAGGATTGGCTAACTCATACAAATACCTGGGTGTAACACTTTGTAGAGTATGAAATGGAATGATCACATAGGTTCAGTCATGGGTAAAGCAGGTGGTAGACTTCAGTTTATTGGTAGAACACTAGGGAAGTGCAGTCAGTCTACAAAGCAGGTGGCTTAAAAAACACTCATATGACCATTTCTAGAATTTTGCTCAAGAGTGTGGGACCCTTACCAAACAAGACTAATAGGAGATATTGAACGTATACAGAGAAGGACAACATGATTGGTCACAGGTTTTTTTAATCCATGAGAGAGTGTCACAGAGACACTGAAGGAACTAAACTCAAAGAAATTAGGAGGAGGGTCAGTGTTGGCCATAATATTGATTGATGGTTTATTGATAGCAAATTGATTTTCAATCACATAGTGATCATCTCCAGTGCTGTGGTGTACAAATTGATTTCATAGGCACTGGTATCAAGTTGTTATCAGTAACCAAAGCTAAGAAACGATCACAATATTGTGTTCGTTTCTTAGCTTTTGGTTACTGATAATAATTCGATACCAGTGCCTATGAAGTTCAGAATATAAACATCCATTGGCTGGGATGAGTTAACATCTTGGATTACATACAGAATGCAGAAATGAATTAATAAAACAACTCACACTTTTAATAATATTATGAAAAGGAAAGTTGCCACCCCCCCCCCCCCCCTATATAGTGGAGATGCTGAGTTGCACATGTTCTAACGTTTTAATAATTACTGAGGTATGGCCAGCATAAAAAAAATGGAGAAAACACTGCCATAAAGAATTTATCTACCTCAGTGCTTGGCACGTTACTTGAAAAAGTAACTCTTGACCAAATGGACTCTTGATTCTGCACATACAAGCTACCAAACAATTCACAGCAAGGATTCAGAGAAGTGTGGTGCACAGTAACTGCAGTAGCAACTTTTTTCTGTAAAGTTTTGAACAAACTTGGTAAAGAAAACAAAGTAATTGAGAAATTTCTAAATTTGTATAACGGCTTTGATTCTTGGAAGCATTCATTAGTTTTATGCAAATTAGAAACTTTTAGTATTACAGGAATAGCAATAGCTTTCTCTATCCATCCGCAAATGCAAATGCAACTCTCACTCACGACCGAAGTTTCAGTTGCCTGAGACTGCAGTTTTGTGTGTGTGTGTGTGTGTGTGTGTGTGTGTGTGTGTGTGTGTGTTTTGAAGAACTACAGTTCTATTAGTGAAGAAAGTAGAAGAAATTTAAGTAAAATGTACTAAGAGAAAATAAAGAATAGAAAATAGTAATAAATACAGTTAGGTCCCTATCTTTTGTACATGGACACTGTGAGAACATCTAGAGCACCATGAGCTGTCAATATAGCCTCTATTGTTGCAGCTTCCCTTAATAACTGAAGAGAGAGACATGTCATCAGTAGTGCACACAGCAATAAGTGGCGACAAGAGTGACACCACATCATCTTCAGAGATGTGTCTTGGTTTTGTGCACTTCATCACGATGAATGTCTCAATTTGTGTGTGTGTGGTGGGTTTGAGAAGAATGCATTCAGAATTATTGTATGGGCGTAGTACATGGGGCAATGATACAGCATGCCATTTGACACACGACATGATCACCTCTGGTTCACTTAGCCATTATATTCAACTGGAGTAATTATATTCATGCCATGTTAAGGATGGCAACCGTGTGTGCAGCAGCAATAGTGATGCCTGCTTGCTGAAATGTTGCACAGTGCACTATGCTGTGCTGAGCCATGCTTTTCACATTGTACTTCCTACTGCAGTCGATATTTTGGCTGCACTATATTTTTGCTGAAAACTTATTTCATCTGTATTTATTCATCTGCATGGTTTTTGTGTGTGTGTGTGTGTGTGTGTGTGCATTTGTTTGTTTGTTCTGAATTTCACATTTGTGAAAAAAGCACTCTCTGTGTTAAACTTTTTTGTTGAGTTTCTATAACGATAGACTAGAAATAGAGAAAGAATCAAAAAGTGTTCTGCCAGAAAGGGATGCAAGAATTCATGAGTACTTATATTAAAATTAGCAGGGTCTCATTCTTTTAAAATTGTCTGTGTTGTGTCTGGTTTAAAAATTTCATCGCCATGGCATTAAGTTAACATTTGAGTTAGATGAATACTGTTACTTTTTTGTGCTTTTGGCCATTTTATATGCAAAAATAGTAAAGAACTGCCTAGAGCCACTGACAGTAAGCCTCACCTGTTGGTAATGAGTCTCAAAGATGTTAAAAGTATGCAATTCTCTTAGCAGGACTACAGTACCTACTGAGATAATCTAAGTGCCTAAGATGATAAGCATTGTGCTGCTGTTAATGCACACTGCTGTGCTATAGTGATTTGTTTGGAATCAAATAGAAAAACTGTAGTGTGTCATTATTTTATTGCAGCTAAAACAGTCATCAAAATTGAGTAAACCATTGTCAGGCATATTTTCAAAGTTTCATTCGGAACTATGTTTCATTAAGATTATGCTGACTTTGCTACCAGATCTGTAGTTACTCCAATTTCTTCTCATCCTTTTTTCTGGGACTTCCAGGTAAAGAACTCATGACACCGAAAGCTATGAACAGTCAGCTCTGTTGCCTGGTTGCAGGAATTGCTTGTTATATTTATATGTTGGTAGCCTCCTTATATTGTTTACATGACAGATGTGTTATTGAATTTGTCTGACATAATTCTGATTTTAAATATCTCTGTTTCAGGGATTTCCGAAAACCGATGGCAGTTCAAGAAAAGAAAAATGAGCAGCATTACATCAGTAATTATAATGTACGTGTTCAGATAAATGTTCATTTCTCATTTTATGTCATATCATAAGTTATTAAAAAAGCATTTTAGTTAAATTGACATAGCATAATAATGTAATTACCATATGTAGACTGATATATCATAAATTATGAAGTAGTTGGATGCCCACTTGCCATTGCTACTGATATTTGCCTTTGGCTTTGTATTGCATAGTAATTTCTTGTATTCCATGACCATTTTCTAGCTGCAGGAATGCTTTCTCCCCTAAAGGCAAATTTTTAGTCAGATGATGAACATTTCATGGGGGATTTGTCTGAGGGCTGCAAAAGTCTATGCGCTCTTTGTGCTGTGATCTTCTTAAACATCCTACATATGTCCAGATTAGTTTGCACCAAGATTCTGGGAAGACTTAAGTACACTGTTGTAATCAGATCATTTTCCCACAAACTATGCAAGATGAACAACTGCTACTTAATTTCATTTCCATTGACCAATCTTCATAGACAAGTAGCAAGTCACCGTCGGAATGGCCTCATAAAATCGTACTGTGACATTATCGGGTGGAAATCAGCTACAGTCTCTGGAGAAACAGTGCTGCGCTGTGCTGTCAGATCCAGCAAAGTACCTCACATTGTGTACAGTAATTGATAACCTTGTGAGAATGTGGCAGCATGCAGGCAACGTGTTGTGAACCTGAAATCAGACTAATGTCAACATGAAGCTTCTCATTCGGTATGTGTGCTGTCATCTCTGTATTAATTGTGGCTATGGTCTCAGTATCTGTGGGCTGCCCTGAGAGTTTTAATTTTTTACTGACAAAGCATAAAATAATTTTAAACATTTTACTGTATAGCAGGTCCTAACGTTAATCTGCCATTGGCAATTTAAAACCAACATTTTGGTAGTCATCACACCATAGCACAGAGCCATATTCTGAAGTTCCTGTGTTCCCCTGCACTGCACGTTCATTCACACACCCAGCTCCCACTAGGCTGTTATCTCTCTCTTTACTTGTCGTTTTGAAAAAATAGTGAAGAACTTCTTTGGTCCGCCTAATGCCCGTTCACCTAGCTACATCTCCATTTAATTTTAATTATGGCTACAGCTACGCTTTCCACCCCCTTCTATTTCTTGACCCAGTTGTTGTTTTCCTGCCTCTCTTAGTAATTACGACCCCACATCTGGTCCATTTTTAATGAGTAGTCCTAAGTTTTTCAGTTAAAAGTCTGTGACTAATTTTTGTAATTCAAGAATGGTGACTGACAGATTGTAGGCTTTTCTTCTCAGACACATCGAAACCTCACGTCTGAGAAATGTAGGCCACTTTCACTCTCCTATTTCTTTTACTGTCCATACATGTATCCTGTTCAAAGTGAGGCAAATGCAAAAGGGTAAGGGGCGTATTAATCTACAGCAGTTAAAACGTATCCTTAAGGGAAATGGCAGCAAGAGAAGGGAAGGAACACCAGGTGAACTCAGTGTGTATGTCGAAAAGGCTGTCCTGGCAGCCTTTGAGGAACTGAGTGCAACCAGTTACTGATTGTGCACACACTGGAACAAATAATGCTTATCATCTGGGCTCCAAGGTCATACTTGGATCATTCCAGTGACTGAAAGAGAAGGTTAACAAGATCAGTTTTGCTCATGGACTTTCTTGAAAGCTCACAATGTGTAACATTGTTCTTGGATCATGGTCCCCTTGGTTTTGAGTCGAGTAAAGGGCTTGAGCTTGGGGCTTCAAAGGTTTTGTAAACAAGGTAGGCTGCAATTACCTGGATTTGCATCATAGGTTGAGAACTGTAGTGTCCCCCCAAATGAGTCAGGTGTGCCGTGAACATCATTGGCTGCTACCCAGGTAGCGGACTGTATGTATGGTGCACATCATGATATTTTTTAAAATCAGATGATTTTCCACCCAGTTTAGAAAACGAGAGCTGTAAGAGATATTTAAGTGCTAGAAGAACATGTAAAGAGTGCAAGAGTCCTAAAATTGAAGTGCATCTAAAAAAGCTTTTAAAAAAAGAAAAGAAAACGCACAGGACCTCCTGTAGTAATAGGTACAGAAAGCTGATTAAGATCCAAAATGGATGGCAGAGAGATTTTTGGAGAAAATTTAAGTGTGTATTGAGTAATAGGCTAATTATAAATGTAGGTGGTGGTTTTGTTGCAGTACACAAAAAACTCAGATCCACCGAGATAGAAATTGAAGCTGGAAGCAATATTATTTGGACATGCCTCATTATCAAGGGAGGGCACAAACTTATAATCAGAACCTTCTGTCGACCAACTGACTCATCTCCGAGTGTAACCCAAAACTTTTGAGAAAACCTAAGTTCACTAGTACATAAGATTCCCAATCATACTGTCATCATTGGAGGGGACTTTAATCACCCAACAATGAATAGAGAAAATGAAGTTTCGCAGGTGGTGGGCATGAAAAGACAGCCTGCGAAACGTCACTAAATGCCTTCAGTGAAAGTTACCTGGAACAGGTAGTTTGTAACCCCACTCAATGTGGAAATGTGTCAGATGTAATCGCAACCAATAAACCTGACCTCTTTGAGGACACCCACATTGGAACTGGTGTCAGTGATTATGAGCCAGTTGTAACAACAATGGTTAGCAGAGACTATAGGGCAACTGTAGTCTGTGGCAGCATTTGTGCCATCTGGGCTAGAGATGAACAGTAGACAGCCGCACAGGTAGCCAATCCACACTCAGTCTGTTTCCACATCCTGTACTGTGTAAACTTCTGTTGAGTGTTCTGATGTGTTTTTTACGTGTGAACCTGTGACTGAATGGCTTCTCTGATATTCTGGGTGCTCTGCGAGTTTTTTCATAATGGCTGAAGCAACTAGAGAGTGCCAGGTGTTACACAAACAGGCAAGGGTCCTTATTTTTAAAGTGTACTTGTTCTTCAGACATGAGACAGATTGTCTAGCTAGTCTGCAATTTTTCCAAGCTGCAGGAACTTAATATCTACATTTATATCTATATCTACACCTACATAGAAACTTCACAAGCCACCATATGGCGTGTGGCATATGGTACCCTGTACCACTACTAGTCATTTCCTTTCCTGCTCCACTCACAAATAGAGCAAGGGAAAAATGACTATCTCCATGCCTCCGTATGAGCCGTAATTTCTCGTATTGTATCTTTGTGATCCTTATGTGCAATGTATCTTGGCAGCAGTAGAATCATTTGACAGTCAGCTTCAAATGATGGTTCTCTAAGTTTTCTCAATAACGTTTCTCGAAAAGAACATTGCCTTCCCTCCAGAGATTCCCATTTGAGTTCCGAAGCATCTCTGTAACACTCTGTGTTGTTCAAACCAATGGGTAACAAATCTAACAGTTGCTGTCCATGAACTTTCAAGCAAGTTGACAACACAGCATTCCTTCTGAGCTGCGCAGTCAGAGGCCATTTATGCTGTCGCCAACTATAAAACAAATAGAAAGATTTGTGTCTTCAGACAACTAAAGAAAGAGACAGTAGAATGGTATTTCAATGAGGAACTTGAAATTTTTAATTCAGGACAGGATCATGTAGAAGATCAGTGGCTCAAGTTTAAAAGAATGGTTGATCAAGCATTGAATAGATATGTACCCAGTGGATGGGAGGACCTTCCATGTTATGCAGTCATGGTAAAAAAACTTCTAAAGAAACAGATACTATGCACACTGAATGTAAAACAAAGCGTAGGGCTGTGGATGGAGAGATGCTGAATGAAATGAATCTGGTTGTCAATTTGGCAATGCCTGAAGCCTCCAGTGACTGCCCATTAGAATATTATTGAAGGATCTCTCTCGGAATCCAACAAAATAGTGGTCTGATGTAAAGACAATCACTGGTACCAAAGTTAATGTCCAGACACTCCTGGATGACACAGGAACTGAAATGGATGATAGAAAAGGAAAATCAGTTATGTTGAACTCTGTTGTCAAACGTTCTTTACAAAAGAAAATCCAGTAGTTCTACCCAGTTTAATCCACTTACTTCGGCAAATATAAGCAAATTTGCAGCTAAATTAGCTCCCCATTTAAACATAATATGCTCTAGCCCCTCAAACAAAAAACTATATCCAGTAGTTGGAAGAAAACACAAGTCACACCAATATACAGGAAGTATAGCGGAAGTGATCTACAGAAGTTCTGTCCCAGTGGCCTCACCATCCATCTTTTATAGATTATTAGAAGATATTCTTGTATAAAAAGTAATGAGGTGTCTCAAACAGAATGACCTTCTCCATTCCAACCAGCATGGAATCTATAAACATCTGTTATGTGAATCTGAACTCTAACTTTTCTCACATAATATCGAGAAAGCCAAACTGTAAGGCAGAAGAGAACTTCTTGTCTTTTGAAAAGGATTTGACTCAGAATCACACATACACTTTTTGCCAAAGTACCATCTTATGGCTTATCAAACAAAACTGATGACCGAATTGAGGGTGTTTTGTCAAGGATGACACAGCAAGTTCTTTCCAATGGAGAGTCATCAGTGGAATGGAAGTAAGTTAGGGCATACCAAAGGGAAGTGTGTTGGAATCCTTCCTGTTTACATTGTATATTATTGGCCTCGCAGATAATATTGATTGTAATGTCAGATCTTTCTAAGAGGATTTAGTTATCTGTACTGGAAAAGAAGCTGCACAAATATTCAGTCAGATCTTGATAAATTTTCAAGGTTGCAGAAAGATTGGCATCTTTCTTTAAATATTCATAAATGTAAAATTGTTTATTTTATGAAACAATGAAACATAGTCCCCTAGGAACAAACCATGTAGACCATTATTTAAAAGGATGGGGATTCTTCCCCTTCCATGTATTTTCCTATTTGAAAGTGCAATGTTTATAAAGAAATATACAATAACAAATCCTAGTATCCTCCCCAAAAATGAAAATGTCGATCATCAAAATACAAGACAGAAAACTGACTTTCATGTACTCCATACAAGAACCAGCTTGTGCCAAAAAGGAACATTACACCATGGAAAAATTATCTACAATAAATTGCCAAGAGAAATTAAAGTAAAGACTGATGTAAAAAATTTTAAAGCAGCATTAAAAGAATATGTTGACACAATGCTTTTATAGTGTGGAAGAGTTCCTCCAAAATCCTCGAGAGTCTAAGTGATGATTATGCAAATACTGTAACCATTAATATTGGCCTATAAATACATTCAGATGTAATTCTCAAGTTTCTAATGGTGTTCAAGTATAAGTTGTATACCGACTTGCCCAGTATATGAAGTAAAATTCTGTGAATGTAATTCTCTAGTGTACATGTCAGTTCATAGTGTAGAAGAGTTCCTCAAAAATCCTTAGAGCTTAAGTGAGGACCATGCAAATACTTTAATCGTTAATATTGGCTTATACATGTATTCAGTTGTAAACTTCAAGTTTCTAATGTGGTTTAATTATAACTTACACATTGACTTGCCCAGTATATGAAGTGCTGTAAAATTTTGTGAACATAATTTTCTAGTTTCTAAAGTGTTTTAATTGTAAGATATACTTTGACCTGTCCAATATCTGATGTGCTGTACTGTACATGTAAGATTTACTGGACCAATAAATACAATACAATACAATACAATATGGCTATAATATCAGTAGGTCACAATTGAAATCAATCAACTCATTAAATTCCCAGACTGTAACAGTTTGTAAGGATATGAAATGGAATGATCACACAGGCACAGTTGTAGGTAAAGCAAGTGACAGACTGGGGTACTGGAAAAGTGCAATTTGGCCCACAAAAGAGACTACTGACAAAAAATTTATGTGCCCCATCCCAGAATATTGCCCAAATTGGCGGGATCCATACTAAATAAAATATTACATGTATGTAAAGGACAGCACGAATGGTTACAAGTTTGCTTAACCCATGGGAGAGTGTCATGGAGACATTGAAGAAACTGATTGAGCAGACACTTCCACATAAGCAGAAATTGTCCCATGAAATCCCATTTGAAAATATTCAAGAACCAGCTTTAATTGAGAAATCTAGGAATGTACTACAAACCCCTAGGAATAAGGAAGACAAGATTAGGCTTATTATGGTGCACAGAGGGATGTTTAAGCAATCATTCTTCCTACATTCCCTCTACGGATAGCCTGGAAAGACTCCCCAATAACTTGCATAATGGAAATTATCCTCTGCCATGAACTTCACACTGGTTTACTGAATATGTATGTAGTTACAGAACTAGCCAAACCTCAGAAAGCTAAGCTGATGGCAGTTCCACCAAAGAAGTGAGTGCTTCTGTATCTCAGAGGCTGGGTGGCACAACGAATCCACGTACTGACCATGCACTTGCTAATACCTCATTCTTGGGCAATAATTTCATTTGGGAAGTGCATTCCACAGAGCTGCTGAAGCTTGCAAGCAAATCATTTTTTTACAGAAATGGTTTTCTGAGCCATATGTAGCATATGTTTGCTTTCATTTCATAATGTTGTTTGATATTGGGGGATCTCTTCAAGCCAAAGTTTTTTGAGTCAAAGGATGTTTTATAGAAACTGTGTGTGGTGTTCATTGAATAATGTGCTGTAGTAAACTGTTTGAGGAGTTAAGTATATTAACTATGGCTCGTCAGAGCATTTATTCCTCAGTAAAATTTATGGTAAATAACTTCTGTTTCCAACCAACATCTCAGTTCACAGTTTTGATACAATCTGTGTAAACACTTGAAGAAACATTCTTCGGGGTGCACACGTTTTCAGTAATTCAGCAAACATAAAAATTTTATAGGTAACAATAAAGCCCAATTAATAGAGAGAGAGAGAGAGAGAGAGAGAGAGAGAGAGAGAGAGAGAGAGAGAGAGAGGAGGGAGGGAGAACCATTGTATTAATTAGTAAATGAAAATCCAGTTTTAATTTCTTTTTACTCATTATACCTGTTTTATGACTACTTGACTGACTAAGGATAGGAGCAATTCATATTAACTCTACACATGTTAATTATCATGTAAAATAGGAATTCTTAAGCATCTTCTTCTTTTTTTTCTTTTTGAGTTCAGGGATAGGTGGCCACCTGTTTTGCCTTCACATTTCAGTAAAAGAATATTCTGTGTTGTTGCTATTATTATTATTATTATTATTATTATTATTATTATTATTGGTATATCTTTTGGCATTTACACATTCATGAAGATATACTCACATTGGTTGTACAGAAACAACTACATATTTCATCTGATTTATAGTAATATGCTTCCAGGAATGATTACATCTAACTAAAAGCATGTAGAAACAAATGTGTAATTTTCTTCACATTCTTTCCCAGTTTAATCAGTGTGAATCAGTACAATTGTCAGATGCACAAACTTTCAAATAACATTTAATTACTGGTGTGTACAACTATTTTACACCTTTTCAGCATTTTTCCAGTTAGTTATTAGTTTCACCCTTCACTTAAAGTGTCTCTTTTTCTTAGTAAATGGTGTTCCTTGTACTCAGTATAAGTTCACAGTTGCTATTCTGCTGTTCACCATATAATCAATTAATTTTAATTTTTGTGTAGTATATAAAACAAGAGCTATCAGCTGGTTCGAGACACATATCAGTGCACCAGGAGCCCTATCACTATGGTAGCCATTACTCAAATTCTGGCACAGTGCTGCATTTTCTCGTTCGACTGCCGCCCTTCACTAGAATGTTTCTGACGTATCAAGGTAAGTCGAATTGCCATTCATAGTTAGCTGTGCAAGTTACACTTGGCTTCTGCCTGTGCTCATATATGCCTTTGATATTCATACTTACTCCTCATCAAAACTGGAAGCGGTGGGTCTGAATTATCATTTTGTGTAAATTAATTTATTTTGAAAAGATCTTTGGACTCATCAGTAAAATGTGACCCAACTTCCATTGAGAAACAAAGCAAGAATTCAGTCTTCTTTACTATACCAAGTATGTATTCAAGCACTCTGCTGCTGCTGATTCCATTATATTCTTGACAGTCGTAGGAGTGGTTTCCAGATCCATAAACATGGATGAAATTGAAGGAGTATGTGTTACCATAGCAAAGAAATAAATATGAGAGTAAAATTGCTGAATATTGTAACTTAAATAAGGTTTTCGAAACAAAGCTTTCAATATGTATAAAAAGAATAACTTGCTACCAGTGTGTACTGACAGTTTTGTCTTACAGCAATAAGGTATGGGCTTCTAATACAGAAGCCTCTCTAAAATTGAGGGTTCCTCAGAAAGAAAGGTAGAGGTATATTTAAGAATTTCTAAGACAGCTAGGCAAACAAATAAATGTATGAAGGAGACATAGTGAAAGACTTAATTATGGCTGTAATGACAACTGAGGAGTCGGCCAACAACATTTAGACTGCTGAATGAATGGTAGGTAAATCAAGGTGATTCTTCGCTGGCATTCAACGTATAAGAACTTGAATTTGTCTACCACTGAAAACTGTAAACTGATTGTAGTACTTCAGTTGTACAGCAGACAGGAGCTTAGCAGCACCAGCAGTTCATATACTTCATTTAGTTTCATTTTCTTAAGAGCTTTAAAGTAGAAGTGTACAGTAACAGTTTATATACCTGTTTCCAGCAGTGTTGTTTGTTTTGTTGTAAGAGTTCACATATTTTGCAATTTTAATGTAAAGTGGGTAAACATGGTTGCAGATTCTAGGGATGGTTTTATTTTTCATGTTTATATTTTTGTGTGTCACAGTTTTAGTAGTGCCACAGTTGAATGATTTTACCACTTGCTGTGGTCTGTTTGTTGTTCCTTAACTAGTTCAGGCCAGATTTGCTTAGAATTTTATTGTGGTTTCATATACTTTCTACAAAGTAGGAAATGGATAATTATTGTGCTTGTTGTGTACAGACATGATGAGGTGAATTGGCTGATGTTTTTGAAACAGCTAGAGGTTGTGTTGGCCACAGGTGACAGTCATCAGGCTGCCAGTCTAAGGTGCAGTGATGCTGCAGCATTGGTTCTGTCAGGACCCCTCCCCCCCCCCTCAACCCCTCCTGGAAACTCTGAAATCACTGCATGTTTTGATGTGCAACTTCTGCCCTGACTGACCTCTTTCAAGGGTGAGCTGCAGTCAGCACTGGAATTGTGAATCCCTAGGTGGAGGCCAAATGTTGGATCTAGTCACATGACTCTCCCCCCATGCCTTAGCACTACAAGTGTGAGGTGCTCCCTTGCGTCAATAATACATCTGATCCAGAACAGATGCCATGTCCATTGAGTCAGCATTCAGTGAGAGTAATGTCTTGCATCTGACGGTTGTAGATTTTTAAGCTCACTTGTAATAAGGTATCTTAACTGGAATGACCATGCTAATCAGCTTGGATTCCAAAATCATAGACCACATAGAACTCAATTCAGCCTACTCCCACATGATATCCTGATAGCCGTGTGTCAATACTGTTGAGTAGCTGCTGTCTTTCTGGACTTCCAGAATTAAAATCTGGAGTGAAAATTCTTAGTCATGGAAGAATAAAACATGCAGTTATGGTACTTAAGTAAATATATGTTGTTGGTTATTGCTACACTGGTATAGACTATTTCTCAGTGACAAACTAGGACATTTCAGGGAATTCAAAATTAATAATCTTGAAGTATCATATTGATGTAAGACAGTTTCCACATTTAGTTTAGCCACACTGCATGCAGAAATTTTACATACACCAAAAAACTTGGTGAGTTTATAATGTTTTGCTTGTTCTAGGAATAAACCTTAGCACTTAACTTTCATGTCTGCTTTTCGCTGAACATGTGATGTAACTTTCAGCAAATGAACAACCCTTACTGAATGAAGCATGCTTGGTATCCATACTCTGTGTAATGAGACAGTTTTTGTGGTACTGTAATTATTAAAATGATGTGGACAACATGTTGAAAATAATTTTTCACCAATATATTTCTTCAAAGACACACATCAAAATCTTATCCAGGATGGCCAAAGGGTGACACAATACTGGAGGCAATACTCTCACATTACTGATGATCTACTGCTCCTGCCATTGGTACTTTTATAACAAGCAACAATTACAAGTTCTCTTTACGTATTGTTTAAATTGAACATAATATGCTTTCATAAAACTGGTTAAAATTTTGGCTTGGCAAATCATGACAACTTCCCTGATATGATTAGTATCTTGAAATATCTTGGTTTCTGTAATGAAATGTTATGTTATGAAATACACATTGATAACAATACTTTCGTATATCTAAAAACAAAGATGATGTGACTTACCAAACGAAAGCGCTGGCAGGTCGATAGACACACAAACAAACACAAACATACACACGAAATTCAAGCTTTCGCAACAAACTGTTGCCTCATCAGGAAAGAGGGAAGGAGAGGGAAAGACGAAAGGATGTGGGTTTTAAGGGAGAGGGTAAGGAGTCATTCCAATCCCGGGAGCAGAAAGACTTACCTTGGGGGAAAAAAGGACGGGTATACACTCGCACACACACACACACACACACATATCCATCCACACATATACCATATGTGTGGATGGATATGTGTGTGTGTGTGTGTGTGTGTGTGTGTGCGCGCGAGTGCATACCCGTCCTTTTTTCCCCCAAGGTAAGTCTTTCTGCTCCCGGGATTGGAATGACTCCTTACCCTCTCCCTTAAAACCCACATCCTTTCGTCTTTCCCTCTCCTTCCCTCTTTCCTGATGAGGCAACAGTTTGTTGCGAAAGCTTGAATTTCGTGTGTATGTTTGTGTGTCTATCGACCTGCCAGCGCTTTCGTTTGGTAAGTCACATCATCTTTGTTTTTAGATATATTTTTCCCACGTGGAATGTTTCCCTCTATTATATTAACAATACTTTTGACTATTTTACAGTGAGTTCTATCATAATTGTTATTACTCTTTTGTATATTATTTGTATAAAGGATAATTTGAGTCTGTGTTGACATTTCTTTTCATATACTTTGGGTTTGTAGTACAATCCGTCCATAAATTTATTGAGGTTATTTATTATGCAATTTTCGTTGATAAATTAAGCAAGTAATGATATGATTGAAACTTCCGCATGTAGGTAGAAGACTTTGCATAAAGATTAAATGAGAGTATCACAATCTCCAAAACAGATGGTATCATTCTCTGCATTTTTACTGTCCCATTCTGCTGCATTACGAAGTGTCTTGGATAATAATGAATTTAAATTTTGTCCAATGTGACATTTCTTAACATTCATGAAATTAGTTACACTTTCCACAGCATGAACACCAAATAGTTTTCCATCTTCCTCCACTCATATTACACAAATAAAAATCCTACTATGTAGCCAGTTATGACAAGTACTACGTTAATTCACCAGCCACATTATTTTAATCCCCATCACTTTTCTCACCCTCACTCTAATGACTCACTCAATAAGCCTTCTGTCCTTGGCTCGAATGCACCGTTGCTTCTTCTTCTTCTTCTTCTTCTTCTTCTTTTTCTTCCGATGGCCTGATCCACTCTTGATTGCTTAATATCTCTTGGCTAACATACCTCCTCCATCATCTGGCACTCAACTCCAATGGTGAAAATAGAAGTCATCCAGGCGCATGTTATGAACTTAACTTTACATTTCAAGTGCCATTTTAATATCTGACATCAGTATCACTTCGATGCCACCACTGACCATTTCCTCTACACCTGCTTATGACAGAACATTGTCATACAACTATATGGCCTTTGAGGCAAACCTCCTTTTTTTAGAAATGTTATTACACTTCAAAAAACTAGTTTTTTGAAAGCCAGCTGTTCATTTACCCATTATTTTGTTACTTATAACAATCTAGCAAGGAGGGCTGATTCACATCTTTAAAATATGGGAAATTTCTGAGTTCCATTTTAACAGAAGAGGTGTATTTGTTCCACGTGTACATTAAGGCAAGCCATTGTTGTAATTCTGCCCTTGTTTTTTTTTATTGATTTTTAAGCAGGGTCTTCTAATCTAGAAGCTAGTCTCTTACTGTATAACATACAGTAGAAAAGACCAGATTCATTAAAAGCTATAACACTGAATGGAGTCAACTTGTAACTAAGCAAATAAAATATTTGGATTCATTTTTGAAATTTTCAGTAACTGCTGTGCCCCTGGAAAGGCAATTACCGATAGTCACTGGCAGCCAGTGTGTTCTTTGTCAATCTTTCCACGTGTGTAAGCACATCTAGCTAGCTGTGAAGTTAAGATCACCACCAGAAAGCTTCATGTTTCAACTATTACTTTCCCCTGCAATATCTGGCCAGAATTCACAATATCATTCTCCCACTTTGTATTAGACCACATAAAAGTGTAACATCTATCAACTTTTTCTCTGCTCATCCTGCTACTTTGCCTGACACAGTTGAAGTTCCAGCACCAAATTCAGTGACCGAGCGAGGTGACACGGAGGTTAGCACACTGGACTCGCATTGGAGAGGGCGATGGTTCAATCCCTTGTCCTGCCATTCTGATTTAGGTTTTCCACAATTTCACTAAATCGCTTCAGACAAATGCTGGGATGGTTCCTTTGAAAGGGCACAGTTGACTTCCTTCCCTATCCTTCCCTAATCCGATGCGACCGATGACCTCGCAGTTTGGTCTCCTCCCCCAGATCAACCCAACCAAATCCAGTAGCAATTCTTTTCAACAGTTCTTCTTTATCCATTGTATGCACTTCATCTTATGTTTTGTCCATGGACACTACCACCTTCTTTCTCTTAACACTCGCAGCGAATAGTGGCAATACAGTACTGTGTAACTCAGTGTTAACTTGTGTAGTGATATCATGCTAGGATCCACATATGGTGGTAGGCTGAATTTAAATTTAATGATTGTCATTGCCAGTTCTTTTCACTGTTATTTCCAGAGTATGAAATACTGTGCAGTTATTTGGATGAACTAGGGCTCCCGATCAATGAGGGCAAGTTAGATGAGGTTCCACTGTGTTTAAAACATACAGTTTTTTATTGCCAGCCTTATAAATTCTTCACCTTACTGTTGTACCATAGAATTGTCCCTTTTCAATACCATACAGAGATTTAAAATTCAAAGAAAAGTCTTTGCCTTCATCCCACATGGTATACCAATTTGCTTCATACCGAGATGTGAAAGAAATTATAGTCGTTTCTAAGCTTTAAACTATTATTATTCCTGGCAAATGCCTGTAAACATTACATATTAAGATATCTTCATCCTAGCCACTTTCATAAAGTAGTTGCATAAACAATAATTTTACATATAAGGACAAGGCTGTTATCTTTGCATTGTGTGTAATACCAGTTTCTGCACCTCCCTGCAGACAATAACTTTGACATCCCAGACCGCACATTCCATTCCTTGCACACCACTTGGAGGCTCACGAGTTCTGATTCTACGACTGATGTCAAGGAGATGGTCCCAGAGTTCTTTTACTTGCCTGAGTTCCTGCTGAACAGTGAAGGTAAATGTACTTAGATTTATCTTGATTTAGACTCATTATAGTTTACTGTTTGCTTCCTGATTTTTATTTATTTTATTATCAGTGTTCTGTATTTTTCTGAGACACTATACTAAGCATCCTCCTGTTAAGATCTTGTGCCTGCTCCTTTGATACAAAATTGTTTTTAAACAATATTAATGTATGATGACTATAAATATTTGGAATCTTGTGCATATTGAGAAAATGGGAAACACAGTCCTCAAGTATCTACAATGTGTGTGCGGTATTGTAGTACACAACTGAATGATGTAGGCTAGTGGACTTACATAAAGTAGCAGTAGTAGTAGTTTTCAAATCCCAGCCTAACTGCTCTGAATTAGGTATTCCACAGTTCCCCTAAACTGTTCGAGATCAACAGCAGTCTGGTTCCTTCGAAAGGAATATGTCTGACTTCCTTCCTCATTTATGTCTAATCCTAACATGACCTTTATCTCAAATGATCTTCTTGTCAACAGAACGTTATAGACTACTCTTGCAATTTCCAACAGTGCACGAGGTGGTTTGCTTTATTCTCAAGTTGAATTAAGAGTGCTTCCACCTCCAAAGATACACTATAATCTGATTAATAGAAAAGGCTTTGTTGGATGCAAAAACATTAGGGGTTTTTACCATTCTTGTATTTATTTATTTTATTGCTTTTTTAAAATCTGCATTATTTGAGTTTTCCTGTGGTGGTCTGCAGAACATGTTAACAGTATTTTAAAATGGAAACAATTCCTGATGCTTTGCAATAAGTTTTATTCATGACTTAACTATTCTTCATCTTCTGGGCTATCTTCAGCTGACTACTTTTTGTCCTGTTAAATTACTTTTCATCTCTCTCTCTCTCTCTCTCTACTGGATAATTGCCACAATCAAGGCGACATTATTTTAAAATTATACGAACCTATTTATTGTATAAAATAACAACAATGTAGGAAAAGGCAGACTGCTACTTACTAGATTAGATTAGATTAGATTAATACTAGTTCCATGGATCATGAATACGATATTTCGTAATGATGTGGAACGAGTCGAATTTTCCAATACATGACATAATTAGGTTAATTTAACAACATACTTAAGTTAATATAACAACTTTTTTATTGTGTTTTTTTGTTTTTCTTTATTTTTTATTTTTATTTTTTTAATTTTTTTTAAAATTTATATCTAAAAATTCCTCTATGGAGTAGTAGGAGTTGTCATTCAGAAATTCTTTTAATTTCTTCTTAAATACTTGTTGGTTATCTGTCGGACTTTTGATACTATTTGGTAAGTGACCGACTTTAGTGCCAGTATAATTCACCCCTTTCTGTGCCAAAGTTAGATTTAATCTTGAATAGTGAAGATCATCCTTTCTCCTAGTATTGTAGTTATGCACACTGCTATTACTTTTGAATTGGGTTTGGTTGTTAATAACAAATTTCATAAGAGAGTATATATACTGAGAAGCTACTGTGAATATCCCTAGATCCTTAAATAAATGCCTGCAGGATGATCTTGGGTGGACTCCAGCTATTATTCTGATTACACGCTTTTGTGCAATAAATACTTTATTCCTCAGTGATGAATTACCCCAAAATATGATGCCATATGAAAGCAATGAGTGAAAATAGGCGTAGTAAGCTAATTTACTAAGATGTTTATCACCAAAATTTGCAATGACCCTTATTGCATAAGTAGCTGAACTCAAACGTTTCAGCAGATCATCAATGTGTTTCTTCCAATTTAATCTCTCATCAATGGACACACCTAAAAATTTGCAATATTCTACCTTAGCTATATGCTTCTGATTAAGGTCTATATTTATTAATGGCGTCATACCATTCACTGTACGGAACTGTATGTACTGTGTCTTATCAAAATTCAGTGAGAGTCCGTTTACAAGGAACCACTTAGTAATTTTCTGAAAGACAGTATTGACAATTTCATCAGTTAATTCTTGTTTGTCAGGTGTGATTACTATACTTGTATCATCAGCAAAGAGAACTAACTTTGCCTCTTCATGAATATAGAATGGCAAGTCATTAATATATAATAAGAACAACAAAGGACCCAAGACTGACCCTTGTGGAACCCCATTCTTGATAGTTCCCCAGTTTGAGGAATGTGCTGATCTTTGCATGTTATGAGAACTACTTATTTCTACTTTCTGCACTCTTCCAGTTAGGTACAAATTAAACCATTTGTGCACTGTCCCACTCATGCCACAATACTTGAGCTTGTCTAGCAGAATTTCATGATTTACACAATCAAAAGCCTTTGAGAGATCACAAAAAATCCCAATGGGTGGTGTTCGGTTATTCAGATCATTCAAAATTTGACTGGTGAAAGCATATATGGCATTTTCTGATGAAAAACCTTTCTGGAAACCAAACTGACATTTTGTTAGTACTTCATTTTTACAGATATGTGAAGCTACTCTTGAATACATTACTTTCTGAAAAATTTTGGATAAAGCTGTTAGAAGGGAGATTGGACGGTAATTGTTGACATCAGATCTATCCCCCTTTTTATGCAAAGGTATAACAATAGCATATTTCAGTCTATCAGGGAAAATGCCCTGTTCCAGAGAGCTATTACACAGTTGGCTGAGAATCTTACTTATCTGTTGAGAACAAGATTTTAGTATTTTGCTGGAAATGCCATCAATTCCATGTGAGTTTTTGCTTTTAAGCAAGTTTATTATTTTCCTAATTTCAGAGGGAGAAGTGGGTGATATTTCAATTGTATCAAATTGCATAGGTATGGCCTCTTCCATTAACAGCCTAGCATTTTCTAATGAACACCTGGATCCTACTATATCCACAACATTTAGAAAATGATTATTAAAAATATTTTCAACTTCTGACTTTTTGTTCGTAAAGTTTTCATTCAATTTGATGGTAATACTGTCTTCCTCTGCTCTTGGTTGACCTGTTTCTCTTTTAATAATATTCCAAATTGTTTTAATTTTATTATCAGAGTTGCTGATTTCAGACATGATACACATACTCCTGGATTTTTTAATAACTTTTCTTAATATAACACAGTAGTTTTTATAATTTTTGATAGTTTCTGGGTCACTACTCTTTCTTGCTGTCAGATACATTTCCCTTTTCCGGTTACAAGATATTTTTATACCCTTAGTAAGCCATGGTTTGTTACGAGGTTTCTTACGAGTATATTTAACTATTTTCTTGGGGAAGCAGTTTTCAAATGCATTTACAAAAATGTCATGAAATAAATTATATTTTAAATTGGCATCAGGTTCACGGTACACCTCATCCCAGTCTAACTGCTGTAGGCTTTCCCTGAAATTTGCAATTGTTAAATTGTTGACTGAACGTACTACTTTGGAGGACTGTTTAGTATTGCTGAATGGAGCTATGTCATATATTGTAACTAGCTGTGCACCATGATCAGAAAGACCACTCTCAGCAGGCTGAGCATTTATCTGGTTAAAGTTATCTTGGTCTATAAAGAAGTTATCTATCAGTGAGCTGCTATCCTTTACCACCCGAGTAGGAAAATCAATAACGGGTGTCAAATTGAAAGAACTGAGTAATACTTCAAGGTCATTTTTCCTATTACCCTCTTTCAGAGAATCTACATTGAAGTCCCCACAAATAATAATTTGCTTCCCCCTGTCTGACAGATAGCACAACAAGGAGTCCAAATTTTTCAGAAATAGATGAAAATTTCCTGATGGGGACCTATATACAGTTACAATTATAAATGTGCCTTTATTTAATTTAAGCTCACAGGCACATGCTTCTGTATGTTTCTCTACACAAAACTTTTTTGTTTCTATACTTTTTGCACAATGATAACTTTTGACATATATGGCAACTCCTCCTTTCTCCATATTTTCTCTCATTACATGTGCAGAGAGCTTATATCCACTTACATTTACCTTATCCATATCAGTAACAATGTGATGCTCAGACAGGCATAGTATATCTATTTCATTCTCAGCTTCTAAAACTTCTAAACAAACCAGAAGCTCATCTACTTTATTCTTTAAACTCCCAATATTTTGATGAAATATACTTACATTATTTTTAATTATACTTTTATGAGAACCTTTCCTTATTCTAACATTTGCAGTACTCTCCTGTCTGAGTTTCTCATTGTGCTTAGGCCTAGTTCCTATACCAGTGGTCACACGGTGTTCAGAGAGGCAGATTATGTCAACTGGGTGGGGTGACTTTAATTCATCAATGCAATTACCTAGGACTGAGATACAACTTGGTGGAGATAAAATTTCTGGTGATTGGTGAAAATTTATAATTGATAGCTGTGATTGGTGATCCAATGTGCTAGAATTGTGCTGTTTAATTTCTTTCCTAAACTGAAGATTTGTTTCAATCCTGACCTCTCGTAGAACTTGACATCTTTCTGTCTTACCTATCCTAAAAAAGGTGCTGCTCCAACACCTGTAACCACTGGTATTTTACCATTCATGGCTGTGCCTCCCCCCCTTAAATTTCCTGCTATTACCCCAGCCAGTTTCCCCTTCCCTTTCCTGTTGAGATGTAGGCCGTGCCTGGTATAGTCCCACCTACTGAGATAATCAACAGGAACCACACCAATATGAGCCCCCGCACCCGACCCAAGCAGCCGTTCCAACTCCAAATTAACTCTCCCAACAGAAGAGTTCAAATGAGGCCGGTCATGGCGTCTCAGGACAGATACAAATTCAAGATTGGTGTGTCTCGATGCCGACGCAATCTTTACCAGGTCACACTCTATACTGCAAAAAAGACAAGTCAAGTTGCAGACAGGCAAAAGTAAAAGACACACGGAACTGCCAACTCCAGCATCTTGAGCCAGAATGCTGGAGTTGGTGGTCGTGTGTGTGTGTGTGTGTGTGTGTGTGTGTGTGTGTGTGTGTGTGTGTTTTACTGATGAAGGCTGTGGCCGAAAGCTTTATGAGAGTGTCTTTTAATTGTGCCTGTCTGCAACTTGACGTATCTTCTTTACGGTAAGTAGCAATATGTCTATTCCTACATTGTTGATATTCCTGCCTGGAGTTTCCATTATTGTATTAAATGTGTATTTATGATCAACTTCTAAGTTGCAATCTCATAACTTTTGTGCTTCTAATATCTTTGTCTACCCTCTGTTTATTTTATTTGTAGTTGTGTCAGTCAGTCATATATTGTTATTTTTGTCATGTTTTATTAATGCAATGACTCATTATTGTCATTAATTTAATTTTGTTATGAAATTTTGTCCTTTGTATTGACGTGGTTTATTCTGATCCATTTCAGGATTCAATCTTGGCGTTCGACAGTCAGGTGAGAGAGTCCACAATGTTCAGCTCCCCCCATGGGCAGGCGGAGATGCACGCAAATTCATTCTAATCCATCGTCAAGCACTAGAGTCGGACTTTGCTCGAGAGAACTTGCCTCACTGGATAGATCTCGTTTTTGGGTACAAGCAGACTGGTAAAGCTGCTGTGGAAGCCATCAACGTTTTCCACCCAGCGGTGAGTTGCTTGTTGTGATATAGCATGAATACAAATCTGTTTAGTGCTGCTCTACCATTTTTGGCGTGGGCAGGAATTATATTTGTCATGCCTTCTAAGGGCTCTTAAATGCACATTCCATAGTTCACATTTCAGTGATGATGATGATGATGATGATGATGATAATTTGTTTCGTTGAATTTCATGAGGCTTTGTGTTAGTGGTGCCCATTACATTTGGTCTTTATTCTCATATTATTGTTACATACCTAGAGAGACAATGAACTAGCAGAATAATGTAACTGGCCTATTATGATATTTTTTATTATTTTGTGGTGTAGTTAAACTAAACATATAATAAAATGGAAAACACAAAAGCTGACTTATTATTAACCAAGCCCACAAGTGAAAACAAAGTTTTTGTAGCTATCCACATCTTTTTTAATATTTTTTTGTTTTTTGAACATCATAAATAATGAGAGATTAAACTACATCCCTGCCATACAGATCCTTTCTGGTCACTTAGACAGTCTGTCAGTTTTCTCACTGTTTCATCAATTTCCATCATTGGTTAAATTGTTATCTGGCATATTCTAACTGTCAACACCTTCTCAATTTATCTCTTGGACACTTTATGTAGTAATGTGTGTCCTTGTCATTGTGTGTAACTTCATTGTTAAATAATGGCATTACCTTTGTTTGTAGTCATACACATTGTATACTGTGTTTTCATTAATCTCATGCTGTGTTCAACAGTTATGTATGAAGTTCTAATATGATAGAAAATAATAATGCAAAAGCAGTAATAATGTTTGTAGTACTGCTGCATGGTTGTGTGTAGAGATAACAGGAGACTTCTGATAATGTGAGTAAGCTCAAATACGTTAAAACCAGTGTAGTATTATTACACCAGTTCATTTTCCTTTAATTCCACTGATACAGTAATAGAATAATGTACGTGTCACCACATCACAAGAAATGACTTGATTTCTTTCAAAAAGTTAGCGTGTAAAAATTGTTCCGTAGGGAATATTCAAGTGATCAGCACCTCACAAAGTCTGTGCACTTTTGAAATATACTTGTGTGGACACAGCGACCAGATTTCAGACACAGCTCAACAAATGAGACTACCTTTTTTGTAACTAAAGTGTGCATTGATATCGCATATTTGTATAAAGTAATGAGCACAAAATGAAACCAGTTGTTGTGAATTGGAGAAATGCGTTACTAATGCCACAAATGATGATAATTTCGTCTGCAAAGATACATTGATGACCCCTATACCAAAAACTGTTACTGTTTGGGAGTAATGACTGCTGTATTGGTCATAAGATATTGGGCATTCTCTTTCAGCATCATAGTGATTGTGTTAATGTCAGAAAAAAAATCTGTGTTTATTTCTTTTCTTCTTGATGTCTCCCACAAAGTGATTAAGGAACTAGAAATCTTAATGAGATTTGTACATCACAAAATACTTGAATCCAACAATTATCTCATTGCAGACATATTATGGATTCGACGCAGAAAGTATTCGCGACCCCCTGGAGAGGGCAGCATGGGAGACGATGGTTCGTACCTATGGGCAAACGCCACGGCAGCTATTTCGCTCCCCTCATCAGATGGCTGCTCAGACCCTCACGTCGAAAAGATTGTCAACCACTTCAAGACTTCCCATGGTGAGCCTCTGCAATGTGATGATATACTAAGGTTCATCACGGATTTAACGTGCAGTGCTGCGGTCGGTTTCAGTGTATGGCTTGTCTGCAGTATTTGTCATGTCTACATTCCTTTTCCTTCACAATATCTTTAGGTTGCCAGTTGGTTATGGAACATGTAATGTTTCTAATTCTTTGTATATCTAATTGCAGATGATGAACAGCCAACAGCACTCAGGGTTGGCAGCATTTTAAACTAATTATTTATCTTTTGAAACAACAGTCACAGGGTGTGCTCATACTCTTCCCCTCATCTACGCTTTATAGGCTCTGTGTATATGCATGTTGTGTTGTAAACTAAGCAAAATTAGTAAATTATGCAGGAGAGACAGAAAGGAAAAGTTTTGGAGGACACTAGAAATCTATAGTGAAACATTGGTGGGAGATTGACAGGTGAGAGTTAATAAGTGAAAAATGATCCAGTAAATTCTATAGAGAAGAAACAGAAAAACAAGAAAACTGATTAGCTATTTTTCTGCAGAATTTTACTTCAACATTCAGCAGTTTATTCACACATGAATGATATGGGGTGCTGTGTACATGACCACCTGCTTCATCTTTGCCTCTCCTCGTTCCCATGACAGGTTTCTCCTGATTGGCCTAAGGTCTGCTTTGTGATCTTCCCCAGCTTATCAATATTTCCTTCTTGAGAAAGTAACTAACAGTTCTAAAATGTAGACCGAGGTAACAAAGAACTGAAAGACTCTGCCTTTCTCTAAATGTAATGTTTGAAAAAGAACACAGTAACATCACACATCTGTAAATCACAGCATTTTTGATGAACTCGCACCGAACAGATTTGGGATTATTGGCAGGGCAGCTGTCTGAACACCTTTCTTTAAACTTCACTGGTTTGCATATTATTTTATCAAAGTTTACCTGGATGACCTAGTTTTGGATAAAACCATCACCAGAACTTTGTCTATTCTGTTGCATGTAAAAATGTGATATGAACCAAAATATTAATTTTGTTTCCGCTTTTCACATATTTCATCAGCATCAAAGTTGATCCTTAAAATCACAATCAGAGCTGTCACGATTCTTTAGTTCCAGAAAGCCTTCAGCACATCTCCGCAGCATTGCTGATGAAGTTAAATGATTTCTCATAGAATACAGGCTGAGGCATGGGCGCTAATGACCATTGTAGTTGTGCACAAAAAAAAAAAAAAAAAAAAGGCTGAGGCATGTAGGTAACTGTATTGAGTATGTGGGGATAATTGATTCAGAAATCAATTGTAGCATGTCACCTTTGTTACAAACTTTTATCTTTTTGTGTCCATGTGCCTAGTCACCCTACGTTGTTTACAAAATTTGCATTTTGTTCAGTGTGTGAGGAAAAGTAATTCCATGTACATAAATGCTGTGTACATCATTTTATGTGGTGCATCAATGAAAACAATTGATTTTGGATAAGATAATGTAATTGGAAAGGTAAAAAGAATAATCAGTCTTACCTTCTCATCCCATCTGGTAGTGTGCCCCCACCTGGGGTTCTGGGAAACTTTTCTGGACTCGCCCCATGTCCTGAACCTCACTAGTCATTTGCTTTCACCTGTATTGCTTCCCCTTCAACTCTTCTGCTGCAAAATAACAAGCCACTGGCTCTGAAAGCATGCAGCTTCCAATAACTTTATATGTGTGTTCTCTTGCCACTGCTTGGTGAGTAGGTTTTTTATCTGTCCAATTATTTTGTTTTATGTGGTGTACATGTCTTGCCCATGTATTTGATTACCCTGACAACAAAGTAACAGTTGGGGGGGGGGGTGGTATTAAATATGGCATCATAATGGAGGACACTCACTACCATTGACAATGAGATTCAAGAAGTTTACCATGAAATACAGGTTTTGGAGCTCTGTGCCTGCAGTACAAACAGTTAACACAGTCCAGTTTAAAGAACTGAACCCTAAAACAGTGCAGAACGTCACATCAGTTAAATAAACGTAAGAAAAAGTCCTGACTGTTCATCACTGTGTGTTTAGTATTATAGCTACGCCAGGGGGTGATGTTAAGCCAGATTTGAGAATGTTGATTGTTTTGATGAATTCTTCCAGCTTGCAACCATGTCCAAGAGCAGTGAACTATCTTCTGTCACGTCAGGTGTTCTTCCACACTGCATTTGCAGTTACTGGCCTACTGTTTATGCCGAACTGACAACAAATTTAGTTTGCGGTCTTGAAAAATATTTTCACTTATCAACATGTTACTAATGATTGTGAACACTTCATACTAGTGATAAGATTTGTAGACCAGCTGGTGACAGCAGTGGTGTGGTACATTATTACTCATCTTCCAGTCAGCGGGCTTACCTTGTTTTAAAAACTGAGTTAATTGCTCACTGCACCAAATCACCAGACTGAAGGCTCAGACAAGTGCTTTGTCAACACGGGGTGGGGGGAAAGACCTTTGGAATTTTGCTGTATATCTGAGAGGTAATTTGTTGTGCATGTTTTGCGATAGCAGCACTGGTAGTGCATGAAGATCAACAATAGCCAAGTTGCTAGAAGTAGTCAATACAATGCATGCAACAATGTAGTTGACAGCAACAATTGCCACGATGTCATCAGTAGATGATGCCTCTGGTGGGCACCAAACTTACCCGAAGAGACAACACTGGATTGCACTATCACCATGCCACATCATTCTGATCATTTCTGAAGAGACCCAGGGTTTACACGCTACATTTGAAACGCTAGCCAGATGGGCTCGGGCATAGCAGCAATGGGGTGATAATAGTAAATGGCCATGATCCTGGTACATTATAGTGCCAGAACCACAAAATTACCCACAACCTGGGAGCAACTTAATTAATGCTTCATGATATCACAGGCATTTTGGTCGACAAGTATCCAAATGCACAAAACCGTACACTTACCCATATGATGGCTGCAATCTGGATAAGTCGTGACAAACCAAAAGTTGAACAAAATTCACCATCTACCATGGTTGCAAGGTAAATGCCATCACACCTCAGTAAATGTAATACACCACACAGCAGTTATGACTGTGGTGACTATGGCTGTCACCAGTGCAGTTCTATGCAGTGCAGTTCGTGAGTGTTTGAGTGTGTGTTGTACTGCTGTCTGCAAATCAAAATGGAAATCCTGCCATATTTACCACAACCACTAGCATTACGGTTTCATGTGCTGGAACATACTTTTACTACGTCGTATAGTCTTTCAACTGATGAAATGCAGTTCATACTAACAATTAATGCCAAGGACTCTCACGCATTGCTTTTAGTGTCGGACATTATTATAAACACACCAGAAACAGGCACCAGAATCTAACCACCGCCTTATTTAAAAGGGCCTGCAAATCATAGTATGAAACAGCCAGCAAGCGTTAAACAATGAGCATATTGCTCAACAGATTATTGGTGCCACACACACATTACTGCTGACAGGTCATAGATGACCTAACCAAGGTTAAGTCATATCTGGATCAACCAGCTGCCGCTACCAGTTAAGGCAGCAGTCTTAACACGTGGAAGAAATGACATTAATTAACAGCAGAAATTGCAGACATGGTCTACCACTTGAATCAGCACAAAAATGTGCCATCAGTGATGCAGTCCCAACAAGATGACATCACCACAGTGGCAGCCTCTGCCGTCAAACAGGATTACCAGCTGACAGTTTATGACCAACTTCAGGCACAGTTTGGATGCATTCAAACAAAAAAATAGCAAGAAGGAAGACAAGACAGAAACCCACATGACACAAAAAGATGCCGCCGTTTTCAAATTCCTCTGTTCCAGCCACTGCTATGGTAAAAAATTATGCATGAAGCAATGCTCGCCCATGTGCTGGTACCACAGTCTCTTTGGCGCATTGGCTGTGAAATGCTGTGAAATGCATCTCATTCCGTGTTTGCCCACACGTAAAATGACCACAAGATAGCTAACAAGTGCCCATCAGTCGACACACAAACACTGATGTGACATTAATGGCGATGATAATGACATCAAAATCACTGCCCCAGAAGCTGTCTAAAGAAACAGCCCAGCAGTTGTTCCTTTACATGTGGTTACTGTCAGACAACAAGGAATGTCGACACTGTGGCTGTGCACAGCCAGCGTACTCACATTAGTCAGGATCATGTTTTTAAAAGATACTAGTAACTATACATAAGTGACAAACAGTTGTGTCGTACATATCTGATGGATTGCAGTTTTGGTGTGGGTACCTCCAGCAACACATCAGCAACAGAAAGATACTCTTACATACAGATTACTTACATAAGCTGACAATTAAACTGATTCCACTTTTGTTGTTGTTGTTGTTGTGGTCTTCAGTCCAGAGACTGGTTTGATGCAGCTCTCCGTGCTGCTCTATCCTGTGCAAGCTTTTTCATCTCCCAGTACCTGCTACAACCTACATCCTTCTGAATCTGTTTAGTGTATTCATCTCTTGGTCTCCCTCTATGATTTTTACCCTCCATGCTGCCAATACTAAATTGGTGATCCCTTGATGCCTCAGAATATGCCCTACCAACCAATCCCCTCTTCTAGACAAGTTGTGCCGCAAATTTCTCTTCTCTCCAGTTCTGTTCAATACCTCCTCATTAGTTATGTGATCTACCCATTTAATCTTCAGCATTCTTCTGTAGCACCACATTTCGAAAGCTTCTATTCTCTTCTTGTCCAAACTATTTATCGTCTACGCTTCACTTCCATACATGGCTACACTCCATAAAAATACTTTCAGAAACGACTTCCTCACACTTAAATCTATACTCAATGTTAACAAATTTCTCGTCTTCAGAAACACTTTCCTTTTCATTGCCAGTCTACATTTTATATCCTCTCTACTTCGACCATCATCAGTTATTTTGCTCCCTAAATAGCAAAACTCATTTACTACTTTAAGCACCTGATTTACTAATTTAATTCCCGCAGCATCACCTGATTTAATTTGACTACATTCCATTATCCTCGTTTTGCTTTTATTGATGTTCATCTAATATCCTTCTTTCAAGAGACTGTCCATTCCGTTCAGCTGCTCTTCCAGGGCCTTTGCTGTCTCTGACAGAATTACAATGTCATCGGCGAACCTCAAAGTTTTTATTTCTCTTTTAATACCTACTCCAAATTTTTCTTTTGTTTCCTTTACTGCTTGCTCAATATATAGATTGAATAACATCGGGGAGAGGCTACAACCCTGTCTCACTCCCTTCCCAACCGCTGCTTCCCTTTCATGCCCCTCGACTCTTATAACAGCCATCTGGTTTCTGTACAAATTGTAAATAGCTTTTCACTCCCTGTATTTTACCCCTGCCACCTTCAGAATTTGAAAGAGAGTATTCCAGTCAACATTGTCAAAAGCTTTCTCTAAGTGTACAAATTCTAGAAACGTAGGTTTGCCTTTCCGTAGAAAATCTTCTAAGATAAGCTGTAGTGTCAGAATTGCCTCATGTGTTCCAATATTTCTACGGAATCCAAACTGATCTTCCCCGAGGTCGGCTTCTACAAGTTTTTCCATTCGTCTGTAAAGAATTTGTGTTGGCATTTTTCCGCCGTGGCTTATTTTCACATCTGTCAACACCTGCTTTCTTTGGGATTGGAATTATTATATTCTTCTTGAGGTCTGAGGGTATGTCGCCTGTGTGATAGAACTTGCTGACGAGATGGTAAAGTTTTGTCATAGCTGGCTCTCCCAAGGCTGTCAGTAGTTCTAATGGAATGTTTTCTTCTTGTCAGTTGGGGTGGGGGGGGGGGGGGGGGGGGTGCATAGCATTGACAATGAGATTCAAGAAGTTTACCATGAAATACAGGTTTTGGAGCTCTGTGCCTGCAGTACAAACAGTTAACACAGTCCAGTTTAAAGAACTGAACCCTAAAACAGTGCAGAACCTCGCATCAGTTAAATAAACGTGAGAAAAAGTCCTGACTGTTCATCACTGTGTGTTTAGTATTAAGCCAGACTTAGGTCTTTTACTGCTCTGTCAAACTCTTCACGCAGTATCATATCTCCTATTTCATCTTCATCTACATTCTCTTCCATTTCTATAATATTGTCCTCAAGAACATTGCCCTTGTGTAGATCCTCTATATACTCCTTCCACCTTTCTGCCTTCCCTTCTTTGCTTAGAACTGGGTTTCCATCTGAGCTCTTGATATTCATGCAAGTGGTTCTCTTTTCTCGAAAGGTCTCTTTTAATTTTCCTGTAGGCAGTATTTACCTTACCCCTCGTGACATAAGCCTCTACATCCTCACATTTGTCCTCTAGCCATCCCTGCTTAGCCATTTTGCACTTCCTGTCGATCTCATTTTTGAGACGTTTGTATTCCTTTTTGCCTGCTTCATTTCCTGCATTTTTATATTTTCTCCTTTCATCAGTTAAATTCAGTATCTCTTCTGTTACCCAAGGATTTCTACTAGCCCTCGTCTTTTTACCTACTTGATCCTCTGCTACCTTCACTATTTCATCTCTCAGAGCTACCCATTCTTCTTCTACTGTATTTCTTGCCCCCATTCTTGTCAATCGTTCCCCAATGCTCTCTCTGAAGCTCTCTACAACCTCTGGTTCTTTCAGTTTATCCAGATCCCATCTCCTCAAATTCCCACATTTTTGCTGTTTCTTCAGTTTTAATCTACAGTTAATACCCAATAGATTGTGGTCAGCATCCACATCTGCCCCTGGAAATGTCATACAGTTTAAAACCTGGTTCCTGAATCTCTGTCTTACCATTATATAAACTATCTGATACCTTCTAGTATCTCCAGGCTGCTTCTATGTATACAACCTTCTGTTATGATTCTTGAACCAAGTGTTAGCTATGATTAAGTTATGTTCTGTGCAAAATTCTACCAGGTAGCTTCCTCTTTCATTCCTTACTCCCATTCCATATTCACCTACTACGTTTCCTTCCCTTCCTTTTTCTACTATCGAGTTCCAGTCACCTGTGACCATTACATTTTCGTCTCCCTTCACCATCTGAATAATTTCTTTTATCTCATCACACATTTCATCAATCTGTTAATCATTTGCCGAGCTAGTTGGCATATGAACTTGTACTACTGTGGTAGGCGTGGGCTTCATTGAATGTGAAACTACAATGACCTTGGTCTCCTGACAACTATTGGAATGTACTCTTATATTTGCCAATGTTGCTGATTCTATATTAGACACTAATTTCTACACCGTTGCAGACTGGAAATCAATTATGCTCAGCAAAACTTAGGTTTAGGACTAAAATTCTAACACGACAAATAGGTAAGACTATAGAACTTCAAAACTGCAACAGACATAAAGTATGAACACAAACAATGAAAGTGTCACCACATAATCTGAATTATTTCATGCAATCCAGAGAAGCTTGACATGCTCAAGATGATGCCTCAACCTCCAGAATACACTCTTGGATATCTTTCACAGTTAAAGAATAATCATCTGTTTTTGCAATATAATATAAATTCCAGAAAAAAAAGCAGAAGTATCCATCTCCACAATCAACTGAGGGTCACAAAGTGCAGTCTCCATCTTATTTATAGAAACCAGCACAGCATAGCAGTGTCAAGCACAGCAAGTGGCACCACACTGATGTCACACCTTGTCTTCCTGTTGGCCAGAAGCCTGTGACAGTGTAATATCAATTTACTGTTACCTGCAGATGACCTACCAATGCATCACTCCTGTCCTATGTAACTGAATGTGATGAGCAAAATCAATGAGATGCATACAGCAGCAACACCTACATCACTGTCACTTCATCAGGAGACCCTTTGAGCTCCACAACAGCTGATGACAGTTTGTATGAGGGCCAGACATTGAGTTTACCACCAGTTTGCCTACATTCCCTGAGCTCTTGAGGGGGGGGGGGTCTGGTCTGTGAGGGAACAGAAGTCCTTTGAGTGTAGTGCCGACTGTTTGGTGGACACAGTGTACCTCTGTTCGTGCTGAGCAGTGAAGTCAGTCTCTCTGCCTGGTACCAGACATATTCACTTCTCTTACAGTGTCTGAGTCAATATTATGTGTGTATTTTCAATCTATATATAAATTTGGATCTGCTTCAGTGTTTTTATGTGTGTATTATTTATTGTGGCTCATGTACCCATATCACCGCTCATTCATTAGACACATCACTCATTCATTAAACAAAGGATATAGAAAAGTCTCAAAGAAGACTTGCATGATTTGCAACAGAACTGCTTAAGCAACTACAAAAATTTTAAATTGGGGTCGATTATCACTATTAACAGGGTTTACACGATACCAACTGAAAACTGAGGTTTGCTCTTCCAGTATGGAGAACCAATCTTCTGAAACAAGTATGAGACCCTGTTATATTACTACCGTATCATATGTATTGCGTAAAGAACAAGATGGTATAATTAGGAAAATTAGACAAATATTGTAGTATATCAGCCATGCTCCCTGTGGATATCTATGAAAGAAACAGAAACAAGGTTAAATTTGGTTACTGAAAGGGCAATTGGGCTTCCTCATGTTTGTAAATTTTGAAGCACATTAATGAAACATGTTATTTTAATACTCATTGTTATTTACAGAACTGAAGTTTGTGACTTTGGCCAACTAATCTCAGAGCCTGCCATAGCACTCCTTGCATTCAGTAAGCCAGTTCGTAAGACCACCTGAGGAGTTTCTCACTGTGTTCTGGGCCTAACAAAGCCTACTGCTGCTGTATGCCCCCTGTCGTCACATTCTTATAGCATGATGCTCTCTTTTGTGACAAAGTACTGAATTTCAACAGAAGCAGAGAAATAATTTTTTGCTGTAAACTTTTTATTTTCACAAATAATTCTATCCTCCCAATATTATGCAACACAACACTCATATGCTGCAAATAAACACAATCAAAACTTAACAGTACAATTTTTTAAGAACAGTACAGAAATGATAGATTGAACTGCAAATGGGCTCAAGAAGTCTTTTTCGTTGTGTCTGTCTGAAACTCAGTCCTCCTCTATATGGTGAGTAGCAATCTACCCTTTGCATATTATTGTTGTTCCTTCCTCGACCTGCCTTTGTTTGAGTACCTTTATTCATTGACATGTAAGACATATACGATCTACAAAGATATACAAGTCGTCTTTTCCTCTTTTTATTTTTTTGTGAGTTATTGTGGTTTTTGCCACTACAACAGCAGGCAGGCTAGTTTTCCTAAAAGACCATTGAAGCAACTGCGTGTGACTGTACTAGTTTCTTTGGACTTGTTTGGCCTCACAACTGGGTTTCCCTTCCCACTTACTTTGCTCTCTTCTGTGAGTCTCAAGACCAGCACACTGTAATACCTTCTTGTTATCCCGGAGCAACATGTACTTTTGATCTGTGACAGTTTTCCATAAAAGTTTATGTATGATTGTGTAACACTTTGTCAAGTGAAAACCACTAGTGTATATGGTATCAGCCACACTTCTCACATAACCTGAATGACATTACTGCTTCTGTTCAAAGCTTTTAGTGCATTTCCCCCTTAGAAAGTTCTATCACAGTTAATGTTTAGTACGTATAAAAAATGATATTGCCAACTTTATAATGCTGTGTCATCATGGATGTTCTTACGTGACAAACTAAAAAAACATTACTGGTAAATCTATGAGATTTCAGATGGGTTCTCCTTGGCCGTTGTCAAGTGCCAACTGTTGTCTGTCATGCAAATACTTGGCAGAAAGCTGTAGCATCCCATTAATTAATATACAATTACAGTAAACCGTTATTTCAGTTGAACTGAACTAAATAGAGCTGGACTGGGCTGCAGATCCAGTCTTTCCCACTGTTGAATTTTTTAAACCTCTCTCACAGTAGCAAATAAAATCAGTAGCATTGGACACCACATTAAGATTGTTTGGGTTTCTTATTGCTTAAACAGATAAGACATACAGATTATTGATAGTAATGGATGAATTATTGACAGTAGATGATTTATGATTCACTACAAATAACTAACAATGAATTACATTTTACCTTAGGTTTATTCAATGCATTGTGTAGTTGTTCAACATGTGTAAGACTAGACCATCAAGTCAATATATGCTAATGGAGATTAATTAAACAATCAAAAATTATACAAATTTACTTCGAAAATAGTGATCGACACTACAAAGCTCAGGGACATTTAACTGCTTGATGTGACAGAAAGCTTGAGAAAAGTTTTTGTCAGTATATATTACTATGAAACCAAGTATTCATATTTTAAAAAAGTTTCTCTCCTTCATAAACAGTAAGGTATTGGTGTTTTACCTGTTACAACAAAACTATCATTCTCCAGCTCAGTGCGTGGAATGTTAGATCCCTTAATTGAATAGACAGATTTGAGAGTTTAAAAAGGGTAATGGGTCGGTTGAAGGTAGTTTTAGTGGGAGCTGGTGAAGGAAGAACAGGACTTCTGGTAGAGTGAGCTAATACGAAAATCATAAAGAACACATTATTACAACTAATGTAGGCAGTAAGCCAACACCCACAGGATTTTATGCCTGCTAGCTCTGCAGATGATGCAGAGACTGAAATAATGTGTGTTGAGATAAAAGGAATGATTCGTATCATTAAGGGAGATCAAAATTTAGCTGTGATGGGGAATTGAAGTTCAATATGAGCTAAGGAAAGAGAAGGAAAAAAATATTAGAACATCGGCTGTGGCAAAGGAATGAAAAAGGGAGCCACCTAGTAGAGTTTGGACAAGAGCACACTTTAATCATCACTAGTACTTGGTTTATAAATTGTTAAAGAAGATTATATACGTAAGGTATCAGGTTGATTGTATAGTGCCACAACAGAGATTTTCAAACCAGATTTTAAGCTGCAAGACATTTCCAGGGGCAGATGTGGATTCTGACCATTGGTAATGAAATGCAGATTAAAACTGAAGAAACTGCAAAAAGGTAAGAAATTAAGGATGTGGGATCCAGATAAATTGAAAGAACCAGAGATTGTTGAAAGTATAAGATGAAGCATTAGGCAACATTGGACTGAAAAGAGGGAAAGGAATACAATAGAAGACTAATTGGTAGCTGTGAGAGATGAAATAGTGAAGGCAGTAGAGGATCACATTGGTAAGATGGCAAGGCCCGATAGAAATTCTTGGGTAACACGAGAGATATTTAAGTGATAAATGAGAAAATATAAAAATGCGGCAAAGGAAGCAGGGAAAAGGGGTTACAGAGATCTTAAAAATGAGATTGACAGGAAATGTAAACTCACAAACCAGGAACAGCTAGAGGAAAAAAGCAGGGTGAGAAACCAGCATAACTAGGGGAAATATAGATTCCAGATATAAGTAAACTGGAAAGACCTTTGAGAAGAGAGAAGCAGCTGTATGAATTCCAGGGACTCAGAGGGCAAGCTGGTACTAAGCAAAGAAGAGAAGGCTGGAAGGTGAAAGGAATATACGAGAAGCAAACTTGAGTACAGTATTATAGACAGAGAAGAAAATGTTGGTGAAGATGAAGATGAGAGATGTGATACTGTGAGAATAATTTGATAGAGCATTGAGAGATCTAAGCCAAAACAAGGCCCTCAGAATTAATGAAGCCCTCAGGATTAATGAAATCCTTGGGAGAGGCAGCCATGACATATATGAGAGAGGCAAAATACCCTCAGACTTCAAGAATAATTTAATGATTCCAATTTCAAAGAAAGCAGGTGCTGACAGGTGTGAATACTATCACTATAATAAGTCGTCATTACAGCATATTGATGCCTGTTACTTATAGAATAATGGAACAACATTGCAGAAGAGACAGTCAAGGAGCATTCTAATGGAATGGATAGTGTCTTGAAGAGATACTATAATATGAACATAGCAGAAGTAAAACATGAGTGACCCTGAGAGAATTTGGTTAATAAATAAGACACTAAAAGTAGTAGATGGGTTGGGCTATTTTTCCAGCAATAATTGATGATGGTTGTACAGAGGAAGTAAAATGCCAACTAGCAATAGCAAGAAAAGGAACTGTCAGTTTGGCACAAGAAGTGTGTGTGTGTGTGTGTGTGTTTTTTTTTTTTTTTCTTTTTTTTTTGGGGGGGGGGGGATTTGGGGAGGGTAGAGGAGGGGTTTGTAGAGGGAGTCCAAGAGACAAATACAGTAATCAGGTTCAAATGGGGATAGGTTGCAGTACTTATTCGGAGGTGAAGAGCCTTACACAGAATAGACTAGCATGGAGAGCCGTATCAGATCAGTGTTTGGACTGAAAACAACCAAAGCAACAAAAACATTATTATTGTCACATTTACTCAGCCTTTGAGTACTCTAAACAATTATATGGCTAAAGTTCTTCACCCAAATCTCTGTAATGGCTTTCTATGTGCCCAACAGGTTGTTCAAGCCACTATCTCTATATAAGATTTTGGCATTCCATGCTTCCTTGCATGAACAAATTGCCAGTACCTTGATGCCTCTGTATGTCCCCTTTGAACCACTCCCTTCATTCGAATACCTTCTCTCTCCTTATCGTTGGTTGGTTGATCTACCCATCCAGTGTTTAGTATTCTTCAATACCACCATATTCTAAAACCTTCTGTTCATTCTCTTCTTGACAAACTGCCTACTGGCTTCTGTCTCGGGTTCTTCGGCCGACGTTCATCTAATGATTTTTCTGACGTTTCGCCAGCACGAGTGGCTGGCATTGTCAAAGCTTCACCCTCCATTGCCGGTGGTGAACTGGAGCCGAGCTCGCGGGCGCAGACTATATGTACCTGGCGAGCCAACGTCCGAGGGCTTCTCCGCGGTCATTTCCGGTGCGGTTCTCCTCTTGCTACCTGCGACGGTCGTTCGCTGCAGTACGGGAAGCCAGGATCCATTTACCTTAAGGCTTTCCTCTTTCTTATTCAAACTATTCGCGTGTTTTTGTATTTCCAAAGCTTCTCTGAACAAGCGCGTGTGATAGTGCTTCTCTACAGCCACAACTTCCGTGTCGGCGAATTTTATTACGTGGTCGGTCTCATTCAGTGCGTGCTCTGCCACGGCCGATTTCTCCACCTGCCCCAACCTGCAATGTCGTTTATGCTCTTTGATCCTGGTGTTAATGGATCGTCCAGTCATTCCGACATAAACTTTTCCGCATGTGCATGGTATACGGTATATTCCCGACATTGCAAGTGGGTCTCTTTTCTCCTTCGCCAATCTAAGACACTCTTTGATCTTCCTTGTCGGTTTGAAAATCGTCTTTACGGCATTTTTGCGCAATATACGGCCGATTCTGTCCGTCACCCTGGGAATGTAGGGCAGAAAGGCCGTACCCGACATTTCTTTTTCTGGTTCCTTACTTCGCCGAGTGTTTGGCTCTGTTACACTTCCAATATAATTTGTGGAGTACCCATTGCTCCTCAGGACAGTTTCCAGGTGTTGCATTTCTCGTTTGAGGTGTTGCGGCTCACATATTCGTCCTGCTCTCGTTAAGAGCGTACTAATCATGCCTCTTTTCTGGCTCGGGTGGTGGTTTGACAGTTTGTGCAGGTATCGGTCCATGTGTGTCTGTTTTCGATACACACTGTGTCCCAGGTTTTCGCCGTCCCTTGTGACCAACACGTCTAGAAATGGCAGATTCTTGTCCTTTTCTGCTTCCATGATAAATGTTATGTTGGCATGGAAGCTGTTCAGGTGTCTTAGGAAGTAACCGAGCTGTTCTTCACCATGGCTCCACACCACGAAAGTATCATCGACGTACCTGTACCACACCTTAGGTTTGCAAGTCACCGAGTCCTGTGCCTGTGCTTCGAATTGTTCCATTAAGAAGTTGGCCACCACTGGACTGAGAGGACTACCCATTGCGACGCCTTCCAGCTGTTCGTAGAAATCGCCATTCCACGTGAAATAGCTCGTGGTGAGACACGCATGGAAGAGCTTTCTGATGTCTTGCGGGAAAATGGAAGTAGAAAAGGACAAGAATCTGCCATTTCTAGACGTGTTGGTCACAAGGGACGGCGAAAACCTGGGACACAGTGTGTATCGAAAACCGACACACATGGACCGATACCTGCACAAACTGTCAGACCACCACCCGAGCCAGAAAAGAGGCATGATTAGTACGCTCGTAACGAGAGCAGGACGAATATGTGAGCCGCAACACCTCAAACGAGAAATGCAACACCTGGAAACTGTCCTGAGGAGCAATGGGTACTCCACAAATTATATTAGAAGTGTAACAGAGCCAAACACTCGGCGAAGTAAGGAACCAGAAAAAGAAATGTCGGGTACGGCCTTCCTGCCCTACATTCCCAGGGTGACAGACAGAATCGGCCGTATATTGCGCAGAAATGGCGTAAAGACGATTTTCAAACTGACAAGGAAGATCAAAGAGTGTCTTAGATTGGCGAAGGAGAAAAGAGACCCACTTGCAGTGTCGGGAATATACCGTATACCATGCACATGCGGAAAAGTTTATGTCGGAATGACTGGACGATCCATTAACACCAGGATCAAAGAGCATAAACGACATTGCAGGTTGGGGCAGGTGGAGAAATCGGCCGTGGCAGAGCACGCACTGAATGAGACCGACCACGTAATAAAATTCGCCGACACGGAAGTTGTGGCTGTAGAGAAGCACTATCACACGCGCTTGTTCAGAGAAGCTTTGGAAATACAAAAACACGCGAATAGTTTGAACAAGAAAGAGGAAAGCCTTAAGGTAAACGGATCCTGGCTTCCCGTACTGCAGCGAACGACCGTCGCAGGTAGCAAGAGGAGAACCGCACCGGAAATGACCGCGGAGAAGCCCTCGGACGTTGGCTCGCCAGGTACATATAGTCTGCGCCCGCGAGCTCGGCTCCAGTTCACCACCGGCAATGGAGGGTGAAGCTTTGACAATGCCAGCCACTCGTGCTGGCGAAACGTCAGAAAAATCATTAGATGAACGTCGGCCGAAGAACCCGAGACAGAAGCCAGTAGGCAGTTTGTCAACAAGTGGCCACGAAAGCCTCAATAATTTTGTATTATGCCTCTACGGGGAGGAGATTTGCAGATTGTACCGACGCCTTGACCAACGACGGAAGAAGAAAGCGCGACTGATGTCCTATCTCGCCTTTCTGTCACGGTGCCGAGATGAATGTGCTACACCGAAGTTCTTGAGATGTAAGCGCCTATTCACCACCGCCCAAGCACATCATATCTACGACAGAATGGAACGAGCTTTTCTTCGTGAGCGAATACATACAACACGGAGAGACTTGGCAAGAACGGATCAGGAACTACTGGACATTTTCTACCAACTAAGTAGCAGAATGCAGCGAGACGACTGGGACAAGATCGACAGCATCACTCACAGGAGCATGCAGAATGAACTCGAGCGCTGCACTGAGCGACAGAAGAAAAAGTTTGAAAGATGCCGGAAGCAGACCGACAAGGCGATTCCCGGCACACACAGTGATCAACCTCACTGAACGACAATTGACCGAAGAGGAAGTGTCAAAACACTTGGCCCCTCTGCTCCAGCCACACGTGGGGAAGATGACACATACATTAAGGACTCAGGACATTTCATTGAGAAGCTTAAGAAACTGAAACTTGCACCAAACGACATCCTGGTCAGCTTTGATGTTGTTTCGTTATTTACGAAAGTGCCACTCAGTGACGCTCTGGAGCACATCGGTTCCATTTTCCCGCAAGACATCAGAAAGCTCTTCCATGCATGTCTCACCACGAGCTATTTCACGTGGAATGGCGATTTCTACGAACAGCTGGAAGGCGTCGCCATGGGTAGTCCTCTCAGTCCAGTGGTGGTCAACTTCTTAATGGAACAATTCGAAGCACAGGCACAGGACTCGGCGACTTGCAAACCTAAGGTGTGGTACAGGTACGTCAATGATACTTTCGTGGTGTGGAGCCATGGTGAAGAACAGCTCGGTGACTTCCTAAGACACCTGAACAGCCTCCATGCCACACATAACATTTACCATGGAAGTAGAAAAGGACAAGAAACTGCCATTTCTAGACGTGTTGGTCACAAGGGACGGCAAAAACCTGGGACACAGTGTGTATCGAAAACAGACACACACGGACCGATACCTGCACAAACTGTCAAACCACCACCCGAGCCAGAAAAGAGGCATGATTAGTACGCTCGTAACGAGAGCAGGATGAATATGTGAGCCGCAACACCTCAAACGAGAAATGCAACACCTGGAAACTGTCCTGAGGAGCAATGGGTACTCCACAAATTATATTGGAAGTGTAACAGAGCCAAACACTCGGCAAAGTAAGGAACCAGAAAAAGAAATGTCGGGTATGGCCTTTCTGCCCTACATTCCCAGGGTGATGGACAGAATCGGCCGTATATTGCACAGAAATGGCGTAAAGACGATTTTCAAACCGACAAGGAAATCAAAGTGTGTCTTAGATCAGCGAAGGAGAAAAGAGACCCACTTGCAATGTCGGGAATATACCGTATACCATGCACATGCGGAGAAGTTTATGTCGGAATGACTGGATGATCCATTAACACCAGGATCAAAGAGCATCAACGACATTGCAGGTTGGGGCAGGTGGAGAAATCGGCCATGGCAGAGCACGCACTGAATGAGACCGACCGCATAATAAAATTCGCCGACACGGAAGTTGTGGCTGTAGAGAAGCACTATCACACGCGCTTGTTCAGAGAAGCTGTGGAAATACAAAAACACGCGAATAGTTTGAACAAGAAAGAGGAAAGCCTTAAGGTAAACGGATCCTGGCTTCCCGTACTGCAGCGAACGACCGTCGCAGGTAGCAAGAGGAGAACCGCACCGGAAATGACCGCGGAGAAGCCCTCGGACGTTGGCTCGCCAGGTACATATAGTCTGCACCCGCGAGCTCGGCTCCAGTTCACCACCGGCAATGGAGGGTGAAGCTTTGACAATGCCAGCCACTCGTGCTGGCGAAACGTCAGAAAAATCATTAGACAAACGTCGGCCGAAGAACCCGAGACAGAAGCCAGTAGGCGGTTTGTCAACAAGTGGCCACGAAAGCCACAACAATTTTGCATTCTCTTCTTGGCTGAATTGAAGCACTCTGTTCATTTTTTATACCAAAACACTATGATCTACTAAAACATGGTGTTTTGAGCTCTGTGTTGTAACCTCACAAATTTATGTCTTTTTTTCAAGATATTTGTAATGACAGCTTGATACGGTCAACATTTAACGGAGACTATCTGTGCAGGACGGGCTCGTGCGGGGCCTGCAATGGGGCCACTATGTGGGCTCGCCGGCTGAGCCAGAACCATCAGAGGTCTGGCAGCGTCGACACCGTGTGCCTGTTGGCCACCTCATCCCGTTGGCTACAGGGGATGTGTACGGTCTCGCACCACACACCTGCCTGCTGCTTTCATACACCAAAGACCGTGGTAACTTTCAAAACTATATATATATATCTTTGTTGTTTTGGTTTCAGCAAACATAACTTGTGTGTGCGCAACAGAAATTTAGATGTGTGTGAGTTTTCCCAGCCTCTTTCGCTTTCCTGTTTATTTATTCTTTAGAATCAATTAAGCTAAGATTATAAGATTAACTCATAGTTATCGAGCTGATTGCGTTGTGCTTCATACTAAACTTGTGTATTAGCGTGTGAATACTGCATATTTATTGTGCTATTGTGTCCATATTATCACTGTAGATATTTTTTATTTCTGTAAACTTACAAACAATACAATTGCAAGTATTACTTGAGTTTGAGGAAAGAAAAGTTGGCATAAGGTTACAGTAAAAATCTCCCTTCTACAAACAGATGTGGCCATTAGAGACAGAACATGAGCACGAACGGGGGAGATGGAAGAAGAAGGTGACTGTCCCAGAGCTCACCTCTAGTGATTTAGGGAAGCTGTGGACAACCTAAACCCGCCTGCCCAAATGGGCACATAAACTGCCGACCTCCTGAATGAGAGTCCATCACCATCACCTAGCATTACCATTCAGTTTCAGTCTGAGATGAAAGTGGTGGTACACAGCTCAGATGTCATTAACTCGACATGCTGTGGGAAGCAGACATGTTTATAGAAATTATAAACAGAGTTATTGACAATGGCATCATAAATGACAATGGCATATTTGTTTTGACTACTCTCTGTTCAAGTCATATTGTTGCATTGGAAAAGAATGTGTGAGTTGTGATAGAGATGACTTCCACCATTAATGGATGGATAGGCAAATGACTGGTGTAGGTGTTTGAGCAACTGTCAATTATCATGGCTGTTCCAAATTGTGGCTGCTCTGTATGATGACTGCTAAATCTGAGGAAGTCAGTGCATCTTCTCGAATATTTTGCTGGGTGCTGTCTTCTGACAGAACATTTTCAGAAATGTTTGGATTTTATTGTGCGTTTCACACATTGGGCTCTTACCAACTCAATACATCGCTTTTCAGAAATTTCACAAAGGATCCAGATTGATGTCTTACTTCAGGTTGTCTGCCTGAGAAAGTATCAATTGTTAAAACTTTATTTTCCTTCTATGCAAACTGTGGGCAGAAATGTTCTCATACCTAAAAGAGATCTTTGAATCATCTGTGCAGATAAAGTTAAAAAATTGTTTTACTGAGGCTTGTTTCCTAAAACTTTTATTCTAATTTTTATTGATATCTATTTATTAAGTAAAGTTCTGTTGTGAAATTAAATTGGACAAGATGTGGACTCTATCCTGGACTGATATATGTAACAGAAAAGGAATACCACATTATTAATAACAAAAAATTCCAGTACACAAGGAGTCCACTAAAAATGGAACTCACAAATGCCTTGTGCAGAGCAGGTTTTTTTTCCCAAATGAGGTCAACATCTTCTGTGTGTGTGGAGAAAAAGAAAACCTGGTTGTTAGTGATCAGCAGTATTCACTTGGTGAGCCCTACAGATTCATAAAAATGAAAAGTACAGTTTGTCTCAAATGAATTTTCTCCTGTGTATTGTTTCATATAAAACATTTATAAAATCATTGATAAATTCAGGAATTTTTTTCTCATAATTGCTCTGTTTTGGCCTTTACTATTATTATTGTTTTATTATTATTATTATTATTATTATTATTATTATTATTATAACCGTAAACACAGCAGATGAGTTCACTATACTGGATTCTGTATTTCATCACTAGTTGGATACTTCCTGGGTATCTAGGAATGTGTGATGTGTTGATGGACAATTCGTGCAGAACCCAATCAAGTGTCTGTCTGTGGCTGACAAATGCATTTCTCATCAATGGTAATGGTTTTCAGGAGCCCACATGATCTTCTGACCCTGCACCCAGTGAGCTGAGAGCCACGGGAACCTCTTAAGTTTTGCTGGTTTCCAATAGAGACACTGTAGAGCTAGATCCAGAGTTCCAAGTCTTCATATCTGGCAAGTTTTTAAAGTTGTTTTCTTGTCCATTCTGCCATTACCTGGGATGCCAGTGTCAATAATACATGCTTTCCCTTTCTCCACAACTGTGATGTCTGGTGTGCTCATTTCCAGCATTCAATCTGTCTGAAGTCTGAAGTTACAGAGTAATTTAGCACATTTATTTTCAACAACTTTATCTGTGCGCAAGTTTTTCAGAGACTACTACAAAATTCTTGTGACTTACTTAAATAATTTATTAAAGCAACTTGTTTCGAGGTACAGATCTCATCTTCAGGCTACAGTGGCAACACCAAAAACTATCAACAAAAGTAAAACAGATGTTAAAGTTGTTCTTCACAGTCTTGGTATGTGCTGAGGTCCTCCTTGAGAAGAAGAGGAGGATAACTTTAAATAAGGGAATATTCATTTTGTTTGTTGGTCAGCTGTTCACATAAATTTTATTAAATATTCATTCACTTTGTTCATTTGATATGGCATGTTCATTCTGCTGTGTATGACAAGCAAGATCATGATCAAACCAAAGCTTGTTTCTGTAGTCAGTATGCATTTAAGCTTTTTCTGGTCACAACAGTTCTTAGCTTCCAGCAGATCCTAATTTTGACGTAAGTTTCTGTGAATAATTTGTGTCGTGACTTGTAATCAATGTGACTAATCTTTTTGCAATAGTTCAGTATATGGTCAGTTGTTTCATCAGCTAATTTGCAGAGTCTGTATGGTCATTTGCTGATTTCTTGATACTATGTTTAATGACGCTAGTTCTGATGACTTGTTTTCGTGCAACAAAAATCAGTATTTCAGTTTCCTTCTGTAGGTCAGCCAAAAGACCGGCCTCTTCTTTATCTATTTTGTCTTCAATCTTCCCCAGTAATTGCCTGTGTAGTGGTGTATTGCACAGGCTACGGTTCAGCATTGTAATATAGCTTTCTGGTATTGAGTATTGGTTTTCTGTAACTTGAGAAATTTCCTGTTATTGACTTCAATTAGAGCTAATGCTTCCTATCTTCCACATAATATGCTAATCCATGCTTCTCTTCTTCCACTGTCTTCCTCAGTTAGAAGAGTCCTCCACTGCCTGTTTTCCTGAGCAAGACAGCTTGTAGACACCACTGTCAGGGTAGAGTACGTGGTGAACTGTCGTGAGTTTTCTTGTCTTTCTGTCCAGATTATCCAGCTCTACTTGTGTCCAAGTCACAATGCCTGCAGTGTATGTGATGATGGCAATGGTCCAGGCATTGAGTGCCTTGATGGTATGGCTATTCATTCAGCATGCTATTCAAAATTTTTTAGTCCCTTAGGTATAATCTTTGTTGACCACATTTGTTACATATCCATATTTGATTTTCTGCAACTGTACATCTCAGGCTGGCACCACTAGATGGTTTATCCGTTTGGTATTTTGATGCCTCCACATTCTGAGATTTTCCCCTTCTTGAGTGTCAGTGTGGCCTTCCAATATTGCATTTGGGTCTTCCACTGGGGTACAATCCCTGTGTCAGGGGATTGGGGATGGGAGTCGCATAGGGATGGACTAGGATGTTGTGGAGGCTGGGTGGGTGGTGGAACACCACTTTGGGAGGGGTTGGAAGTATCTTAGGTATGATGTTCCTCATTTCAGGGCATAATGATAAATAATCAAAGCCCTGATAAGGACATGGTTCAGTCATTCCAATCCTGGGTGGTACTGGGTGACAAGGGTGCACTTCTTTATGGTTGATTCTTGGGATGGATTTGAGGATCAGGTGTTTGTGAGGATATGGCACAGGAAATCTGTTTGTGAATTAGGTCTCAGGGATACTGCCTTTCTTTGAAGGCGTTTGCAAGGCCTTCAGCATACCAGGCGAAGGAGTTCTCATGACAGCAGATGCATCTACCACAGACAGCCAGTCTGTGTAACCTAAGTGTTGATGGAGCCATCTGAGAGAAAGAGATCAACATCTAGGAAGGTGGCACATGGAGGGGGGGGGGGAGACCAGGTGAATAATTGGATGGGAGAGAAGGTTTTGAAGTTGTGGAGGAGTGAGGATGAGATGATCTGGCCTTGGGTACATGTTATAAAGATGTCATCAGTGCACCTGAACCAGACCAGGAGTTTGGGAACCCGATGAAGAGACTGGCATAGGATGGTGCCATGTGGGTCCCCATGGTTGTGTCACAAACTTCTCTGTACACCTTCGCTTCAAAGGTTAAGGACATGGTTCAGTTGTTCCAATCTGGGGTGGTATTGGGTGACAAGGGGAGTGCATCTTTGTGGTTGGTTCTTGGGATGGATTTGAGGATCAGGTGTTTGTGAGGATATGGCACAGGAAATCTGTTTGTGAATTAGATCTCAAGGGTACTACCTGTCTGTGAAGGCCTTTGTGAGGCCTTCAGCATCCTGGGTGAGGGAGTTCTCACCACCACAGATGTGTGTACAACGTGTGGCCAGGCTGTGTGGGAGGGATTTTTTGGTGTGTAAGAGGTGATACCTGTCAAAGTGCAGCTACTGTTGATGAATGGTGAGTTTTATGTGGACCAAGGTGTTGATGGTGCCATATGAGAGGAGGAAACTGACATCTAGGAAAGTGGCACGATGTTGGAGGAGGGAGGACCAGGTAAGTGGGTGGGAGAGAAGGTGTTGTGGTTGTGGAGGAATGAGGATGAGGTGTCATGGCTGTGGGTACAGATTATAAAGGGGTCTTCAATAAACTTGTACCAGACCAGGGGTTTCGGGTTTTGGGAAGCTAGGATTGATTCCTCTAGGTGTCCCATGAAGAGGTTGGCATAGGATGGTGCCATGTGAGTCCCCATGGCTCTGCCACAAACTTGTTTGTATACCTTCCCTTCAAAAGTGAAGTAGGGAGATGGACTCAGGAGAAAGGTTCAGGGACGGGCCTAAGTATTTCAGCACAGATTGGAGGTTATGTCAGATTTCTGAGGTGGGGTCACTTTGGCAGAGCTTGTAGATGGAGGTGTTGGACGGTTGGCGGAGGCCCTCTGCCAGATAGCCACTCCGGTTCATCACAACAGTGGTGGAACCTTTGTTTGCCGGAAGGATTATCAGGTCAGGATCATTTTTTAGGTTGTGTAGAGCAGTCTTTTCTTCTGCTGAAAGATTGCTGTTCTTAGGGAGGGACCTGGGGAAGACCAGTGAGGCTAAGTTGGGAGTTCCTGGATGGTGACCAGGCAATGGTTAGGTGGGAGTGTGGGAGGGTCACAGTTGAATGGTGGTACAAATTGGGACAGGCAGGGTTCGATGTTGGGATTGGAATGACTAGTGGGAGGGGTTGGTGGCAAAGAAGTGCTCCACTGTGGGGAATGGGAGAAGTAGAGTAGGCCTTTCACAAGTCAAACATGGTTAAAACTGGGAGTAGGGCTGAATGTGAGGCTTTTGGATAGGACTGAAACTTCTGTGTGGCAGAGAATTTTGGTGGAGAGGTTAACTACAGTGTTCTGACATTGTTTCAGCTCTGGATTTTGTGGCGTGTTGGTAGGGGTTTTTGGAAGATCTGAACCTGATCATCTACCCAGCAGACAAATGTTTCACTGTTGTGGTGAACAGGAGTGACTACTTGGTAGAGGGCCACTGCCAGTTGTCTGACACCTCTACCTACAAGCTGTGCCGAAGTGACCCCATCCCAAAAGTCCAATATAATCTTCAGTTCCAGCTGAAATCCTTAGGCCCTTCCCAGAACCTCTCCCCTGAATCCATCTCCCTCCACAACCCAACAACAGCCCACACACACACACACACACACACACACACACACACACACACACACCTTCTACATGCTCCCCGAAATCCAAAAACCTAACAATCCTAGGATCTTTATTAGCAATTTCTCCAATGTGGTAGGTGCGGAAGGCGATGACATCACGGTCGACGAAACTCTCCAGGCCACCAACTGCGGGAACACCGGATCCACCTCTGACAATAGCTACTGTTAGCCATCCATTGCCATGGGTAAATGTATCATTCACGTCAATACTGAAATTTAGTCTGCACCCACGAAACATACAGGGTCCTTCGAGAAGTTCACTGGCAGATATGTTTGTGAATTAGATCTCAAGGGTACTACCTGTCAAAGGTCAAACTGATAAGAACTTTAACATGGAACATGCTGTTACATACTCTATGGCCGACAGATCCTAGATGTACGCTTACAGGTTCTCAGCTACGCTACAGAATACAGGGCTACGCTACAGATCAGTTTATTTGTAAAAATATACAATACAGTCTCCAACAAACTTTACATATTCACAACATCCTTTACCTTTAATCCAAATATATACAGATTCATTAACATTAATCTTACGTCTACTTCTGGTATACAGGGATAGTGAGGAAGGTGAGGTATATACAGATTTTCCAAAGTCTTTATTAGCAATTTCTCCAATGTGGTAGGTGCCGTTGTTGACCAACACCTTTCTGCAATTGAACGCTACCTCTCCCAGTGTTATCCATATTCCAAATCCACCATTTCATTCCTCGTACACCTGACCATCTACATGCTAACCAATAAATGCTTCACCTTTGAAGGGAAGGTATACAGAGAAGTTTGTGGCACAACCATGTGAACCCACATGGCACCATCCTATGCCAGCCTCTTCATGGGGTTCCCAAAATCCCAAACTCCTGGTCTGGTTCAGGAGCATTGATGACATCTTTATAACATGCACCCAAGGCCAGAGCATCTTATCCTCATTCCTCCACAACCTCAGCACCTTCTCTCCCATCCACTTCACCTGGTCCTCCTCACCCGTTGTGCCACCTTCCTAGATGTTGATCTCTTTCTCTCAGATGACTGAACCATATCCTTATCAGGGCTTTGATTATTTATCGTCACACCCTGAAATTAGGGACATCCTACTTGAGATACTTCGAACCCCACCCAAAGTGGTGGTCCACCGTCCACCCAACCTCGGCAACATCCTAGTCCATCCCTATGCAACTCCCACCTCCAATCCTGTACCACAGGGATCATACCCCTGTGGAAGAACCACATGCAAGACCTGCCCAGTCCACCACCCAGCACCAGCTACTTCAGACCCATCACAGGCTTATCCTGCCCATCAGAAGCTTGGCCACCTGTGATAGCAGCCACGTTATATACCAGCTCTGCTGCAACCACTGCACGGCATTTTACATTGGTATGACAACCAACCAGCTGTCAACTAGATTGAATGGCCACTGCCAAACTGTTGCCAGGAACAAGGTGGACTACCAGTGGCACAACATGCAGCACAGCACAACATGTTTGGTTTCAATGGCTGCTTTATAACCCATGCCATCTGGATCACCACCACCCTAAACCTGAGGTAACTCGCTGCTCCCCCCCCCCCCCCTCGAATATACTGTGTGTGTGTGTGTGTGTGTGTGTGCGTATGTGTACACACGGATAGCAGACCCTACCCCCCCCCCTACCCCCCCTTAATTTGTGTCTCCACATGAGCTAGCTGTGTGCTGTTATCTTACACTAGTCTATGAAACTGCTTGCCCGACCACATGCCACCTGCCCCCTCTACCTGCACCCCTTGCTAACACGTAGACATTGCCCAACTCCCCCATGACCCACTAGATGCTTCCCCACAACCTCCTCCCTGCCTCCCGCCTCTCTCCATCCCTCCCCGTACCCCACACCTCCCACCTCACCGCAGTTCACTCACCGTGGGCCAGTACAAAGAGCTGGCAATTGATGGAGCACAATGTAGGGAACAGGCATGTGATGTGAGGAAGTGTGTGTGTGTGAGGGGGGGGAGGGGGGGGGGGTGTATTGCCTACAGCTAGGAAACGGTACTGCATTCTGAAAGCTAGCCAAGCTCCGTACCTTTTGTTTGTGTGCCTGTCGATGACGCAGCACTTTTGCCTTTCAGTGAGTCATCTCTTTTATTCCTAAATAATTCATCATTTTCAACCAGAACTTTCTGTACATTATTAAATTATATTCTTTTACTTTATGTTATAGTAATATAGAAATCAAAAGAGTAGAAACAATGAAATATACTTTCCATTACTACAATAATAGTCAATCACATAGAACAAATCGCAGATGTCATCATACTAAGGAAAAATGTCTGAAATATTCAAGAGTGCTGATTTGAATAAAATTACTAAATCTACATAATCAGACAGTAAAAAAACCAGGATGGAATAACATTATGAAAAGGATAGACTGTTACTCACTGTATAGTGGAGATGTTGGGTCGCAGACAAGCACAAGAAGTAAGCTTTTAGCGACAAAGGCCTTCTTAGACAATACACACATGCACATTGATGCAAATGCTGCAACTCTCACACACAACCACTGTCTCCGGCTGCCGAGTCTGGCTTCAGCAGCCAAAGACAGTGGTCATATATGTGTGTATGAGTTGTGTATGTGTGAATGCCTGTGTGTAGGTGTCTAATTCAGAAGAAGGCCTTTTGGTCAAAAGCATATTTGATTAGCAGTCTTTTGTTGTGATTGTCTGTAGTTCAATATCTCCACTATTTGGCGAGTAGCAACCTATCCTTTTCATAATATTGTTAAAATTTACATAATGTGATCTACAATAAATTTCTATACCTGTCCCATTGTTAACAAAAATAAAGAAAAACAACCACAATTATACTGAAAGAGGTGGCGCAATGCCTCCAGGTGGCCGGACTCCGTGCATTTCGAGATATGCTGCCACCCAATGTACTAGCCTACCGTTGAGCCCTCACCCGTGTAGTGTTGTCACCACCACCCCACTCTATCAGAAAGCTCTGCAGCCGAGCTGCTCACTCCTGTTGATTGCTCCCAATGTGGCCTCCCCTGCTTCCAGTAGACATTATTTTATATATTTACCAATGAACCCTTGAAATATTTTCCTTCCAAAATGGGTAAGACTAATTGGTCTGTAGTTTCTACTGTCATCTTGTGTTCCTTTCCCTTGTATACAGGTGTTAGTACTCCTTTTCATTCTTCTGGGTGTACACTATTCTTTATACAAAAGCCAAATCATGATCTTAGTTACAGCAAAATGCTCTGACCCACGACTTTTAGGATTTCTGAGTATAGTATGCTGTTCACCCATTGTGGCTTCCTGGAACCTATTGAATTTATTGTTTTCTATGCCTCCCTTGATATTATTTTGTCTGTGCATGAATGTTTAAAATTATCCTTTGTGTATAAATTTTGAAATTTATTTCCTCTTTAAAATTTTCCCAGTATTTGCTATGACAGGTCTGATTATTCATTGACACATACACAAATGAAGTTCACGAAGGTCATACCAGTGCTCTGCCCCCCCCCTCTCTGTCTCTGTGTGTGTGTGTGGGGGGGGGGGGGGGGAGCAGTGAGATGGGGTGGGGATGTCTTGATGGAAACTTCCCCCATATAACTATTGAAATAACAGCTTCCAAGTTTCAGAAATAATTGACACATTGCACCATTGTGATACAATTTTCTAAATAATATCTCTTATGTGTGCAGGTCTCGGTGTAGTGAGTGGAACATCGGTACATGGGGCTGCTTTGTTGTCCTGGGGCCATCCAGATGGCATTGTGCGTGCTAAGGTTAAAAAGGAGCAGCCACCTTGGCCGGTCATCAGCACATCAGCGATTGATCCAGTTAGTGACCTGTATAGTTGTTCTACAGATTTATGTTATTTCCACAAATTTAATTGTGATATGTAAATTTTTAATATCACTGTTTTTATTATTGACATTTTCTGGTGCAAAAAACTTGTTCATTAGACTAACTCATGCTAATTTAAAAACTTCTGATTGTGAAGAGAAGAGGCAGTTGTGGAGGAAGAGGAGCGAAGATGAAAGGAAACTTCTAAAGTAAAAGTGCAGAAGTCTTATACCTGCCACTTGCTACAGTAGAAGTTTATAAAATCCCTTGCACAAGTGTAAATAGGAACTACAAAATGAAGCATAAACACTCCTCTTAAAGTAACACGAGAGTAATTGTTGTCGGAAAAACTTGAATAAATCACTCAGTGCAAAATGCCACTCAACAGCCAGGATCACATAAAATATTTATTTATTCAAGGCTATGCTGTCATCATCAGGTCTTAAAATCTTTTGTTGTAAAATATGTTCATTTTATGCTGAACCTCTTGCGCAAGATGTCAAATAGATAAAAATCAGCTTATATAAAAGGTTTATCATTGCTAACAATATAGCGGAGATGCTAGTCGTGATAGGCACAAAAAAGATTCACACAATCAAAGCTTTCGGCCATTAAGGCCTTTGTCAGCAGTACACACACATGCGCGCGCACACACACACACACACACTCACGCAAACGCAACTTGCACACACGTTTGCAGTCTCAGAGAGCTGAAACTACACTGTGAGCAGCAGCATCAGTGCATGATGGGAGTGGCGACTGGATGGTGGTAAGGAGGAGACTGGGGCAGGGAGGGGGTGGGATAGTGTGGTTGGAGTGGCGGACGGTGAAGTGTTGCAGTTTAGACGGAGGGCAGGAGAGAAGGTGCAGAGGGGGGAAGGGATAAGTAGCAGAAAGGAGAGAAATAAAAAGAAATTAAAAGACTGGGTGTGGTGGTGAAATGACGGCTGTGTAGTGCTGGAATGGGAACAGTGAGGGGGCTGGATGGGTGAGGACAGTGACTAATGAAGTTTGAGGCCAGGAGGGTTATGGGAACATAGGATGTATTGCAGGGTAAGTTCCCACCTGCCCAATTCAGAAAAGCTGGTGTTGGTGGGAAGGATCCATATGGCACAGGCTGTGAAGCAGTCATTGAGATGAGGGGTATCATGTTTGGCAGCGTGTTCAGCAACAGGGTGGTCCACTTGTTTTTTGGCTGCAGTTTGTCGGTGGCGGACAGACAGCTTGTTGCTTGCCATGCCTATGTATAGAATGCAGCATAGGGGTTGCAGCTTAGCTTGTAAATCACATGACTGGTTTCACAGTTAACCCTGCCTTTGATAGGATAGGTGATATTGGTGACCGGACTGGAGTAGGTGGTGGTAGAAGGATGTATGGGATAGGTCTTGCATCTAGGTCTATTACAGGGGTATGAGCCATGAGGTAAGGGATTGGGAGCAGGGGTTGTGCAAGAATGGACGAGTATATTGTGTAGGTTCGGTGGACAGTGGAATACCATGGTAGGAGGGGTGGGAAGGATAGTAGGTAGGACATTTCTCATTTCAGGGCACAACGAGAGGTAATTGAAACCCTGGCAGAGAATATAATTCAGTTGCTCCAGTCCCGGATGGTACTGAATTACGAGGGGAATGCTCCTCTGTGGCCGGACTGTGGGCCTTTGGGAGGTGGTTGGAGACTGGAAAGATGGCAAGATAATTACGGTCAGTGAAGGCTTCAGTGAGACCCTCGATATATTTAGACAAGGACTGCTCATCACTGCAGATGCGACGACCACAGGTGGCTAGGCTGTACGGAAAGGACTTCTTGGTATGGAATGGGTGGCAGCTGTCGAAGTGGAGGTATTGCAGGTGGTTTGTAGGTTTGATATGGACGGAGATACTGATGTAGCCATCTCTGAGGTGGAGGTCAACATCTAGGAAGGTGGCTTGTTGGATTGAGTAGGACCAGGTGAAGCAAATGGGGTAGAAGTAGTTGAGGTTCTGGAGGAATGTGAATAAGGTGTCCTCATCTTCAATCCAGATAGCAAAGATGTCATCAGTTAATCTGAACCAGGTGAGGGGTTTAGGATTCTGGGTTTTTAGGAAGGATTCCTCTAGATGGCCCATGAATAGGTTAGCATAGGATGGTGCCATGTGGGTGCCCATAGCCATACCATGGATTTGTTTGCAGGTAATCCCTTCAAAGGAGAAGTAATTGTGGGTGAGGATGGAGATGGACTCTGGGGAGAGGTTCTGGGATGGGCCTAAGGATTTGAGTAGTGACTGGAGATCCTGCTGGAATGGGATCACTGTGGCATGGTTTGTAGGTGGAAGTATCTGACAGCTGACAGAGTCCTTCTGCCACGTAATCCTTGCAGTTCAAAATGACTGTGGTGGAGCCATTGTCTGCATGTAGGATTATAAGATCGGGATCAGTTTTTAGATGGTGGACTGCGGTTTCTTCTGCAGATGTAAGGTTAGTATGCATGTTGAGGGATTTGGAGAATGATGGTGAGGCAAGGTCCGAGGATAACAAGTACTGGAAAGTTGACAGGGGGTGGTTTGGAGGTAGTGTGGGTGGATTACGTTTTGATGAGGATTGACCTGAGTTAGGCAAGGTTCATTCCATCCTGGATTTTCTGTTGTTTGTCATTGCTAAAATATTTAAAAACATAAAGCACCTTGTGCAAAAGGCCATGTCCATACAAATATTGCTCGCAGATGCTTGTTACATCATACAAACCTTTTACAAATGCTGATTTTTGTCCAGTTGACCTCTTGTGCGAGAGGTTTGGCATAAAATGAACATATTTTACAACAAAAGATTTTAAGACCTGAAGATGACAGCATAGCCTGTTGAAACTGGATGTCTCAAATAAAGAAATATTTTATGTGCTCTTGACTGTTGAATGGATTTTCATAATTTAAACTGATCACCCATCAGTATTCTCAAAATGAGGAAATTCAGTCACACAGTGCAACTGGGAAGTCACCAAATTTGTTTCTCCAATACTATGGTTTTATCAAGATCCAATCATTACTATGCTAGGATATACAGCAAGGCATAATAAATTCAAAGTCACAAAAACAACTTTAACAGAAAAGCATGAGGACTGAAATTAGGCAAGTTGTGAGCCTTAATGGTAAATGAAGTAAACAGCAACAACTCTCCTACAGTACAAGCTCCATAACACATTGGCACAACTCTGTTATCTTGGGCAGCTGTCTGACGACACTGTTGAATGAGTGAATAAGTATAGACAATTTGGCTTTCTGAGCTTGTTTGGGTCAGAAACCACTATCTGAATTTTTATAGCCTCTGGTGATGTCTTGAGCACTGGAAAATAAGTGTAAGGTGCAGAAATATAGTATGAACCACAGCCTAACCCCAATGTAACAAAAATCACAAAGAATGCAAAAAGTAGAATTGTTTTATTATGTTGATAATTTTCAAGTTATGTCCATCTGTGTGCAACTGAATAAAACTACACTGTCCAGTCACATTAATGCGTCCATTTGTCAAAAGTGTGAGCAGTCCCCTTTAGCAGTGTGGATCTCTGGGAGACATGAAGGAAGAGAGTCAGTGTGGTTCTCGAAGGTACCAACTCCAGTACTGCAGCCAGCTGTGCAAGGTTTCGCAGTTGAAGTTCCATGGCATGAACAGCTCGACTGGGGTGGTCCCACAGATTCTCGATTGGATTTAAATCCAGGGAGTTTGGTGGCTAGTGTATTACAGCAAATGCATCCTGGTGCTCTTCAAACCACGCACGTATACTGCGAGCTGTGTGACACATTTTAGCGCCCTGCTGGTAGATGCCATTGTGCTGGGGAAAAACAAACTGCATGTAGGGATGGACATTGTCCACAATGATGGATGCATAGCTGTACTGATCTAGCTGTGCCTTCCACAATGAATATCGCACAAGGACTGCCACAAAACCTTCCTCAGACCATAACGCTCCCGCCTCCAGCCCATAATTGTTGCAGGTAGTTTGCTTCCAGATGTTTCATGCCATACATACTACGAACAATCTGTTTGATTGAGCATATAGCCTGATTCATCTGAAAAGCCCACCTACCACAACTCAGTAGACATACCCTGTTGTGGTTTTGGCCCATACACAACAACATTCTCTAAACAGTCAGTGAGGCGACACTGTTCGTAGCCCCTTGGTTCTTCTGGTCAGTCAGTTGCTCAACAGTTGCACATCTATTTATCAGTATTCATCTCCACAGCTATCGTTCATTCATATCATTTACAGTCCATGGTGCACCGCAGTTGCCTCAGCGCCAGCTTTGGATAGCGCCATTTCAGCATGTGTTTTATATGTTAACTGAGACAGCATGCAAACAGTACATAAACATAACTGTTTCAGAAATGCTTCTGACCTTGGTCCGAGAGCAAGTTATCATGCTCTTTCAGATGACAGATAAATCACTTTGATTCCACATGAGGACATTGATTGATTATTTAATGTTGACAGCAAACACAGGTGATGATCACACTAATGTGACTGGATCGAGTAATTTTGTCATGCTCTAGACATTTCACCTTCATTCTTTTTGGACAGTATAACCATTGACATGAAAAATATACGTCTTTTATGTGCATACCATGTTGCTTTACACATTACAGATCAGAAACAGTTTGGGCACTTTTTGATTTTATATAACATAATAATGGTGCAAATTTGTACTTTGAAGTTTGTACATACCGCTTTACACATGCACTCACTTTGCTTTTTGTAAAGATGTACTTCTGCCTGTAGTCTTAGTATTATCACTAACATAGCACTCAAAATAAGAATACAGGTTTTCTTTGTATTGTTGTTGTTGTTTTTGTTGTTGTTGTTGTTGTTGTTGTTGTCGTCATCGTCGTCTTCAGTCTGAAGACTGGTTAGATGCAGCTATCCATGTAAGGCTCTTCATCTCCGAATAACTACTGCAATCCACATCCATTTGAACTCAGCTAGTGTATTCGTCTCTTGGTCTCTCCCTCTACAATCGCCTTTCCCTCCCCACAAATACACATACCTCCTCCTGGTGCCAAACTGACAGTTCCTAGAGGAGAGGATTTGTTCTATCAACTGATCCATTCTTAGTCAAATGGTGCCATAAATTTCTTGTCTCCAAATTCTATTATGTACCTTTTGTATTCCTCTGTACTACCACATTTCAAAAGCTTTTATTTCCTTCTTGTTTGAATTGCTTATTATACACTCCTGGAAATTGAAATAAGAACACCGTGAATTCATTGTCCCAGGAAGGGGAAACTTTATTGACACATTCCTGGGGTCAGATACATCACATGATCACACTGACAGAACCACAGGCACATAGACACAGGCAACAGAGCATGCACAATGTCGGCACTAGTACAGTGTATATCCACCTTTCGCAGCAATGCAGGCTGCTATTCTCCCATGGAGACGATCGTAGAGATGCTGGATGTAGTCCTGTGGAACGGCTTGCCATGCCATTTCCACCAGGCGCCTCAGTTGGACCAGCGTTCGTGCTAGACGTGCAGACCGCGTGAGACGACGCTTCATCCAGTCCCAAACATGCTCAATGGGGGACAGATCCGGAGATCTTGCTGGCCAGGGTAGTTGACTTACACCTTCTAGAGCACGTTGGGTGGCACGGGATACATGCGGACGTGCATTGTCCTGTTGGAACAGCAAGTTCCCTTGCCGGTCTAGGAATGGTAGAACGATGGGTTCGATGACGGTTTGGATGTACCGTGCACTATTCAGTGTCCCCTCGACGATCACCAGTGGTGTACGGCCAGTGTAGGAGATCGCTCCGCACACCATGATGCCGGGTGTTGGCCCTGTGTGCCTCGGTCGTATGCAGTCCTGATTGTGGCGCTCACCTGCACGGCGCCAAACACGCATACGACCATCATTGGCACCAAGGCAGAAGCGACTCTCATCGCTGAAGACAACACGTCTCCATTCGTCCCTCCATTCACGCCTGTCGCGACACCACTGGAGGCGGGCTGCACGATGTTGGGGCGTGAGCGGAAGACGGCCTAACTGTGTGTGGGACCGTAGCCCAGCTTCGTGGAGACGGTTGCGAATGGTCCTCACCGATACCCCAGGAGCAACAGTGTCCCTAATTTGCTGGGAAGTGGCAGTGCGGTCCCCTACGGCACTGCGTAGGATCCTACGGTCTTGGCGTGCATCCGTGCATCGCTGCGGTCCGGTCACAGGTCGACGGGCACGTGCACCTTCCGCCGACCACTGGCGACAACATCGATGTACTGTGGAGACCTCACACCCCACGTGTTGAGCAATTCGGCGGTACGTCCACCCGGCCTCCCGCATGCCCACTATACGCCCTCGCTCAAAGTCCGTCAACTGCACATACGGTTCACGTCCACGCTGTCGCGGCATGCTACCAGTGTTAAAGGCTGCGATGGAGCTCCGTATGCCACGGCAAACTGGCTGACACTGATGGCGGCGGTGCACAAGTGCTGCGCAGCTAGCGCCATTCGACGGCCAACACCGCGGTTCCTGGTGTGTCCGCTGTGCCGTGCGTGTGATCATTGCTTGTACAGCCCTCTCGCAGTGTCCGGAGCAAGTATGGTGGGTCTGACACACCGGTGTCAATGTGTTCTTTTTTCCATTTCCAGGAGTGTATCTGTATTAAATGGTAACAAATTCCATGTTTTTAGAAATACTGTTCATACTATTGCTAGTCTGAATTTTACATTGTCAGTGCTTCAGCCATGATCAGTTATTTTGCTGGCAAAATAGCTATAGCTGCTTACAGTGTCTCATTTGCTGATCTAATTCCTTCAGCATTTCCTGATTTAATTCAACTGCATTCCATTAGCTATGTTTTACTTTTGTTGATGTTCATCATATAAAGACTCTATCAAATGCATTCACCTGTTTGTCTGTTCTTCCAAGTCCATTGCTGTTTCTAATAGAATTAGTTTCACCCGTGAACCTCAAATTTTTTATTTCTTCTCTGTGAACTTTAACTCATTCGCTAAATTTTTCTTTGATTTTCTTTAGTGCTTGCTCTATGTAAATATTGAATTACATTGAGGATTATGTCTGCCTTTTGCAACCATGACTTATTAAACTGATGATTCACTAGAATGCACACCTTTAAGCACCTCCCTTTTTTTGGTATTGGAGTTATTTCATTTTTCCTTCTTCGTGGGTACCACAACAAGAAGTTTTTAAGGATGGTGGCATATTTCCTGTTCTGCTGTATGTGTTTATTTTACTCATACACAAATAGTTTCTGCCATTTCAAGTGTTTTTCTGTATAAGAGAGAGCACACTATGTTACCAATAGAAATAGAAATACAATGATATGAATGCAACTTACTAGAAATATAGGTGCCTACGGTAGAAAAATTGTCTACACAGTAAATGAAATTAAAAATTTAGTCTCCTCTCCATGTATTTTAAATATGTTTATTTTTATTTATTTTGTTTTCCATATCACTATTTATTTCTTACTATTTATTAACTGTCCTCAAATATGTAGATAAATATACAGACAAGAGTTTTTTGAAATTGTTAGTCCATGCTTAGCTTTATTCTTTGGTCACCGTAATGTCTTTTTAAATTTCATGTATTATTAAAATGTTAAGCTATCAAGCTGATAAGACAGCATATGTATGAACCAAAATGAATAGAACACGTAAATTTAAAGAAGCTACCACTGTAATGCATATGGAACATTTTTGTGCTGCACATAACTATTCTTTTTATAAGTTACATTCTTATCATGACATTTTTATTTGTGGAGGTAATGCAGTGTGCTATCTCTTACACAGTAAATCATTTGAAAATGGCCTAAAATGCAGAAACTACCCATGCACCAGTAAAATAAATACAGCCAGAAGTGAAAAAATGCCACCTTCCTCTCTTGCATTCTTCTTGGAGTCTGAGGGTGAGGGTATTTCCGGTGTCTCATACATCTTGCACACCAAGTGGAAATTTTGTTATTATGGCTAGCTGTCCCAATAATGCTGAGAGCATGTTGTCTACTCCAAGGCTATGTTTCCACTGAGTCAATGCATGATTTCAAATTATTCTCACAGTATCATATCTCCTGTCTCATCTTCATCTACTTCCTCTTCTCTTTCTATAAAATTTTCCACAAGTTTGCTACCCTTAAGTAGACCCTTTACATATTTCTTCCAGCTTACAGCTTCCCCTTCTTTACTCAGTACTGGCTTGCCATTGAGCTAATTGAGCTATTTGGTATTCAATTTTCTCCAAAAGAGCTCTTTCCCTGTAGCAGAATCTACATTTCCCATAGCCATGCCTTGCATTTGTCCTCTGTCCATTCTCACTTGGCTGTTTTGTATTTTCTGTCAGTCCTATTTTTTAGACATCTGTATTCCCTTTTGTGCACTTCATGTGCTGCATTTTTATATCTTCTCCTTTCATCCATTAAATACAGGGTCTCCTCTGATACCCAAGGATTTCTGCTTGGCCTTGTCTTCTTACTTATATGATCCTCTGCTGCCTTCACTGCTTCATCTCTGAAAGCTACATGTTTTTTCTCCTCTTGTGTTACTTTCCCCTGTTTCAGTCCATCATTGCCTAATGCTCCCTTGGAAACTTTCATCAAGCTCTGGTTCTGTAAGTTTATCCAGGACTCATCTCTTTATATTCTTACCTTTTAGGAATTTCTTCAGTTTTAATCTGCAGTTTTTAACCAATAAATCATGGCCAGAGTCCACATCTGCAGCTACGAACCCATATTTCTATTTTCTTATTTATTATTAAACCTACTCCTGCATTACCTCTATTTGATTTTTTATTTATAGCCCTGTGTTCACCTGACCAGAAGTCCACTTTCTCCTGCCGCTGAACTTCATTAATTCCCACTATATCTAACTTCAACCTACCCATTTCCCTTTTTAAATTCTCTAACCCACCTATCTGATTAATGGATCTAACATTCCACACCCCAAACCATAGAATGCCAGTTTTGTTTTTCTTGATGACAACATCCTCCTGAATAGTCCACATCTGGAGATCTGAATTGGAGACTTCCTACCTCTGGAGTATTGTACCCAGGAAGTTTCATCATCATTAAGCAATACAGTAGAGCTCCATGCCCTAAAGAAAAAAATAATGGCTCTGTCTTCCCCTTGCTTTCAGCAGCTTGCAGTAACAGCAAAGCAAGCCCTTGTTGGCTAATTTTTCAAGGTCAGATCAGTCAATAATCCATACTGTTGCCTTTGTAAGTACTGAAAAGATTGCTGTCATCTTCAGGACCCACAGGTTGGTTGGCCCCTCCACAGGTACCCCTATATTGCGAATGCACATATGGTATGGCTGTCTGTATTGTTGAGATATGCAAGCCAGCCTAAATCATCCACATACCCTTGACTAGAATAGTTTTTAGTGGCTCATTTATGAGCTCATTCACCTCTGGGTTCCACAGTAGTGGGGGCAATACACCACCTTGTGGATACCCTCAGGTGATATTGATCACCATTTTCACTTCCACCATGATGGCCTTTGCCTTTATCTCTCAGTATGGCTTTTATCACCAAGGTATAGTGGTCTTGATGCCATGTACTTATGCACTTTTAACCATGGGTTTGAGGGCTGTGTTGGCATTGGCAATGGCTCTTGCAGATAAACTTGGTCTAAACAGTCTCCATAGAAATCTGATTAATCCCTCTCCTGCTTGTTTCTCCGGAGCTGGAAAGATACCATCTGGACCTGGTGACTTGAATGATCAAAACATTCTCACCACCCACTCGATTTTGTTGAAATCCACACACTCCTTGGCAGATTCAAAGTTCTCACAGGTGCTAAATCTTGGTTTGAATCATCTGCCAGTGTGCATTGAGGGGAGTGAGCACATTCAGTCTCACATTCACTGTCCTTGAATATTCACCAGTCTTCCTTCTTAGTGTGCCTCCTGGATTTATCTGTATCCTAGTGCACATTTTATGAAGTCTGGCTTTGGCACCTGTACCTTCCCATCTCTTCTTACCACTTTTTTTCTGCCTTGAAGTTCTTATCGATGAGAGAGTAGACTTCAGAATCTGGAAGTGTTCTGCAACATATTTTTTAGTCTCCTTTCCACGCTTGACCATATGTAGAATTTAAAAACACATTCACTGTTCACAAGCAGACAGAGACAGAGAGTTCTCTGGTTTGTTGCATGTGGCACACTGTGTGCAGTCTGCTGACCAACCCCTCATTTTCCCCACCCTTTTGTCCTGCACCATGGAAGTGACATGTGAGTAGCAAGCAAGCAATCGGACCATTATTGTAAAATTACAGTACAGTACATTAGTGAGGAAAAAAATGTGAAATGCGTGACAGAAAATACTGTAGTACACAGCATTGTATGTATACGTACTTATTGGGTTTAGATGAGGAAGAAGATATGGAATGTGTAAATCGGGACAAAATTTTAGTTTATAGTACAAATTATATGAAATTCAGTTTGTGCGGTAGATTTTTCAATGTAATTCGGCAGGTACCAAACATCTATTGTGAGTTAATTGAGTTTTCAGTTCACCCAATTTTGAAATAATGAGGGTCTACTGTATTTAGTACAGGTCCCACATTCTTGAAATATTCTAGTACGGGTTCTAAGAGTGTTTTGTAAGCAATCTCCTTTGTAGACGCGCTGCTTTTTTTGTAGTATTCTGGACCAAAGTCTGCCACCTGCTAAACCTATGTCTAAGCCTATGTGATCACTCCATTTCATATCTACACTAATTATTAAACCAAGGTATTTGTGATTCATTGATATTGCACTTGTAGATCAGAACATTTTTGTGTTCCATAAAGTACACAATTCCTCATTTCTGTTCATTTAAAACAAGTTATCAATCTTTCCATCACTTAGAAACCTTAACAAGATCTGACTGAAAAATTGAGCAGTTGTTTTCAGACCCTACTACACTGTATTGCATTGTCTGCAAAAAGTCTCATCCATACATATTATAAATTTAAGTCCCCTGCCTCATTTTACTGCCACAGTGTTGTGGCTGATCTCAGAAACTACTGTACGGATTATGATACAATTTTCACTAATACGTAGACTGATTCAGAGGAAGGTTTGCGTATATAATTAATGTTCATAGTAATGGTGTGTGTGTGTGTGTGTGTGTGTGTGTGTGTGTGTGTAATATATATGTATGTTTGTTTAATTTATGTCTGGAGTGATTTCTGATGGCTGTGGTGATGAGAGCTAAGAACTGGTCAGCTAGAGGTGAGGCAGTATCTGGGAGGAAAAACAGTGAACTACTGCAACACCAGAGAGCAGTGGAGCTCGAGTGGAATCTTTACAGACTGGGTGGTGATAATTAAACGTTCACTACTTTAGCCTGAAAGCTATTTACTGTACAGGTATGATGTTCAGACTGTGTTCTGCAGGATTTCTATTGGTAGTAGTTTTAGCACCTTGACTTGTCATTAGTCACCCGTATTGGTATGGCAACGTAGGGTTGAAGCACAAGCATCAGTGCGCATTACAATTGCAGACAGTTGACATGGGTCTGGACAAGATGAGCAGTGCATTACTCGCAAAGCTGGTTTAGAAACAGCAGCAGTAGTGCTGCTGCTCTTGGCAAGTATTAAAGCATTAAAGGAATATGGAAAGGTCGTCTTTCCGCACCAGGGTTAAAGAACATGATTCAGAAGTTTGAACTGACTAGTAATTTGGGTATTGCTTGTGGGAGAGGCGAATGGCCAATTGCACCACAAAGTTGAAGAAGTTACCATTACCATGTCTGGAAATGCTGGATGCAATGAGTGATCTTCAGCAGTACATGAGCTGTGTCATGACAACTGAACATTACACGGTCCACCGTTCAAAAAATGCTGCGAACAATTGTGAAATGGTATGTCTAGTTCACTTCCAGGCTGTCGTGGATGCAGATGGTCGTCACATTTAGCAACCTTTTTGTAACTTGAAACATAAATATGGTATGCAATGGTATCTAATGTAACCCTCTCATGCGGACATTAAAATGTGTTTCTTTTAATGATTTATTCATTATTTCTCTCCCACATGTCTGTACAAATGTGTACACAGAGTGACACTGGCCTATGATCACTCATTTTCCATTGTGGCTCCTCTCAAGTAGTGAAAGTTTAATTATAGCCACTGTGCATTATAAATTAAAGCCTCCTGACGTGATCTTCTGTCTGTATGTGAAGACTAATCTCAAGGATAGGCTGATTCATGGGTAATGTTTGTATATATCACTACACATTATAAAGAAGCCATTAGGTTGTGGATACTTAGTGCAACAAGTGCAAAGTTGGGGCAGATTGCTGGTTGATATACAACATGAACAGCAAAGGTATTGACACTTTTCCTGTGGCATGCATGAAGTTACTTTATCTGTTGTTGTGACTCCAACCATTGATGTGGCTCCATCCATTATAATAAGCTGTGTCCAACTTATCAAGGAATCCTCAACCCAGTCACAAATTTTGTCTGATACCCCATACGACTGTACTTTCAATAATAAGCTTTGGTGTGGTACCAAGTGGAGTGCATTTTGGAAGTCAAGAAAAATTGCATCTACCTGTCTGCCTTGATCCAGTACTAGTTGGATTTCACATGATTGATGTTTCAGAATATATCCTGGTTGACTTGGAGAAGGTCATTCTGTTCAATGTACCCCATTATGTTTGAGCTCAGAACATGTTCTAAGATTCTACAACAGATTGATGTAGAAGATACTGAACACAAGTTTTGTGGCCCACTTCTATTACTCTTCTTGTATATGGCTGTGACGTGCTTTTTCAGCCTATTGGACACAGTTTTTGTTCAAGGACTCTGATACATTGTGGTTAAAATTAAAAGGGAAGCATGCTCAACTGCAAACTCATATAGAACACAGGGATTCCATCAGCCCCCGAAGCATCTTTCAGTTTTAGAAGTTTCACACCTACATACACTGTCTGATCAAAGGTATCCAGACACAACTTGAACTCTGCTGGGGACACTTCCAATAAGGTGTCCTAATGTCTGTGGAGGAATGGTCGAAACCATAGAAGATAGTGAAGCTGGACACTGGGGTTCTGGAGGGAAGTCAACATCCTAACTCATCCCTAAGGTGTTTAATCATTTCGTTCAGGTTGGGACTCTGGACAGACCAGTCTATTTCATTGCTTCACAGTGGCTACTTTATGACAGGGTGCGCATTGCTGTGCTGAAACAAACAATAATTGTCTCCGAACTGTTCTTCTACTGTATGCAGTACACAGTGCTGTAAAAAAAGTGTTCGTATCCTTCTGTGTGTAACATTTTCCAAGCACAATAAAGGGACCTCACACTAACTACAAAAAACAGCCCCATACTGCAACATTACCTTTAAACTTTTGGCACTACACTTGATGGGAGGTACCATTCTCCAGACATATACCTAACACCAACTCTTCCATCGGTTTGTGCATTGTTCTCCTGTTATACATATACAGTGTACAGTTTCTTGATTTCTTGTAGGTCTGAACTTATATATCTGAAATTAGTTTATTTTCTGCCCGTGCCAGTGCAGTTACAATGGACTTTTCCACCTACGGAGGCCAGATTATGCTGTAATCAAAGTGCTTCAATGTAAATTGAATTTTTATAAATGAATATGAATCATTTCTTCTGTAACAGAAATGTATGTTACTCATAAAGATATAACAACTTCCAAACTTTGAAAAAAAGGTAAAAATCTCATTATTATACATCTCAAGTTCTGATATTAGTTAACGTTCTTTATTTTTCTTCGTTTTGCCTTGCCATCATGCTGTACTGTTACATTGTATGCATTTATTCGGTGGCATGCTGCATTACTCAGTACTGGGATGGCAACGCAAGGAACATATGCAAAGCCTACACAGGTACCTCATCTCATGGTGATACTGCTACCACTGACCCATCTGGAAGATAACACAGAGGCTGTCTGTACACTCGTTACATGCAGAAACAGATAAAAAATTTCCCAACAGTTCCATATTTTTAATTACTAAATTGTTATATCACTTAATGATTATGAGTATCATTCATTGGTAAGGTGGAGGTAGGACTACACATCATTCTACCAGAGTGATATGTTGCACCTCATATTCCCCCACTGAGATGAATAATGTTACAATAATTACATAAAATTAAGTAATTAGCAGTACAGTATGACATGCAACAGAATACATTCACAATTATTTCTACACAGTGCAGTCACATTAATTTGACTACCACTTACGTTTGACGTCAGTGTGCAGAAACCACTCACTGTCTGCAGATGGCAGCACTAGCAGCGGAAGGTATACAAAATGTGTCAGCGGGAGACACAAAACAGTGCAGTCATTGTTGTAATGTGGACACAGAACGATTTAGCTGATGATCATTAGCTTTTCGGTCAAGGGTGGAAGCATTTCCGAAATGGCAAAGTTATTAAACTGTTTGTATGCCATGATGATTACAGTATACTGTGCATATCAGGCTGGTGCTATCCAAAACCATTACTGAGGCACCTGTGGTACACATGTTAAACAGCAGATGTGGAGATGTGTATGGGTGAATAGACAGGCAACTGTTTAGGACCTGACTCACCACCCAGGTGAACCAAGGGACTACCAACAGTGTCCCCTCAATGACCATTCAGTGATGGTTGCTGCGTATGTGCTGCAGCAGCAGGCACCTGCTTGAAGCACCCAATCTGACTGATATGTGTTGGCAACAAAGTATGGAATTTGGTTTGTAAGCCAATACTGCAACTGAAAGTCCTCTGAATGGTAATAAGTGACTTTTCCAGATTACATGGTTGTTGGCATGCAAATACCGTGCAACTTTTGTCAGAAGGATTTAGGCCAGAGAGGAAGTGTTATAGTCTGGGGAATGTTTTTGTGGCATTCTGGAAGGCACAATGAAGCAACACAAGTATGTATCTATCCTCAGCATGATGCTATCTACCAGGAGGACAATGCAATATGTCACACAGCTCGCAGTGTAAGTGCATGGTTTGGAGAGCACTGTAGTTGCTTGGCCACCATACTTGTCAGATCTAAACCCAATCGAGAATCAGTGAGACCAACTCGATCGGGCTGTTCGCGTCGTGGATCTTCTTCAGCTGAGAAACCTAGCACAGCTGACCATGACACCGGAGTCGCCATGGCTCCACATCCCAGTCAGTGGCTTCCAGAACCTCACTGACTCTTCCTGCATGTCGCAGCGGTCCGCACTGCAAAAGGTAGTTATTCAGGCTTTTGACAGGTGGTCACAGTAATGTGACTGGATTGTGTAACATCAAGCATAATATCTGTGCCTAACTCTAAGGCAAAATGTGAAGTGGATTTTGTGTGCTAGAAATGTTATGCCTGGTATTTCCTGGAATTCAAAATGGATTATTCTTATTGATCACTTTGTGGATGGTGAAACCTTAAGTCTTCTGCACCAAATTGACGAAAAAATACTTGAGAAATAATAAGCATCTTATCAGAACATGTAAATACAAAAGCCTGTTTGCTTTGCTTACTTTCACTCTGTTGTTTCGTGTAGTACTAGCTTTAGGAACAGCTGTGTATATTCACAGAAACACAAAATATTATCAAAAGCAGATACATTGTGCTCTCTCTCTCTCTCTCTCTCTCTCTCTCTCTCTCTCTTTCTTTCTCTCTCTCGATATGAACCTGTCTTTTAAGCAAAAGGAACTATCAGGGACAGGATGTGATAACTAAGGAGTGGTGATCTATCACTGCATTATTATAGTGGTTAGTACCAATGTAAGTGCTTTACTTCTATTCAACATAATCTATTTACACAGGTGTGCATATGCAGCAGTGCTCCAGATGTTCCACAGTTGTGGCTGGGGCATTCATCTGGTCGAATACAAGTTTTGAGATTTCGGTTGGAGGGATCTCTCGAATTCCGTCCTGAGCCGTCTGTCTTGCTGGGGCACACAGCAGCACTGACTGATATTGTACTCTGTCGCAGCTTCTCAATAGCTGTTTCAGCTGGCTACGATGGAAGTGCCATTATATGGGACCTTAACAGGTAATTAGTATTACACAGTTATTATTAACATTTCAAATAATATAATGTTAAAAGTGCAAGTGTGGATTCCTTGCACAGTGCAGAAACGTAAGCCATTTCCATATAATATCAAGCTGAAGCTCTGAAATAGGTTTAAATTAATGTGGTCACAGAAAATCCTAGATAGAGTACCAGCAGCATAAGAGGCAAGGTGAACTTTCACAATGAACCAGTCCTTGGCATGCTCTCAAATATTTTTGCCATGTGTTAGTGTGATAAAATATTTTCAGATCATGGAATGCTTCAGTTGTGTGTCCAACATTTTGGAAAATATGTGCTTCCACAGTGTTTTGGACTGCCCGCAAATTGGTACAGTTAATAAATGAGAAGAGTTTATCTGAAGGTGTCAACTAATGTAGCTCAGTCAAATGTCAGTTCCATTCTAGTAAGTTTAGATTCGCCGCTAGTTTCTCTCTGTAGTCTCTCTAAGCTTGTGCCGAGGCACATATAGAGGGGAGTTTTCACTGTAGGGGGTGTTACAGAAATTAAGTAATGTGTCTGGATATACCACGTGATGAACATTTGTTGCAGTTTGGTAGTGGACTGCCGACTCAAGGAAGGTGTCTGGATTCATGTCAGAGACCTGTACCCACCACAACCAACACTACATCATAACCCCCCCCATAATCTAGTCTACCTGCTGAAGCAGTGCTAAGAACTGATAACTCACTTAATTTTCCAGTGATAAGTCAGACAAATGTAATTCAATTCAAACTATGTCAGTTTTTCCCCAAATTCCATATCATAGTTGGTAACATGTTAAACCAGTGGTTTGTCTCTCAGTAATATTGAAAATTCGAGCTATACTGTTGAAACAGGGTCAGAAGTATATAAGAGAAACAGAAAAAATTATCGGAGAAACTGTACCCAAAGTTGATTTTGGTGGGTATATACCGTATTTACTCGAATCTAAGCCGCACTTTTTTTCCGGATTTTGTAACCCAAAAAACCGCCTGCGGCTTAGAATCGAGTGCACAGCAAGCGGAAGTTCTGAAAAATGTTGATAGGTGCCGCCACAACTAACTTCTGCCGTCGAATATATGTAGCGCTGCACAAGCATGCTTTGTGGGCACAAAGATAAATACTGGTGCAAAAACCTCTGCATCAGTAAATAAATTAAAAAAAAAGGTAGAAGACGAGCTTTTTTTTTCTCCGCCCCGAGTTTCGACCACTGCATTTTCATACATTATCCAACGAAGTAAATACAAATTCCGTATTGTTCATCTTTGAATGTAGCAGAATTTCAATGTACTACGAAAATCCGACTGGCAAGACTGTTAGGGATGTTTGTCAATATGGCCAACTCTACGTTCCGAGTTTTTTCCTACCTGTGAGAAGAGATGGTTGCTAATAGGAACCTGATGAAATGTGAATCACATGCAGTATTCTCTTCACCATAAGAATAATACGAATATAAACATTTTGCCATGTATTCTTTCGTGTTTGGTGCTATCTCATTTAAATCCTGTCTGCGTAATAAACTACGAAACTAGAGTGAGACAACAGCAAACGCGGAAGAATATACGTATCGTGTCATGTTTATATTAGTATTATTCTTATGCCTAATAGTGATACAGTCAGAAACGAAGCACGGCAACTGACTAGATTTTAAATGTAAGATGACTAATTTCTGTGCAGAATTTGATGTACTAAAGAAGCGGCCGCAAAGATTTTCAAACGGAGGAAAATTTTCGCAAAACTCTCGTTCAGAACATGTTCTATCATACGCATGTTCTATCATACGCATTTGGTTCTTGTTGATCATTATCAAAGAAAGCAGCAGTGTAAGTAACAACAAATAGCAGTCTCTTGCCATTGTTTCGCTAATGAGACGATTCCTTTTTTTTTTTTTTAGCGGCGGTAGCGCGCACAAAAGCAAGTCATGCCGCTAGCGGCGACAGGCCGTAAACACGCACTATCAAAATGCGACAAACAATGCATTACACAGTACAGTAATGCATTTTCAGCTTAGAGTGACATAAACACCTATAACAAAGAAAACGGCACTTATCAGATCAAAGAAAAATAAACAATCGATTCAAACCAGACGAAGCACGTGAAAAAGGAAGGGTACCCGTATAAATATGGACGGAGCACCTGACGCATAGCAATGGCTACCTGGTAAAGCTTAACTGCTAAGCTTACGACTCGAACCAAACTACTGTAGCTGTATCGTCTTTCATTCGACCTAAATTGTGTCTCATATTACAATGGACCAACTTTGTTTCGATTTGGAGGTGCGGCCTAAGACTTTTCTCTCCCCTTGAATTTCGAGTCTCAAATTTCAGGTGCGGCTTAGATTCGGGAATTTTTTTTTTCCTTTATTTCGAGTCTCATTTTTCAGGTGCGGCTTAGATTCGAGTGCGGCTTAGATTCGAGTAAATACGGTACAAAGACTAGCCCTTAAATGTTTCAATTCTTTCAGCTTGTCGTACGTGAGGTCTGTGGCGGTCAGTGAGCCCGTGAAGCTGGCCACAGTGAGCAGAACGCTGGGCGACATTCTGCTTGTGACAGACTCGGAGCTGCTGCTGTTCTCCGTGAACGCTGCGCCTGCAGGCAGGGCATCGCCACCCTCGCTGACCACAGCCGTCTGCTTCTCTGGTGCACCGGAGGGAATTTCCATAAATGCTGTTGCGTCGGGTCACGCAGATGGAGTTATCAGGTTAGATTTCAGTGATGTTTCTTTTCACTTATGATATTAAATGCTTTTTAGATATTTAAGAATTTTTAAAAATAAAAATACCATTGGCTAGTTGTTGCCTTAATGAGGCATTACTCCCAGTACAACAGAAAGACACACATAAAAATAAATAATTGCACTACTCCTAACAGTAGAAACGTTCAGAACTGAAAAGAGGAAAGGAGGACACACATGACGTCTACATCTACATCTACATCTACACTCTACAAGCCACCTTGTGGTGTGTGGTGGAGGGTGCCTTAAGTACCAATCTCACTTACCTCTTTTCCTGTTCCTGTTGCGAATTGTTCAAAGGAAGAACAATTGCTGTGAAGCCTCTGTGTGAGTCTGAATGTCCCTGATCTTATCTTTGGTGCTTGTGTGTGTGTGTGTGTGTGTGTGTGTGTGTGTGTGTGTGTGTGTGTGTGTGTGTGTGTGTGTGTGTGTGTGAGAGAGAGAGAGAGAGAGAGAGAGAGATTTACATAGGGTGAAGCAGTATATTGGTTGACTCTTCCAGAACCATATCCTCTCAGAACTTTGTACTAGTCCAACGAGTGTTTTGTGAGCGGCCTCCTTTGTCAGTGGACTACATTTATTGAGGATTTTTCCCTCTGTCTGACATCTGCCTTACCTATGCATCAAACCAAAAGCCAATTTTATGAAACGAATGTCTTCTGGAAGTCAAGGAACATGGCATCTACCTGTGCATCTGTATCTACCGCTTTCTGGGTATCGCGGATGACCAGACAAGCTGGCTTTCATACAGTCACTATTTTTGGAACCCACGTAAATTTCTGCAGAGCATTTTTCTGGTCTCCAGAAATGTCATAATATACGAGCACTAAACATGTACCAAAATTTTAAAACAGATCAACTTAAGAGAACTGGTAGTTGGGAGCTCCAATGTCAGGCACATAATGGGGCCCCTTAGGGATATGGCTGCAAGGCAGGGGAAGAAAACAAATGTGCACTCCGTGTGCATACCGGGGGGGAGTCATTCCAGATGTGGAAAGGGTCCTTCCGGACGTCATGAAGGGTACAGGGTGCACCCATCTGCAGGTGATCGCTCCTGTCGGCACCAATGATGTGTGTCGCTATGGATCAGAGGAAATCCTCTCTGGCTTCTAGCGGCTATCTGATTTGGTGAAGACTGCCAGTCTCGCTAGTGGGATGAAAGCAGAGCTCACCATCTGCAGCATCGTCGACAGGGCTGACTGCGGACCTTTGGTACAGAGCCGAGTGGAGGGTCTGAATCAGAGGCTGAAACGGTTCTGCGACCGTGTGGGCTGCAGATTCCTCGACTTGGGCCATGGGGTGATGGGGTTTCGGGTTCCGCTGGATAGGTCAGGAGTCCACTACATCCAGCAGTCGGCTACACAGGTAGCAGGGGCTGTGTGGCATGGCCTGGGCGGTTTTTTAGGTTAGATGGTCTCAGGCAAGTACAGAAAGGGCAACAGCCTCAAAGGGTGTGGGGCAAAGTGAGGACATACGGGGACCAAGCAGCAATCGGTATTGTAATTGTAAACTGTTGAAACTGGCTGAAGCCTGAGATAAATTCTGTCAAAATTTTTACACAGGCACAGATGGTGTTAAGAAAGGATAGATTGCATGCAACCGGTGGTGGCGTGTTTGTCGCTGTTAGTAGTAGTTTATCCTGTAGTGAAATAGAAGTGGATACTTCCTGTGAATTATTATGGGTGGAGGTTATACTCAGCAACTGAGCTAGGTTAGTAATTGGCTCCTGTTACTGACCTCCTGACTCGGCAGCATTAGTGGCAGAACAACTGAGAGAAAATCTGGAATACATTTCACATAAATTTCCTCAGCATTTTATAGTCTAAGGGGAGATTTCAATTTACCAGATTTATACTGGGACACTCAGATGTTTAGGACGGGTGGTAGGGACAGAGCATCGAGTGACATTATACTGAGTGCACTATCCGAAAATTACCTTGAGCAATTAAAACAGAGAACCGACTCGTGGAGATAAAATCTTGGACCTACTGATAACAAACAGACCTGAACTTTTCGACTCTGTAAGCGCAGAACAGGGAATCAGTGACAATAAGGCCGTTGCAGCATCCCTGAATATGGAAGTAAATAGGAATATAAAAAAGGGAGGAAGGTTTACCTGTTTAGCAAGAGTAATAGGAGGCAGATTTCAGACTACCTAACAGATCAAAATGAAAATTTCTGTTCCTACACTGACAATGTTGAATGTTCATGGAAAAAGTTCAAGGCAATCGTAAAATGCATTTTAGACAGGTATGTGCCGAGTAAAACTGTGAGGGATGGGATAAACCCCCGTGGTTCAAACAACAAAGTTAGGAAATTACTGCGAAAGCAAAGAGAGCTTCACTGCAAGTTTAAATGCAGCCAAAACCTCTCAGACAAACAGAAGCTAAACGATGTCAAAGTTAGCGTAAGGAGGGCTATGCGTGAAGCGTTCAGTGAATTCGAAAGTAAAATTCTATGTACTGACTTGACAGAAAATCCTAGGAAGTTCTGGTCTTATGTTAAATCAATAAGTGGCTCGAAACAACATATCCAGACGCTCTGGGATGATGATGGCATTGAAACAGAGGATGACACACATAAAGCTGAAATACTAAACACCTTTTCCCAAAGCTGTTTCACAGAGGAAGACCGCACTGCAGTTCCTTCTCTAAATCCTCGCATGAATGAAAAAATGAGTGACATTGAAATAAGTGTCCAAGGAATAGAAAAGCAACTGAAATCACTCAACAGAGGAAACTCCACTGGACCTGATGGGATACCAATTCGTTTCTATATTATTATCTAATATTTTCTTGGTCTCATGAACAAATAAAGCGAGTTGGGTCTCACACAATTGCTGTTTCCAGAAATGACTTGATACGTGAGCAAAAAACATGTTCTAAAATTCTACAACAGATCGATGTCAGAGATACAGGCCTATAGTTTTGCGCATCTGCTCGACGACCCTTCTTGAAAACTGGGACTACCTGTGCTCTTTTCCAATCATTTGGAACCTTCCATTCCTCTAGAGACTTGCGGTACATGGCTATTTAGTGATTACTTTGTCCCACTAGAAGGGAAAGTAGATTGGCAGTAGGTGTGTCTTTAAATTTTAGCTGATTTTTAATCTTAGTGTAAACATAAATGCATTACATTTACAATAAGTAATGTTTGCAAAAATTGAAGTGTAGTTGAAGGTTGAAATGGTGAGTTAGCTTTCAGCATTTTTATATCCTGTTTTGAATGCATTGCATGTGTGATACAAGTAATAAATACTGTTTGCACAAGTCAAAAAATAATTAAAATGTGATCTCGTGTGGTAACACAGCTTGTAGCATTTTTGTATCCTGGTTTCGAATATTTTTTTGTACAATAGACAAGAGATTTTTGAAAACTGCATATGACATTCTCATGAAATTTTTAATCTGAGTGAAGTCCTTTGATTTTAATTCTTTCAATAGTGTTTCTTGGTCTGCTGCTCGTTGTCTTGCAGTAGCGATCTCACTTCCTGAACACGGGGTCCCAGGTTTGATGCCCATCGGGGTCAGGGATTTTCACCTGCTCCAAGATGACTGGATGTTGTTGTGTCATCTTCATCATCATCATTCATCCCATTATGGTCGGAGGAAGGCAACGGCAAACCACCTCCATTAGGACCTTGCCTTGTACGGCAGTGCAGGTCTCCCGCATCGTTCCCCTATGCTCTGTCAAGAAGCATGGGACTTCATTTCCAGTGTTTCTTGATAAATATGTACACCTCTGTATCTATTTCTTCACCCAGAAATTTCTTTTGACATTTTTTTTCCCTTAAATTTTTGATTCTCATTGTGATTTTTTTTTTTTTTTTTTTGCAACAGTCATAATGTAACTATGTTGACAGCTGCCCTGGTTTTTAGCATCACACTATAAACATCCACTTGCCACTTTCATGATGCATCTCTTGTGTATACACTTCTGCAAGCACTTGCAGCAAGTTACTAAAATTAACTTGCCCAAGCGACTTGCAGAAACAAACTTGCACAAGTTTTTGTTCTAATGTAAACATCTCAGCAAGTCCTTGCAGGAGTTACTTGCTTATGGACATGTGCATTAAGACATTATCTTCACAAGTTGTTTCTCTAATTTTTGGATAAAACACCTTGGAAAATTTTAGACAGTTCCCCTTCCTATTACTAGCCCTACGCACTTTGTCTCCCAGTGTATAGGTGATGAGTTGAAATCTCCACCTAAAGTTATAACATTACCAAGAAATTTACATGAAATATCCTCCAAGTTTCCCATCAAATGTTCTGCCACATCTGATGCCGAGGCAGGGGGTCTAAAAAAGCATCTGAAGGGCACATGTGATCACCTTTAACACTTAGCTTCACACAAATTATTTCGCAGTCATAGTGTACTGACCTCACAAGACATTATTGTATTTTTAATGCTGTAAACATGCCTCTACCACCAGCATTCAACCTATCTTTGTGATATACATGATATACATTTCACTAAAGTTTAAAATTTCATTGCTATTAACACCTGGTTTCATCCAGCTTTCTGTTCCTATGCAGGCATTGCTACCGTTTATAAGCAAAACTAGTTCTAAACCTTTCCAGAGTTGCTTCTGACATTAACTAATAGTGTATTAACATTTTCTTTCTCTTATCTCCTATGACAGATGCTACCCTGTATGGGAGTGTAACACATCTTATTGAGCCTGTGGAGGGATTTCCCTCTCCTAAAAAATCCACATGTGCATGTCACATGTACTTCTGCTATCCTAGTAGTCGCATCATGTGTGTTGTTCCCACCTGACCTGTTAAGGGAGTCCTATATTTCTCCAACCAGTAGCAACTCTGTGTAAGGTGAACACCACCCCAAAATCTCCAGTCCCAGGCAGGTGGGACCGAATAACATTCACAGTAGTGAATTACATGACCGAAATAAATGTTAGACACTGAGTGAGTCAGAGATGTTAACGATGGTGCATATGACTACAAAGATGTTAAGTATAGGAATAAAAGTGATATATTTTCACAGAGTAGTAGTTGTATAGAAGCTTTCCAGGGAATGGAGATTTTGAGGTGGTGTTGGCCTTATAAAGACTGGTGTGTAAACCTTTTAGTATGTAGGAAAAGACATAATCATTTGAAAAACTATTCGGTCAGATTTTGCTGATTTGGATGATTTACATGTTGCAACAGTACCGTAATTAGGTTTGCATAGCTTGTGGTGGGTTAATAAAAGGTAAAAGTAACAATTTCATATCTTTGTGTTGGGAATAACCCATGTATGAGTATAGAGGCCCTCTTGAAGCTCATAATCATCTTCGATAATTTATGAAAATTATTAATCAATGCCTTACCTAATTGTTGAAGACTGTCGTTTGGACCAGAAAAATTAGAGCAACAAAAATGCAGTGTCAAACTTTGGAATCTAACAGGCATAATGGCATAAAAATCCATAAGTTCATTATACTTAGGAAAACTGAAGTAGATTGCTGTAAAGATTGTATTCAGGGTTTTCTAATGAGTGGTGCCATTCCTCACAGAACTAATGATTAACTCATTCAAATATCTTCTTACATACTGTAGTAATGTTACAATCATCATTTATTCTTCATTAAAATGCTTTCCAACAAAACTAAATATATCATTGCAATCAGTGGATCAAAAATTATCGTGTAAATAATGGATCGTAATGAATTATGGTTTGAATAGTATTTTGGCATACATAGTTATGTTATACACAATATGTATAATTAAATTCAAATGCATGTTAAAAAGAGAGATTTAGTAATTTTAAGAGGCTTAGAATAATAGCAGATGGAGAGGCTCCAACTTGTTAAGTGTCAGTAATTTATTTTGTTGCAAGTCTGCATTTTCTGATATGCTGGCAACTTTGCCTTCACTTTTATCTTAATGCCAGTTTGATGTATTTGTGCCTGTGTCAGTGGAAATGAATGATATTGAGAAAGCATAGATAAGATTTTAATGAGGGAGGTTTACCTTTTTGAACATTAATTTTACTTCTCTTAACCTCATTGATTTCACAACATTTTAGTAATGACACTGTGCTGTCAATCATGCCATAACCATTCAGTGACATCAGTAATATACTTAATGGAAAGTAATTATTGTTTTGTTTTTCAGATTATGGAGCTCTTGGGACCTCTCACCACTGAAGGAGATATCCTGCAATGCATTATTGTCACAGCCCATAATAAGGTAGGTGTGTCTGCATCCCAGAATATCCATTTATCATAACCACACAGTTGTTATAGTTGAATTCTTTTATCTTGGCGGCTCGCGCATGCCCGCCCAAACGCGGGAGATTGCTGCGTTGCCAGTTGCACACGACGCACGCGCCAAGAGAAACAGCGCCATAGTACAGTATAGTTCGCAAGCTTACGTTTAGGGGGGAGCGCGCTGTTTATGAAGTAAAGCCACCACGGCCGCATTAACCCTTTCGCTGCTACAGAGACGTGCTCCCCGCATTCCGCGCTGTGCGCGATTTTGTCACTGCACTGATCGCCTGTGCTGACACATGGTGTTTCCGACTGCTTTGACACACTTATCATTCGATTCCACAACAACTATTTGGCCCAAAAATTAGATTTTTACACATCTTCTTGACTGATACCTTCCCCCCACTTCCTTTGACTGACCGAAGTGCTTTAAAATAAAGCCAAACGTGCCCGGTGTAAATAAAACTTTTATTACAGTCGCGAAAGACGGAATATTTCTCAATATTACATACGACACCTATGTGGTACTTAAATTAAATGAGATATTGTTATACAGTAAATTTTATATGAAATTTAGGTACCTTGTCCACATTTCATTCTCAACATTGTGGCAACTAAAATCGACCATACGGAAAGTATACGCTATGGACTTTTACCTCTGCAAACTCTTCAAAATTTCGTGCATTGGTTTACTACATTTAATGCTGCACAATAACTGGGTTGAACATCGAAACAAAATTAAGTCATTTATGGGGGGAAGGTATCAGTCAAGAAGATGTGTAAAAATCAAATTTTTGGGCCAAATAGTTTTTGTGAAATCGAATGATAAGTGTGTCAAAGCTGTGGAAACACCATGTGTCTGCACAGGCGAGCAGTGCAGTGATGACAAAATCGCGCACAGCGCGGAATGCGGGGAGCACGTGACTGCAGCAGCGAAAGGGTTAATGAAGAGACAAAGCACTAGAAATTTCAAAAAACTGCATTCAAACGAATAAAATTCGTGAAGTAAGACACTTCGATATTGTTTTAAAATAAAAAAAAATATTTAGCATCGCACAAGGTTTGAATACGTTACCTATCGCCTTCCAATCCAACGCCTTAACCATTACGCTAACGCAGCTTGTCCTGCAATATTTTTCCATAAGGACTCTAACACGGCACGCAAAATTCTGACAAACACTGTTGGTATGCCTATGAATTACATGCACTTCGTCGAAGTACAGTAGGAAATAAACAATTACCGCTGTTCTTTATTGCGAAAAAGCGGTTCGTGAAATTGATACAAACACCTTTACTTGCTATCGCCTGAATCAAGAGTCTTATTGCTTGTTTGGTTTAATTAATTAATAGAAAATGAAGCAATTGGCATAAAGAATGGTTTTTCCAAACTTTCAAAAAACAAAGTCTGCTATCAAGACATTGCTTTTGTTCTATTACTTTATTTATGACTGAACGTTTCTAAAACTGAAGACACTCGTCCGTGCTCTGTACTACAGTCGAGATCTGGCAACGTCGTTCTCTGTTCATTGGCTGACTGTATGTTTTGACGTCAGATGCGCAGAACGAACCTAAACTCGGCCGCCAAGATATATGACGCGCACTTTAATAAATGAAAGCTGTAGAGCTATATGTACCAGATGATACAAGAAAACTTTCAAATTTATTGTGTGTTTTTCTGCAAATACATTAAGCTCAACAGAGGTGAAAAATGTATTAGTTTAGTAGAAAGTATCAGATTTATTACAAAAAATTTTCAAAAGTTTATGTTTCAGAACCTAACTGCAATTCATCTAATGAAAAAGGTTATGTATTGATGAATATGGGCTGTATAGGGGTTTCATGGGAATGCCAAAATGGACAGTTTGAAGTCAAACTGCAAACAAATGATGGAGACAACGCGAAAGAAAGAAAAGGTGGAAAAGGAAATTACAAAAAATTATAAAAGAAGATGGGAAGGGGTAGCTAGCATTCAAGCTCTTAGTAGGAGGGACATAGTTGTTTATGATCAATTGTACAGGTAATCAAGATTTGTTGATTTATGCATTACGAGACAAATATGTGCAGATCAAGTCTATGCATTCTAATAACAGGCTTAAATGCTATAATCCAACATCCCTCTGATATACATTGATATATAGTTTCTTCCAATTGTACTGTTTTTCATTAGTGTCCATACTTTGTCTTCTTATACTGCTTTCTGCTTTGTCTCCATTTTGTTTGTTACAATTTATATAGACATTTGAAGCGGAAGGTGTAGTGATCACAGTATGAATTGCAATTGTATGTACATCCCATTTTCTATATAACATACTATTCCTGCAGTTTGGAATGCCTTAACATCACCCTACAAATCATTATGCCTCAAATTAATGATCTCTCAGTATCTCACCCAATGTAATTCCTGCATTTTAACTTAAATATTGTCTTTCTTTTGCAGTATTACATACTCACACGATGCTCAGCACATGTACGCCTCTGGTGCCAACAGTATTGTTGTTATCTGGGAAGGCATGTCGAGCAAAGGCCCAAGTCATATGCCGAAATTTCTTGATCTTACATCACTGTGAAATGGCTCTCCTTGCAGTTATATCTACTATTTCCTGTTGATGAGATTCATTATAATTACTGTACAATATTTTACTAATGTGTTTGTGAGTTGTATGGATCCAGTAAAGAGGTGTACTGTGTAATGTCAAATGTTTTATGTGGTACTGATAATTCAGAATCTCTCTAGCATGATATTCAGAATCTCCCTAGCAGAAAGATTATTTTTTTATACTCTTAATGTTGTGAATGTTATGATAGTTTAATAATAATCTGTTTCATATTGCATTTCTACTTCATTAATTGAGATATAGTACAAAAATGTAAACCTAGATTACCCCTTTTGTGATAATTATTCATCTATATTTTTCGTGTTATTTTAGTTTTCAGTATAGTATCCAAAATAATTTTTCATCATATTTTCAACAGATATTAAACATACTTTCTACATATGTTTTTGTATCTCATATATAAAGTAAATTAGCCATTTACTGGTCCTTTTCTGTGAATCTCTTAAGGACTGTTGACATTATTCTGCAACTTTTTTTTTTTTTTTTTTTAATTTGCTTATATTTTCGTTAAATTCTCTGCGCTCTCTCTCTCTCTCTCTGTGTGTGTGTGTGTGTGTGTGTGTGTGTGTGTGTGTGTGTGTGTTTCTGAACAATAAATATAAAAAAATAACAGTATTCCTTTCTGCCACTTTAATATCAAATTATCTGAGAGAAATGTTATTCTAGCAGTGTTAAGAATTGCTACTAGTGTATAGAGAAATCTATTTTATTTTGCAACAAATGAATGTAAACATTAATATATTTTTGTCTGGCAGTTTTAGAAGGCATGTTAAAAGAACTATAGACTTCTATTTTCTTATTGTATACAGACCTCAGATATGTACTGAAATCAAACTGACTTTTTGAAACTACATGTATTTTAACACATCTACTAACTAGAGTTAATAATGTTTTTATGAGGTTTTATCAACTTAAAATTTTGTACCTTTTTATCCTATAAAGCTTCAATTAATGGTGACTGCTGTGGCCACTGGCTGACAAATAATAAAAGCTATTCCTTGTAAAAGGTGTGTATTTGAGTGTACTGGGAAATGCATTTGATGGAATGAGAAAATAAATAATAAGTGAAAAGCACAGAAACAATAAATAAAAGAGGAATTGAGGAATTCGAGATTTATTTCCTAAATACAAACTGTAAAGATGGGTACATCACAGCTAGTGTAAATGAAAAATTTATTTTATAGCTAGTTTTGTGAAAATTGTTATCCTAAAAAATTTACCTTTGCATGTAGATATATATTCTCCTAAAGTTTGAATCACAAATACCATTCAGAATATTCTGCAAAACTAAGAGAGGTTCTTCCTTAACACTAATGTACACTGGTACTGACATGATAAAATCATATTACAAACTGTGTTATTAAATTTTAATTAAAGTCATTGGTGTACCTAAAGGTATGTATCTTTAAGGCAAAAAATTGAAACAATAAAAAAAGGCCACTAAGGATAACGGAAATGTTAGGAAATTTCTTTAAAGTTGAATAATGAGATCATCATCGATATCTCCAAATTGCAGGCACTTTTAATATCTTTTTTTTTTCAATGGAAGATAATTTTGGTTAAAATACTGTCTTCGTGCTTTTCTAAGGAAAGCATTTACAAATTCTATTACATCCCACATCTCCAAAATAAATTTAAAATATCATCAATTTTTTTTTTAAATAATTTGTTGAAGCAGTAAGAATGAAACCAGTAATCAGATTATCAAGCATTGGCGGACCACATTTGTAATTTACTAAATTACTTATGTGATGAATCTTTTCATAGTTACACTTTCTCAGGCACACTAATATGCTTGTGTCAAGCTATCAAACAAGAAGGAAGCTAAAGCAATAGTAAAGAATTACTGACTCATCTCATTATTACCATTATTATCAGGTACAATAGCATTGATAAATATTTATTGCTCAAAATCATTCTTGGGTGCAATTTATAACATAAATGTGAACTTAAAAAAGCTAACCTGAATAGAGGATATACTACAAGGGTAACTAAAAATTACTGTTATTACATTCACATGCACAAGCGCAGCTATGTAGGAGCTGGTGCAATTTCTACAAACTGATATGCAATAAAATCATGTATGGTGAGGTAATTTATAAACATCTGCAGACATTATTGCAAATGTATTAAAAATATAAAAATAAAAAACTAAGTTGTACAGCAGCTTCTGCTTAGGCACACTTGTGCAAGTGAAATAATAAGAATAATTTTTAGTTTCAGTTTTATTAATTATTTTAAAATAATTTTAAAAAGATGTTTTGTCATCTTTTAGCAGCACACGACAGGAGTAGTGCTTTAATTAAAATACATAAATAATTTTAAGTTAGAAGTACATAACTATCCCAGCAACACCTGTCAGTGTCAATTGTCAGTTTTGTGGGCAGTACTGGCTGCCACCTGTCAGTCTAGTGAAGCCAGGACTATAATGAAGTACACAGTAGTGTGTGGTATGGGACATGAGCACTTGGTGAATTATTCTGGATATTATGGTTTTAACCTTGACATGCTAATGCATTGTTGAACTCATCCCTCAAAAACCTGGCAATGTGTTAAAAAGTGCACTGTATGATTTATTCACAGATTTTAAGATGGTAACTATGCTAACTGAAACCGGTAATCAATGATAATGGTTGTTTACAAACAAAATGTGCCAAGAAGTTCACCTTCTCTCAAAGAATTACTACACATTGCCCCTTAACATTCAGCATGAGTAAACAAACTCTCAGCTTGTTTAAGGGCATGTTTATGACTGAGCATGTCAGCTTGATCTTGAGGTATTGCTTGGTTCTTTCAATTTGACATCAGTTATTGGTTTTCCTACTCGGGTGGTACAGGAAAGCAGCACACTGATAGATAATGTTTTCACAGACCAAGATCAATTTAATCAAATAAAAACTTTTCCTGTTAAAAATGGTCTATCTGATCATGATGCACAGCTAGTTACAGTATATGATATAGCTCCATAGAGTAATGCAAAACAGTCCTCCAAAACAGTGCATTCCATTAACGATTTAACACTTCAAAATTTTAGGGAAAGCTTGCAGCAGTTAGACTGGGATGAGGTGTACTGGGAACATGATGCTAATTTAAAATTTACCCTATTTCATGATACCTTTGTGAGTATATTTGAAAACAGTTTCCCTAAGAAAACAGTGAAATATAATTGTAAGAAACCATGTAAAAAGCCATGGCTTACTAAAGGGATAAAATATATTGTAAACAGAAAACGGAAATGTATCTTATAGCTAGGAGGAGTAATGATCCCAAAACAGTGAAACATTATAAATGCTACTGCTCTCTATTAAGAGAAGTTATTATAAAGTCCAGAAGTGTGTGCATTATGTCTCAGATTAGCACATCTGATAATAAAATTAAAACAATTTGGAATATTGTGAAAAGTGAAACAGGGCAACCGAGAGCACAGGAAGCCTGTATTTCTATCAAACACAATGAAAAGTTTGTTAACAAGAAGTCAGAAGTAGAAAACATTTTTAATAATCATTTTTCAAGTGTTATGCAGAAAATAGGTTCCAACTATTCATTAAAAAATGCGAGGCAGTATATGGAAGAAGCAGTATCTACGCAATTTGTTAAAATTGAAATTCAACCCACCTCTCCTACTGAAGTTAGGAAAATAATTAATTCACTCAGATGTAAAAGCTCACATGGAATTGATGGCATTTCCAACAGAGTACTAAAAGCTTGTTCCCAACAAATAAGTAGGATTCTCAGCCACATATGTAGTAGCTCACTGAAACAGGTAATTTTTCCAGATAGACTGAAATATGCTATTGTTAAACCATTGCATAAAAAAGGGGATGGATCTGATGATGCTAACAACTACCATCCAATCTCACTTCTGACAGCCTTATCCAAAATTCGTGAAAAAGTAATGTATTCAAGAGTAGCATCACATATTTGTAAAAATGAATTACTAACAAAATGTCAATTTGATTTTCAGAAAGGCTTTTCAACGGAAAATGCTATATATGCTTTCATTGATCAAATATTAAAAGCAGTGAATAACTGAACATCACCCATTGGGATATTTTGTGATCTCTCAAAGGCTTTTGATTGTGTGAATCATGAAACTCTTCTAGATAAGCTTAAGTATCGTGGTATGAGTGGGACAGTGCACAAATGGTTTAATCCATGCTTAACTGGAAGAATGCAGAAGGTTGAAATTAACAGTACAGATAGTCTACAAAAACCAGCAGAGTCCTCTAACTGGGAAGGTATCAAGAATGGTGTCCCACAGGGTTCAGTCTTGGGTCCCTTATTGTTCTTAATATATATTAACGACTTGTCACTCTATATTCATGAAAATGCAAAGTTAATTCCTTTTTCGTATGATACAAGTATAGTAATCACACCCAAGAAGCAAGAATCAGCTGGGGAAATTGCAAATAATGTCTTTCAGAAAATTATTAAGTGGTTCGAATGGACTCTCACTAAATTTTGAAAAAACATAATTTGTACAATTCTGTACAGTAAATGGCATAACACCATTGATAAATATAGACTATGAATGGAAGTCTGTTGCTAAGGTAGAATACTCAAAATTTCTGGGTGTGTGCATTGATGAGAAATTGAATTGGAAGAAACAAATCGATGATATGCTGAAACGGTTAGGCTCAGCTACTTATGCTATTAGGATTCTTGCAAATTAAACATTTCAGTAAATTAGTCTACTATGCCTATTTTCATTCACTGCTTTCATATGGCATCATATTTTGGGGCAATTCATCATTAAGTGAAAAAGTATCCATTGCACAAAAGCGTGTAATCAGAATAATAGCTGGAGCCCACCCAAGATCACCTTGCAGACATTTATTTAAGGAACTCTGGATATTCACAGTACCTTCGCAATATATATATATATATATATTTATATATATATATATATATATATATATTGACTTATGAAATTTGTCATTAATAACCTATCCCAAATCAAGAATAACAGCGAAGTCCATAGCTACAACACTAGACAAAAGGATGATATTCACTATTCTGGATTAAATCTCACTTTGGCACAGAAAGGGGTGAATTATGCTGCCACAAAAATCTTTGGTCATTTGCTAAATAGTATTAAAAGTCTGACAGATAGCCAACCAACATTTAAAAGCAAATTAAAAGACTTTCTGAATGCAGCTCCTTCCACCCAATACATGAATTCTTAGATATGAAGTAGTAACTGTAAAAAAATTAATTAATTAATTATTTTGTGTAAAGAAAACTTATGTAAAGTGACACGTTCCACATCGTTACGAAATGTCGTATTCATGATCTATGCAACAAGGATTAATGAACGAATGAATGAACTATGTGATGAGTTGTTACCTTTGCTCATTCCAATATTTAGGACTTCTCATTATTGTAGTTACATATGTGATGACCAGTAGACATCAGGATCAATTTTCATCACCCACCTCTGTTCAGGAATTGTTGAATATTTCACACCACTTTGTCACATTTTCCATTCGCTGCTGTTTCAGTGTATGCTTTCTTTAGTGTTAAAGCCTGGATAAATGCCAGCTATGCAAACTGAATCACATAGCAGATACTGTGGATCAAAAGCTCATCCTATAACAGGTCAATTTCAGACCAGTAAATTCTTCCATGTCAGTTTCAGACCAGTAAATTCTTGCACTGGCCAAGTCCAAATACAGGAAGGACATGAAACTAAATGGATGACAGGACTTGTCTTGGCTGCCCTAACCAGACAAAACTATGTGACAAACATAAATATTACCAACTTGTAAAAAGCACTGAATCACTGCTACAAAACAGAATATTCTGTCAAATTGCATGGCAGAAAGAGCTAATGGCAACGACAGAGAAACGGGCTCATCCAGGGGAGTATCCTGGCCATCACAGCTGAAGGCAAGATTTCTGAGGAGATGAGCAAACCCTGGAACACGCTCTAAGCCCTGTTCAAATAATGCCATAAAAATATGCGTAAACCAAATCCCTTGAAGGTATGTGTCAGCATCTTTCATCTTCACCCAAAATATGCAAATCAAAAGGTAACTGTAGCCTGGAATGTGGCCACAGGAACATGCGGATGACCTGATGTATGTAGGTGTTGTGTTGAACCAGTCATTCATGTACAAACAGCACTGGGAAAATACCCGTCATAATGTTGCAGCAAGAAGTAAATACTGAAAAAACTGGCAAACAGCAAATGGGGACTAGAACAAAAGTGCTGAGATCCACAGCAAAGGCACTGCACTTCTCCATGGCGCACTGTGCTTGTGTGGTGTGGTCCAGATCTGTACATGCCAGAAAGGTCAGCTTAAGCTTATATAAAACATGGTGACTAATAATTAGTTAATGAAATTTCAACTGTTTGATAAACTGTTCAAAGTGGTCAGATATATGGACCACGAGTTCCAAAAGGCCAGTCACGAATATACAGAGAAGCTTAAGCAGACCTTCAATGTAGGCCGCACCATGTTTGTCACTTCCTATGGACCAGGAAGACTTAAATTCCACAAGAGATTCTTGACCAAAGAACTTTCCGTCCTTCTAAATGATAACCTTCCATTATAGATGACGACCAGCAGGGAGAACTTCAGGTGGAAGATTTGGAAAAGCTCGAACGGCATTAGAACGAGCCAATCAAGGCAAACCAAATTGATAGGGGCCTTATAGATGAACATGACTACACATGAGATGGTAGCAAATATCAGCACATGCCCTCGATGAAGAAGGGCAGAGAAGCATTGGATGCTGCTTCTTTACCATTTTTCTGAAGTCTCTGCATCACCTTCTGCCAATGCAGATCTTCTTCTTGTAATTGTTGCATGTTGTGACAGTAGTACAGATGATATGTGCCGTCGTGCATCAGTAAAATGCAGAAGTTGGAAGGCTATTCTGTTAGTTTAGCACTTTTGTACAAACCTTGTGGGAGACATTGTAACGTTCGCCTCAGATCGTTAACACTTAAATTTCGTTGTCTGGGATTCATTGATGATTGAAAGCAAAAGTTTCAAGCTTAACAGAATTTATTGACAACCGAACTACACACATAAACAAAACACTGACTGACCGACCTTTTTTCAGCATTGCTGTGTCGCTTTATATAGAATTTTAACAGTAAATTTCAAAATAACCCATTATTAATTTTGTACAATTTTGAGGTTACAGCCGAATAATGTATAAAATACAATATCGAATGACATAATTTTTTATAGTAATATCGGTAGTTTTCCATAAGAAAGTCAGTCTGAACTTTAATGACAATAATATCTCTTGTATTATTTTAGTTATGTAATTAATTACAGTTTGGATTTGGTTACTAACGTTCAGTGTCAGTACAGAACTCATGCTTCATCCAATTACATACATATTAAAATGCACAAATAAGGCCTCAAATTGTGGAAATTGAAACGTTGTGTCATGTAAACAATTGGAGGGTTAATTAGAAATGTAATTGCAAAGAATATGAATTTCTGAGGAGGACATAAAAACAGATAACAAATGAAAATACATTGCTTGGTAATAACTTTTAAGCTGTTTCTCAAGATAATTAGGTTTTCTGAGTTAACTCATTAATCAAGTGCAGTTATGGTAGTTAGAGGCATTAGTTATTTATGGCAACATTTCCACAGCCTCTTAATGTTTGTTGCTATATATTTCTTACTTCAATTTCTCAATTAGATATTTGATTTAGCATTTGTACATAATTTTGTTAATGACAACAATCTATCGACAATTACGACAATATGCGTCCTTCCAGAATAATCTAATGTTTTCACAAAAATATTCGGTGTTTTAGCAAATTGGTTAGGTCAATACCTATAATGTTATATACTACCCCCCCCCCACCCCTGCCACTCTTACAAGTATTACTGGTAGGAATGGCTGCTAAATACATATATACAATCCAGTACATTTATATTTTCACAGAAAAAATCAAAATTCTTTCTTAGCTGTCACTCCAATCACTGGTTCACAATGCACATCTTAAGGAATTGGCAGCTCACAATCATCAGTCCTTTTGGGCTATCCATCTTGTGTCTGCAACTCCTCTTTTGCTGGCAGTCTCTACACTGCAATGGCACAATCCACTATTAGTTTTATGGTTTTTAATTTTTACTTCCAGGTCAGGTAAGGTTCTTGGATACAGTTCTCTAGGTAGGAACAGGGATGAACTCATTACTCAAGGTACTCATGCAGGTTACAATTAAGGTCACATCAGGTATAAACATGTCAAAATCATTCACATATTATCCTATTCTATTAGCATATTTATAAACAAAATCCCACAAAGATAAGTGTATCTAAACTGTAAAGATTTAGCGGTCCACAGATCTCATTTAACTCTTTTATCAGTGTTCCTCATCACACAATCTTGTAATGACAAACTTTTCATTAAATGTCTTTTGTCACAGGGCAACTTGTCCATTTAGTAACATGTGTACATCTTTAATATTTTCCATGTGTACATCTCATAAAATCATTATCATGTCTGTAATTCTCAAAGAAGCACCCACAAATCAAATACATGCTCCACAGAATATAACTACAATAATTGGTCAATCACTACTATAGGAAAGTCAAATTTAGTATACAGTTTACATTTTCAAATAATGACACTCAAAATTGATATTACATACGGAAAACTTATACTGCAGAGAAGTACAGTAAGAGATAACTTCATTACAGGTTTATAGATGAGTAAAAGATGTAGCATCCAAAAATGAAATTAGATTAGATTAGATTAGATTTACTTTCATTCCAATTGATCCGTAGTGAGGAGGTCCTCCAGGATGTGGAACATGTCAGAAAAACAACAATACACAACAAATATTTACAACTAAAACAAGTAACCTAATGTACCATTCCACAGGTCCCAAGTGGAATGATCGTCATTTTTTAATGAACACTAAGAGTCATTTTACAAATACTAATGCACTGAATTTAAAATAAAAAAGTTTTTTATTTATTTATAAGGTAATAAACATGTAATACAACTACTGTAATACTTATTTACAATGAACACATTACTGCACTGAAATGGTGCAGAAGTTAGATTATACTTACACACACACACACACAAATTTTCAATGAACACATTACTGCACTGAAATTGTGCAGAAGTTATGTTGTATTTATATACAAATCAGTTGGTTTTACTAAGAAATTCATCAATGGAGCAGAAGGAGTTGGCCACCAATAAATCCTTTAGGCTTCTCTTAAACTGAATTTCATTGGTTGTTAAGCTTTTTATGGCTGCTGGCAAGTTATTGAAAATGTGTGTTCCTGAATAATGCACACCTTTTTGTACAAGACTAAGTGACTTTAAATCCTTGTGAAGATTATTCTTATTTCTAGTATTGATTCCATGAATTGAGCTGTTGGTTTGAAAAAGTGATATATTTTTAATGACAAATTTCATCAAGGAATAAATATATTGGGAAGCAGTAGTTAGTATCCCTAGTTCCCTAAACAGGCTTCTGCAGGATGTTCTTGAGTTCACACCACATATAGCCCTTACTGCACGTTTTTGTGCCCAGAAAACTTTAGCTTGGCTTGATGAATTACCCCAAAAAATAATCCGATATGACATTATGGAATGAAAGTAAGCATAGTATGCCAGCTTTTTCATTTTTATATCCCCTATGTCTGACAAAATTCGCATTGCAAACAGAGATTTGTTAAGACGCTTCAGCAGTTCTGTGGTGTGCTCCTCCCAGTTGAATTTATTATCAAGCTGTAATCCCAAGAATTTAACACTGTCCACTACTTCTATCTTCTTGTCATCATATGTTAGACATATACTCTTGGGACACCCCTTACAAGTTCTGAACTGCATGTAGTGTGTTTTTTCAAAGTTTAGTGACAAAGAATTGGCTAGGAACCAGTAATTAATGTCCACAAATATTTTATTGGCTGACCTTTCTAAGACTGCACTTGATTTGCTATTTATTGCAATGTTTGTATCATCGGCAAACAAAACAAACTTGGCATCTGGTAATGTTACTGATGAAAGGTCATTGATATACACAAGAAAAAGTAAGGGCCCCAAAATGGAACCTTGTGGGACCCCACATGTAATTAGTTCCCAGTTGGATGATGCCTGATAGCTTGATACATGTGTCTTTCCTAATAACACCCTTTGTTTCCTGCCAGAGATATAAGATTTGAACCATTTTGCAGCATTTCCCGTTACACTATAATATTCTAGTTTACTTAAAAGGATATTGTGATTTACACAGTCAAATGCCTTTGACAGATCACAAAATATACCAGTTGCCTGCAATTTTTTGTCTAATGAATTAAGCACATTTTCACTGTAAGTGTAGATAGCCTTCTCAATATCAGAACCTTTTAAAAATCCAAACTGTGACTTTGACAGTATGTTATTTGAGATAAGATGCTTATAAAGACGACTGTACATTACTTTTTCGAAAATTTTTGAGAATGCTGGCAACAGTGAAATTGGACAGAAATTTGATGTTATTTCTTTATCTCCCTTCTTAAACAGTGGCTTAACTTCAGCTTATTTCAGCCACTCAGGAAATATTCCACTGATAAACAACTGGTTACACAGATAGCTTAATCTGTTACTTAGCTCAGAATCACATTCTTTAATTAACTTTGTTGATATTGCATCATACCCACTAGATGTTTTTGATTTTAAAGATTTTATGATGGACATTATTTCTGTTGGGGTAATGAGGATCAAATTCATATTATGGAAGTTACTTGATATGTCTGGTCTAAGGTAATCCATAGCAGCATCTACCGAACCTGACAACCACATCTTTTCAGTAACAGCTATAAAATGTTTGTTAAAAAGTTCTGCAACACTATACACATCTGTCACCAATGTATCATTTACTCTTAATGCTATTTGTTCCTCTTCATGGCTGGTTCTACCGGTCTCCTCCTTCACTATATCCCATATTGTCTTTATTTTGTTATCTGATATGACTATCTTTTCCTTGTAATATATTTGCTTTGACATCTGTATTACAGTCTTTAATATTTTGCAGTATTTCTTGTAATGTGCTATAGCATCAACATTGGAACTGTTTCGGATTGACAGATACAGTTTTCTTTTTGTTTTACAAGATACCCCTATTCCTCGAGTAATCCATGGCTTCTTTGTAGACTTTGCTCTAACCTTGGTAAGTTTTGGGGGAAAGCAGTGTTTGAATAAGGTAAGCACTTTATTAGCAAAAATGTTATATTTTTCATTCATGCCATGAGCACTGTAAATATCAGTCCAGTGAATGTCTCTGAGGAGTGTCCTAAAATAATCAATTTTTGGCTTACTGATTACCCTCCTGAGCTCAGATTTAACAGATTTTATATCCTGTTCAGTATTAACATTTAACAGAAGGAACTGCATGTCATGGTCTGAGAGGCCATTGACTATTGGTTTTGTAATATAATTTTGTTCATTGGACTTTTCTATAAAGATATTATCAATGACTGTTTGTGAGCAAGTGGCTATCCTAGTGGGGAACTTTACAATGGGAATTAATTTGAATGATAGTGTTACTAACTCAAACAAGTTCTTATTGGGAGAGTCTTTAAGGAAATCTACATTGAAATCACCAGCAACCACTATTTCTTTGTTTTTGGTTGTTAAATGGGCCAGTACAGCTTAAAGGTGGTTTACAAACAGATTAAAGTTACCTGCAGGTGCTCAATATACACTTAATATTATGAAGGATTTTTTGTGAAATTCTAATTCTGTTGCACATGCTTCCATATGCTGTTCTAGGCAAAATTTATGAATGTCTATGTTCTTAAATTTATGACAGTTCCTGATGAATGTTGTGAAATTCTAATTCTGTTGCACATGCTTCCATATGCTGTTCTAGGCAAAATTTATGAATGTCTATGTTCTTAAATTTATGACAGTTCCTGATGAATGTGGCAACTCCTCCTTTCTCCATTTCTGATCTACAAAAGTGAGATGCTAACCTAAACCCTGTAACACTTAAGAGTTCTATACCAGTGGTCACATGATGTTCAGAGAGGCAGATTATGTCAGCTGGGTTTGAAGACTCTAATTCATCTATGCAGATAGTTAATTCATTAATTTTATTTCTCAGTCCTCGAATATTTTGATGCAATAAAGATAGCTGACATTTCACATTGACTGAGTTAAAATTGGGTGGAGTTAAAATATCTGCTGACAGTTGAAAATTCTTAACCAATGGCTGTTTATGCTGATGTAATAAGCTGGAATTATGTTTTTTGATTTCTTTCTCAAAAGAAGGTTTGTCTCAGTTCTAACCTCTCTTAAAATTTACTTTCTTTCTGTCCTCCCTACCCTAAAAAAGGGTCTTTTCTGAATCCTATAACCAATGGTATTTTACCATTCATGACAGTGCCTCCCCCCTTTAACTTTCCTGCTATTTCCCCAGCCAATTTCCCCTTCCCCTTCCTGTTGAGGTGAAGGCCATGCCTAGTATAATCCCACCTACTGAGAGAATCAACATGAACCACACCAATGTGTGACCCCGCACCCGACATGAGCAGCCGTTCCAGCTCCAAATTAACTCTCTTGACAGAAGAGTTCAAATGAGGTCGGTCATGGCACCCAAGAACAGATACAAACTCAACACTTGTATGCCTCGATGCTGATGCAATCTTTGCCAGGTCACACTCCATACTGTACCCAGGATCTCTGTCAATACTGTTACCTGCCCCACCCACTATAACCATGGTGTCTTCCTTAGTGAAATCTTTGCAAAGTGATCCTAAATCCTCTGTCACCTGCTCCAGACCAGCACTAGGTTTAAAAAAATTGGTGACCTGGTATTCTGATCCTAGTTCATCCTGCAAAAGTTGGCCAACACCTCTTCCATGGGAACTACCTAACAACAACACTTTCTTTCTCTTTACTAATTTCCCTACATTCTTACTTTTCAATTTGCTGCTGAAAGTTTGTTGTGCCCTGTCTACACCAGCAACTGCTTGAGGCTCACCAGCTTCTAACTGAAGCAACAGGTCAAATCTATTTTCCACATTCACCATAAAGCTGTCAGACAAAGTTCTAGGCCTATTCCTCCTGTTGCCTGTTGCCACTTCCCACCTCTCTTTACCCTTCTCCCTCCTTAACCTGTCAAGATCTCCCCTGGCCTTGTCTAACTCAGCCTGAAGGGTGACAATTTTCCCCTCCTGTTCTAGTATCTTCCTATCTCTACTACAAATCCTACAAAACCACTGATGAGTCTCATTTACTTCCCCTATTCCCACGCCACTACAGTCACCCACATGGAAAAAACTACAGCACCCATCACACCAAAGCCCTGACCTAACAATTCTACGGCAAGTCAAGCACTTTTCACTCATGATAAACGTAATAGTTTATTAAGAATAAGTCAGTTAAATTACAGATAAACACGAAAATATGGTTACACAAATTTGGCCTATACGCAACTGTGTGTAAACAAAAACAAAAGTGCAAAGTTTCTGAAACAACTACTTAAACTTTACGCTACTTTCCGGAAATCATAGTTAAATAATGAAGAGGTATGCTAAGTTAAATTGCTGGAGAGAGCAAGGAACAACTAAACGAAATTCTATAGATTTGCTGCAGCAGAACGTAAACAGAAAATACGACTGTACGGTCTTTTCGCATTTTCTGCTAAATTACGTAAATAAAAATGAAACCTTTAATGGTACACTTAAACGGCACACTAATACACCTATTTACCACGTAATCAGTACTAATCTATATGTTGTATAATCTAAAATGACTTATCTTTACAAGAACACCAAAACTCGCGCTAGTCGCCTGGCTGCAGGGCTGCCAACCTGAAGAAAATAGAATGCTACATAGCTTGGAGACCTAGTGCTCACCATGCACTTGACACAAAGATGTGGTGTCCTCCTGAGGGCATTTACATCATCTTATTTTTTCTTCGTGTTTGACACTTGCTCAATCTGTGAGCTTTTACATTAAGTCTACATTCATAGTTTTTCACTTTCCCAGGTTTCGCACTAAACACATCTTTGTACACCCACAACAAACTACCAAATTTATCTGTCTGTTCTTTCTCTAGACTCGCAGCATCCTTTGGTTAGGTGGCCACTAATTCAGCATACTTGTCTTTGCTGCATTCTTCATCTTCATGCAACTAATCATCCTCGACGTCTCTAAAGTCCGTCATTTATACCATTTTTGCCTGCACAATTTCTCTTACATGTCTGTATTTTACCAGAGGTACATCAGATGATTGCTTGATGTCATGTCCCTCTTTTACACACTGTCTGATCTCACTGTAAGCCTGGTGATTGGTTATACCTTCCCAGTTGGAATGCTATTCTTCACAAATGATCTTATGACCCTTTTTACTCTGTCATTGTCACTATAACCCTTGTAAGTATCCCCTTGTAAGTATCCCATATAGCATCACATAATGGCTTTCCACATGTTCATTATCTGATGATACCTTCTCAGTTTCCATTGGCACAATCTGGTTCTCTCATATTCTTCACAAATACTACTGACATCATCATCTTCACTATTAATTAAATCTTCTTTAACCTCCATGTACACCATGCCATCTAATTCTTCCCCCCATTCATCATTACTACTGACACTTTCACTATCAATATTACCACCCATGCTATCGTCTCCAATACTAGACCCCCCTACAACATCTTTACAATGATCATCAGAATTGTTGACAAGTACACTAGTACAAGCATTATCTCTTAAGTGCTTAACAGGGATAGATTCTTTCTCCATTAATTTACTTAATCCAAAATCATCAAGATTATTATCAGAACCAACATTTTCTTTGCAAACTTCTCCGCCACACTGATTATATAGAACTGAGATAGTTTCCTCCTCTAACGAACCTCTTCAACATTCTTACAGAAGCTATTACTTCTATCTTCAACACTTTCATTAATCCGGAATGAAAGTTTCACTTTCATTCATACTTTTCCAGAATTTACTGTCAAACTGTAATTTGCTAATCTGATGTGCTCTTCTTACAATAGTTCTGTCATTTTAACTCTAATATCTTTGTTTACTCTGTCTTATGTATCTACTTTCAATGTCTGTAGGCCGGTGGTGTTTAGCCTGATTTTGGTGCTTATTTCTCGCCCCAAACTGACAGGCTCCCAATGAGGCATCCGTCAGTTTAAATTGCCTCGTCTTGATTGGTGATTATCTAATTGTCTGTTACTATTCTCCCAATGTCATGTCCTCAGTTCCTATTCCCATTACTATGGTTGATCCATCTATTATCACTTCTACTGTAACCACTATTATTATTCTGATTTTCATTATCACTCCTGCCTTGGTTCCTGCTCTGATTCCACCCCCCAGATGGTTGACTGCCAAATCTGCCATTATTTAACCTCGTGTTCCTCTCAAAGGCTCTGTCCAACTCTTCTACATAGCTCAAGAACTGATCTACAGAGTCGTGTGGTCCATAAATCAACTCCCACTGTACTCTTTTCGGTAATCTCCTTTTTAGGGCATCTATTTGTATTAGTTCATCAAAATGTTTGTCTAAGTGTACTAATTTCCTCAATTAGTTTTCACAAAAACACTTCAGGCTACCATCATCTTCCCTATACATTTGACCATTCAAAAACTCACTTTTAATCCTAGCTTGCTCAGATTCTGACCAAAACTTATTTAAGAACTTTCTTTCAAATTCATCATATGACATGGTAGAATTTACATTCTGATTGGCCCATGAGATTGCTTCTCCATCCAAAAATCACTTAACAAATTTAATTTTAACATTGTTTGTAATGTCATTACCTAAATTATCCCGACAATGCTGTAAAAAATCAACAGGATGCAATTTCCCATCTCCTGGAAAACATTTTAAAGGTATGCCACCCCATACACAATTAATATTGCTAACAAAATTTCTTTGAGCTACACCCTCTTGTAAGTCTACAACTTTCTTACTTAAATCTAAAACATTATTTTCACACAAATATATTTTTTCATCACACTTCAGTTCCACGTTACTTAATGGTTGGAAATGTCTGTAATTTTTAGCTCAGAGTTCCTTTTGTAAGCTTCTACTTCTTCTTCTAAGATTCTCCTAGTCTGAATGACCTCTACTTTAAGTTCAGAATTTTCTACTTCTACTTGTTTATCTAGTTTTTTAAATCTCTCCTCGTTTTTGGACAACTCTTGTGTGAAATTAGTTTCTAATACATCAACCCAGTCTTCTACTGCTCCTACACGAGTATTGAGTTCACCCTCCCCTGTCTCAACAGTAATTTTTAGTGCTGCTAAACCCTCCTGGATTTCCCATCTGATTACTATTTTCACTTAATTGCTGACTCATCTGTTGACTTTGCTGACCAATATCCTGCCTAATCTATCCCATCTGTTCCTTTGCTTCTTTCACATGTTGCATTAATAACATTAACAAATCATCTCCGCCTACTCTTCCCTGTGTAATTGGAGTACTCATGGTGACATTTTTACTGGAACCCTCTCACCAAAACTTTGATCTACACTTGGATTACTGCTGGATGATAGTTCACTGATACTTGATCCTAGGTCCGAAGTGTTTTCTACAGATTCACAGCCTACATGTTTTTCCTCACTCATTTTTATATTTTCACTCTCACCCATAGTAAATTACAAAATATAAAAACTTCCCACACAAATGTTTGTCACTGTCACAAAACTATTTAAAAAAAATAACCTGTTACTCATCTAATGGTTGATGGTGCTGTCCAAGAATTTGGTCCATTTTATCCACACTAACTCTTCCCATGTGGTAACATCCATTTGTTCTGTGCACTCGTAACATAAATTTTTCAAAACAAGTTTTGCATGGCAGTCGTCTTATGTTCACCTGAAACAGTCACTTGTTAAACTTAGTTCCATATTTCAAACATCAATCCCAGCTCAACTCCACCAAATGTAATGTTCTCCTCGGATCATTAACTCTTAACTTAAATTTTGTTTGCCTGGGATTCATTGATGATTGAAAACAAAAGTTTCGAGCTTAACAGAATTTATTGACAACCAAACTACACACTCCACACATAAATAAAACACTGACTGACTGACCTTTTTGCAGCATCGCTGCGTCACTTTATATAGAATTTTAACAATAAATTTCAAAATAACCCATTATTAATTTTGTACAATTTTGATGTTGCAATTTACAAAACGTAAAGAAACTGATGTTACAGCCGAATAAGGTATAAAATACAATATCAAATGACATAACTTATTGTAGTAATATCTGTAGTTTTCCACAAGAAAATCAATCTGAACGTTACTTACAACAATGTCTCTCGCATTATTTTAGTTATATAATTAATTACAGTTTGGATTTGGTTACTAACATTCAATGGCAGTACAGAACTCATGCTTTATCCAATTACATACATAAAATGAACAAATAAGGCCTCAAATTCTGGAACTCAGAAAGTTGTATGATGTAAGCAATTGAAGGGTTAATTAGAAATGTAATTGCAAAGAATATGAATTTCTGAGGAGGACATAAAAATAGATAACAAATGAAAATACATCTCTTGGTAATAACTTTTAAGCTGTTTCTCAAGATAATGAGGTTTTCTGTTAACTCATTAATCGAGTGCAATTATGGTAATTAGAGGCATTAGTTATTTATGCCAACATTTCCACAGCCTCTTAACATTTGTTGCTATATATTTCTTACTTCAGTTTTGTCAATTAGGTATTTGACTTAGCATTTGTACATAATTTTGTTAATGACAACAATCTATTGACAGTCACGACAATAGGCGGCCTTCCAGGATATTCTATATGTTTTCACAAAAATATTTGGTGTTTTATCAAATTGGATAGGTTGATACCAATAAAGATACACATACAAGGCCTTAGGAGGCACGCTATCATCTGATAACTACCCATATATATATGTGCGATTGGACCCATACGGATCACGCAAAGCTTTTCCGATTCAATTTTTTAATTCTCCAAACTTCTCTCATTCTTTCCCCATGAATTCTCTTTCTTTCCTCTGTCCATTTTGTCCCCTGTCTCTTGCAAACTTCATTCTCGGGTTGTACTTTCCAACTATTGATTTTTTGCCTGTATACATTTCTGTTTATAACTTCTGAAGAATTTATTTGTGCATTTGCTAGATCTGTTTTGGTTTCTTTTATCCAGGGTATGGTTTTCAATTTTTCAATGTATATTAAAATTTTGTGGGAGAGTCTGGGTGTTGGGAGTCTGTGGATATGACCATAAAATTTTAGTCTTCTTTTCCGGATGTCTGCGGCGAGGTTAGATAATTTTTCTGTAGTTTTCCGAGACTGTAACCTGTATCCATCTTCAGTTCTTTTTGGGCCAAGAATCTTTCTGATAATTTTGCGTTCCTCTTTCAGGATGCCTTCCAGGTCGCCTTTTCTATGGAGTGTGAGTGTTTCGCTGGCATATAGTGCTTCGGGCTTGATTACTGTATTGTAGTGTCGTATTTTTGAGTGAATGGAGAGACACATTTTATTGTAGATGTTGTGGGTTTTCCAGTATGCTCTTTTCAGTTTTTGCAGTCGAACTTTTTGTGCAGTTTTCTCTCCCCCTGTGGGTTCTAGGACCTCGCCTAAGTATTTAAAGAATGGAACTCTCTCAATTTGTCCATATTTTGTAGTCAGTTTTTGAGTTTCAAATTTTGAGCAGATGAATTTGGTTTTTTGGAAGGAAATTTGTAGCCCAACTTTTTCGGCGCATTCTTTGAGAATGTCTATCTGTTTAATTGCTGTGGTCTCGTTTTCTGCTAGAATGGCCACGTCATCTGCAAATGCCAAGCATGAAATTTTAATACCATCTTTCGATCTTCCTAGTTGTATAAGCTTTCAGTAATTTTGATTCTTCAGTTCTTTTTCCCATTCTCGGATGACTTTGTCTAAGACAAGGTTGAAGAGGAGTGGAGACAAGCCGTCACCTTGTCTGACGCCGGTTTTGATCAGGAAGGGCTCTGATATTTCACCCAGGAATTTTATCTTAGAAGTTGTGTTTGTGAGCGTTTCTTTGATAAGGTTTAGGGTTTTTGGATCGAGTCCTAGCTCCTCAAGTATAATAAAGAGAGATTGCCTATCGATTGAATCATAAGCCTTTGCGAAATCAACAAAGGAACAAATGATCGGACTGTTTCTGACTGCTTTGTATTTTAGTGTTGTCTTCAAATTGAAAATTTGTTCTGCACAGGATCGGTGAGGGCGAAAGCCAGCTTGGTATTCACCAATACTGTGTTCGAGTTGTTCTTGTGTTCGTTGAAGAAGACAAGCTGAGAGGATTTTATAAGTGACTTGGAGAAGGGAGATTCCTCGATAGTTGTTTATATCTGCCATGTCTCCCTTTTTATGCAGTGGATGGATTAGGGCGCATTTCCAATCTTCTGGTAGTTTTTCTGTCTGCCAAATGTCTGTGATGATTTGAGTGAGTTCTTTGAGGGAATTTGGTCCAAGATTTTTAAGTAGTTCTGCCGTGATATTATCTTCTCCGGATGCCTTGTTGTTTTTCAGTCTATGAATATGTCTTTGGATCTCCTCTAGTGTAGGTGGTGGGGATTCTGGATTTGTGTAGACAGCAGTTTCTTGAGGGAATCTTGAAGAAGGTTCAGGGCAATTGAGGAGTCCGGAAAAGTATCTCGCCAGCTCCTCACAATTTTCCTGATTTGTGAGCGCTAGTTTTCCATCTGGTTTTCTGAAACATAGATTTCGTGAGCCGTATCCATTGATTCTCCCAGCAAAGGTCTTATAGAAGTCTCGTACATTATAGTTACGGAAATTTTCTTCAATAGACTCACACTGTTCCTTGAGGTACTTCCTCTTGACTTGTCTGATTGTTTTTGCCACTTGTCTTCTGGTGTTGTGGAAGTGATCTAGATTTTCTGGGGATTTTTTACTGTTATACTTCAGAAAGGCTTTCTTTCTTTCTTCCAGCGCTTTTTCACATCCAGAGTCCCACCAGGCGTGTTTTGCGTTCTTTTTCAATGGGATCAGTTCTTTTGCCTTCTTTGTAATTTTTGTTCGAAATTTTTCCCAAGAGTCAGCTGGTTCCTTTTCCCACTCCTCCTTCAGATTGGTTTCTTTGATTGTTCGTGTGTCAAATTTCATCATGTGTGTTTTCTTCGGATAGAATTTTTTTGGGTTGAATTTCACTTTAATGCGTGTTAGGTAGTGGTCTGAGTCAATGTTCGCCCCTCTGCGGACTTGGACATCATGGATCTCTTTCTGTACGAAATAGGAGATGGCAATGTGGTCAATCTGATATTCGCCGATCTCTTGTATGGGGGACCTCCAGGTCTTTGGTTTTCTAGGTTTTTTTCTCAAAGATGTAGACATTATTTTTAGATTATTTTGTTGGCATAGTTCAATAAATCTCAGTCCGTTTCTATTGGTGAATCTGTGTGCCGGATATTTTCCTACAGTTTTTTGGTGTTCTTTCTCTCTGCCAATTTGTGCATTGAAATCTCCCATTAAGATTTTGATATCATCCTGGGGAATTTTGGCCATGACATCTTCAAGTTTAGTCCAGAATTTTTCAGTTTGTAGTTGGCGTTTTTTGTTGTCTATGTTTGTGGGTGCATGAACATTTATCAATGTGTATTTCTTGTTGGCGCACTGGATACGCATGGTCATGAGGCAATTATTTATGGAAGAGACCTCTCTAATTGAGCCTAATATATTTCTGTGCACCGCAAATGCCATGCCCAAGAGTGGCGTACCATTGGCAATTCGTTTGTCAGTCTTGCTCTTGAAGATGCGATAGTTTCCATAGTCTATTGTATTTTCATTCGTGAATCTAGTTTCTTGTAACGCTAAGATCTTAATTTTTTGTTGGTCTAGCTCTGTTACTAAGTTGTGTAATTTTCCAGGTTGAATTAGGGTCTGAATGTTAAAGGTACCAATGTACATGGGAACCTTGGGACGAAGTTTGCTTGAGAACTCTGATCGTGATGGCCCGGGTTCCCCAGAATCCGAAAACCCAGTTGTCGTCTGTCGACGAGTGGATTGGTTACCACCTGGGGTAATTCTATCATTACTCTCACGAATCATGATAGCTTGTAAGTTTTGGTCCAGTGTTTCCACTGGGTGTTTAGAACCAGGGATTGTCAGTTCCTGGAGCATATAATACAGCCGCACCTACTAGATGGACATACCTCCTCATCTCATCCCTGGGGTGTTGAGGACCAGTACTGAGTCAACCCCAAGCAAAGGTGCTACCTCTACCAACCAACCAACCAACCAAAAAAAAAAAGGTGGTATTAGACACTTCATATTAATCTTAGGGGAGGATGTATCGCTATAACGTGCAAGTGCATTGGCTATTCTGTCCTCCTTTTATACACTGACAGAAAAAAATTGCAACACCAAAAAATAATGAATGCAGAGTAATGTTACTTCAGGAACACATTTGTCTATGTAATGTATTTCAGTGATTAACATTATTGCAAAATCATAGATTAATGTAAGCATGAGATAAGCCATTGCACATGTGAAATGCTGGTACATTAATGACCAGTGTAACTACCAGAATGTTTGAATGTAAATATGCAGATGTGCATGCTTGTACAGTTGCTGAATGTCGATTTGCAGGATGGACTTCCATGCCTGTTGCACTTGGTTGGTCAGTCAATACAGGGATGGTTAATGCCATTTCTGGGTGACACTGGAGTTGCTGTCCAATGATGTCCCATATGTGCTCAATTGCAGACAGATCTGGTAATCAAACAGACCAAGGCAACATGTTGACACTCTCCAGAGCATGCCGGATTACAACGGTAGTATGTGGGCAAGTGCTGTCCTGTTGGAAAACACCTCCTGGAATGCTGTTCATGAATGGCAGGTCAAATCCCCCGATTTACATACAGTTTGCAGTCAGGATGCGTGGGATAATGACGAGAGTGCTTCATCTGTTGTATGAAATCACCCCAAACCATACCTCCAGGTGGTTGTACAGTGTGTCTAGCATGCAGACAGGTTGGTTGCAGGCCGTCAACTGGCCTCCTCCTAACCAATACATGGCCATCACTGGCACCAAGGCATAACCAGCTTTCATCAGAAAACCCAACAGATCTCCATCCTGCCCTCCAATGAGCTCTCGCTTGACATCACTGAAGTCGCAAATGGCAGTAGTTTGGGATCAGTTGGATGTATACCGCAGGGCATCTGGCTCACAGGTGTCCTTGAAGTAACTGATTTGTAAAAGGTCATTGTGTCACTGTGGTGCCAACTGCTCCTCAAATTGCTGCAGCGGATGCAGTACGATGTGCCAGAGACATACGCCAAACATGATGGTCTTCCCTCTTGGTAGTGCCACGTGGCCGTCTGGAGCCTGGTCTTCTTGTAACCAGACATTCTTGTGACCACTGCTGCCAGAAATCATATGCAGTTGCTATATTCCTGTCAGTCTTTCTGCAATATCACAGAAGGAACTTCCAGCTTCTTGTAGATCTATTACATGCCCTCATTCAAACTAAGTGAAGTGCTGATAATGGCATCTTCATCACCTTAAAGGCATGCTTGGCTAACATCAACTCACCATCTAAAAGGTAACTAAAGCTAACAAACATTATGCTGCGAATTTAAAGCAAACCTGATTTGCATCCTCATAGTGGCATTACTAGCGCCACTCTTATTCAACTGGTGTGAAATCTCAATAAATCTCATCTTTCAGATGTAGAAACACACCTACCAACTTTCGTTTGTCACAAATCTCTTTTTTGTTTGTGTAATAGTTTGCATGTTAAGAGAAATAAAGGGGCTTAGTGCTCATAAAATACTTTTGTATCTTTCCCCTATATGTAATACTAGAATTTTCTGACTGCCCAAACCACTGTCAATGCTTCAAGCTTGGTCACTGAATATGATCTCTCACATTTTTTGAGGGTTCGACTCACAGGACTAATTACATATACCATTGGTTTCCTGTCAACTTCTCTGATCTGAAACAGACATGCTCACACTCCTTGTGTTGAAGCATCTGTACTTAAACAGAATTATTTACTCATGTCCAGATGGCACAATAAATTGGTGTGTACTAACACTTTCTTAGTAGCACAAAGTCCTCCTGACATTGCTTTGTACATTACCAAGTGTTGATCTTTCTTAATAAATTTAGCATTGTATCACTGTTCAGTAGTTGATTCAGTGAAAATTTCCTAAAAATTATGTTAACCTCAAAAATGCCTTTAGCTATATTTTTGTTTTGGCATATGGAAAATGTTTGATCACATGACTTTTTCCTGTATCTCGTAGTATCCTTCTGGAGAGATGACCTAAGAATTTGGTTTCATCTTGCCCAAACTCAGATTTTTGTAGATTTATAGTAATGCCAAACTTCAGAAATTTCTTCAACACTTTTCTTAGTAATTCTACATGCTCTTCCCACATGGTTGTTGCAATCAATGTCATTCACATAAACTGTCACTCTACTCAGCAGCTCTGAGCCCAGCACTGTGTCCAGTGCTGCTATGAATACACCGGCACTGACTTTTAGCCCAAAGAGTAACAAATGCAGAATTGATTTCTACTGCAACTAATAAACATAGTATATTTTTGCTATTAGAGTGTATTGCTATCTGCCAGTATGATACCTCAAATCTATGGTTGTTAAGAATGTAACTCCATGAAATTTTAACAGTTGTTTATCTCCCTTGCATCCAATATGACTCTGACATTCCTGTTAGGCTAAAAGAGGACTGCAATATGGTAACTGTGAGGTCTCTATGATCTTGTAATTTACCATCGTTTTGATTTATTTTCTTACTGCTTCTTTCTTTGACCATGGTATTGCATATGATTAATGACAAAATATTTTTTTTGTGAGTAAACATCCATTTTATAAACATTAACTTTGATAAACCCAGATCACTTCTCGAACACTTGTGTGTATTGCAAAAGTAAAGTACATAATTCATCTTTTTTTGCCTGAAATTAGTTGGGAGATTCCTTTATCTTATCTTGTACCACTTGCATGTCTATATGTCTATCTAATGACTGGTAATTACATTGTTCATTTATAGAAAATAGTTCAAGGTAAAAGAATTGCAAATCTACGTTGCTTTGTTTTTTGTTCTCACTAGTTCCAGCGAAATTATATGTTTGCCCAACTGGCAGTGATGCATGCAAAAAAATGGCTCTGAGCACTATGGGACTTAACATCTATGGTCATCAGTCCCCTAGAACTTAGAACTACTTAAACCTAACTAACCTAAGGACAGCACACAACACCCAGCCATCACGAGGCAGAGAAAATCCCTGACCCCGCCGGGAATCGAACCCGGGCGTGGGAAGCGAGAACGCTACCGCACGACCACGAGATGTGGGCTGATGCATGCAATTACCCAAAACTATTTTTATTTTGCACTATCAAAAGAAATCCATTCCAAGAATACAGTTAATTATTAATTTCTTCAGACAAGAAATGTACATTTGATTGTAACCTCATTATGGGTGATGAGTATTTGTGTTTGTAGTTTTATTCCTCTGACCTGCCTCTCATGGCAGTCAGAATTTTGAACAGGTAAGGTTGGTATAAGCATTCTCTTCCTGATCTCGTTAAATAAACTTATTGATATTACGCTGGTCAAAGCTCTGGTGCTGAGTACAATAGATACTTAAATATTCCCTAATTTGGCATTTATTATCACCTATACTATATTGTGTTGGTTTTTGTCATTCTGCACCTTGCCTCCATGTAACTCATCTCTTACATCTTGGTCTTTACCATAGCATAGAAAATAATCGTCAGGGGGCTTGACATGACCAGTTGTTTTCTGGAGGTGGCATCAGGATAGCACCACTACTGTCAACCACCTCTACTATATTAACTGTGTTTACTATGTGCCCTGAGGAATGCAATTGTGTCTTGGTTATTATGTAAATCTTATTCTCCTTGCCTTGTTTCTTTACCTTGACTCGGACCAACAGTTACTGGTCTGTATGCATTATAGTTCATATTATTTGGTCTCCTGTGGTCTGTAGTGCCTTGCCAATTATTATATCTACTTCTGTTGTTCGGGTTTGGTGAGTTCTGGTAGCTTGGTTCATACTTGTGGCCACCTCTCTTTTGGTAACCATTGTTTCCCTGACAATCAAAATTTCTGTGCCTATTATCTGAATATGATGCATGGGGATGCCAACTGTGGCTATTGTTGTTACTGGATTGGTGGTTTCCATTGCTTTGGACATTTGACCATGAATTCAAATTGTCTCCTTTAGCTTGGCCATCTTCAGGTATGAGATCTATGGAATATAATACTGAGAGAAAATACTGAAAGTCTTCTCAGGTATAGTGATCAGTTTCTCTTGCACATTTGGAGACAATTTACTTTTCAAGATCTTTAATGTGTCTAGATGTGAGATAGGGTTACTGCAGCATCTTGTCTTATATATACTTTTCAAAACATTTTTGCAATCCTCCTTGTTTACTGTTGAATGGTTGTGGGTAAAATACAACTACTCGCCGCAACTGTTCATGAACACCAGTGGACAAAAACCTGTTTAAAAAGGCTTGCTCAAATTGTTCATATGTTTGATAATGTTCTACATCTGCTGACCAGAGCAGTGCATATTCTTCGGTGAATCCTATCACATAGTGTATTTTTTGTGATTCGGTCCAGCTACACAGCATTACCTGGTGTAATGCTCTTATAAAACTTATGGGGTGAACCTTTTTTGTCTCTACGGAAAACATCTGAAATTGGCGATATTTTAATAATCTTTGTCCACCAGTATTGTCAAGACAGGGCCCTGTTCCCAAAGAGTGTGTTAATGATGTGTGGCAGTAGGGGGTAATTTATCCGGATTGTCACCAGCATCAACAGTTCATTATACATGCTGAAACCTTTTTCATTGACACTGTGAAACTGTGTAGGTGAAAATGTACTTTCTTGTTTATTTTTATGTACTCCTGCATGTTGCATGTGTTAATAGTTTTATTTAAACTAACTCTTGCAGTGCCCAGTTAAGAACGAAATTGTTGTAAAGCAGCTGAGATGTCCGTGTCTACCTAAGTAACAATTTTATTTTTCTTTTTGTCCATCAATTTTTTGATGTCGGTTACATAGGTCCGATGCTGCAATAGAATGTTTTCGAGTGTGGTGTCATGGTTGAACACCCCCATATCTGCACGGTCATTAGCTTATATATATCAATGGGGCTTTGTTCTAGTTTTATAAACCCTACGTCTTCCGATAGTTTTTTCACTTCATTGGGAAGTTCATACAAACTGATTGTATTTTTGAATCGTGTTTATTGTCTGAGCTAACTCATCACGTACTGTTTTCAAATTGTTTTGCATTTCTGTGAGCTCAGTAACCTGCCAGCAGTTTTCTTGTGTTTATCAAGTAACTGTGAAAATTTTTGTTCAAAATATTTCGACATATCTTTAAATTTTTGATCAAATTGCTCAAAATATTTGTAAAATTTCTATTTGAGATCATTCGACATATTTGCAAACATTTCTTTTAGAATTTCTACTATCTCATTCGTACTGCCTTGTTCTGGTGAGGTGTTGCATCATGATATTTGGGGTGTTCTTCTGCCCATAAACATATTATGTTCACATGATACCAGACTGTCGCAAATATCAGAGTCAGCTTCAATGCCTCTTCCAAAAGCATTCTCTGTTGACAATTTTTTTGTCAGTTCATCTATTGTCTACACTGAAATATATCCTAATAAAATGTTTTTGCCTGTAGTTTTTGTCAAATTTAAATCATTATTACTGCTTGCTTAGCTGTGATCTTGTTGTTTCGCTGCATCAGTCATTTCATTTTGTACAGTCATGTTAATTATTTTCTGGTTTAGGTTAATGTCTTTACACATTTGTATATAATTGTGCTGACTATTCGTTGATTGGTTTAAAGAGAGAGAAGGGACCAAACTACGAGGTCATTGGACCCTTGTTCCTAATAAAACAATGCCACAAGGGTGAGAATAAAATGGACGAAACATATAACACAAAATGGAAAGAAAGGAAAAGCCACAAGAATGAAGGGAAGGCAACAAATACTAAAAGGAACAAAAAAGGACAAGAAAACAAGAGAGAGACGCTAGAAATAGAAGGGAGTAAAACATGAAAGCAGATTACAGTAGCTGGCCAACCATGAGAATAAAAAGGGAAAGCTAGCCACTCTGCAACACATTAAAACCTCCACCCTAAAAGCACTAGGGTGGAGAACACGGAGGGACAAAGGACATGTGCTAAAACCTACATAGAAGTATAAAACCCACTGTCACAGATAAAATGTAAAAATAAAGCTGCTGTGGAGGCATTGTCGCCCAACACCGAAGGCAGGGTGCTGGGAAAGTTAAAATTCTGCCGCAGAGTGGCTTAAATTGGACAGTCCAGCAAGGTGGGTCCTTGCGACAGAGTAGGTAACCATGCGTTAGCCACATATGGCCAGTGCGGAGCCGGCAGAGGACAACTGATTCCCTGTGAGAGGCCTGCATGGAAGACTTCCACACATTCATAGTCTCCTTAATGACACGCAGTTTGTTATGCATGCTGTTATGCCATTCCATCTCCCAAAGCTGGAAAACCCTGCGGTGTAAGAAAGAACACAGGTCAGCTTCGGAGATGCCTATCTCCAGAAGCGGTTTCCGCGTCACCTGTTTGGCCAGCCTGTTGGCAAGTTCGTTGCTGGGGATTCCAACGTGACCTGGGGTCCACAAACACCACGGAATGGTGGGACTGTTCCAGGGCATAGATGGACTCCTGAATAAATGCTACCAGAGGGAGGTGAGGGTAGCATTGATCGATAGCTTGTAGGTTGCTCAATGAGTCAGTACACAGGAGAAATGACTCGCCAGGGCGTGAGCAGATGTACTCAAGAGCACGAGATATGGCCGCCAGCTCTGCAGTGAAAACACTGCAGCCAATTGGCAAGGAGTGCTGCTCAACATGTCCTCCATGAACGTATGCGAAGCCTACGTGACCATCAGCCATTGAGCCGTCGGTGTAAACCACTTCAGAGACCCAGAACACGTCAAGAAGTGACAGTGGAGAGTGGTGGGGTTAACGGAGTCCTTAGGGCCATGCTAAAGCTCAAGACGAAGCAGTGGCCGAGGCTTACGTGGAGGAGTATGTGAATGGACCACAAGTAGAGGTGGTTAAGGGAAGGACTCCAGTTCGGAGAGAAGGGACCGCACACGAACCGCAATCGTCAGCCCCGATCTGGGCCGCCGATACGGGAGATGGACTGCCGCGGGCGGGAAAAGGTGACGGTAATTCAGATGCTCAGGGGAACTATGAATGTGTGCTGCATAACTGGCGAGCAGTTGCGCACGTCTGATTTGCAGTGGAGGGACACCAGCCTCCACCAGTACGCTGGTCACCGGACTCGTTCTAAAAGCTCCTGTTGCTAATCGAACCCCACAGAGGTGCACAGGGTCGAGTAAATGCAATGCTGAAGGCACTGCTGAACCATAAACCACACTCCCATAGTCAATTCAAGATTGGGCAAGGGCTCTGTAGAGCTGCAGCAGCGTACAGCGATCTTCACTCCAATTGGTGTTGCTCAAGCATCGGAGGGCATTGAGGAGCTGCCAGCACTTCTGCTTAAGCTGACAAAGATGAGGGAGCAAAGTCAATCAAGCATCAAAAACCAGTCCTAGGGATTGATATGTCTCCACTACAGTGAGTGGATCGTCATTAAGGTAAAGTGTGGGTTCCGGATGAACGGTACGGCACCGACAGAAGTGCATGACACATGACTTTGTGGCTGAAAACTGGAAGCCGTGGGCTAGAGCCCATGACTGCGCCTTGTGGATGGCTCCCTGGAGGCGCCGCTCAGCAACATCAGAAACAACAGTACTGGAGCAGCAGTATGAAATGCAGAAGTCATCTGCATACAGAGAAAGCGAGACAGAGGGCCCGACAGCTGCTGCTAGACCGTTAATGGACACTAAAAATCGAGAAACACTCAATACAGAGCCCTGAGGGACTCCATTCTCCTGGATATGGATGGAACTATGGGAGTCACCAACTTGGACACAGAAAGTACGGAGCGACAGGAAGTTTTGGATAAAAATTGGGAGTGGTCCCCGGAGACCCCACTCATACAATGTGCCAAGGATATGACGTCGCCAAGTCGTGTCGTATGCTTTACGTAAGTCAGAAAGACAGCAATCAGGTGTTGTCATCTCGAAAAGGCTGTTCGGATGGCAGACTCAATGGACAAAAGATTATCAGTGGTAGAGCGACCCTGGCAGAAGCTGCCCTAACATGGAGCCAGCAAGCCACGTGACTCCAGGACCCAACTTAACTGCTGACATACCATACGTTCCAGCAGCTTACAAAGAATGTTGGTGGAGCTGATGGCCCGATAGCTATCCACATCAAGCGGGTTTATAATGGGTTTGAGCACCGGAATGATGGTGCTCTCCCGCCATTCCGATGGAAAGACGTCATCGCACCAGATCTGGTTGAAGATGATGAGAGGATGTCGCTTGTAGTCAGATGAGAGATTGTTTGATCATCTGGCTGTGGATGCGATCAGACCCAGGAGCTGTGCTGGGGCAATGTGCAAGGGCACTGAGGAGCTCTCACTCTGTAAATGGGTTGTTATAGGATTCACTACAGCGTGTAGTGAATGAGAGGAAGTTCCCTTCCAGCTGCCGTTTGAGTGTGGGAGAGGCTGGGGGGTAATTCTCCAATGCAAAGGCTGGAGCAAAGTACTCAGCAATTGTGTTTGCGTCAGTACATAACTCACCATTTAGGGTAACACCGGGGACAGCTGTTGGGGCCTGGTACCCGAAAAGACACTTGATCTTTGCCCAGACTTGGGAAGGTGACGTGTGGCACCCAATGGTATAGACGTATCTCTCCCAACACTCCTTCCATTGTTTGATAAGGTAGCGAACAAGGGCACGGAGCAGTTTAAAGGCTATGAGGTGCTCCAGGGAAGAGTGCCAATTTTGCCACTGTAGAGCTCGCCAACACTCCTTAATTGCTTCAGCGACTTCCGGTGACCACCAAGGGACTGCTTTACACCTCGGGCAGCCTAAAGAGCGAGGGATCGCATTTTCTGCCGCAGAAACTATTGTGCTAGTCACCTGCTAAATCATCACATCGATGGTACCGTGTGGAGGAGATTCAGTGGTGACAGCAGAGGTGAAAGTTCCCGTCTGCCTTGTTCAAAGCCCATCTGGGCAGGTGTCCATGTTCCTGATGCTGGGGCAGTGACAGGAAGATGGGGAAGTGGTCACTACCACACAGGTTATCATTGCTCTCCAGTGGATAGATGGGAGAAGTCCTGGGCTGCAAATTGATAAATCAATGGCCGAGTAACTACCATGAGCCACACTGAAATGTGTGGCAGCCCCAGTATTTAAGAGGCAGAGGTCGAATTGCATCAGTAAAGTTTCGACATCTCTGCCTCGGCCAGTAAGCATGCTACCAAAAATGGTTCAAATGGCTCTGAGCACTATGGGACTCAACTGCTGAGGTCATTAGTCCCCTAGAACTTAGAACTAGTTAAACCTAACTAACCTAAGGACATCACAAACATCCATGCCCGAGGCAGGATTCGAACCTGCGACCGTAGCGGTCTTGCGGTTCCAGACTGCAGCGCCTTTAACCGCACGGCCACTTCGGCCGGCAAGCATGCTACCACCCCACAAGGGGTTATGGGCATTAAAATCTCCCAGAAGTAGGAAAGGTTTAGGGAGTTGATCAATCAGAGCAGCTAATACATTCAGGGGTACTGCACCATCTGGAGGAAGATATACATTGCAGACAGTTATTTCCTGTGTCGTCCTTATTCTGACAGCCACAGCTTCAAGAGGAATTTGAAGGGGCACATGTTCACTAAAGACCGAGTTTAGGACATAAATGCAAACTTTGCCTGACACTCGATTATAGTTGTTATGGTTCCTGTAATATCCCTTATAGCCGCGGAGGGCAGGGGTCCACACTGCTGGGAACCAGGTTTCCTGGAGGGCAATGCAGATAGTGGGTGTAAAGCTTAACAGTTGCCGTAGCTCAGCCGGGCGATGGAAGACTGGGAAGGCATGGAACATTCAATGAGGCAGTTTACGCCTCAAAGTCACCTGCTGCCACCGATTTATTGCCTGAGCAGTTTATATCCATTGTGTCTGAGGGTCTGGCGAGATCTAGATCCTCAGCGGATGCCAAAATCTCCACCCCATCCTCAGCCGCAGAGCTTGTAGGTAGTGGTGGTGTGGGTGCCACTGCAATTTCCTTGGTCTTAGGGGTTTACGTTTTCGATTTCACTCACTGCTCCTCGGTTTTCCCTGGCTGGGAGGTCTTCACTGGCTCAGTCTCCGGGACTGAGGATGAGCGTGAAGCCATACGACCAGCTGCTTGTGGGTTCTTCAGCCACTTGTGGGTGTAGTCTTTCCCACTAGAAGAAACCTGGGAAGAGAGTGAACCCCTTCCTAGTGAGAGAAACTGAAGAAGACTTACACTTCTCCAGCTTAGAAGTGGGGACGGATGTCCCCTATGGTTGAGGGGGTGTTGCTCCCGAAGTAGGTGGTGCAGGAGCAACAGGGAGGGAAATGCCCCCCCCCCCCCCCATCAAGGGGGCAGGTGTAGTCTTTCGCCTCTGAGAGGTGGCCAGGGTTGGTGGAGCTGATGGTGCCAGAACTGTTGTAGCGGCAGCTTAAGACGCTGTCATACATACGGGATGCAGGTGTTCAAATTTTCTCTTAGCCTCAGTGTAGGTCAGTCTGTCCAGGGTCTTGTACTCCATGATTTTCCTTTCTTTCTGGAGAATCCTGCACTCAGGCGAGCAAGGCAAATGGTGCTCTCCACAGTTGACACAGATGGGAGGTGGGGCACATGGAGTATTGCGTTGGCTCTGAGCACTATGGGACTTAACTGCTGAGGTCATCAGTCCAAGTATTGGGACATGATGGACGTCTGTAAACTCAGCATGTGACACTGGAAGTACAGCGGGAAGACATATGGCCAAACTTCCAGCACTTAAAGCACTGCATCGGGGGAGGGATATAGGGCTTCACATCACACCATTAGACCATCACCTTGATCTTCTCGGGCAATGTATCACCCTGAAAGGCCAAGATGAAGGCACTGGTGGCAACCTGATTATCCTTCGGACCCCGGTGGACACAGCGGACGAAATGTACACCTCGCCGCTCTAAATTGGCGTGCAGCTCATCGTCGGACTGCAAAAGAAGGTCTCTGTGAAATATGATACCCTGGACCATATTTAAGGTCTTATGGGGCATGATGGTTACAGAAACATCCTCCAGCTTGTTATGAGCTAGTAACTCCTGTGATTGGGCAGAGGATGCTGTTTTGATCAAGACTGACCCAGATCTCATTTTGGACAAGCCCTCCACCTCCCCGAATTTGTCCTCTAAATGCTCAACAAAAAACTGAGGCTTCATCATCATGAAAGATTCCCCATCACCTCTCAAACATACAAGGTACCGGGGCGAATAAGATCCGCTGCCGTCCTTAGCCCGACATTCCTCCCATGGTGTGGCCCGGGAGGCGAACAATTTGGGGTCGTACTTCTGTGTGTTGAATTGAGCTCGTGATCGCTTAGAGACTGCTGGTGTTTCACCACCAGCAAGAGATGAAGGACTATGCTTGATCGCTTGTGATCTGCCCTGATGCCACCCTCTCCACCAGGGGCCCTCCCCACGGGCGTCACCCAGCTGCAGCAAAGGCCACCTGTCAGGATGGCCATTGCCTGGAGTCCTAATGCCCCAGGGGGATGGGTATCTACCCCTTGGCGTAAGTGGGGAGTTAACGGCGCAGGCATCAGCAGAGTGATCCTTGTGTGGCCAGGGGGCTACAACCAACAGGGTACATGGTGGCCCAACCACAACAGACTGGCTACCGTGCTGGATATCAGGTCCAAAGAAGTCCATGGTCTTTGTCGACACAGAAATCGGCACTGCATAGTGCATGGTGGAAAACGCACCCAGGAAGGTGTCCTCACCCAAGAGATGGAGAATGGGCAGGACTGCAATGCGACGACGAGGAAGTGGGCTAAAGTTCTCAAGGCACGATGGGTACGATGCACCTTGTAAGGTGCCCTTCCCCAATTGGCTCGCTCTTCGGGAAAATTTTGAAGAATGGAGGTCAAACCCTACAGGGGACCGTCACATAAAGGCCGAAACGTGTGAAACTCCTTTTAGTCACCTTGTACAACAGGCAGGAATACCTCGGGCCTATTCTAACCCCCCGGACTCACAGGAGGGTGCTGACTATTAATCTGGGTAGTACTTTGGCTAGAATGTTATTCATTCTGCTGTGAGAAGTTGGAGGTGCTCTGACCCCTATGATTCTTTCCCATATGTGTGATCCTGCAAGGGCAGTAGGGAATATTTATGACACAGCAAGAGTGGGAAAATGGGCATAAGAGAACTACAACTACGGTACGAGACTGCTTTTGGGCAACAGCTGGCCAAAATAACTTGCTTTTGCTTGATTGCTGGTCTGCATATAAAAATCATACTCCTTTAGAGCAAACTCTCCTGTCTGCAAAGTGTGTGACATTCCAATTTATACCACCTGGAACCACTGGACAAATTCAGCCTCTGGATGTTTGTATTTTTCCATTCCTATAAAACATATTATCACACCATCTCCAGCTATGCCTTAAAGGATAGCCAGTTTCATGACAAGCTCCATGGCAGACCATTTCGCTTTCAGTTGCGTGTCATCACATTCCATCCGTTCTCATCACCCCATTATACCAACACGCATTCATTAAGAGTGGATACCTAGCTGAATGTCCTGCACGGTTTGAAACTCTGAAGTTGATCATGTGAACCTTTGTGATCGCTGTGAAGTGCCATTTTTCATTCGGGATGTAGAGTGCAAGTTAACGGTTTATTTTGAAGACTTCTTGAATGTTGATGATAGCCATTTTGTGAAGTGTAATATATACATCCCATAGAAGGCTGGTCTCTGCACTTCCCTGATGTTCATTTTCTATTGCCCTCCTGATACCCACAGTGTCATTAGCAGCTAATATTTTTTCTTTCATAATTGTTAACACAGCACTTTGAAATGAGCCTTACTTAAGGTTGAACTTGTGAACTCATACTCAAGGGGATCCTTGTGAGAGGTAATATACCCAAAAATATCTGCTAAAGAAAGTATTACTCTCTGAACAGTCAGAATTTTAATAACTTCATTAGAATTACTTTGTACTCACATTGAAAAGAAGAAGACACAGTTATGCGATAAATCTAATCTCTTATATTTCATCAACATGGGAACAAATTTATTCGAGATAACTGGAGGGCTTCAATTTTTTTATTTTATTGCACTCCCACTTGCAAGTTCTATGTAGAATATTGATTTCCTTCTTAACTTATTCCTGTGTAATATTCGGTTGGGAAAGGCACAACATCTCTACTGTTTTGGTAACTGCAAGTGCTCTTTAGTTTTTATCCTTCAATGTATGAGGCGGGTTTTTTAAGAAAGGTCCGTTTGAACAAAAGGAAACAATGAAAGGTTATTTAAAAAAAGTAAATTTATTTTCAGAAAGTACATACTTCACTCTATTTTACGACATAGTTGCCAAGATTGTTCAAACACATATCGTACCTCTCAACCAATTTTAAAATACTCTCTTCATGAAAACTTACCACCTGCTCCGATAACCAAGAGTTCACTGCCGTTTTCATGTCATCGCCATCATTGTAATGGTTGCCACTGAGGTGTTGTTTGAGGTGGAGGAACAGATGGTAATCGCTCGGCGCAATATCAGGACTGTAGGGTGGGTGGTCTAAAACTTCCCAGCCAAAACTGTCCAATAAATCGCGGGTGGGACATGCAGTGTGAGGTCTTGCATTGTCCTGGAGAAGGGCAATTCCCTTTGTCAGCATGCCGTGTCTTTTGTTTTGAATCGCTCTGTGCATCTCTCTCAGGATTCAGCACTATGCTTCTGCATTGATACTGGTTCCTCGTTGTGTGAAGTCGACCAACAAAACACCATGCCTATCCCAAAACACTGACACCATGGTTTTGCGCTGGGACAGAATGTGTTTGGCCTTCAGCTTTACATGTGAGTGTGTGTGTCTCCATTCCATGCTCTGTTGCTTCGATTCGGGCGTGATATGCGAAACCCATTTTTTGTCTCCAGTTACAATCTGACTCAAGAAGCCGTCACCTTCTTCATGATAACAAGTCAAGAACTTCATCGCACACTCAAATCTTTGGTTTTTGTGGTCCTCTGTTAGGAGTTTCGGGACCCAACAGGAGCACAGTTTCCTAAACTTTAGGTGTTCAGAAACAATGTTGTAAAGCACTGATCTCGACACATCAGGAAATTCGTTTGAGAGACCTGTTATTGTGAAGCAACTGTTCTCATGAATACTCGCTTCAACTGAAGCCACCAAATCATCTGTAATCAAAGAAGGGCGGCCGGAGCGGTCCTCATTGTGGACATTGTCACAGCCATCTTTGAATTCTCGTACCCACTTATGCACTTTGCTTTCACTCATAACAGTATCACTGTACACTTCGCAAATCTGTTGATGAATTTCTGCTGCAGAGAGGTTCCTTGCCGACAAAAACTGTATCACTGAGCGAACCTAACACGCGGCGGGCAAGTTGATAGTTTTAGACATTTTGAAAGCACAGAACAGAACCATACAGGTTAGCTACAGAGCTGAAACTGAGCACAGTTTTTCCTGAGGCAAGCCGGTACAAGACGCACATGCTTGTTGCGGTATGTGTGCGAACAACTAGTGTCTACAACAAAACAGACCTTACTTAAAAAACATGCCTCATAGTTTCCACAATTGTGGATACTCAGGATATAGTGACATAAATAGTAATAAGTCTCAGATAATTTGTAATAAATCTCATTCTTGTTAATCATGCACAGCAAAACATCATCTTGTCAAATATGCCATCAACCGAAATGTCTGTCATGTTTCACAAACACATCAACAAAGTTGCTCACTGCTAATAGCTCAACAAACTACTGAAGTTTGGCAAATTTATGTTTTACAGGGGTGTTTAAACGTATTGCATTATATGACAGTTAGCATGCAGAGGTTTTATAAATTGAGGGAATGCCAGTTGTTGGACAACTCATGCTTGAAGTTAGGCGGTCTTTCAACACCAGCTGAAACAAACTTTGATATTTTCCTACAATTTCAAAAGCGAATCTAAAAATTCGACACACGAATATCGATACTTCACAGATAGACATTGGATTGGGTACAATGAAGATACAAAATATTGACATTTTTCTTTCAGTACTCATATATGGTATAAGCAAACAGCATTAACTGTCACGAATACATTCTTGAACAGCAATGATGGATTTTTCATAGAGGCACATAAATTGTTTGTTCTTGCCAACATAGAAAGAATGAATTGTTGCATCATAAATGGATGTTAAACACAAACATACAAAAATTAAGTAATAATCCTTAAAAAAAAAAATACAGTACTGCACCAGTAAGATGAAAAATACAAAATTAAATGTACACTTCCACAGCGAGAATATTCCGACCTTCATTTAATTAATTTGACAGTCACAAATAAGTACCACAAGAGCATGAAAATCAATATATTGCGCTTCATGAAACTCAACTGGAACTCAGCTTAATAGTACAGTGCCACTGTTGTCGGTAGTGAATGGAACCTGGCTTTCAGTTTTTCCGTAGTCAACAACGAGTTGTATGTGCGCACTGTTGCATGAATGAGGTTTACTCAGAATTTTGTACATTAGGCATTGCAAAAGCACAGTGAATAGACTGAAAAAATGGCCAATCTTCATAACATTTATGAAAACTGGAAAGTAAAGTGAGGGCATCGGAAAACAGACTACTAGTGCTGATGGAATATCACAAGAAAAGGATGAATCAGACTCAAATTTCTCTATTAGAAGTCCTTCTAATGTACTGATGGAAAAAATATAGAACTAGCCAGTATCTGAGTTGGCTTCAATTGTTTTGATGAAAAGGATAGTAGCCACCTCTGTAGTATTTCCAGTGTTGGTAATTACATTGAGAAAAGGGAGACTGATTGTTCCATTAAGTATAACATTTGATTAAATCCATAGCAACCTGACAAAAATTATAATTACAAGAGTGACATAGAGGGTGTAAAGAAAACATCTCAATTTGAGTGACTGTCATTATGACCATGGTTGGTTGATTGTAAAGCAGTCAAAGGTGTGCAGAATGTAATTTTCACTCTACATCGTTGTGTACACTGATATGAAACTTCCTGGCTGATTAAACCTGTGCATCAGACTGAGACTCCAACTCAGGATCTTTGCCTGCCATAAGCAAGTGCTCTACCAACTGAGCTTCCCAAGCACAACTCACAATCCATCCTCACAGCTTCACTTCCACCAGTATCTCATCTCCTACATTCCTAACTTCACAGAAGTTCTCCTGCGGGACTAGCACTCTGGAAGAGAGGAATCCCAGGTTGTGGCTAAACCATGTCTCCACAATGTTCTTTCTTCCAGTAGTGCCAGACTCACAAGTTTTGCGGGTGAACTTCTGTGAAATTTGGAAGGTAGGAGACAAGGAACTGGAGGAAGTGAAGCTGTGAGTATGGGTTGTGAGTCATGTCTGGCTAGTTCAGATGGTAGAGCACTTGCCTGCAACAGGCAAAGGTCGTGAGTTTGAGTTTCATCTGGCATTCAGTTTTAATTAACCAGAAAGTTTCAGTCAAAAGTGTGCTTTGTAATCTGTGTGTGCTTTTCTTGCTTTGGATGATGCATGGCAGTCACAAAAAGTTTGGTAAATTGGCAAAAATGGTTAGGATTTTTGAATGGCACAAAGAAGCAATTGAGAAGCTGAAGCAGGAAACGGGTGGTTCTTACCGATTTAAAGTCCACTGTGCAGTGAGCTGGCTTTTATGCACTAAGTTCAGATTGTAGACTTGGGTGATGGTAATTAATCAAACAAGTGATTACATAATAATACATTTACTGGCAATGGTTGGTAAACTAGAAAACTTGCAGAGGTGCTCTCTGAAATATTTACACACCACAGCCTCGTGAATATGGTAAACAGCTCGTCCACTGATCCTGGAGTGACTATACTCCTCAGTGATTGAGCGTACAGTATGGTCTTGTGGCTGTGGAGAGACAAAGGATGTGTATGCAGCCAATCAAATAAATTACCTCTCATCTCGTGGGACACTATTTAATTTGTGGACACAATGGGATGGAATGAACGACCGGCATCTATTCAAATTCGTGAATGTGTCGGTCGAAAGTGCGCATTGTACTCGACCTACATTGTCCTTGGCTGACAGAATCCGCAATAGAATAGACATAAATGTCCACAAGGCACAAAGATCTAGCTTGCATCGGCTCTCACTTTGCCTCTTCCACGCCTGTGGGTGCCGCACCGTTGTCAAAGGTTGACCTAACGGTAAAATCTGTGCTGACGGATGAATACTGGTGCACCACTACCCATGTGATTCTGAGGTATGGTATGGCTGCCACACAGATGTCCCCCCCCCCCTCCCCCGCCAGTAGATCAGAGCTCTGTAGCAGCAAGAAGCAAAAGTGATCCATCCATGGCTACCATGAGCTTGGGCCTCAGACACTTTGCGCTGATGTCAGCACGAGCATGATGGCAGCAGACTGGTCAGCAGTGATTGGGCAGCGGTGCATGGTGTCACACACAGCTGGCTGGGTGTGTGCTCATGTGCCCCACTAGTGACAGCAGTGACAGGCAACACTGTACGGGAGCTATCTGTGGTGATGTCTGGCTGGAAATGTTCAGCGTAGAGATGTTGCCTCAGAGGAAACTGGCACATGAACAAAGGCTGGTTATACATGAATAAAAGACATGAAGCAAAATGTTCACACAAATGTGCTGTTCATAATGCACTGAATTCTTGACACACTCAACTTGAAAACACGGTGCTGCATTCAATGCACCTTTGACATGGATGACAGCAGGGATGTGGAGACTACAGAGAGTCTAGGCTCATGTGAACACTGTGTCTTCAGGATTCAAATGTGGGTCCTGGAACTACTGTGGAGAAGCTGGCAATTTTGTAGATACTGCCAGCTCCTCCGCTGCAGCTCCAGGACCCACATTTGAGTCTGGAACTTGACAGAAGCATGACATGGAGACCAGTACAGGAGTCGCTGCGGCCTCAGCGCCTGACACATCAGAGACGTGGAGATGCGATATCGCGTGCAAGAGCTGTGATGGACAAAAAGCCAGTAAGAAAGAAGGTGATGTCTGAAGCCTGACAGGAAGTGAGATAGCAGCTGGTGAGGCAGCAGCCCCTGGAGACAGTGTCTCAATGGCAGGCACCAGGTATGGTGCTTGCTAGCTGCGTCGTGTGGCTTGACATCATTATGACACAGCATGGGCTTTTGAAACAGACATGGTGGCTGGCTTGCATTACGCAGTCTGCTGTTGTGGGACTGGTCAGTGCACCTGTGCAGGGTGTGGTCTAAGTGGCTGTCTAGGCAGGCTGGGGATAGCCTCAATTGCAGATGGTCACGTGGCGATAGGTGGCAGCGTCAATGTGTCACCAGCAGCTACAGGAGGGAGCTCTGTCTGACCACATGTGAGGGGAGCATCATCCACTGACAGGTCCTCAGCAGGTTGAAGAAGTGAATGGTGGCCAGGATAGTCAAGATGTAGGCTGGCTTGACTTGGTCAATGGAGACTTTAGTCAGCTTGCTGTTACTTTTGATCTGCCAAGTCTTCTCATTGCAGGTGGTCATGTGATGCGATCCTGAGTAGGGCGACCTAAGTGACAGCTGTAAAACGTCTAAGCGCAACATAACATGCATGCAGTGCTGTAAATATGTACAAACATATACTCTGCAGGTACTGTGCCACTTCGGGACATGGAGCTGGAGGCTGGCCATTTAGCTGCAGAAACTTTCTGCCAGTGATGGGGCCGAGGTGTCGTGTTGTGGTGGTATCCCCTCCATTAATTCACTGGGGACGGCAAGTGACTGACCGTAGATGAGATGATCTGCTGAAACACCGCTCTTGTTCTTCGCTGTTACTTGCAAGCTGAGGAGTATGGGCAGAAGTGCCTCCAACCAAGTGATTTTGTGACACGTCAAGGACGCTTCCAAGCCGGCCGGGGTGGCCGAGCGGTTCTAAGCACTACAGTCTGGAACAGCGCAACCACTACGGTCGCAGGTTCGAATCCTGCCTCGGGCATGGATGTGTATGATGTCCTTAGGTTAGTTAGGTTTAAGTAGTTCTAAGTTCTAGGGGACTGATGACCTCAGAAGTTAAGTTACATAGTGCTCAGAGCCATTTGAACCATTTTGACGCTTCCAGCATCTGAGGAGCCGCTCGACCATTCTGTTAACCGCTGCGTAGTAGTTGGTCATTCGCCAGTTGCATGGCATGCATAAAAAGGCGTTATGTTGAACTGGCAGCTACAGTCTGTTATTTTGTGACTAGGGCAACCAAAGCGAGCCACCTAGGTGTCGACAATGGCACTGGTGACAGACTTGACAATGATTTCGATTATGAAATGGTCCACCAACGTCAGTGGATACCATTTGCCTTGGAACAGAGGAAAGGGGCCCACAATGTCCACTTGGGTGTGTGTGAAGCAGCATGTCATGTTAGGGAGAGGGCAATGAATGCATGGGCATGCTGGCACACAGAGCTGGTGTGTACCCATTCCCAGCTGTCTTTCTGGAGTCCTGGGCGGATGAAATGCATGCCCACGATCATCACAATGGTTCTCACTGAACTCAGCAATGTTTTGTTCCATTGCAATTGTTCACATAACAAAAGGCCCTTTCTTTGGCAATGGGGCTCTGTAGCATCGCAGTCACGGGTTCCACCACCATGGCAGTGTTATGCAGATGGCACTGGTAAAAGCTGATTATTCAAAGGTAGCGGTGGAGGCTTTTGTAGGTTTGTTGGTGTGGCATGTTCAAGATCACCTGCTCCATGTCCAGTAGAGGCTTGTATCTGGCTGGGGTGATTAGATGCCCTAGAAATTCGATTTCTGTTACCCTGAATATGAATTTCAGTGGACTTATATCAATACTGGCCTCGCTGGGGCGTCATAAGATGGTCTTCTGGTGGTCACAGTGGAACATAAGTGACTTCAAAAATACGAGAATAGCACTGACTCACAAAATGCCATTCAGGAGACACTGCCATATCTGTGAAGGATTCCAAAGGCCGAACGTTATAAACATGCTCTCAAAGAGTCCAAAGGCGTGTTTTGCATGTCTTCCAGCGCCACAGGGATCTGCGTATATGTCTTTGTACAGTTGATCTTGCTGAATACAGTGAGCACATCAAGGTGAAGTTAAAAACCAGCAGGCTCAGCGCCAGGAAACTGTCTGGAACTGTCCTTGAATTCAGTGCATGATAGACCCCACATGGGCACCACAAATTATCCTATCTCAGTACTAAATGTAAGATGGAAGACCAGACTGATCGAGTGTTTGCACGATGCCTTGTTGCAGCATGCCCTTAAACTCAGCCTTGCTACCACGAGTGTGTGGCACAAGGTGGAGGGCCGGGTGTGGTAATGATATGGCAGAGCATCAAGTGTTCCCTCCCTCCATGTCCCAGACAGGTGAGCAAGCTCCAGGAAATCCTTGTATGGTCCAGATCAAGCCACAGGTGTAATGCTGAAGAACACTGCTTGCTGTCGATGTCCTGCTATCCTCAAAAGTGCGGCAGATGAGGACTGCAAAACTCTGAGTAGCGCGCGCGCGCGCGCGCGCGCGCACACACACACACACACACACACACACACTATTCCAAACTTGGAAAAATAACACATGTGCACCTTTAAGTATTGGTCCCTTAAAGTGTTGCAAACTGCAGTGCATATATCCACAAAAACTTATGAAATGGTGGGCTGTGCTATTCTGTGGCTAAACGCCAGACTCTTAAAAGATTCACCAGTAGCCAGGAAACGTAACGTTACAACTAGCTTGTAACATAACAGGGCATTTACCGGTGTTTTATTCGTGATCTAGGCTGGTATGATCACAAAACGTATAAACATATGATTTAATTCTTACTTTCGAGAATGTGAGACAGCCTCCCTCATGACTGTGTCACACTTGCTAATTCCATCTTCTGTCATAGCCAGCAGCTTCTCGAAACAGTCCATGTCCATCCTGACGATCTTCTAGCCTCAGTTCTTTCATAAACAGTGAATATAATCCGCTGCCTTTGTCCCTACTTTTCAGCCAGTGTCAAACTCAACAAAGTATGGTTTTTTGTTTTCGTTGTCGTTCTGCCCTAATGCGAAGATTTACTGTCACTGCCATGGCAATAGCTCCAAAAACAAGTGGGTCCTCCATGTGCAAAATGCTGTATAAACACATATACCTGTTTAACCAAGTGTCGTAAAATAAAACTCACTGCTGAGTCTGTAATTCAGAACAGTAGTAACCTACATAGGAGAATAACAATTACTTAATAAATAATTATGAAAAATTTCTTATTAAATAGGAACCTTCAGCCACATAAATCATTTGAACGAATGACGTTCCAATATGTCACACGGTCCCCCTTGTGTTTCGCGCGGTAGAACGAACAACTTTACGCGAGATCAGCCAGTTCTACATGGTTTTGCGCGTTATTACTTTCTACTGCGCATGTGCGCCAGGTATATCCCGCGTGAATGGTATAATATGTCTACGTGAACCAGCCTGTAGTTACAGATATGCACGCTTGGGGCGCTGGAACATAGGTGTAAGGCTTACACGCGTCGTTTAATAGGAGCTTTTACAGTAAGACGATCCTTCTGTTGGGTATAAAGATGTTCCCTAGTCCAAGACCTGTTCCACTCGCTGAGTAGCAGTCGAGGGTTGAGCATCGCTCCTCTCACTCGCGTACTGTCAGCCATAGGCCCCCGCTTGCACGGGAGTACAAACAGGAGTGATCACCGGCTTTGTTTTTATTAAAACATTGACGGGCACTTGCACCGAGGTCTTAGCACGGACGGCACTTGGAGAAAATTTTGCATGGCGTCGCCTGGCAGAGTTGTCGTGTCTTCTCGTCGTCGTGGTATGTCGAGCTTGGGTGACGCCTTGGGGTCGCGGCGGTCTCTTTCCGCCGACGACACGAGGCGCGCTTTCTTGTTGCCGCGGGCCGCGCCGCCGGCCGTCTCGACCACCCCAGCTGCCGCAGAGTCAGTCTCTGCCCCCCCCCCCCCAAGAATAGGGAAAAAGTAGGCCAGGACCTGGAAGCGGGCCGCGGAACCACAGAGAGGTTTTCCGCCGCCCCCGTCCAGAATTCCGCGTCTGCCATCGTGATATTAGGGTCAGCTCTGCAATCGGAAAACCCAACGGTGCCAACAAAAGTTGCAACTGGCACTAACCTGGCAGCAAGCTCCCTTTCTGCTACCGACATGGCAAAACCACAAAATACGCAAACAAACAAATACATTGTCAGGATTTGCGATCCCGACCCTCCCTCCCCTCTCCTCAGCCCTACCCGATCCCAGTTCCTCAAATCCCCCCCACTCAAGTCCACCACATCCAAGCAACGGCGTGCAAGGAAGGACAAGAAGGAGAAGCACTCCAAGGGGAAAAAACACTCCACCACCACCACCCCAACCCCTTCCACACCCTCTGAGGAGCCAGCGCCCCCGACAGCACCTGTCGTCGTCCTAGGAGGGGACCAGGAAACACCGGCACTGGAAGGGAACCACGAAACCGGGCAGGATGCGGATGGTTTCGTGCTGGCGAAGAAAACGTTTCGCCAGCCGAGGCTCCCGCCGGCCCGGGGAGTGGAACCCACCCCGAACAGGTTCCAGGGTGGCCGATGAGCCAGAGACACCACAAGACACAACAACACAAACACAAAACCAGGTCACCCACCACCTCCCTCCGATCGTCACGGAGTTCACTCGGAATTATGAGGAACTCTTCGAAATGTTAAAAACAGCAATCGGGGCAGGCAATTTCAAAGCAAAACCTGCTGGTGGTGACAAAATAAAAATAACATTACTCACACTCGAGCACTACAACACAATAAAAACACTTCTCAACAGCAAAAACATACCCCACTACACTTTCCCCACAACAAAAACACGTAACAGAAACATTGTCATCAGGGACCTACCGAGTCGAGTGGCCCCCCAGGCGATCAAAACAGACCTGACTGCCCAGGGGTACATCGTCAAGGTGGTCCAACAGAGGGGAAAAATAGGCAGCAAATGGCCCCTGTATCAGGTCCCACTGCCAGACGTCCCACAGAACAAAAGGGACATTAAGACGATCCTGGTGGTCCCTGTGACCACTGAACCACTGCGCCGCAAAAACAAGACGGTGCAGTGCTTCAGATGTCAGGGCCTCAACCACATTGCGGCACACTGCTCAATGGCAGTGAGGTGCAGAAAATGCGCCGAGGCCCATGACACACGAACGTGCAACATAAAACACACGGACCCGCAAATAAGGTGCGCACTGTGTGGCAAAAACCACACAGCGGGTTACCAAGGTTGTGAGGTCCATAAAAGACACACACAGCAGGCAAAGGGTGCAAAGGCAGCCCCCCACACACGAAAAGAATACACCACGAACCCATCCAGACACACAAGAAACCAAAACATTACAACACACACAGACAAGGCCTGGGGAAAACCAAGGCCGGACACACCGAGGGCAACATATGCGGAAGTGGTTTCTCCTCCGAGGAACCATGAAAGCGTGGCCCAATCATCACAACACCAGACACTATCACGAGAACAACACCGGGAAACACACAGCAACAACGACCAGGTCCACCATGACGGAGGAAGCTCTAGGGAACCCCACACACACTCCCCCCCCCCCCCCCCCCCCCATGGATCAGTTGTTAGGCGTAATGGTGCAGACCATGAACCTCGTCATGGAAATGATGAAGGAATTCAGGGAAGCCCAGAAGCAGAACACACAGATCCTCGTCGCCCTTCAGGCAACAGTCCAGCAGTCGCTCCCCTCTGCAACTTCCTCAGTAGTATCAAAACCCCATCATGAATAGACGACAGAATATTCAAGGCCTGACAATGTGTGTCTTTAACGCAGATGGCATTGTTAATCAAGAGGTCGAGTTCCGAGAACTCATGAAGGAGTTCTCCATCGACATATGCATGATGGGGGAAACCCACCTAAAACCGGGAATAAAAGCGACAGTTCCCAACTACGTTACCTACCGTAAAGACAGGCCAACCCAAGGCGGAGGAGTGGCCATATATGTAAAAAGAGGGATCCCCCACCACCAGGTATTCTTACCAGCTACCAACAAAATCGAAGCAGTGGCGGTGGAAGTAACCACTGCCACTGGACCCCTAACAATTGTTGCAGTCTACCGACCCCCACATGACCAGATAGATGAGGGAGACATAGCTGCTCTAGGGCAAATTGAAGGCAAACTCGTAATAGGGGGAGACTTCAATGCCAAACATCCTGATTGGAATTCTAGAGTAACCTCCAGAGCAGGCGCCAAACTGCAACAACTAGCGCGCACCCACCACTTCGAAACATGGGGTCCAGTCGAGCCCACACATTTTCCGAAAAACGGAAGCAGGCCCGATGTGTTAGACATAGCTCTCACTAGGAGGATCGCAGGATTTGTGACCGCAAGGACAATCAACAGAATGTCCTCTGACCACAACCCAGTGATTCTGGAGGTCGATGTGGGAGAATGGGTAGCACTCCCACGGTACCAGACGTCGTACAAACTGGGAGCGATACCAAGAAACTGTCGCCTCTGATATCGCTCGCGCTCCGCCACCTACTGCTGAAACAGTAGAACAAGCGCTACAAGACCTAACAGGCACCATCTTGCAGGCAGCGGAAGAAGCCACCCCTCCACAAAGGGATGGCCCACCGCCGCAAATACAGCTCCCGGAACACTTGCTAGCTCAAATTCGACATAAGAACAGAGTGGCAAAAGAGTGGAAGATCACCAGAAATCAGGCCACCAGGAGGCTGCTCAATCGTCTACAGAGAGAACTGAAGGTAGCGCTCAATGAGCACAGAAACCAGCAATGGCAAAACCGCCTCACAGCTCTCAAAGTAGACGATCATACACTATGGCCAGCGACCAAACAGTTTACAAAACGACGCGCTAGGATGCCGCCACTGCATGGCGAGTGGGGACTGGTCTACAGCCATGCTGGAAAGGCCAACGCCCTCGCCGACTCCTTCGAGAAGCAGTTCCAAGCGGCAGAACCCCAGGATGATGAGCATGAAAGAGTGGTCCGTCGTCAACTGGCCATCTTCCTCAATGCTGAGGAGGACCCAGAAGACGTACCCACAGTTTTTGCCCCCGAGGACGTGGCAAGAGTAATCAGGTCCCTCCCTACAAAAAAGGCACCAGGGCACGACAGTGTCACTAATCAGTTAGTCAAAAAACTCCCACCCACAGCGATCACACACCTCGCGAACGTCCTCAACGAGATTACTCGTTCCCGTATTTTCCCAGCTTGCTGGAAACATGCGGAAGTGGTCGCGATACACAACCAGGGAAAGACCCTCTATTCCCGCAGCACTACAGGCCGATTAGCCTCTTGCCAACTCTCAGCAAGATCTATGAGCACCTCCTGCTAAGACCCATACAAGTACATATTACCAGAGAGCAAATTCTGCCGGATTTCCAATTCGGATTCCGGCAGAACCACTCTGCCCCACAACAGGTCATGAGAGTGGTTGAAGCAGCCACGGAGGGCTTCAACCACAGAGGCTACTGCGGGATAGTGCTACTAGACGTAGCCAAAGCCTTTGATTCAGTATGGCATAGAGGGCTACTCTACAAGTTGTACACACAAGGGTTTCCCGGGAGTATAGTTCAGCTGATCAAGAGCTATCTCACCAATAGGACTTTCTCCGTCAAAGTAGAAACAGCCACCTCCACCAGAAGGCGTATTCGTGCTGGGGTGCCACAGGGATCGGTCCTGGGGCCCGTATTGTACAGTTTGTACACTGCGGACACTCCAACGGCCCCCCTGGTGCACACTGCACAGTACGCTGACGATACAGCCTTCTACACGAGAAACGCGAACAAGGACCTGGTCATTCGTAGGCTACAAAGGGTTTTAGATGACACAGAAACCTGGGCCCGTCGCTGGCGCATCACCATCAACTCGGAGAAGACACAGGCAATGCTGATTACCCGCAGGCTCGGAAGGCGCGAACCTCCTCAACGTCCCCCCCTCCACCTTCACCTAAATGGAACCCAACTCCCCTGGCGCAGAACCACCAAGTACCTTGGTGTAACCTTGGACTCTCGTCTTACGTGGAAACCCCACATAGACGAGGTCCACAGGAAGGTCTGCGCCAGAATGTCCATCCTATACCCTATCCTGAACACAACCAGCTCCCTTCCTTGCCCAGTAGCAGTAAATGTATACCCGGCCCTGATCCGGCCGGTAATGGAGTATGCGTGCCCTGTCTGGGGATACGCGGCGGAGCAGCACCTGGACAAACTCCAGAGGCTGCAGAACCGCGCCCTCAGAAGGGCACTACGTCTACCTTATGGATTCCCCACAGACGACCTGCACGCCGCAGCCGAAATCCCACTCCTGAGGGAGCGTTTTCAGGATCTGGCAAGGGCCTTCTATGAGGGTTCTTCCAGATCCGGAAATGCACTCATCCACTCCCTAGGTCGGTATGACATGTCCCGCGATAAGCATAAGCGCCCTATGACAATCTTCGACGACTAAGTCGAAGAGAAAAATCCCAATATCCATTCCCAAATCCTGCTCCTACCCAAACTACTACAATTATCTCGCCAAACCTCAGGCAAGTACCAGACTCACACAGAACAAACATCACATTTCACAGACACCAAAAAATACAGAAATAATCATACACACAAGTACACAGGGGAGTAAAAGCCGAAAGGCTACAAACTCCCCCTCACACTTCTCCAAAGAGGAGAAAGTATTAGATGTAAGCAGCAGCAAGACCTGTTCCTTTCTATCACCAAGGTAACCTGAGGTATGAGATCCGGAAAAATCCCGTTTTTATGCGGAGCGTTTTGGAACACATTGGTAGCGCATCCTGTCGCATGCATACCGATTAACTCGGTAATGTCACAGTTTAAGATAAACAGCCGTGAAATTCTGTAGGGCAGGAAGTGCAACGTTTTAACATTTGAGGCGACGCTAGCACTCCAAGCGGCTAGCCCATAGTTGACAGAGGTAGGACACGAATGGAGAATATGCTATTTTTATTATTGTTACTTCCATGTGTCCTTTTCCAATACAAATAGCAAATTTTGTTTAACACCCCATCTCCGGTTAATGTCGATTTACTCGTATAATGACAAAATGTCAGTGCAGAGTATTACATACAGTTCACAGGTAGCAGAGGCGTAATCGTACTGTCGAAATTCGTTCAAGACGAGATCATATCTGTGTGCTTGGCGCGGACTTTCTGAAGGGTTTACAGCAATGAGTAAAGTGTGTGACCCCTTGGATCCTTGTATGGAAGAGAGAAAATTTATTCAATTTGAAAGTGACGTTAACAGTGGATAGTGAGATCCTTTTGCTTTTGACACCACAGGCTTTTATACGCAACAGATATCTACAGAAAAATCTCTCAAGGGAAACAATTACACCAGGATGTATTTAATTTTCATAAGTCTGTGATATACAGTTTCTTTCAGAGGCTTGCAGAACTAAGGATTTATTTTCTTCAACGAGAATGCTACGAGACTGAACACAAAAAGCTCTGCGCATGCACGCGCTGATTTTTTTGGAGCAAGCTTATTAAAGCCTTCTGACTAAGTATTTCCTCTGATCCGTCGCAACTAGTTGCAACCGTCTATTGGCAGCAACCCAAACAGCTTTCATCCAATCACAAACCATAGGAACTTTGAGAATGCTTACGTCGAACGCATACGCATGCCTGCAGCTCTATCTCTAACTAACCTATTAACTCCGCAACAGCTGGCACAGGTGCCAAAACTTTCATTTGACGCACTACTACAGCACTCACATAACGACGAAACTGAAGTGACTACTGGTGGCCTCGTTTCTATAGAATAATAATAATAATAATAGCTTTTTCAACATCGAATGGTACACTGCACATGTACGAAGAAACAGTAATGATTAAAGTTATTTGTACAATACGAAACCAGTTGCGTGCAACTGGTTTCACCCAAGGAGTGGCGCAAGGCAGTATTGTCGTATAAACCACAGAACAACGTATAAACACGTATACAATCGTCTCATAGTATGTTCTCTTTGTACTACAGGACTACAGGCCAATCGGTTGGCGTTGGCATCACCGCTGAATCGTAGCTGCAGAACATCTCTGAGAGTTTCGCGACTCAAATGTTTTTAAACTGTGGTAATAATGTTGGTAGCAGCTGGACGCGAAACAATCGGGTGCCGAAGTCGATCTGTCTGTACGTAACAAGAAGTGGAGGCGCCTTATAAACAAACTGACACCTGTACATTTCGGATGTATTCGTTGTTTGGTAACAGTCTTGGGGAAAGCGCCGTGGTTTCACTTTTAATAACCATGATTACACTGTAACATCAATGTTACCGTAACAACGCAGAAGCTGTGACTTGTTCACAGCCCAAAGTGTGTTGTGCGTTGACTGCAGTCCTGTGTATTTTATGCAAGTGTGATGTAGTGTGTTACAGACAAAAATAGAAATATTGCATTCAGTTTTGTGTAGTGGTGTGTGGACGTTACCAATGCACGAAAAAAGAAGAAAGTCGTATTTGTGGGGATTTTTTACTGTACAAAAAAGTGATGGCGCTAATAAATTTGCACAGTGCGGTATTTGCGATCGAACTTTACGTTTCACGACGTCTGTGACTAACCTGAGAAAACATTTAGAGCGAAAGCACCCTACAAGTTTATCGCTTTGCAAACAACGTACCACGGCTGCATCATCAGCTATATCTAGAGCAGTTTCTGATGATATTGATCATGGTGTCAACGGGCAAGATGAACAGCAGTCTGTATACTCTTCCACACACATTGTTCATTACCAGTCACATGAGCCTATTGAGCATTCCTCGAAAGTTGAAACTTCGAAGGTAATTGGAATATTTGACAACCAGAATTAAATAATTTCATTTCTGATGAAAAAAAATCACTTGAATGCAGAGAGAGAAGCTAGACAAGCGTCTTGGCTAAAGGTATCTATAATGCATTTCCCCAGTTTCGTGTCTGTCGAAAATGAAGGTTTTGCCTCTTTGGTTAAGGCAATTTGTAACACTTAAGTTATCACGGATTTTTCAACTGAAAGGTGTTGTACAACCCCAGAAATAGATATGCCAGATTTCATTTCTTAGCTTAACTACTGTAGTGATTTTGTTTATTAGGAAGAATTTTTGCGTAACGTTTCAGCGACCATTCATCTGCCTCCATTTCAGAAATGAATCTGTATTTGGTCGAATGTTAATTAATTGATTTCAATCAGATTACATTATGTACAGTGTGTGTGTTTGTAAAATAAAATTGGTTAACTTCATCTAATATGTTTAAATAGTTAGTTTTTACATTACAGTACAAAACATCAAATTGGCACTAATGATAATAATATTGCATACATCTTCTCACTAATAATTTTTGATCTCTAAGTTACATACATACAAAGACAAAGATATGATCAACACAATATATTCAAAGGCATTACAGAAGTGTCTGATTCCACCCATCTGCTTTGAACAATGATGTCATCAATTTGGCGGAAACGGCTACTTCCAGTGTATAGAAAATGACGACAATAACGTCGCTTCGTACACTCACCAACAAACAAAAATTAAATTGACACTAACATCCCACTCAAAAAATGAAATGAAACTAATGGAAAATTGTGCATTTAGGGTGGAGACAAGTTAAATATACAACAATAAAAGAACACTGCCCCATCCCAAAACAATATAAAAAAGTTAATATAAAGCAGTCCTCTACACCAACAAAACTGTAGGAATCGCACACTTCCCTTGACCTATATAGGTCAAGCACAGCTACCGATACCAAAAATCAATGCTTACAATGCCAAAAAGTGGAAACGGAGATTTCCCGATGTATGTAAGCCAACCACAGCTATGAATACCAAAAAACCAATAGCTACAACTCTGAAAAGTGGAACCAAAATCTCAACAGCTCAGATACCCCATATTCACAGCACCAATTAAAGAACAACTGACCTACCGTAAATATACAACATACAAAACATCACAATTGCTATAGAATAAAACCAAACAAAAATTATTCCCTTATGTGTGATTTCTTGTACTGTAGTCTATAGTCCAGTTATTTCTTTGGTAATCTGTTGCCTATGGTGAGCCTGCATTTTTTGACAGGTCTTTTGGGGCAGAGAGAGTGCATTAAATGATGCATTAATTTTTGTACGTAAGGCATCATACGTCTTGGCTGTGCCTTGTACTTGCATTGTTTTGACCCCATCACCTTTCTTCAGTGTTATTTTAATAATGTTCAGGTTTTGTATGTTGATAATCCTAATGTCTCTTCTCTTGCTTTACATCTGTTTTTGATTTCATATTTTTGTAGATACAGCACACTAACCCATGATGATCAGATACTGCTATTTGGAGAACTTTTGCTCAGTGCCTACACATTTTGTGCAACAAATAATTGTCATAATCACTTAACCACAAACACGTTGAAAAGAATTAGTGTTTAAATGTGAATTCTTTATTTGTTGGTTGATGCATGCATGTAGTGTTTTGCATTTTCAATAAATCATAATCCAGAATGATTTCATTGGCTACTTCAGATATGTAGAAAGCATTGCTACAGCAATGTGAACTGATTACATAATTAATAGGTCTCTGGAACTTATCTTATAGAACTGGAACTTGAAACCTATTAGGCCTACTCCTAATTAATAGTTTACATAGAAAGTACCATTATTTGGATATCTAATCCTTCCTGCTGGTCTTTGAATTAGAATAATTCAATATTCCACCTTAGCAAATTTCAGAACACATACTAGCAAGTAAGTGGCTACACTGTAATTCTTTTCATATTAATACATGTTCTGATGTCTGCACTGCCCTTATCTTAATTTCGCTCCACAGAGCTTCTCAGAACTTCCATGAAATAATCCCTCTGTGAATGTGATGTAAACAGTTCTCTCTCCACTTGCTACATGTATGTTACATGATTAATTTTATGTATTTTTGTTTATGACACTATAATGAAATTGCCTCTCATTTCACAGGACACCACAAGTGAATCTGAGACCAGCACCTCTATGTTTGAAATAACAGATGACCGTACAATGCCGTCAGTGTCTGCTTCATCTGCTGTATTATCTTCAGTTGGTACTAAGAGAAAGTGGCGAGAATTTAAGAATGACAGGCTTCTTACAGGACCTCGTGAGCAGTTTTCCTCACCTTTAAAGGAAAATGATGAATTTGATCTCTTTGGGATGAGTATTGCTGCTAAAATGCGTAAAATGTCTAGGACAAATGATATACAGTGTATCATTGCGGAGAAACTTATCTCGGAAGTAATATATCATGGACAATTGAAGTCTCTTACATTTGACACTGTTATTAAAGTTTCTGAGAAAGATACTAATTAATGTGTGTGGGCTGTAATGTGAGTGAATTCACATGTATATATGTATACACACACCACAGAGTCGTTAAGAGACTGAGAACCTAGGGGAAAAGTTTGTATTTCTGAAACTATATTTAAAATAAATATTTCATAACCATGTATCTCATATTCTTACTTTTAAATAATCAGCATTAAGTGAGTGAATTGCATAACACCCCTTGGATCCAATCCAACCAAAAGGTTGAGACCAAATTCCGTACAAATATTTGTGGTATTTGAAACTCCATTCTGTAGCTAAAATGGTTCTTTGTATGTATTAACAAGTTTTACGGACTCTATATCTTACCTTCTCACGAAGAAGTTGTGTACTGCATAGGCTTATAGGAGTTTTGCTCCACAAGTTAGTTAATTTCAGACGTCTGTTAATTCAGCTGACTCTTTTGCTGGCATATTGCCAGAACAACAGAAAAAAAACCAAGCAGCCTTACAGGGGCTACATTTTTACTGGCTGCAAATTACACACTGTGGTATAGTTGGATGATTAAATGAAAATGGAGAAAAAAGCCTTACAACCAAGAAAGAGACCATTCAAAAATGTAGAAAGAGTGAATGTATACATTAACAAAGGATGAACAAATGATAGAAACTAATCTGTACATCAACTGCTGCATATCTTCAATTGTAACTTAGTATTGACTCGGTCACATTGGTATTTTTCACATAAGATATTTACTTGCATGTGTAAATACTTAGTCCTGTATACAGTACACTAATGTTTGTTGTGCAACCTTACAATGAACACTGTTACTTAAAGTGTAAGGAGTGGCAAGTGAGGTACATTTTTTTTTAAATTTTCTTTAGCATTTGTCAAGATTCATAATCTGGCTACATGGAAGCTGTAGGAGTACTTTGCACCAGAGCAGGCCTACCTAACTTTGTGACATTGCATTTTGAGGTGCTGTTTTGCTATTTGTGTCGTTGCGAATGAAAACCTGAAAGAAACCTTTCTCACTGCAATTTTGTTGGACATTTTTTCAGTGTCAGCATATTTTGTAGAACATTTTGTTCTTCTTTCACAATTTTAACTACATTGTGAAAATTTAGATTCCTTATTTTTGAAATGTGCTGTTAAATGTTTCGGTTTTTTGCTTGTAAAAGTTTCTCATGGAAAATGTATTCAGTAGTTTTTGCAGCATTTCGGGTTTTCAGAAATAATAAGACAGACAGATATGTCCCACTGGATCTCAAATGGGCTGCATTGAGGCAGTTGAATAACTTCTAGTGCTTTTTAGCTCCCCTAATGGTCATACATCTCTACCAGGATGTTATGTCTCACTGAATGATGTGTTTGATATTCCTATACCTACGTCTGCATATTATGTATTCTGTGTATGGGTCATGGCAAGAATGATTGCTTAAATGGCTCTCTGGATGCTGTAATGACTCCAACGTTGTCAATAAAATTCTTCAGGGTATGTCACTGTATTGTCAATATGTAAAATTCTGAAATTTTGGGACTGTAAAATGTTAACTTTCATGGCTGGAAATGTCACAATTAATAAAATATTCTGGGCTATTATGCCATAGTCGAACGGATTTCACCTTAAAATCCAACATTTCGTTCCCCTCTGTGGAGAACATTATCAAGGGGGATCGTAGCTTCTTTGAATGTCCAGTTCACACCCTGACTCGCTACTGACTACAGCAAAATTCTGCTTCTGCATTTTCCACGCAGTGGTGTAACATCACAATTTTGAATATGCGAGTGCAATTGGCCATTGTTGACTGCCGTTTTCCGCTGTTGCTACCAGCCCACGGTGGAAGACTGGCACACCTCTTCAGCACTGAAATCCAGATGTGCCCTCCTCCTTCCTGCTGAAATTCCTGGGGTGTTTTACAATCTCTATGGCCTATCTGTATAACCTTTCATGGTATCCACTTGTGACTGCCAGTTCTCAAGTCCTATCAAAATGAGTGTGGCGCTCTCCTGGCTGCAAAGCATGTTCTGCAAGAACTGACCTGTCAGTCTCCACTCTTCTGAAATTGCCCTTGTGCTTTTCTGACCATGTTTTGACTTTTCTTTTTACAGTACTCACATGCACCTCCCCACGACTACACGGAATCCTGTAAATTCCTGCTTTTTCCAGCAATAGGTGAGCATCCTTGGCCAAGTTTAGTTGATTTTGTATATTCTGGTTGGGTTTATTGATTACCACACTGTTCCACTTTTTCAAGATTTTTCCTATATGGTCAGTAGTAATGTCCTTAATGAAAGACCCGAAAACTTCAGATTTCATGGGTGCTTGAGCATCACTGTGATTTTTATGTGGTGGTCTTTATGCTCTTTCTTCACCTCAGCAAGCAAATAACCATTCTTGAGCAATGCATTGGTGAGATGTTTTAATTCTGCATCAAGCACCTCAAGAGCACATATTAGTTAGTTTTAATGTGGTATCACTATTCACTATGGTTCCACTCAGTGAAGAGTTGCAACAGTTGAATCGAACTTCTCCTCCCGATGTGATAGAACTGTTTAAATATTGCCTCACAACCATGTATTTCAAATGGATTGATGAATTCTATAAACAGATGGCTGGTGTTGCTATGGGGATCCTCTTTAAGTCTAGCTATAGTGAACTTCTTTACGAAGAAACTCAGGGAGCAGGCATTGGAATCAGCGAACAGGAAACTGAATATTTGGTTCCAATATGTGGATGAAATGTTTGTTTAGTGGCAGGATGGCAGAGAGAGGAACAGGATCATTTTCATTAACAACTCAGTGGGGTCAATCTGAAGATTCAGTTTATCATGGAGGAGGAGTCAGCTGAAAGATTAAATTTTCTTGATTAGCTAATTTTCAAGAAAGAAGATAGTAGCTTGGGCCACATAGTTTACCAAAACCCCAAGCACACAGACTGTTACCTACATCTGAATTCAAACCATCACCCACAACAACAGCAAGGCATCGTAAAAATGATGGTGCATAGAGCAAGGAAAATCTACGAGTCGGAGCTGCTTGATGCATTATTAAAACACTCACCAATGCGTAGCTCAAGAATGGTCATTCATTCACTGAGGTGAAGAGAACCTTAAGACCACTGTGTACAGATCCTAATGATGCTCAAGTGCCAGTTAAATCAAAAGTTTTCCTACCTTTCATTAAGGATGTTATTGACCTAATAGGAAAAATCAAAAGTGGAACATTGTAGTGATCCACAAACACACCCAGAAGGTACAAGATCACCTAAAATCGGCCACGGATGCCTACTGCTGGAAAAAGCAGGACTTACAGGATTCCGTGTAGTTGTGGGGAGATGTACGTGGGTACTACAAAAAGAATGGTCAAAACATGACTAGAAAAGCACGAGGACAATTGCAGAAAAGGGGAGATTGATAGATCAGCTGTTGCAGAACATGCTTTGCAGCCAGGAGACCACCACATTCATTTTGATAATGGCTGTATATGCAGACAAAGAAAAAAAAATTTCATGGATTTCCCAGTTAAAAATACACTTTTTCCCAGGTGAAAATACACTTTTTCCATGTCAAGTAACAATAAACTTTCCCACGGAACTGTAAAACTTATCAATTGATTGAATGGTTAAGGTTTTGTACAGCGGTGTAGAACATCACAGCACTTTAGAAAATGAATTACAGGGAAGGAGGGGAGAAAGGCAAGCGTTTTGGAAAGATCTTTGATGTGCAGTAACGTGCATGCAACATATTTTTGTATTACGAAAGTGTACATTCAAATTCCACCAAACACAGCACATTAATTTCTGAAACACTGAAATTGAGATTGCGAAGCGCTTTTGTAAGCCAATGACAGCACGTGACGTGATCTCGCCAGTCGGTGATAGAGGATATTCAGAGCATAGGACATTTGATGTAGTCAGCCAATAGCAATATCACTGTTAAGTAGTCTGAACACACAAATAGAAAAACGTAATAGTTTAAATTAATATACACATTGTAGCTACAAGAACAGCTAAGCTTTCACGTATAATATTGTGTTTTACACTTTAAGATACACCGCACAAAAGTCAAGTAAAATTTTAAATGACGTAAATGTCTCGCTTTCTAGGCCCGAAATCCTTCTAACTGGCTGGCCCTCAAAGTGTTAAAAATGAGAATCAGATGCTTTGTGATATCAGAAATTCAAAGTACATTTTCACACGTAACATAATTCATCGCACGTAAAATGGAATTTGCTTTGTAAGTAATGGTTTTCAAACTGCCATTTGCAGAATTTTCCCCACAAACTGTTAGAATTCATTTCAGCAATTGTCAAAGAGTGCCAGCAAACAGGCGTTACTATACGTGTGTGGCTATGATGACGTAGGAAGCCCATATGTTCATTTGTATATAGCATCAAGAGATCTTGCTTTACATCATAAACAAAACAGGATATCAGAGGATACTACAAGAGCATCAGAATTCCGTAAACCATACTAAAATGCATAATTCGGCTTAAAGTGCACATTCATTTGTCTAGATTCACAAAGAAGTAGGCCCCAAACTCATATCAAACTTTTCAGTGTGGTTTTCGCGATGTAAATTTTCATGGCGTACCTGTACTGTAGTAGCTCATGTTTTGTTCTTTATTATGGCATAAAGCCATATGTGCCAGATGATGTAAATGTGTTCTTGAAATTCAGCAAACAGTTTAAACTAGCCAATAATGTAGAATGAAACTCTTCATTATAAATAATTTGACTTCCTCTGCAGAAAATATTAATAAAAGCCAAATGTCTTTAGCAAATTGACAAAAATAACTTCATTGTTGTGCAAGGCAATTAATGCTTGACTGCCAAAAATGTGGAAATATAATCAGAAAACTGAAATTAAAACATATTTTAGCCTTCTGTGATTATATGAATGTATTTTAATTCACGTGATAGGTCCCGGCCACAGAAATCAGTTTTGTTTCCATTTGATGTGAGAGCTGTAAATAAAAGCACAGGCCATGTGGAGACTACCCCCCTTGCCACTAAAACTCAGACTGCATTGTGCGTGTGCGAATCTGACAGCTCGAGCGTGCCAGAAAAGTTTTTCCAGATAGCATCTGGTTGGTTGTCGCTACTGCTGAAACCGCTAACAGCAACACTTCATGTAGCCACAAGTGGGAGAAGGTACCGTTCATACGCGACTCAACTACGCATGAGATGAGCCTGATGGCAACTGCTCAACTGAACCTAATTCAACCAGTTGTGACATCACGCTCATCAGAAGTAGTTTGTTGTTATGAAATATTGCATAGTCATCATCCTTAAACCTTTGACACATTTTGCCATTGGCAGACACTTGTGTGTGTGATGTGTTTTATTGTTGCAAATGACACAGTTCCTTTGCAACTTAAGTTTTATTTTTATATTTGTCTCTCGTTTATTAATGGAAAACATAAGCAATGAAAAATTCGTATAATTCTAAAAAATTCCCAATTTTTTCTGGTTTTCTCCCAGATGAAAAAAAAAAAATTCTGAGTTTTTCCCATATGTCCTAGAGCTTATACAACCTGTGGTAGGGCTCGATTACTGTCAGCCACAAGTGGATATCATGAAAGGTTATGCAGAGAGGCCGTAGAGATTGTAAAGCACCCCAGGAATTTCAATAGGAAGGAGGAGAACAAGAAATTGAATGATGTCCAGATTCCAGTGCTGAAGAAGAGTTGTACCAGTCTTCCACCATGGGGTGATGGCAAAAGCGGACAATGACACACCAATGTGTGGAAGCACGTGGAAGTGGAATTTTTCTGTAGTTAGTTGCGAGGCAGACTGTGAGTTGGGCATTCAAAGAAGCTACGATTCCCCTGGAAAGTGTCCTTCTTTGATGGGGCCGAAATGTTGGGTTTTAAGGTGAAATCCATTTGACCACGGAGTAATAGCCTGGAACATTTTATTAAATTTGTTCACTGTTGCAAAGGGCCTTCCTCAGGTTATTTTTTGTTGACTGCTGGATGAGAAAAACTTTAGTTCTTATACACTAGTGGAAGAAGCTGTTTTTGTAATCTGATGGGATGAGGGTGAGGTTGAGGAGGAGAGTTGTTAGGCAGCCTTTATTCCTTTTCGTTGGTGGAAATATACGTGGGAAATGGGCGGCAGTTAATGTGTGGCACTGCTTTACTTGCTGCCTAATGCCAGCTGAGGTGTGACAGTACTCTGTGTACCTATGTCTGCAGTTGTATCCCGTGTGCATGTGTTCATCACTTGATGAGAGCTGTTGTCCAATTGGGCTGTTGCTGCCATCAGCCAAGACACTGGAAGTCTATACCTGTCTTCTCTATTTGTATTGGTTGGTCACTGAGCTATTCCTGTCGACTCTCTAACTTTCCTCATCAAGGTAAGTGGCTGTTTCATCAGTATACGGGCTTCTAGAAATATTATCTATTTGCCGCACTTATCCTGGTGTTCTGCCTCTGCTGACTTGGTGTGTTGTCTAAGACAAGCGTATCTATCGTGTTCAGATATCTGTATTGACTAATCAGTTGCCCTGTCTCTTCTACATGTTTTAGTTCACACTCACAGCCTATTTCATCGACTCCATCAATAACAGCCTATTTCATCGACTCCATCAATATCTACCTTGTGGCCTGCATCTTTCATTGAGCTAAGAACTTGGTTTATTTTGTTGTACTACAAAAAATAGTCTCGATACCGTCTTGCCAGAGAATTTTTCCAACACTTTCAGTGACCCTTTGTACGTTTGGTAATAAAGGAGTGCTTCCTTCTACTGTTCCCTATTGCCATCATCTTTTGTCACCATAGTTTTGTCTATCATATTCATCCCATAACAGTTGGCTCCAAAGATGGACCTGAGGTTTTGTAGTTCTACCTTTAGATGTTCTTCATCACTGACTGCGTGAGGTCAGGGCAGATTTCTTTTGTGTAGAATGATGGTGATAGGAGGTGTGTTGGTATGTGTACATGTTGGTGAATTTTCTCTATACTAGGTGACGAAGTTTACCATCAGGCTTGCGGTAAACTTCCCCATCAAGGAACAACAGTGGCCGAAAAGTCAGACATTATTGTCACGTACCCTGAAGAATTTTATTGACAATGACAGTAGCTGCAGAAACCTACACTTACATTTAGTCCAGTCTTGTCTTCTCAATCCCTGTGGAGTGATATGTTCATCCACCCATTCATTCGTACATCATGTTTCGTAGTTCCCACTGTGAAGGGGAGCATTCAAGTGTGTGGATGAGTCAGATTACATGCTAACAGGCAGACACAACCACTGGTGGCTGCTTCTTTAAAATACACTGACAAGAAGTTATGACTCTGTACAGTCTACTCAAAATGCTAATTCTGGTAATTACTTCTACATTAGTTTTTATGTATTTTAGGAGAAAAGTAACAAAATCGTGAAAAGGAAAGTTGCTACTCACCATATAGTGGAGATGCCGAGTCGCAGATAGGTCTATCTGCGACTCAGCATCTCCAATATATGGTGAGTACAAACTTTCCTTCTCTTAATATTGTTACATTCCATCCTGGATTTTCCATTATTTGATTAGGAGAAAAGTAGCTACTTTGAAAATGCCACTGTTCTTCCTCATATGTTACTCAGCTGGCACTTTGTATCTATCATTTCAAACACAGCATTTATGTAGATTTACACAGACCGATATCAGCTATTTGTATATTGGAAAAGTTAGGATCTGCAGTGTCTAATACAAATAGTAGAATTACATGGAATTTAATTAAATGGTGGGAGTCGCTAGTGAGGTATTCTTTTACTTTGTGTTTTAAATATTTGGGTATTTTAGGTTACTGCCAGATTCCACTGGCAACCTGTTGAAGACTTTACCACCAGAATATGAAACTCTACTCTGAACAAGAGAAGGATGCATTAGACTATATGGAAATTATTTCTACTTCTAATATAGTGTTTGTGAATTATTGTGGTCATCCTACATTGACCGTTGTTATAAACGCAAATACCATTAGGGATACCTTGTTATAAACTGCAAATACCATTAGTGTTTATAGTACTTGGCGTGTAGGTGTAATAATCCCCAGGTCCCTCAAGAGACTTCTGCAAGATGTTTGGTTATCAATTTACCACAATATTAGTGTTGCATGCTTCTGTAGAATACAATTTTTTCTACATCCCCAGAAGATTTTGACATGGGACAGAAACTGAGTGAAACAGTGCTAGCAACCTTGTCTACGGGTTAACACATTGAGAGAGGTTTTTGAGTGCAAAGTAGGCAGAACTGCACTTTTTGGACAACTTGTCCACATGCTGGCATCACCACAGTTTTTATCCATCTGGTTGTTTAGGGACTTCACACTTGGAACATGATCTTACGTATTCCCATTGATCTCTACTTCTGGTTACCTGGAAGTCACTTTCATTTGCTTGTTATTGTATAATATGTGTTTTTACAACATTAAATGTTAAACTGTAGCCTGTTAACCAGTTGTAAAGCTGTTGCATTATTCTCCTGTCTATGTCTGCTATGGATGTGTTCAGACCTGCTACCAATGCACTTGTGTCATCAGCAAACATTAGGCTTCACAATTTCTGAAGAGACTGTGAGTGTCCCAGGTAAACTGTTCACATAGACCGAGGACTGGAGGAGGCTGAGCATACCTCGTGGTATGCTGCACATAGTGTTTCTCCACTCTGGATTTAACCATATTCTAGTCCCATTATTCAATAATGTGACCCTTCCTTTTCTCTGTTAAGATATGACACCATCCAAGCTAGAGGAAGACCTTTACTAGTATACCATTGTAGTTTCTGTAGCAGAATTTTATGATCTATTCAGAACACTCAAAGGCATTGGCAAGATCAGGGAAAATGCCAGTAGGGTAATTTTTGTTGTTTAGTTCTAATAGAATTGAGTCCATGAGATCATATACTGCATTCTCTATATAAAAAAGCCTTTATAGGTGTCAAACTGAGCTGTTGCTAAAAGGTTATTCTCAGAAAGATGGTCCAGTGTTCTGTTGTAAGTCACTTCCTCAAAAAAATTTGAGAGCACAGGAGTGAAGATCAGTCTATATTTAGAGGTCAATTACTTATCACTACTTTTGTGTATTGCTTACTTCAGTCTTTCAGGAGATACTCCTCGACTTACTGACTGAGTACAAATGTAAGTGAAGTGTGGTGTTACCAAGTCAGCTCAAAGTTTCAGTGCTTTGTCTGAGAGGCCACCATTACCAGATGAGTTACCAGTTTTGAGTGACCTAATGGTTTTGTGATCTCTCAGCCAAACGAGTTCACTGAACTGATGTACAGTTGTGAAGTATGCATTGCCTAAGTACGTTTATTGGATTTACGTTCAGTAGACCATTTTTAATCCCTGCATTGCCAATTAGGACGAGTTCATTGAATGCAATAGCCAATGATTTGAATTTTGTGCAATGTGTATAGCCAGTGCTTTCGACTAAGAGTTCGATATCGTGTGGATTGGTGAGTTTATTTGCTTCATACCTAATAATGCTCCAAATTGTCCTTGGACTTTTGAATAGTTTGTGCATAGTACATGATCTTGCCTTTTTGATGACTCACTAAAGAATTTTGCAATATTGCTTGTAGCGCATTTTTGGAATTTTGCAGTATACTTATAGTGCGTTATTAAGTCTTGATTAGAACTAGACATTTGCATTTATTATGACTCTTCCTTCCTAGTACAAGATGTTTTGATCCCAGATGTTAGCCACCTTCTTCTTCAGCTGATATTCTAAAGGTTCATGACCTAACAGGTGTGACATGAAGTGAGCTACAAAGTATGTAATTTGGAAGTTTGTATCAGTGCTATTATGGATTTTATAAAAACACATTTCGATTTTACATCATCATCAGATTAACCTGATAAACTCCGTAAAGAACCACAAATAATACATGGTGCATAACCACTAAAAACAAACAGGAAATATATTAACATGAAACGTTACGCATATGGAGTCATCTATATTATCCATAAGACAATGCAAAACTGAATCATTACAGCAGTTGCATGGTTCAGGGAGACAGCTAGACCAGCAGGTGGCAGTAGTGGTGAACAATAATATTTGACTTAAATACAGTTATTAACCCCCCCCCTCCCCCCTCCACACATCCCCCCCATGAACCATGGACCTTCCCATTGATGGGGAGGCTTGCATGACTCAGCAATACAGATACTGTAGGTGCAACCACAATGGAGGGGTATCTGTTGAGAGGCCAGACAAATGTGTGGTTCCTGAGGAGGGGCAGCAGCCTTTTCATTAGTTCCGGGGACAACAGTCTCGATGATTGACTGATCTGGCCTTGTAACATTAACCAAAATGGTCTTGCTGTGGTGGTACTGTGAATTACTGAAAGTAAGGGGAAACTACAGCCATAATTTTTCCTGAAGGCATGCAGCTTTACTGTATGGATAAATGATGATTGCATCCTCTTTGGTAAAATATTCCAGAGGTGAAATAGTCCCCCATTCGGATCTCCAGGTGGGGACTACTCGGGGGGATGTCATTATCAGGAGAAACAAAACTGGCATTCTGCGGATCGGAGTGTGGAATGTCAGATCCATTAATCGGGCAGGTAGGTTAGAAAATTTAAAAAGGGAAATTGATAGATTAAAGTTAAATATAGTGGGAATTATTGAAGTTCAATGGCAGGAGGAACAAGACTTCTGGTCAGGTGAATACATGGTTATAGATACATAATAAAATAGGGGTAATGCAGGAGTAGGTTTAATAATGAGTAAAAAGATAAGAGCACGGGTAAGCCACTATGAACAGCATAGTCAAAGCATCATTGTAGCCAAGATAGGCATGAATCCCGCCCTACCACGGTAGTACAACTATATATGCCAACTAGCTCTACAGAGAACAAAGAGATTGAAGAAATGTATGATGAGATAAAAGAAATCATTCAGATAGTGAAGGGAGATGAAAATTTAATAGTCATGGGGGACTGGAATTCAATAGTAGGAAAGGGAAGAGAAGAAAAAGTAGTAGGTGAATATGAAATGGGGATAAGGAATGAAAGATGAAGCCACCTGGTAGAATTTTGCACAGAGCATAACTTAATCATAGCTAACTCTTGGTTTAAGAATCGTGAAAGAAGATTGTATATGTGGAAGAGGCCTGGAGACCCTGGAAGGTTTCAGAATGATTATATAATGGTAAACAGAGATTTGGGAACCAGGTTTTAAATTGTAAGACATTTCCAGGGCCAGATGTTGACTCTGGCCACAATCTATTGGTTATGAATTGTAGATTAAAATTGAAGAAACTCCAAAAAGGTGGTAATTTAAGAAGGTGGGACCTGGATAAACTGAAAGAACCAGAGGTTCTAGAGAGTTTCAGGGGGAGCATTAGAGAATGATTGACAAGAACGGGGGAAAGAAATACAGTAGAAGAAGAATGGGTAGCTTTGAGAGATGAAGTGGTGAAAGCAGCAGAGTATCAAGTATGTAAAAAGATGAGGGCTAGTAGAAATCCTTTGGGTAACAGAAGAGATACTGAATTTAATTGATAAAAGGAGAAAATATAAAAATGCAGTAAATGAAGCAGGCAAAAATGAATACAAAAGTCTCAAAAATGAGTTCGAGAGGAAGTGCAAAATGGGTAAGCATAGATGGATAGAGGATAAGTGTCAGGATGTAGAGGCATATATCACTAGGGGGTAAGACAGAGACTGCCTACAGGAAAATTAGAGTGATCTTTGGAGAAAAGAGAACCACATGTACGAATATCAAGAGCTCAGATGGAAAACCAGTAATAAGCAAAGAAGGGAAAGCAGAAAGGTAGAATGAGTATATTAAGGGTCTGTGCAAGGGCAGTGTACTTGAGGGCAATATTATGGAGATGGAAGATGACGTAGATGAAGGTGAAATGGGAGATATGATACTGCATGAAGAGTTTGACAGAGCACTGAAAGACTTAAGTCGAAACAAAGCCCCGGGAGTAGACAACATTCCATTATAACTACTGAGAGCCTTGGGAGAGCCAGCTATGACAAAACTCTACCATCTGGTGATCAAAATGTCTGAGACAGGCGAAATACCCTCAGCCTTCAGGAAGAATATAATAAATCCAATCCCAAAGAAAGCAGGTATTGGCAGGTGTGAAAATTGCTGAACTTTCAGTTTAATAAGTCACAGCTGCAAAATACTAATGCGAATTATTTACAGACGAATGGAAAAACTGGTAGAAGCCGACATCAGGGAAAATCAGTTTGGATTCCGTAGAAATGTTGGAACACGTGAGGCAATACTGACCTTAAGACTTACCTTAGAAGAAGGATTAAGGAAAGGCAAACCTACATTTCTAGCATTTGTAGACTTAGAGAAAGCTTTTGACAATGTTGACTGGCATACTCTCTTTCAAATTCTGAAGGTGGCAGGGGTAAAATACAGGGAGTGAAAAGCTATTTACAATTTGTACAGAAAGCAGATGGCAGTTATAAGAGTCGAGGGGCATGAAAGGGAAGCAGTGGTTGGGAAGGGAGTGAGACAGGGTTGTAGCCTCTCCCCGATGTTATTCAATCTATATATTGAGCAAGCAGTAAAGGAAACAAAAGAAAAATTTGGAGTGGGAATTAAAATCCATGGAGAAGAAATAAAAACTTTGAGGTTTGCCGATGACATTGTAATTTTGTCAGAGTCAGCAAAGGACCTGGAAGAGATGATGATGGTCGAAGCAGAGAGGATATGAAATGTAGGCTGGCAATGGCAAGGAAAGCGTTCCTGAAGAAGAAAAATTTGTTAACATCGAGTATATAGTGTCAGGAAGTCTTTTCTGAAAATATTTGTATGGAGTGTAAGTGAAACATGAACGATTAACGGTTTAGACAAGAAGAGACTAGAAGTTTTCGAAATGTGGTGCTACAGAAGAATGCTGAAGATTAAATGGGTAGATCATGTAACTAACGAGGAGGCACTGAATAGAATTGGGGAGAAGAGGAATTTGTGGCACAACTTGACTAGAAGAAGGGATTGGTTGGTAGGACATGTTCTGAGGCATCAAGGGATCACCAATGTTGTATTGGAGGGCAGTGTGGAGGGTAAAAATCATTGAGGGAGACCAAGAGATGAATACACTATGCAGGTTTAGAAGGATGTAGGTTGCAGTAAGTACTTGGAGATGACGAAGCTTGCACAGGATAGATTAGCATGGAGAGTTGCATCAAACCAGTCACTGGACTGAAGACAATGACAACAACAACAACAACAGTTATTATAATCCTATGAAAATGCCGAAGAAACGACGTGGAATTCAGGTAGAGTTACAAAGCAAATATACAGGATATCAAACACCAAAAATAGCAACGCAAAATCAGATCTAATGTTTTACAGGACAGGAGCCAATAGCAGAGTCCAGTTAATAAACTTTTTATTACAAAACACTTATGATTAAAATAGATATATTAAAACACACCTTCATAACCCACTTGTATACAATATCAGGCACAGGTTTTATTTATTTTTTAAATTTTTTTCAAAAGTTGTAATGTAGCTAGTAAATTGGCACTAATGATTAAATCTGTGTTCATTGGTTTCTGATAAATAATGGTTACGAGTTGAGAACTCTCTTTTTTTTAGAGTCAGGTGCAGGAAATGTAGTGACAAGCTTTCATCTAGCTCCACTGTGAACTGTATTATTCTCATGCATCTGGTTAAATAACTCAATGAAGCTCTTACTGTCATTCTTATCTCCTTGGTATATTACATGATGTCATCTACACAGTTACATTGCTGCTGTTGTGATCTTCAATCCTAAGACTGGTTTGATGCATATCTCAATGTTACTCCACCCTGTGCGAACCTCTACATCTCCAGATAACTACTGCAACCTACATCCTTATGAATCTGTTTACTGTATACATCTCTTGGTCTCTCTCTATGATTTTTATCCACACTTCCCTCCAATGCTAAATTGGTGATCTCTTGATGCCTCATAATGTGTCCTATCAACCGATCTCTTCTTTGGGTCAAGTTGTGCCACAAATTTATTGTTTCCACAATTCTATTCAGTACTTACTCATTAGTTACGTGATCTACCCATCTAACACTCTTCTTCAGACGTGCTTTTCTTGCCATTGACAGTCTACATTTTGTATCCTCTCTACTGTGGCCATCATCAGTTATTTTGCTGCAAATAGCAGAACTCATCTTGTACTTTTAAGTGTCTCGTTTCCTAATCTGATTCCCTGACCACCACCTCATCTAATTTGACTACATTCCATTATCTTTATTTTGCTTTTTTATATTCATTTTATATCCTTCTTTTGAGACAATGTCCATTCCGTTCAACTGCTCTTCCAGGTCCTTTGCTGTCTGATGGAATTGCAATGTCATTGGCAAACCTCAAGGTTTTTATTTCTTTTCCCTGAACTGTAATTCTTATTCCAATTTTTTCTTTGGTTTCCTTTACTGCTTGTTCAGTGTATAGCTTAAATAACATTGGGGATAGGCTACACCCCTGTCTCACTCCCTTCTCAACCACTGCTTCCCTTTCATGCCCCTTGACTATTACAACTGCTGTCTGGTTTCTGTACAAGTTATAAAGAGCCTATCACTCCATGTGTTTTATCCCTGCTACCTTCAGAATTTCAAGGAGAATATTCGAGTCAGCATTGTCAAAAGCTTTCTCTGAGTCTGCAAATGCTATAAACGTCAGTTGGCCTTTCCTTAAACTATCTTCTAAGACAAGTCATAGGGTCAGTATTGCCTTGTGTTCCTACATTTCTCCATACTCCAAACTGATCTTCCCTGAGGTCAGCTTCTACCAATTTTTCCATTCTTCTGTAAAGAATTCGTGTTAGTATTTTGCAACCATGACTTATTAAACTCACAGTTCATTAATTTTCACACCTGTCAGCAACTGCTTTCTTTGGAATTGGAATTGTCACATTCTTCGTAAAGTCTGAGAGTACTTCACCTATCTCATACATCCTGCACACCATATGGAAGAGTTTTGTCATGGCTGGCTCTCCCAAGGAATGTTGTCTACTCTTGGGGCCTTCTTTCGAGGTGCTATCCAAAATTTTCAGGACTGGTGCTGCCATCTGTTGAAAACCTTACATTTGGACTAATGGTCACCATCACCCTCGAAGTAGTTCCCATCCGCATGTACACACCGGTCCCCAGCACTTCTGCCACTTGTCAAATGCTTCCTGGAAGTCTTGTACTTTGAGGGTGTTTATCACTGCCAGTGATGCTTCTTGAATCCTCTCTAGAGTGTCGAACTGACGGCCTTTCAACTTGAGTTTCAGTTTTGGTAATAGCGTGAAGTCGCAATGTGCCAAATCTGGCGAATATGGTTGGTAGGGTACAACTGCCATGTTGTTTTTTGCCAACAAGGTCTTAATGAGCAAGGACATGTGACAGGGCACGTTGTCATGATGCAGCAGCCAGTTCCCTTGATGCCAAAGTTCGGGCCGTCGTCGCTGTACGTTTTCATGGAGCCATCGCAAAACGTCACAGTAGTACATGGAATTCGCTGTTTGGTTGGGTGGGGTGAATTCCTTTTGCACAATTCCCTTGGTATCAAAGAAAACGATGATCATGCTCTTCATGTTGCTCTTCACTTGTCTCGCTTTTTTGGGTCTTGGAGAGCCCAGGCTCTTCCACTGGGACGATTGTTGCTTTGTCTCTGGGTAATAACCGTAAATCTAGCTCTCGTCGCCGGTGATAACCCGTGACAAGAAGGTTGGATCATCAGGTGCGGTCTGATGAAGGTCGGTGCGCACTTCAACGTGATGTGCCTTCTGATCGGCAGTCAAGATCCTTGGCACAAATTTTACAGCGACACAATGCATCCCCAATTCGTCAGTCAACATTCATTGACTTGTCCCATAACCAATACGCACTTCATCCTTTCTTGAATGGTTTGATGTCGATATGCACGAACCAATCGTTGAAGTTTGGCAACAATGTCTGGCATTGTGCAGCTAACGAGCTTTCCAATGTGAGCATCATCTTCGACATTTGTACGGCCAGCCCTGAACCGAGCATGCCACTTAAACACATGTGTACGGCTCATGCTCTGTCCCCCAAAAACTTGTTGAATCATTGCAGGGGTCTCCGTAGCACTTTTCCCGAGAGTCGTACAGAATTTGATACATACGCGCTGTTCTGTTTGCGGATCCATCTTAAAATCGCCACACACCAAACACAGAGTATTACAGAAATCACTGTGGACACACAACACATCCTTCCAGCTGAATGCCGCTCCGCACACTGACTCATCAGATATGCAGCTCTCGCCACCTAGTGGTGCACAGATCTACTACTCCTACTTTCCAGATGGCAGCACCAGTCCCGAAAATTTTGGATTCCACCTCATAGATCTTTCAGTGCTATGTCAAATTCTTCTCCCAGTATCATACCTCCAATCCCATTTTCATCTGTGTCCACTTCCCTGTCTGTAATATTGCTTTCTAGTTTATGTCCCTTGTATAGACCATATATATACTCCTTCCATCTTTCCCTTCTTTTGTCAGTACTGGTTTCCCATCCGGGCGATTGATATTCATACTGCTGCTTCTCATTTTTCCAAAGGCCTCTTTAATTCTCCTGTAGGTGGTATCGGCCTTTCCCCTAGTGAAAATGCTTCTAGCCATTCCTGCTTAGCCCTTTTGCACTTCCTATCTGTCTCATTTTTTAAATGTTTGTGTTCCCTTTCACCTACTTCAATTGGTGCATTTTTATATTTTCTCCTTTCATCAGTTAAATTCTATATCTCATGTGTTATCCCAGAATTTCTACTAGGCCTTGTCTTTTTACCTATCTGCTGCCTTCACTATTTCATTTCCTAAAGCTACCCATTCGTCTTCTACTGTATTTCTCTCCACTCTTCTAGCCAACCGTTGCCTAATGCTCCCTCTGAAACTCGCAACAACCTTTGATTCTTTCAGTTTATCCAGGTCCCATATCTTTAAATTCCTAACTTTTTGCAGTTTCTTCAATTTTAATCTGCAGTTCATAACCAATGAATTGTGGTCAGAGTCCACAACTGCCGTGGAGATATCTTACAATTTAAAATGTGGTTCCTAGATCTCTGCCTTACCATTATGTAGTTGTTCTGAAACCTTCAGTGTCACCAGGTGCCTTCCATGTATACAATCTTCTTTTATGATTCTTAAACCAAATGTTAGTGATGATTAAATTATGCGCTGTGGGAAATTCTACCAGGCGGCTTCCTCTTTCATTCCTTTCCCCCGAGTCAATATTCACCTGCTATTTTTCCTTCTCTTCCTTTTCCTACTATTGAGTTCCAGTTTCCCATCACAATTACATTTCATCTCTTTAACTGTCTGAATAAATTCTTTTATCTCATCATGTACTTATTCAACCTCTTCACTATCTGCAAAGCTACTGGGCATATAAACTTGTACTACTTGATTTTGTATTTATAACTCGGTATTCACCGGGCCAGAAGTCCTGTTCCTCCTGCCACCAGATGTCACTAATTCCTATTATATCTGACTTCAACCTATCCATTTGCCTCTTCAAATTTTCAAACCAACTTGCCTGATTAAGGGATCTAACATTCCACACTCCGTTCCGTAGAACGGCAGTTTTGTTTCTCCTGATGATAACGTCCTCCTGAGTCGTCCCTGCCTGGAGATGTGAATGGGTGACTCTTTTACCTCCGTAATATCTTACACAAGATGACACCATCATTTAACCATACAATAGAGTTGCATGCCCTCTGGAAAAATTACGGGTGTTACCTACAGTACAAAATTTGAGATTGGGGTTCTACACCTACATCTACATTTACATCCATACTCCGCAAGCCAACCTGATGGTGTGTGGTGGAGGGTACTTTGAGTACCTCTATCGGTACAAACAAAAATGTCTGTTAGAATACCTGTGAGAGAACTACCCTTTGCTACCCCATCCTTTTGATGAAACAACTTGCCCTTACAGGAAAAGTAACTGAACAACAGTCAGAACTATACTAGATACAGTAGTACACTAATTTCTCCAATGCTCATTTTAGTTTACTTAATTAAATTTTTCCTAATAATTTCCACCATTTCCTCAATGGGGATGTTAGTGTACAAATGTTGGATGTCTAACAATGCCAGTGTCGCATTCTGCATGGATAATAAACACTCTAACAATATTAGCCAAGTCGTGACTGTTTTTCAAAGAATGGGACCATGTAAAAATAAAGACCTCCATTATTTTTCTTTTAAGGAAACCAGTTAGCTTTGTATTAAGAACATGACTTGAGTTAATTACCAGCCTCACCAGATGGTTCTCTTTGTGAAGATTAATGTGGGTCCAGAGTGTTTTTGTAGTTAATTGACAAATCATTTTACAATTTGCTTATGAATTTGTATCACCAGGAGCATCATTAGGTACAGGATTTATACTTAAAGTAAATGATGAAATACAAGGACCAGGATGAGTTTCATTTAATTTACCCATAAAGCCAGATTTTTCAATATCTTGATCATTTGTAAATGTTGTGACTCTATATGATACAGGTTTCATTGTTTGATTAATAACGCCTAACGTTCCACCTTCACCTATATTATTACATCTACCAGGTATAACAATAGAGCTAGAGAAATAAGTATCTTCTAATTCAGCATACCCATGAGTGTTTAAGAGTTTGTTTTATAGGTCCTACTTTTACATCATAAAACATAATGAAAGGAACATTATCAGTATCGTCAGGATTAGATAAAGTACTAGCTGTAGTAAATGAAGCTTTAAACCTACAGGAACAGTATGTTGTTTTATTCTTATTACGTAACAATGAGGAGTTAGAGATGCAGATTGACCTGGACACAAAAATTGAGCTAAATAATTAGATTACCATTGGGCACCTGATGTACTTAAATGTTTTGCAGCAAAAGTTTGCTTACCGTTTTGGTAACATCATTCGAACAGAATCCATATTCCCACATGTGAAAGAAATGAATATTAATAAAGTTAATATCACCACTTTTAATTTGATTAACAGATTCCCACATAAAAAACTTTCCAGAATCACTTAATGCAGCACCCGCACTTCTTCTATCACCACCAACATGATATGCACTACTCTTCTTAGGAGCAGTGGTTGTAGCTTGTAAATAGATGGTCTCCGTTTATGTCTTCTGCTGTATTACAATGTCCTATTGGACATAAATTATATCCAGATGGACCTACACCAGGATCTTCTTCACTAGAACTTTTTTAAAATTATGTACCCATTTTCTGCTGCTTTAACTAAACCTAGTGCAAATCCTTCTTCAAAAAATACATTTGTAATATTATAATTTTCTTCAAATGCTTTTGAATGATCTTCTTTTTGCTTACCTTTGTTTTCTTCACGTTTCATATTTATAACTTTAATTGTGGATAATGATAATTGATGCTTATGACCTTGCCTATCAAAAGATAGTTCTCTCTCAGGCATTCTAGCAGACATTTTTGTCAGTGATCTGCAAAACAAATTCTTTGCATTGAACCCTAATCTCAATAGTAATATTATTTTCTACTGTGATTATATATATAACACCTGTCTCAGGTATGAAATCTGTCTAATATACCAAGGGGTTGAGAATGACATCAAGAGCTGCACTGGGTATTCAATCAAATGCATGAAAATCTTCAGTTCACAGTGGAGCTGGATCCGACACTAAAAATCAAGGTTTCTCAACTAGTAACTAGTAGTTTTCAGAAACCAATGACCATAGATTTAATCATTAGTGCTGGCTTGAACCACCTACACGTGCTTAGGTGGGCATACTTACGAGCAATTTTTAATAGAGTTGTAAAATTACAGTTTCATGATTGTGCCTTTGAAGAGGAGATAGATATCATTGTGCAGATGGCACTGGCAAACAGTTATCCAGAGAAAACAATTCGGAAAAGGGAGAAAATTCATGAGGAGGTTAAGACAGACAGATAGGGCAGACAGTGTGGGGGGGGGGGGGGGGGGCTTTGAAACCCAGTTTAGGTAACATATGTACAAAAATAGTAGTGCCATAGGTTTGCACATTAAAAATGGGAATCATGTCATTTTGGACATCTGAAAATTTTTCATGTAGGACAGAAAGGCTAACCTTGATATTCTAGAGGAACCTGAAATCCATATTCACTAATATAAGGGCCCCATAAAAAAAGTAAATGAACAGGTAGGAAGAATGTGACTGGTTCTATAAATTTTTTTATGAAGTAATGAATCCGTAACAGTTGACCTGTTTCAGTATGAATTCTTTTTAAATGGTACACATTTTTGCTGAGTTTTTGAATGTGTATTTTGTAAAATAAAACCGATAAGACTGTAGTGGGCTTACACTGTGTGGGCTGCGTAACCACATTTCCGTTTTACTAAATAGATGTTCAACAGATCCCACTGTTTCCCCCCTCTCCGCCCATTATCCAACCTCAGCTTCCCTCACTGGTCCTTGGCTGATGTACTGTTGTATGTTCAGTTTATGTCACTGTATTTGTATACTGTAACCTATTTCATTTTAATGTTATTTTATGCTATTGACCAATATTGCTAATGAAGCCTGCATGGTACTATTTTTTATGTAATTATTTAACCCTATGGCCTTTACACCACAGGATTTCTTCATGTACATGAAATTATGGTCATGTTTCTGGAATTGTACCTATATACGTTTCTATCTGTCGGTTTTACTTTATTTCTGTCATTTGTCAACTTTTTTTTATGTTTATAAGTTAGGTTATTTGGCTAACCATGTACAAAAAAAAGGATAAAAAAATCTTTCCTGTGCCTGATGATCTATATAGACGGGTTATATAGGTGTGTTTTAATATATCTATTTTAATCATAAGAGTTCTTCTAATAAAAAGTTTATTCGCTTTGCTGACCCAAGGCCTCATCCCTTCTGTCTTTACCTGGACACTCTTATTGGTTCCCCACTCCTACAACATGAGATTTGATTTAGTGTTGAATGCAGTTGTTAGTATATAGTGTTTGGTATGCTGTGTGAGGTGTGATCATAAAAGTATGGGAATTTTCGTTTTTCTTAAAGAATCTTTATTTTTTATCAACTTCATTCATCTCTTTCAAAGTAATTCCTTCTCAGACATAAGATACCTGTGTTAGTGCTTTTTCCAATACTAGAAACACTTCTGTGGTCTTATTTTTGGCTAAAAAATCATGAGCAAGCATTGAGGTGTGAGTGCTAGCAATATAGTGATGCAATTTTCGTGAGTGGTTTTGATACAATTCTGGTTTGTAAATAATAGATTTCAGCTATCAGTCGTCCTTTGGAATATTTATTGGCAGATCTAGATTTCGGCTAGCAACTAGTCATTCTCAATGCAGTATTCCATGAACTGTGTACAAAGCCAGACCAACAGGCATTACATGCATTGACCAAAAAAGGATAGTGCATTGAGAGTGGCTAGTTGCTAGCTGAAATCTAGATCTGCCAATAAATATTCCAAAGGATGACTGATAGCTGAAATATATTATTTACAAATCAAAATAACGGTCACTGCATGCAACAGCCTCTGAAGGGAGGGTAACCTGATGACAATTCTGGTTGTATTCTTTGGATTGCTTCATGCAGATGGTGCCACAATTTCCTGGTAGTATTCCTTATTAACCGTATGATCATAAGGGAGGAACTCATCATGCACTATCCCATTGCACTCAAAGAAAACAGTGAGAAGAATCTTCACATGTGATCGAACATGACGAATTTTTTTCTGTCTTAGCTCTTCAGGCAGTATCCATTGGTATGATTGGGCCTTGGTTTCGACATCATACTTGTATACCCTTGTTTCGTCACTTATGACAACCTTCTTTAGAAGTTCTGGGTGATTGTCATCTTCATTCACCAATTCCTGGGTGATGTCTATACGAAGTCGGTTTTGGTTGAAATTCAACAATTTCATATCAGACTTTGCTGCTCATGTTTAATGCCCAAAACATCTGAAAAAATTGCTTGGCATGAGCCAGAGGATATGCCGACATTATCAGCAACCTCTCTGATTTCGGTGATTTTCCAGAACTATTTTCTTTATTTCTTGCTTATTGTTGTCACTAATTGACGTGCTAGGGCATCCAGGGTGGTCACCGTCTTCAGCATCTTCTCAACCCTCTTTGAAATGTTTGTACCACTCAAAACTCTTGTCTTACATGTAGTAGATTTACCAAAAGTCACTGCCAACATTTCAAATGCGGTTTGCACTTTATTCCACTTTTCAAGCAGAATTTAATGCAATTTCTTTGCACCATCTTTTCGAAAATAAAATTTCGGTGAGCACTCACAAATCCATGTAACTTGTTAGACTGTCAACAGTAAACTTAATATTCAAAGCAGCTGAAAATGGTAACAAACATCACGAAATTGTGAACCAACAAGATAAAAAAATTTTGAAAATCAAATGTATAAATCTTGTGAAATTAGAAAATTCCAAATACTTTTTCATAACGTCTTGTATATTTGTTCTATAACTACACATGACTTCCGGGAATGTATCTTTGTCATTTTTATGGGATTATAATAATCACATGTAAGTCTTAAATATTAATACTCTCAAGTACTGCTACCTTGTCCGCCCCTCGTGGTCTCGTGGTAGCGTTCTCGCTTCCCGAGCACAGGGTCCCGGGTTCGATTCCCGGCGGGGTCAGGGATTTTTCCTGCCTTGAGATGACTGGGTGTTGTTGTGTTGTCTTCATCATCATCATTCATCCCCATTACGGTCGGAGGAAGGCAACGGCAAACCACCTCCATTAGGACCTTGCCTTTACTGCGGGTCTCCCGCATCGTTCCCCTACGCTCTGTAAAGAAGCATGGGACTTCATTTCCATTTCCACTGCTACCTTGTGTCGTAGTTCTCTTCCTTAACAGTGCAACTGCCCTAATGATTCACCTTCACATTGTCTTATTGATTAGGTAGGTGACTCCATACCTATGTATGTTTCACTCAAACTTTTCACATTGCGCTTTAATACACTGAAATGACAAAAGTCATGGGATATTTGCACACATACACATGGCGGCCTGCATATAATGACTGAGAACAGCAGTGGTTGTATAGAATTGTAAGTGCTAACAGACAAGCAACACTGTGAAATAACTGCAGAAATCAATGTGGGACATAAACAAACATATCCATTAGGACAGTGCGTTGAAATTTGACATTAATGGGCTATAGCAGTAGACAAACAACACCAGTGCCTTTGCTAACAGCACAACATTGCCTTCAGTGCCTCATCGGGACTTGTGACCACATCTGTTGGATGGTAGATGACTGGAAAACTGTGTCCTGGTCAGATGAGTCCTGATTTCAGTTGGCAAGAGCTGATGATAGGATTCGAGTGTGTCACAGACCCCATAAAGCCTTGGAATCAAGATGTCAAAAAAAGGCACTGTGAAAGTTGGTGGTGGCTCCATAATGGGAGGACTATGTTTATGCGGAATGGACTGGGTCCGCTGGTCCAGCCTACTCACCCATGTCACTCAACACTGTTCCACAACCAACAGTTCAGACTATTTGCTCATCACCAAAAACTGGGTAGAGCGTCTGGGATTCAAATCACTACTCTACTGAAAGACCTCCAACAGCCTCCTTTCTTCTGTTTTTCTAGAGCTCCTTCTCGACACTCTCGGGACATGTCTCTTTTCTTGTGATATGGGTGGACCTCTCCAACAACAGGGTTGGTTACACTTCTGCACATGCAAGTGGACATGAGAAGCACTCTTTGCTGCCTACACTGCAGAACTGGTTGCCATATCTCAGGTTTTGCAGTGCATTAAATCCCTGGGATGACAAAGTCTCTGATCTGGAGCTGCTTAAATGACATATCTCTTTGCTTTCCCAAAAATCTGTTGGTCACCAACTTCCAGGACCTACTGGCTGACATCTACACTCTGCAAAGACAGTGACCCTCATCTGGGCACTGAGCCACATAGGTATTCTAGGAAATGAACTTGCCTAACGTCTAGCTAAAGACGCAACTACAGCAGATCAACTTGACATTGGAATACCAGGCTCTGACTTACAATTACAACTTTGATACAATAATTTGAGGCTCTGGCAATTGGAATGGCAGGTTACCATGACCCAAAACAAATTGAGAGCAATTAAAGCGTCCACTAAGGTGTGGCATACATCTTTCCAGGCCTTGCAGAAAGTGTTGTGCTCTGCTGACCATGCATCGGCCACATAGACTAGCCCATGAGTTCCTTCTGTGTCCGGAGGGCCCCTTCACTGCAGCTGCGGTAGTCTCTTGACAATAGCACATGTTCTTGTTGAGTGTGTCCTGCTGGCTGATCTGCGGCATGCTCTCAGCTTGCTTACCTCACTACCACAAATGCTCGCAGATGATGAGGCAGCCACTACCAAAGTGTTGAATTTCCTGAGGGAGAGCGAATTTTACACTAAACTATTATACTCTTTTCAGTGTTAGGGGAGGTTGTGGGATTGAGTGCCTCGCCCTGCAGCGGGCACCCCCCCCCCCTCCCTCCCCATGCAACCACAGGCTACTTTCTTCCTCCCTCACCTTGTTGTGCCTTTAGACCCTCTTGTGCAAGATGCTCCCAGGGTTATCTCTATTTTGTTTTACCTGTCATGCAACAACTACTGTCATGCCGTTTTTCAAATTCTTTGACTTGGTTATATAATTGGAGTAGCCAACTCCCCACTTTTTTCACTTTTTACCTCTTTACGTGTTTCTCTCATGAAATAGATGACCCAGTAGTTTATTGTGCGACTTGCGGCGCTCTGCTTGTTTAATTTTTCCTTGTTGTCTGCACCTAGGATTCCAGTATCAAAAAGGAAGACAGAAGAGACTCCATGAAATTATTAAGCAGCTTCAGTAGCAGTATTCATGGTGAAGTGGCTGTTTTAAAGTGTAGCATTTATATTTGTGGATCAAGCTTCTTGCAGATGTCTTCGATTTACCAATCTGAAGTTTTTCTTTTTTAAGGCAGTAAAAGAGAATTGCTCATCTGAATGAATTTGTAACTTGCATTGAGAAAATTTTGAAGAAAGGAAGAAAAAGCAAATCTCTTTCCACAGAACAAAACTCCGTGCAAATTACAGGTCTTTATCCATCATATTCCTCCACCATCACTAGATCTTGTACTTAGCTGAAAAATGTGGTGTTTACATGTAATAATTTCTAAACTTTATGCAGATTTTTAAATGCTTTGCCAGATGATTTTCTGCTGTAAGAAAGGCTAAAGAACTATCAAGCAAACAAGAACTGCAAGATGATCTTCCTGACAGCAGCCATGAGGAAACTGGCAGAGAAGTGTTTTGAGAGAGAAACACAGTGGATCATTTTGACAGACATGAACAATGCCCTTGAAGATATCAGAAAATAGAAGCTCAGGCAAAGTTCAGCGAAAAATTCTATGTCCTTTTGTGGAGGATGAGGCAAGAAATGAGAATTTAAATTACTATTTAAAAACAATGTAACATATTTCGTGTCTGTCAATGTAGAACCTTCCTTTTCTGTTTACAAATATTTGCCAAATGATCAGGGTTGCAGTTTCACTTAGAAAACATTGAAACTGACTGAAATCTACCCATGTTGCGTGATGTTTCATTAGATTTTTCAGTGCTTGTGTGAAGTCTTACAGGAAGTTGGTGATGTAATGACTCATATAGACATTCCACGGTGAGCTGTTGATGAGGAGGCAGTCTGCCTGATTTCTGTTGTTAGCAATAAAAACTATTTAAGGAATAAATGTATTGCAGAGGTCTTAAAAAGGCTTACCTAGTTTACACAGCATTATTACTGTTCACTTTTGCTGACCCAACATTGTATTCACCGTGGTTGCACTGCCCCAGGGAAATAGGCAAAATAAGGGAAAATTTTTGTCTCCATGGATAAAATCAGAAATACTCATTTAACACACCACACTGACCTGTGTGATTATCTGCATGTCGATTCCATTTAACTTGTTATTTTGAAGGCACCCCCTCCCCCCCCCCCCCAAGGAGCTTTACTGTGTTTCATTCAGTGTATGAGAACTAATGTCAAATTTAATTGATAATGGGTCATTTTTGATAGTTTGAAATTGTATGATACAAGCCACTGTATAGGTAAAATTTCATACCAAATTGCCAACCTCTTTCGGAAAACTGGTATTCAAATTTCTTTCAGCACTAACAACAAGCTACAACAGCACATCATCCACAACAGTAAGACAAACAACTAGTGCCACAAAAAATCAGGTATTTACAAACTTTTATGTGACAATTGCCCACAGTTCTACATAGGCCAAACTGGAAGGAGTTTCACTATAAGATACTGTGAGCATATAGGTGCCTTCCGGCTAAATAATTTTGACAAATCCACCTTTGCAATGCACCTAAAAGACCATGGTCACTCAGCGACAGCCATTACAAAAAACCTACAAATACTACACACTGTGAGCAAAGGAAAGAAAATGAATCTGCTCAAAGAGCTAGCAGCTCTAACTCACCAGACCTTGTTCTCAACGAACAATTGGAACTTGCAAAGAAATCCTATCTTCACATATTTCATGAAATATTCAAAAACAGAAAATAATTATCCTCTGATAGAATAACAAAGTAATATTCTATAGAAATTCGATGTAGCAGTCATACAACAGTCCAAGTGTCATTATCGTAATCTGTAACAGTCATATTGTAAGCACAAGCTGTAACTGACATTTTATAATGTGTAATAGCTTTCAAAATTTCATGTGTGCAACATTATAGTACCTCCTAGATGTAATTTCTCTGACAACAGTGTGGTTCAAAATAGTTCTAGCTGTCATTTTTTAATTTGTAATAGCTGTGAGAAATTTCATGTATATAACAACATGGTCCTTCCTAGATCTAAGCGCTCTGACAAAAATGTGGGGAAAAAAAATCATAATGTGTATCAAGAAATGTCGCAGTCTATAATAGCTTTTTAAGTTTCTATTTATGCAACACCCTTGCACTTACTGTGGCTAAGTTCTTTGACAATAATCTACAAGTTTCTGTATGAGCAACATCTTTACATCTGCTACATCTAAGTTCTTTGACCACAGCCCACATGTTTGTATGTGAACATAGTGTATTTCACGAGTGCACACCGTAATAGTGTAATATGAAGCCATGCTTGGTAAAACTGAAATACGGTATGGACGTGAAAATGACCATAAGTGTGTAATTAAGTGGCAAACCTATCACCACAGCTTAACTGTAATAATGGTGCTTCATCTTTATGTAAGTACAGATATATTTTTGTCAAATGCTGCCTTACCACTTACAATTGTCCCACTTGTAACTGTATAGTCACCAGCAAATAATTTTTTTCTATTTATACAGTGATCTCCAAAAGTACAAACATGTACATGAATGTATAAAGACCTGAAGATGGGCACAACCCCAAAACCGGTCGTGTGAAAATAAATAACCTTTTATTGTCACTGGTAGCAGATAATTTTCTACACCCCATAAAGGAACAGTCACGGAGTTCGACAGCATCCACTATGGATAAAATTCATTAATTATACTATCTGTTATTTATTTTATTGAAATTATTTTGTAATTTACTTCCTATTGTTACTTTATGCCTGTTCCTGTTTCAGTTTCAATTTTATTACTTACTATTTGACTCAAAAAATTATCTGGAATGTGAGAAACAGGTCAATATGTATGTTCTCAAAGTTTATTCTGTCTTCTTTATTTATAAGATTAATTTTAGAGACAACACAATGTATTCAATTTTAGAATGATTTATGTAATAAATTTTTATTATTTGAACATCTTGTTAAATTCTGACCAGCTTTAAAAGTTATAAGATGAATACATTTTGCATATGGTTAAACATTTTTTTTTTAAATTTTGCTTTTTGATATACAACTCTGAATACTTTAAAGAAATGTACTTTTAAATGAACTTAATTTTAATTACTTTGTATAATTATTTGTATGTTATGCATGCATTGATGACCTCCAGAATTCTTTGCATCCTGTGTGCAACTGGTTGAAGCATGTCATGACTTGCATTTTTGTTATGATTTCTGTCATTTAGTTTTAACGTCTTAATGTAGTAGCTAGTAATGTACTCCCTTTTACTTCCCTGGGAGATTCTGAAGATGGCTGTTGCATGGCTGAAACCAGTAACTCTATTCAAAAAGCTGGGGTGGGGGAAGATGTACTGAAGCTTGTAGGAGCATGCAGGTGGACAGGGCAGTGCTGCTAAGTGCAGTCAGGAGGTTGGAAAGGGGAGTGGGGAGTGGGGAGAGAAGTAGAGGAGGAGAAAAAAGACTAGTGGGTGTGTTGATGGAACAAAAGGCTGTGTAGTGCTGGAGTGGAGCACAGAAGGGAATAGGTGGGTGAAGGACAGAGACTAGTGAAGATTGAGACCAGAGGAATTAAGGGAACATAGGATACACTGCAGGGAGAGTTCCCACCTGTGTAGTTCAGAAAAGCTGGTCTTGATAGGAAGGATCCATATACCGCAGGCTGTTAAGTAGTCACTGAAGTGAAGCATGTTGTGTTGGGCAGCATGTTCAGCAACTGGGTGGTCTATCTGTTTCTTAGCCACAGTTTGTCAGTGGCCATTCATGCAGACAGACAGCTTGTTGGTTGTCATACCCATGTAGTAAGCAGCTCTGTTTGTAGATTGCATGATTGCTTTCACAGGTAGCCCTGCCTTTGAGATGGGATAGGAGAGGCCTGTGATTGGACTGGGATTGGTGTGGGTCGGAGGAGTATAGGACAGATCTTGCATGTAGGTCTGTTGCAGGGATACAAGCCATGAGGCAAGGAGTTGGGAGCAGAGGTGGAATAGGAATGTAAAGGATAGTGGGTAGGATATTCTTCATTCCAGGGCACGATGAGACGTAATCAAAACCTTGGCAGACAAATGTAATTCACTTTAATATTTTTTCTTATGTCGTGACCACATTTTTTCTATTTCCAAAAGCACCTTACTAATTTTGACTTTCTGTCATTTTCAAAGGGAGTATTATGTCAATCATACAAAATTGTTCATTAGATACATTGTATCATGTTAATGTGCAGTTTGCACGTGTCTCGTGATTGAGAATGTTGACATGATACAATGTATCTAATGAACAACTTTGTATGAGTGACATAACACTGCCTGTGAAAATGACGAAAAGTTGAAACGTGTTTGGTGCTTTTGGAAATGGAAAAAGTGTGGTCAAGACATTTGGAAATAGAAAAAGTGTGGTGAAGACATAAGAAAAATTATTAAAGTGCACCCAAATAGCCACTTCATTGCACAGCATTTTCATGCAAATTGCAGCAAATTCTAATGCTTTGGACAACCTGAAGTGTGGTGTGAAATCGGATTGCATGCAAAATTCACACCTCTCTCACATCAGTTGACTTACGTGGTATGCACAGCTGATCATCTTCTCTGGGTAGCCGGCTATGTCAATCTCCAAAGCCTTCTTCTCCGAAGAATACTGCTGGTTAACGGAATTTATCAGACTCTCTCTACTCATGAAATAACTGGATATTGGCAGAATACTTTTAGTTTAGTCTTGGCATATTTCAACTTCCATACAGAACAAATTCACCACTTCTCACATATATATTCGAATGTTTGCAAGTCAAGCGATTCATCTAGCATTAGACTCGATTAAATACATTTACAATAGTGTAGTTTTTACAACGACATGATTTATAAACATGTCTTGCCTCTAGCAAGTCCAACACATGAAGTGCAATTAACAATTTTTTCAACTGTTCTTCTTTTTCTCGTTACAATAATCAATGATATAAAACACCATTAGATACATAAACACTCCTTGTTCTTCCAGTACGACTTCCAGGCAAACACTTGTCAATGCTGTTCAACTGTAACATCTACCTTGTACTCGTGACTCCTTTCCAGCCTGCACACCCAAACATGCGTCGCGCAGTATGTATGTTCTCTCACACTTATTTTTAAAATATCATGTGTTCGAGATGGTAGAAGGATGAGTGGTTCTAGAATTTATGTGGAAATTCTCGAAGCACTACAAAATTTGCTTCAGTTACTCGAGTACTGTTTTGTATGGTATTGAGTCAGGATGGGAGTTCTCCTTTGTGGCTGGACAGTGGGTATGTGGGAGGTAGTAGGTGACTGGAGAAACGAGGCATGGGAGATCTGTGTCTGTACAAGGCTGGGTGGGTAATTTCAGTCTGTGAAAACCTCACGAGACCCTTGGTATATTTGGAGAGGGAGTGCTTGTAACTACAAATGCGACAGCCACAGGTGGCTAGGCTGTATGGAAGAGACTTCTTGGTATGGAATGGATGACAGCTGCTGGAGTGTTGGTGTTGCCAGTGGTTGACTTGAGGAAGCATGTAGATGGTAGGAATGCAGGGAGTTGTAGGGGTGAGGAGGGGGGGGGGGGAGAGAGAGAGAGAGAGAGAGAGAGAGAGAGAGAGAGAGAGAGAGAGAGACTCAGGGGACAGGTTCTGGGATGGGCCTAAGAATTTGAGGGGAAGACTGTAGATCCTGCTGGATTTCTGGAAAGGGGTCACTATGGCATGATTTGTAGGTGGATGAATCTGCCAGCTGGCTGAGATCCTCTGCCAGGTAGTTACTGCGTTTCAAGTCCACAATGGCGGAGCCCTTGTTGACAGGTTATATTATAAGGTAAGGTCCAGTTTTTATGTGGTGGATTGCATTTTTTTTCTGTGGATGTAAGGTTGGATTCCATGTTGACAGACTTAGAGAGTGATGCTGAAACAAGGTTTGAAATGGTAATAGGGGATGATTTGGGTGCAATGGGGTGGATCATGGTTGGATGGAGTAGTGAACTGAGTCAAGCAGGGTTCAACATTGTTTTTGGATTGAGTCTGATTGGTAGGGTTTGTGGCAAAAGTGTCACCACTGTATGGACTGGGAGAAGGAGAGATGGTCTTAACAAGTCCATTTTGATTGAATTTTGGAGTGGAGTAAAAGGTAAGAACTTTGGAAAGGACAGATACTTCTGCGGGACAAAGCTGCAACCATTGTGCTGCTTTCTACATGAACAAGGGAACCAAAAAGCTATCTATGTGAATGGCCACTGACAAGCTCTGTGGCCAAGAGACAGCTCGATCACTCAGTTGCAATATGCTGTCCAACACAACCTGCTTCACTTCAGTGACTGCTTCACAACCTGCACCATCTGGGTCCTTTCTACCAACACCAGTTTTTCTGAATTGCACAGGTGGGAAATCTCCCTGCAATATATCCTAAATTCCTGTAACCCCCTGGCCACAGCCTTCACTAGTCCCATGTCTTTCACCTACGTATCCCCTCCAGCCCCACACAGCCTTTTATTCCACTAGTGTATCCATATCCCTTAGTCTTTCTTCCTCTCCTCTACTTCTCTCCTTTTCTGACACTACCCCCCACCCCCTTCTACACTCCCAACTACACTTATCAGCCCAAGCCTGTCCCCACTACATCCCTGCAAGTTCCCACAAGCAGCACTAACTACAATTTCCCCCATCCCTACCCTACTATCCCTCCCCCTCTGTACCCCAGGCACCTCGTCACCTCCACCACCCATCAGGTGCAGTTGCTCTACACAATCCAGCCTCAGCAGCAACAGACAGTGGTCAGGCCTCAGCAGCCAGAGATAGTGGTTGTGTGTGTGTGTGTGTGTGTGTGTGTGTGTGTGTGTGTGTGTGTTTTACTTTAGAAGGAGGCCTTGTGGCCAAAAGCTCAAATGTATAGCAGTCTTTTTGTTTTGCCAGTCTGAAACTCAGCATCTCCTCTGTGTGGTGAGCCACAATGTATCCTTTACATAATACTGTCTTTGAAGTGTTAGATGAAAACAGCAGATGCTGAATACAGGAGGAGGATCAGTAGCTTTGTAAAAGTAGCTGTTTTTCTCCAATCATACATTTAGAGATGTAATCTAGAAGTAGTTACCACTACCATTAGTTTGTGTGTATTAGCACAGATCACAGTGTGTTGTTAGTACACCTTACAGGATAACCAGCAGTGGCTGCTTCTGCCTGTCAGAGTGCAGCTCTTCTCCACGATGGGACTGAGTGAGCGAGTGAGTGAGTGAGTGAGTGGGTGTGTCAGCATCACTACTGAAGTAATAGCCTCCCAATTAGAATTTGGTCTGCAAATAGTCAGATGTCCATGCAGATTCAGTGATTTTGTTTGTTCACAAAAATATTATACAGTTCCTGCTTCTCAATGAACTACTGTGTCTAAACAATGGAATGTTTAACAAGCCAGAGGTCTTTTGACAAGAATAAAATCAGTTTCCAATTTCTTTAGCAACAACTTATAGAAAAATCATGCAAATTTGATTTTAATAATTATGTCCACATTATACTATTCTGTTCCTCTCCTAAGCACACACTTGAACACTTTACTCGCATTGTTAGAGCAAGAGCGGACACACCCTTCTCATGCGAAGACAGACATGCGTGGCATATACTGTCTTCGGAGCATGTGACTGTTCTGTTCTCACAGGATGAGACAAACTACAGCTGCTGTTGTATAATTAAGTGCTTCTCCTGCTCGACTAATCCTAAGCTTTCAATTACTTCTGCTGTTCATTGAAATTGTGAAAAAAGCAAGGCAAATATTGCAGTAAAGATATTACTTTGTTGATATAAGTGCTGGCTGTTTTACAAAATGCTTTTCTTACAGCACCAATCAATCTTACAGTATCAGTCAGTGTGGTTTCAGCTGCCAGAGACTGCAGTCGTGTGTGTGTGTGTGTGTGTGTGTGTGTGTGTGTGTGTGACAAAGGCCTTGTTGGCTGAAAGCTTGTTTTGTGACAGACTTTTATTGTGCCTATCTGTGACTAAGCATCTCCACTATATGGCGAGTTGCAACTATCCTTTTCATAATGTTGTTACAGTCCATCCTGGACTTTCCATTGTATGTGATTCAGAACATTATTTACAAGCCCAAACATACTATATTAGTTAAAATTATAAGATTCATTCTTCACTTACATTCTTTATTCACTCCAGGGTGCATTAATAGGAGGAAAACTGTATTGTTAACTAAAAACAACTCGAAGGCTCTGAATGACATAAAGTGTACTTTTTTGTTAAAACTGTTGTTATGACTGTTTGGCAGTAAGCTTTAACACATATTACAATCATGAATGTAAGTATTCAGAAGTAAAGAAGGCCACTTATCGAATAGCAGAAGCAGTAAGCCGTGCACCAAAAACTGAATTTTGGAAGAAATCCTATGACTAGACACACACACACACACACACACACACACACACACACACACACACACAAGCCTCTGCGCACTGGCACACCTACACTGCTACCTGTGCACACCTACATTATGGTGGCTGGACACAACTGTTATTCGCTGAGTGGTCTCCTTTACTCGTAAATTATTTATTGCACAAGAACCAAACATTGTACAAATATCATACATATGTCATTTTGAAGAGAAACCCTGAAAGTTTTTTTTTCTTATATACCACCACAGCATAGTTTGGTAATTTGCCGATAGTGTTAGTCTCAAACATAGCGAGTTTAGGTGCAGAGCGAACTTTCTGTGTGTTGGATATTGACAAAAACGAGTGTGCTACAGCTGTTCAACAAATGTTTAAGGAGAAGCCACCAACAGGGAAGGCCATTTACCACTGGCACAACAAATTCATTACGACGGGTTGCTTGTGCCCAGCAAAGAGAAGCGGACATCCCAGTGTGAGTGAAGTGAATTCTTCTTCACCGAGAGCACTGTCACTGGATACTCCAACTTGCACATGTTGCAGCAATGGCTGATGCCTCAAACACAATTAAAGATTTGGTGTATGTTTTGCTCTACCACGTGGTGTAGCAGAACTCCAGGAGAGAATACAGGAAGCGACTGCCACAGTCGACGATGCCATGCTGGGATGGGTTGGCAAGAATTCGATTACCATATTGACGTCTGCTGGGTCACTCATGGTTTGCATACCAAATGGCTGTAAAAAAAACTTCCAGAGTTTCTCTTCAAAATGCAATATGTATCGCATCTGTATAGTGTTTAGTTCTTGTGCAATAAATAATTGAAAGTGTTCCCAGACTTTATGTACACCCTGTATTTCAATGTCATATCAGTACATTAGGAAAATATTCTTTATGCATTACTGAAAATTATTTTCAGTTTGAAGTAAATTTCTAATTCTCAGCAGTCATTAAATTTATCAACCTTATTTTTAAGGCAATTGACATACTGGAGCACACAAAATTGACAGGTCTGTATACCATTTAGTGACTCATATATGCCCGCATAGCTGCACACCTGACGACACATGCATAGCATGGGAACTAGTTCACTTGCACAACATCTCTACTCAGCTTACAGAAAGGCAATCAGAACTACATCTTAATGCTAAAAGTATGAAAATCTGTTTGGCTCACAATCTGCCTTGAGAAAAATCCAGTTTTCTCTTCTTTCACTGACATCTTTCTTTTTTGTAGCATCATCTTTGAGTTTTTCTTATCTTTTTGTGTTACCACATGCTGTAATGTCAGTGAAACGTGTCTGCATAAAAGAAGTAAAAACTGTACCTATGTACTTAATTTGAACATGGTATTTTTTGCTCAGGGTGGATTCCATCGGGGGGGGGGGGGATTATTTGTAAGCAGATATGGGCTCAAGGCCTTTAACCTCGAGATGAATATTGCTACAAGTGACAATATTTCTGTCCTGTGAGAAGCTATCAATCTCTCGCAAACATATTCAGCCTTGTACAAAATGTATGCTTATGCACTTAACACACTACTGGTACTGCTCACTTCTACTGAATAGATAATTTTGTTACTTTAGGTGCACTGTTCTAGGAAATAATTCCATGACCAAATTGAATAAGCATAATAACCTATACTATTATCTTTAGGACAACTTACTTAGGGAGACTTTTAAGAGTAATATGTGCCAACTGAGGTTCTCAATTAATTTATCTGCCTGTTCAGTCCATTGTAACTTATTATCCATCTGGGACCTGAGAAATTTTAGCCAAACTGTTTCAGCTACTGTATGACTTCTACTCTCCACTTCTGCTTCTACCAGGTCTTCATTATTTTTTTGAAACTGCATCACACGAGTGCATATGAAATTAAGATTTAACCTGCTAGATGAACAGGCACACATGTGGTTCACTGCAGTTATCTGAACTGTGTCATCAACATACATCAGTTTTTCAGCTGCCCTTTAAATACGTTGGATAAGTATATATGAACAAGGGTGTGCCCAGGACTAATCCTTGTGGGAACTCAAACATTATGTTCTCCCATTCTGAGGTTAGATTCCTGCCTTTGACACAGTCTATTGATGCAACAGCTGTCTGTCACAAAAGCTACAGGTGTAAAAGTGTTTACAAAAATTATTGAAGAAATGTGCCTGTATGCTGCCTTATACCTCCTTTGTGATGAGTAGCAGTCTATCCTAATTCACATTGTTATTCCAACCAGGATTTTCGACTTTTTGGCCTTACAAACTTTTACAATCTAATGTTACCTCAGGAACATAGTTTTTCAAATTACACAACAACTTCTTGAGAGTATGAAAATCGCTGTCTGTTAAATTGTTCGACATAAAGGAATGAAAATAAGTAGATGGGTCAATAAGAGCGGTGGGGCATTAGTTCAGTGTTTTTGTCTGTCATATAAACTGTTGTTTAATGTGCTGTGTGATGGCTGGTGTTTTATCATGAAGAATGATACAACATTTTCAGTTCTTTTTTCCGATTTCAAGGACGACTTATGGATAATAAGTTTGTACCATTTGGTATTAACTGTTCCTTAATCCTCTAAAGCACCAGTTGGAACACATCCTGTCCAACCAAAGAAACACTCGATCAGTTTCTTGGAAGAGCTTTGTAGAAGTACCATTTCTGTCAGTTATGGTTTATCTCCGAACAGTCAGCTAATAGCTTCTTGCATCAGTTTCTGACTCTCACAAATATATGCTATTCTTATCTCCTGTTACAATGTGCACAGATATGCCATTTCCTTGGTTTCACTTTTAGCGTTCATGTGCACTAATTTGCAAAAACCTATTTTTGAGATTCGTTCAGGTTGTGCAGAATCTATCAGGAACAAGTCTTTCTCATGGCTAAATGTTTGTGCAGAATCACATGTACTGTAATCTTACAGGAGGTTCTGGGTTGGCCCCCAGCTAATGTGTCACAAATAGCATCAGCAATAGTGCAACAAAAATGTTGACATGAAGTTTTCATTTTTGCATAACTCTTGTTTCCTCAAACACTCACTGTAAGCAAACTGCCTCTCAGTTGGTGAGCTGTCATTGTAATATCGCATCAAATATCAATAGCACCATCCTGTGCTCACTTTTAAGTATTTGAAAATGCAACCCTCGCACTGAATGAGGAAGATGGTAGATTCTGTTTAGGCACTCGTGCCGTGTAGAGAAGCTGCAGGCAGTTGAAATGCTCTGATGGCACTGTCTGCATTGTCAGACAATATTTAATCTCTGCCAATATTGAAGTGGTATGCAGTTTATCAACACTATGTTGTGAAGCTGTCTTTTGTCCTGTAATGTCATTATCATAATGCTTTTTCTATTCTAATTGACTGTTTAAATGTACTCAGCCAGAAAAGTTACGTGGGTGCCTGCAGCTGTCCCAGTGCATTGTATACAATTTGATTTGAATATGGTCACTACTGAAACACACTTCTTTCTACCTGCCAACTTTTCGTAAGTTGCCATCTCCACATTAAAATCTGGTAGCTCTTTCCTGACAGTCAATGAACGGCGAAAGATTGTTAATAGAGCTTATTTGCAATTTACAGGAAAAACAAATTTTCTTCGTAATGCGATGTGCATTGGAAGGTGGGTCAGAGGTAAAGTGCCAGACAATGGATCCAAAGGGCTCGTGTTCCTGGGCACTGCTATGATTTTTACCTGTCACTTGTCACTCGTTTCACCTCTCATGTTGTTTGGTAGTGCGAAAACCACAGAGTGGCTCTGTTGTTGGGAGTGCACATTAAACTATAGTTCCCCATACTGTAACTTGCTGGATGAGTCAGTAGCAGGTTGGGTGGGAGGCAGGGGCACACTGCCTCTGATAGGACTGCGCCTAGTTTATGGACCACTGACTGGTGTCCAGAACCACCTTTTTGTTGATGACAGCTCTACCTTGTTCTGGTTTAAACAGTTGTATGGGAACATTCAGGCGAAGTAAAGGCATATTGGATGCCAGATTGAATTCTTAAAGAATAAAACATATGATTGAGCTAAACATCACTCCCTCAAAGGTTAATTCAGAACTGGAGAATACAAAAGGTGCATTTGGGGGAGCCAGCCACCTGTCTGGAGGTGGCCACTATGGCCGAAATGCAGGTAGAACATAAGAGAGCAAATTAGTAACCTGTTCAAGGATCAGAAGCCAGAAGCACAGGGGGTGGGGGAGGGGGGGGGGAAGAAACAATGTCTGTCACTCGGCTACCCATATCAAGAAACCCACATGACTCCTCCTTACACATCTATTGGTCGAAGTTTATGACTGCTACTTTTCCAGGGCTTCTCTCTGTCAGTAATCCACACCTGAGAACCACACTGAGGCGACCATCACTTGCTGGCGCCATACACAAGCTTAGTCTTCACAGCAACCAACTCGAATATAGCTGTATCTGTTGACAAATAAAATTTTAAAATAATTGTCCCTACTCCCTTCAAACTGGTGACTCTTTAAATCCTTTCTGATTTCACAGGAGTAGAGTATTAATGTTTGAAAAGTGACAGTTGAGAAAAATGAAAACTCCTTTGGACAGGCAGTGCCATAAAAGCTTGACTTACAAGCTAAGGGAGGAATAATTTGCTGTCACCTGAACATCAGTTGTATATAGGGATATAATTCCATGGTTTACAATATTTTTAATTTTAAAAATGGGCTTAGCTTGTCATGGGGTATGATGGTTTACAGGAGAAACTGGCTAGGAGTTTTCTTGCCTTACAAACTGTTGATTCAGGTAAACCATCATAACAGCAGAACGGGATAGTGTGTTGTGGTGGCAGACTGGTGTGGTCATTGACTGCAGTGGGATAGATTCGGGGCCACTGGCACTGGATGATGCTTGCCAAACTGCTTTTGCCCCATGAATTGACTTACACAGGAAATGTAACACTTTGTTTAGCAGGCATTAGTGAAGGTCCATGGGAGTGTTTACATCTTAGAAGGCGCATGGTTACAAAAGGGTTTTTCACAAAATTGGTTATGTTACTCTGACAGTAATGGGATGTGGTCGACAGTGAGTATGAATTCACTAATTCTAAGTCTTACTAACATGACCTGCAGCACTATGGAGTAAGTGATCCTTTGTACAACAACAGTTAAGCTACAACTATAACTTATGCACTACACACAAGGCTGCTTAGGTAGGTGTGATCAGTGCAGCAGAGAAAGGTGCACATTAATTAACACACACAATGTGCTGGGGTATCTGGTCCTACTGTCTTAAAATGGGTGTACCCATAGGTTCAACATCATTAAACACACTGTGCTCTCTCCTAGACTCATAGCTGAGTCACATGAGTAAATCTAAAACTTTGAAACTCTGAAGAAGATCCACTCTTTATTGCTTGTTGTAGTTTCCTGACAGCTGACAATCTGCTACAGCTTGCTGGCGCTTACAGTAATGCCCACTTCGCTCAGGTGCTGGAAGATGGTTGTGTCCCCAAAGGCACACGGTTCGTATGTGAGTTTTTGCATGGCACACTTGGGGCCCCGAGCTATTGTGACACATTCTGCTTTCCTTGGGCTGCATTTTCTTCTCTGTGCCACTTCCTCCCTGTCCTCACCCCCTCCTCCCCACCCCCATGCCCCCCCTGCTACCATAGGGGCCCAAACCTTTGCAGCACGTTTCCCCTTTCCATGCTGTATGTCTATCCTTCTGCTATTCTTTTTCCCCTCCCCTGGGGAACATGTCTGGGATATTTTTGGGAATGTGTTATGAGGTTTTAATAACCTGACATGAGAACAGCCCCCCATCTGGTTTTTTCTTTCTTTCCTCATTCTCCATCTCCTACCCTTCCTCTGCTGTAGCATTCGAAGTTCCTCTGTGTTTCTTCGTCCTCCCCATGTACTCCTGAAGGCCAACTCATGCACTTGACGTGTAACAGGTGACTGGGTAATGAGTAATTCCCAGCCCTAGATTGACAGGTAGGGTTCGCACATACTGCATGGTACAGGCCAGGTCCAGGGAGTGGTGATTGCTTGAGCTGTTACCTTTCCAAATTGCCAATTGGTCCCTCTGCAGGAGTTGGGGAGGTGTGACATGAAGTGTGAACAATCATCTAAGCTGGGTAAGCCCCCTCTGAGGGGGACCCCAAGTTGGAAGGAGAACGCCATTGAAGACACTGGGCAATCATGGGGGATCTTTTCACAATGAGCCAATCACCATCTCAGTCTGTGTCTACTAAACATAAACAGAAGACGTTAAAATTCAAAGAATCTCCCAGTCGCATCTCAGTTCCTTGTGGTATCACATATTGAAGGAGGTCAGTCCTTTACCATGGTTAATCAGTTTATTATTCAAAAAATTCTGCTCTTGTTTACACAATGAAACTTTGCTTCTGGATACCAGTTGTGATTTTCAAGCCCAATAGCTGCTTATATGGCTTTGCTCCTCCACAGCTATCTTGTTTGCATCAAGGCCCATCGAACGCTGAATTCTTCACACGGTGTTATTTACATTCAGCTGCCAAGGGAGAAATCCAAACTTACCTCTGATCATGGTGTCATGGCAGTCCATTGGGTAATGAAGAACATTGATGCAACCTTAGTGCCTACATGCACTCTTTTTCTCACATTTGATGGTGAAGGGCTTCCATTAAAGATCAAAGCAGGCTATGAAGTCATCACGATTCGACCGCACATTCCAAACTCAAAGTATTGCTACCATTGTCAGTATTACAACCACCCTCGATGTCCTGTTAAAACACAGCCAAAGTGTTACACGTGGTAGAGATACTCCCTACTGAATCAATTGCATGTTCATGCAGACTTGTGACCTCAAATTCAGCACTGCAGTTGTAAAAGTTCCCAGCAATACAGTAGCATCCCTGTCTCCTCCTCCAGCTGCACAACAAGCCGCCAAATCTTTTCCCCCAGTGGTGAAATCATCTGCTTCACAACCAGCAGGTTGAAAAGGAATGCTCTCTTGAAGACTTCTTACATCCCTCCAGCGAACAAACATCTGAGTCTTCAGTTGCCAACTGCTAAGGCTCTAAGAAATCAAACAAAGACAGCTTCCCCAACCTTCATTTGTTTCACCCTCGCCTTTCCCATTATGACTGTCCTCCAATGGAATGTTTGTGGCATTAGAACCAAAAGTGCTCTTGAAATCACAGTGGCCACTTGTTTTCTGCCTCCAAGAAACAGAATTATCCTACGACCACTTTGACCTCTCGCATTTCCTTCTGGTCCGCTTTGACCTTCACCCCGAGGATGGCATTTCATCTCATGGAGGAGATGTGCTCCTCATCCAGGACGATGTTCATAGCCAAACTGTCTCACTGAACACTCGGCTGCAAGCTGTTGCAGTCCGCATTACCCTTCCTGGCTTCACCTTTTCCCTTTGCATTGTCTACATCCCTCCATCATTCACTGTCACTTGGGCAGACTTCCTCCAGCTTATTGGTCACATCCATCACCCATTTTTGCTGCTTGGTGACTTTAGTGCACACCATCCCATTCGGGGCTCTTCCATAACCTATTGGAGAGGTGCTTTCTTGGCTGACCTCCTTAGTCAACTCAATCTCATTTGTCTTAACACTGGAACACTCATGTTACTTTCCAACTCCATGTGCACCTATCCCCATTTAGACCTCTCATTCTGCACTACCCAGTTTCTCCTCATCTTGAGTGGTCCATTGTCTCTGACATGTACTCAAAAAACTATTTTCCATGTGCTATTCCTTTGCTGACTTCTACTCCACCTTTGTGGAAACCCAGTTTGCAGCTTGCTAAGGCCAACTGGAGACTTTACTCCTCCCTGGTGACCTTTGATGAACATTTCCCCAGCTGTGATGTCCAGGTAGAGTGCCTTCCAAATGCTATCCTTACTGCTGCAGAATGGTCCATACTTCACACTTCATCTTTACTGCACCATATCCCAGTCCCTTGGTGGACTGAGGCATGTCATGATGTGATCTGCATACAGAGACATGCTCTCTCTGTTTTTAACTGTCATCCTATGGTGGCAAACTGTATTTGTTACAAACAGTTGTGCACACAGTGTCATTGCATTCTTTAACGTAGCAAAAAAGCAAGCTGGATTTCATTTACTAGTTCTTTTAACAGTTTCAATACCTTTTCTGTTATGTCGGGCAACCTCCGGTGCCTCTCTGTGACCAATGTCCATCCCCAATTTCCAGTCTGACCATAGCAGATTATGTCATTTGTGGGCTTTATTGCTACCTCCAACACCTTACGCCACTATTTTCTGGGGATTTTCAGCTCCACCCAATATCAATCAGCCTTCCTCCCTCAGAATTGAGTGGAGGCGGCTCGGATGATACCCTTCGTCTCTCATAATCATGAGTGCTACAATGCTGGCTTTACTATGAGGCAGCTAGATAATGCTCTCAATTGGTCACGATCTTCCACCCAAGGGCCAGGTGATGTTCACATTCAGATGATGCAGCCCCTTTCTCTCATGGGCAAGCACTTCCTCCTTCATATGTACAATTGCATTTGGGCAGATGGCATATTTCCCAGAAGCTGGTGTGAAGCTACTGTCATACCCATACCTAAGCCCAGTAAGGACAAACAACTTCCTTCTAACTATTGTCCCATTTCTCTGACCAGCTGTATTTTCAGGGTGATGGAACATACAGTTCATGGTTGGTTAGTATGGTGGCTTGAATCTTGAAATGTGCTGAACATTGAGCAATGTTGATTTCGAGCATGCCGTTCTGCAGTTGACCATTTTGTCACTTTGCCAACCCATGTCATGAATGGTTTTCTGTGGAAATAGCAGACTGTAGCTGTGTTTTTTGATTTAGAGAAGGCCTATGACACCTGCTGGAGGACTGGTACCCTCCATACTCTGTACATGTAGGGTTTCTGAGGCCGCCTGCCTCATTTCCTTCAGGAATTTTTAAAAGACTGCATTTTCAAAGTATGTATGGATTTGACCTTGTTGAACACTTTTATCCAGGAGAATGGAGTGCCTCAAGGCTCCATCCTGAGCATCGTCCTCTTTGCTTTAGCCATTAACCCTATTATGGCCTGTCTCCCACCACACATCTTCTGTTCCCTTTATGTCGATGACTTTGATCTTTATTGCAGTTCTCCACAGGCTTTTCTCCTTGAGCGGAATCATCAGTGGTCTTGATTGTCTTTACTTGTGGAGCTTCGACAATGGCTTTCACTTTTCCACTGACAAAACCATTTGTTTAAATTTCTGGTATCACCATGGGTTTCTTCCACCGTCTTTACATCTCGGGCCTGTTGCTCTTCCATTTGGTGAAACTACGAAGTTCCTGGGGCTCATGCTTGATAGAAAACTTCCTTTGGCCTCCCAAGTGTCTTATCTGGTTATCCGATGTACCCGTTCTCTCAGTGTCCTATGTGTTCTAAGCGTTACGTCCTGGCGAGTGGATCAAACCACTCTCCTCTGTTTGTACCGATCCCTTGTCTGAACCAGACTATGGGTGTTTTGTTCATTTATCTGCACGTGTGTCCACCTTACACTGTCTTAATACAATACACCATTGTGGGATCTGTTTAGTGACTGGTGCCTTTTATGAGGTGTGACTGGAAAGTTTTAAGAATGGATCCACTACTGCTTACTGGTTTGGCGGGCAGGTACACAGAGGGTGGGGAGTGAGTCATTGCCTGGTCCTTGAACAACCTCTGACAGGAAACTGCGTTTCCTTTATTCAGTTTGTTGTGGCAGCTGACTGAGTGCAGGTCTGTTAGGGCTTGTTGCCGGATTCTGTCTGCGTCAAAATGGACGTAAAAATGGAGCAGTGAGTTTGTGTGAAATTTTATTTTAAAACTGGGAAACCACCTTCTCAGTCTTATGAACTATTAAAAACAGCTTTTGGAGATAATTGTATGAGCCAGTCAAATGTTTTTGTCTGGTTCAACAGATTTAAAAATCGCCGCAAATCATTTGAAGATGAACCATGGGCTGGCCATCTTTCCACCTCAAAAACGAATGAAAATGTTGTGAAAGTTTGCAACTTAGTGTGCTCTGATCATAGACTTACAATTAGGGAGATGGTTGATGAACTTAATTTAAGTTTCTATGCAGTTCAGTCAATTTTAACTGAAGATCTGAACATGGTCGAGTGTCTGCAAAATTCATTCCAAAATTGTTGTCAAGTGACCAGAGACAATACCGACTTGAAGCGTGCCAAGAACTGATTAATCAGACTAAAAATGGCCCAGATTTGTTAAATAGGGTAATTACAGGCGACGAATCGTGGGTATATGGATATGATCCTGAAACCAATGTGCAGTCTTTGCAGTGGAAGACTCCAGGTTCACCACTACTGAAAAAAGCATGGCAAAGTTGGTCAAAGGTTAAGACTATGTTGGTGATTTTTTCGGTTCTACAGGTATTGTGCATCATGAATTTACCACTGGAGGACTGACAATTAATGAGGAATACTACAAATGTGTCCTTGAGCGTTTGTGCAAAAAGGTGTGGAATAAAAGGCCTGCACTGTGGAAAGACAGGAGTTGGGTGCTACACCATGCCAATGCTCCAGCTCATTGTGCCTTCTCCATTGTTAAATTTTTGACCAAATTCAAAATTCCTATTTCTCCACAACCATCATGTTTCCCTGATTTGGCCCCTGTGGACTTCTGCCCGTTTCCTAAACTGAAATTTTCACTGAAAGGGAAGCGATTTGACTCAATTGAAGACATCCAGGCAAATGCGGAGAGCATCCTTAACACACTTCAGGAAAAATATTTCCAGGAATGTTTCCAAATGTGGAAACATCATTGGACTGAGTGTGTTCAGTCAGAAGGGAACTATTTTGAAGGAGATGCATCACAGTAGCATGTAAGTACCACCATTGTACAATTACAATGCCATTCTTAAAACTTTTCTGTCACATCTCGTACACAGCCCGGTTGATTGTCTATAAGCAGAAGCTGCCAAACTATCACTGTCATACCGGCATGATGTTCTCAGCAGATATGCATGTAGTTTGTCTCCTATTCCCGGCCAGCCATCCTATGCCTCCACTTTCGATGACTCCCTTGGCCGCCAGTACGGCGTGCTCTTCTTCTCTTTACGAGTTCACTTTTGGCTGCTGCCCCGGCAGCTTAACTTCATGCTACCTGCCACATTCACAATGGGTGTGAACCCTTCACTACCTTGGCTTCATGCAGCAGCTCGTGTTCATCTTGGACTTCCTTCTCTTCCTAAGGAAACTACTCCAGATTCAATCTATCACTGTAAGTTTCTTAACCTTCACACACAACTTAGCAATAGCACCTTCATGTACACTGATGGTTCTTAGACTGACCATAGGGTCAGTTGTGCCTTCGTCATTGGGACCGACCATTTTCGGTATCAGCTTCCAGAAAACTGCTCATCTACATCTACATCCATACTCCGCAAGCCACCTGACAGTGTGTGGCGGAGGGTACCTTGAGTACCTCTATTGGTTCTCCCTTCTATTTCAGTCACGTATTGTTCATGGAAAGAAGGATTGTCAGTATGCCTCTGTGTGGGCTCTAATCTCTGTGATTTTATCTTCATGGTTTCTTCGCGAGATATATGTAGGAGGGAGCAATATACTGCTTGACTCCTCGGTGAAGGTATATTCTCTAAACTTCAACAAAAGCCTGTACTGAGCTACTGAGTGTCTCTCCTGCAGAGTCTTTCACTGGAGTTTATCTATCATCTCCGTAACGCTTTCGCGATTAGTAAATGATCCTGTAACAAAGCGCGCTGCTCTCCGTTGGATCTTCTCTATCTCTTCTATCAACCCTATCTGGTACGGATCCCACACTGCTGAGCAGTATTCAAGCAGTGGGTGAACAAGCGTACTGTAATCTGCTTCCTTTGTTTTTGGATTGCATTTCCTTAGGATTCTTCCAATGAATCTCAGTCTGGTATCTGCTTTACCGACGATCAACTTTATATGATCATTCCATTTTAAATCACTCCTAATGCATACATCAACAAAAGCAAAACGAGGATAATGGAATGTAGTCGAATTAAGTCGGGTGATGCTGAGGGAATTAGATTAGGAAATGAGACACTTAAAGTGGTAAAGGAGTTTTGCTATTTGGGGAGCAAAATAACTGATGATGGTCGAAGTAGAGAGGATATAAAATGTAGACTGGCAATGGCAAGGAAAGCGTTTCTGAAGAAGAGAAATTTGTTAACATCGAGTATAGATTTAAGTGTCAGGAAGTCGTTTCTGAAAGTATTTGTATGGAGTGTAGCCATGTATGGAAGTGAAACATGGGTGATAAATAGTTTGGACAAGAAGAGAATAGAAGCTTTTGAAATGTGGTGCTACAGAAAAATGCTGTAGATTAGATGGGTAGATCACATAACTAATGAGGTGGTTTTTAATAGAATTGGGGAGAAGAGGAGTTTCTGGCACAACTTGACAAGAAGAAGGGACCGGTTGGTAGGACATGTTCTGAGGCACGAAGGGATCACAAATTTAGTATTTGAGGGCAGCTTGGAGGATAAAAATCGTAGAGAGAGACCAAGAGATGAATACAGCAAGCAGATTCAGAAGGATGTAGGTTGCAGTAAGTACTGGGAGATTAAGAAGTTTGCACGGGATAGAGTAGCATGGAGAGCTGCATCAAACCAATCTCAGGACTGAAGACAACAACAACAACAACAACAACAACAATGATGCATACTCCCAGATAATTTATGGAATTAACTGCTTCCAGTTGCTGACCTGCTATACTGTAGCTAAATGATATGGGACCTTTCTTTCTACGTATTCACAGCACATTACACTTGTCTACATTGAGATTCAATTGCCACTCCCTGCACCATGCGTCAATTCGCTGCAGATCCTCCTGCATTTCAGTACAATTTTCCATTGTTACAACCTCTCGATATACCACAGCATCATCCACAAAAAGCCTCAGTGAAGTTTCGATGTCATCCACAAGGACATTTATGTATATTGTGAATAGCAATGGTCCTATGACACTCCCCTGCGGCACACCTGAAATCACTCTTACTTCCGTAGACTTCTCTCCATTGAGAATGACATGCTGTGTTCTGTTATCTAGGAACTCTTCAATCCAATCACACAATTGGTCTGATAGTCCATATACTCTTACTTTGTTCATTAAACAATATTTACAGCAGAGCACTTCACCCTCTATCAGGCCATGCAGTACATCCAGCGACACAGGCTTTTGAATTGTGTCATATGCTTTGATTCTCCCAGTGCCCTTCAGAGCCTGTGTATGTTGTTATCAGTCCATCCCATAGTGCAACGGGACCAAGAAAGCTTCCACGTGCTCCTGCTTGAGGAAGTCGCTGTGATGTTTTTGTGGGTTCCTGACTACATTGGTTTGACAGGAAATGAGGCTGCTGACGCTGCTGTCAAGATTGCATTCCTCCGACCTCGGCCTCCTAGCTCTTCCATTCCCTCGGATGATCTCCGAACTGCCGTCTGTTGGCAGGTGGTGTCACTTTGGCGTTACCAATGATCTCATCATGGGAACAAACTACGGGAATTAAACTTCTCCCTGTGTCTTAGCTGACCTCCTCTTGGCCCCCTCGCCATGAGATCATTTTAGCTAAGTTGTGTGTTGAGCATTGTCATTTTAGCCATCATCATTTGTTAGTGTAGTGACTTTTTATTTCAAAATATAGGCAAAAGAGTTTAGCATTGTATTCTTTATTATTTTTATTCTGTTAACTGGTTCAAATGTAATGTTCTAATACTTTGCCACATCGTTTTCACCATCATATTGACTCTTTGTAATTGCTCTTATTTTTCTTCCTGTCATTCTTTTTTCATTTGGGTTATGCCTGTCATCTATAATCTGCAGCCAAGAGCCAATGAGGACTGCTTGTTGCTGTGCATTTGTAGCCAGTGTGAGGGTAGTTTCAGGTAACCAATGATAGCGAGAAATTACAGTTTGCTTTTAGCGCTGAATCTGATTTTTTTTCTGTCTTGAGTTTGCTCACAGAGGTTAACATTAATCGCAGGGAACAAAGAAATCCTGATTGGAGTTCAGCTGCAGATTGTCAGCTGCCATTTTCTCGGGTACATTGCACATCATGAGTTTGTGGTTAGCTTAGGACATGAATGTAAATTTAGGTCTACAAAATGCATCATCTGTTACAGTTCAGTCATTGGTCACTTAAAATTAGCTGTTGACAGGGCATCTTGTGTTTCCGATGTACCTCGTGGCGGCTGCTTCCAGCATTGCTCAGCATCACACTTCAACAAAATTTGTGAAGCGGTGTGCCATGTTTGTGTGTTGCCTACAACCAAGTTGTAGCCAGCAGCCGATGTGGTAGCAGTGACAAGGCAAGTGACAGACGTCAACTATAAATTAATTTTAATCAAACAATGGAAACTCCAGGTAGGAATGCCAACAATGTAGGAAAAGATAGATTGCCACTTACCGTAAAGAAGATATGTCAAGTTGAAGAGAAATTCGTCCTATTGTGAGTAACTTGGGTGCTGTGACATATCGTTTAGGAAAACGCCTTGCTACTCTCTTGAGCCCACTAGTTGGTTGGTGTGAGCATCATGTTAAGGATACAGGGTACTTTTCCGGCTCAGTATTATGTAAAAATCAACACCTATTTCTTTCAGGTACTGTTTATAATTTATATGTTTTACAGATTTTTTGTTGATATTAAGTAATGCAGCACACTTTCTAAACAAATTACAAGTATTTTGAATATTTTTGAACCTGCTTAGGGTTATTAAAAAAATTACAAAGAAAGTGATGGATTTTTTTCCCCAAAACGCTTCCTCAAATTGAGGTACCATTTATCCAATGTTAAACATTTGAAAGAGACCAAATTTTTAGCAGATATGCATGACATGTTGGCTGAGGTACCAGACCTTTTTAATTCCACCTGTTATATATATTACAAGGATAAAAAAATATCACATCTTACATTTTAATCTTTATAATTTTTTCCTAATAAAAATGTTATTTTTTCCATAATTTAGTTGGTTCTGCAATAAAGCTTAGGTCTACTACATAAGTATGGGCTATTGCAAGTTACAGAAAAATTAAAACAATGGTTTATAAACTTTAGGAAATACTTGTTCCCGAATTCTGAAATATACAACTTGCAGGAAATTGCGAATGAAGATATGAGTCCAATTAAATTTTGCCTCAGAACATTTCTGAAGCATAGTCTTCATCCTGCAGCATTTCTTCATCTTCAAACTTCCTCTTGGCATTCCTTTTAGCACTTGTTACTTCTTTGGTAACTTGAAGAGCGAATCTTTGATCTTCAATTACCCATTGTCTGTCACACGCAAGAAATTGATCTTCCATATTAGAGCCACACTTTCTGCCTAAATTTTGCAGGACTTCCAACCTTCCTATCACTCCAACATTGAAACATATCACTGCATCTAGTAGTAGATTGAAGTCAGCTGATAGGTGTACCTGCTTAAAGGAAGTCCCTTTAACAAAGGGCTCACCTTCAGAGGATGTTGCCAAATAGAGAAGGAATTAGCGTATTTCATCAAAATATAAGAGGTATTAGAGATAAAGTTAGTGAACTGCTTACAGATGTTGACTCTTAAATTATTGGTATTTTGGAGCACCACTTAAATAATTTGTCAATTCAGAGGCTTCCTTGACCAGGATACAGATTAGCTGGCTGTTTTTCAAGGAGTTCCTTGCAGGATGGTGAGTGGCTATGTATGTAAAAAACAGTATTCCATTTGAGTCCATAGGCCTATCACAGCACTGCACTGAGCAGATATTTGAATGTTGTGCAGGGGCAGTTGAATTTAGTGAAACTAAACTTCTAACTGTTGTTGTTTATAGGTCTCCTAACTCTGACTTAAGAGAATTTCTGCTCAAGCCAGAGAGGGCTCTTGATTCACTTTGTAGGAAGTACCATAAACTAGTTACATGTGGTGACTTCACTATAAATTTTGTTTATGATAGTGCAAGAAAAGTGATGTTGGTAGATCATCTAAATTCATATGATCTGATGCAGACTGTGTTTTTTCCACCTAGGGTGCAGGAGAACGGTTGCACAGCCATAGACAATATTTTTTATTCATTCTTCATTACTAGTTGGGCATTCTGTTAGAAACAGCGTGAATGGCCTTTCAGACCATGATGCACAAGTTTTAACACTAAAAGGCTTTTGTAGTCAAACAAATGTCACATATAATTACAAACTATGTAGGAAAGTTAATCCAACAGCAATAGACAGTTTTTTGAACCTTGTCAAGAAATAAGAGTGGCAGAATGTTTATAGTGCCAATAACATAGATGATAAATATAATGCTTTCCTTAACACATTTCTCATGCCCTTTGAGAGCTGCTTTCGATTAGAATGTTCTAAATGGGGTACTAGCAGTAATAGACAGCACGGGTGGCTGACTAGTAGGATAAGGATACCATGTAGAACAAAGTGGGAATTATATCAAAATGTTAGAAATAGTCACAATCAAGCTACAGTAGCCCATCACAAACAGTATTGTAAGGTGGTTAAAATGTTATTAGGAAGGCAAGGAGTATGTGATATATAAATAGACTAGCTAATTCACAGGATAAAATTAAAACCATGTAGTCAATTGTGAAGGAAGTGTCTGGTCAGCAGCACAAGTTTAACAATATAAAGTCATTTCTTAGTAAAAATGTTTATATTACTGATAAGTCAGATATATGTACAGTATTTAACAATCATTTTCTCAGCATTGCTAGTGAATTAAATAAAAATTTAGCTTCTACAGGGAGTCATATAACTCTCTTAGCAAATGCCTATCTGAGATTGATGTCTGAAATACTCCTCTGTGATTCAGACAAGGGGGAGATTGAGTCAATAATTAAATCGCTGAAGTCTAAGGTTATGATGAATTGCCTAGCAGAATATTAAAGTACTGTGCTGCACTAGTGAGCCCTGTATTTAGCCATATTTGTAATTTTTCCTTTAGAAATGCTCAGTTTCCTGAATGATTAACGTACTCAGCAGTAAAGCTTGTTTATAAAAAGGGAGAAAGGGATAATGTAGACAATTTTAGACGTATTTCTATATCATCAGTGTTTGCTAAAGTTATTGTAAAGGCTGTGAATGTAAGGATAATTGATCATTTTATACCACACAATTTGCTATCAAGTGTACAGTTCGGCTTTAGAAGTTACTTAACAACTGAAATGCGATATTATCTTTTCTCTGTGAGGTAGTGGATGGGTTAAACAAAAGGTTTCGAGCGCTAGGCATTTTTTTTTTATTTAACTAAGGCATTTGATTGTGTTGATCACTAAATATTGCTCCAGAAGTTGGACCATTACGGAATATGGGGAGTAGCTCACAATTGGTTCATCTCTTACTTTAGCAACAGACAGCAAAAGATCATTATTCACAATGTTGAGAATGGCTGTGATGTGGGGTCTGAGTGGAGTACGGTCAAGTGGGGGGTGCCCCAGGGATCAGTGTTGGGACCACTCTTGTTCCTTATTTATATAAATGATATGCCCTCTAGTATTATGGGTAACTCTAAAATATTTCTGTTTGCTGATGACACTAGCTTGGTAGTAAAGGATGTTGTGTACAACATTTACTCGGTTTCAAATAGTGTAGTTTATGACCTAAGTTCATGGCATGTAGAAAATAAACTAACGCTAAATCACAATAACATTCACTTTTTACAGTTTCTAAAATACAATTCAACAAAACCTGACGTTTTAATTTCACAGAATGGGCATATTATTAGTGAAACTGAACAGTTTAAATTTCTAGGTGTTCAGATAGATAGTAAACTGTCGTGAAAAGTCCACATTGAGGATCTTGTTCAAAGACTTAATGATCTCATTCGAAAGGTATCTAAAGTGAGTGATCGTTCAACACGAAAATTAGTCTACTTTGCTTATTTTCATTCGCTTATGTTGTGTGGTATTATATTCTGGGGTTACTCTTCCCAGTCTAGAAGGATATTTTTGGCTCACACAAGGGCGGTTTGGGCAGTAAGTGGTGCAAGTCCACGTACCTCTTGTCGAACCCTGTTCACGAGTCTCGGTATTTTGACATTGGCTTCTCATTATATACAGGGTGTTACAAAAAGGTACGGCCAAACTTTCAGGAAACATTCCTCACACACAAAAAAAGAAAATATGTTATGTGGACATGTGTCCGGAAACGCTCACTTTCCATATTAGAGCTCATTTTATTACTTCTCTTCAAATCACATTAATCATGGAATGGAAACACACAGCAACAGAACGTACCAGCGTGACTTCAAACACTTTGTTACAGGAAATGTTCAAAATGTCCTCCGTTTGGGAGGATACATGCATCCATCCTCCGTCGCATGGAATCCCTGATGCGATGATGCAGCCCTGGAGAATGGCGTATTGTATCACAGCCGTCCACAATACGAGCACGAAGAGTGTCTACATTTGGTACCTGGGTTACGTGGACAAGAGCTTTCAAATGCCCCCATACATGAAAGTCAAGAGGGTTGAGGTCAGGAGAGCGTGGAGGCCATGGAATTGGTCCGCCTCTACCAATCCATCGGTCACCGAATCTGTTGTTGAGAAGCGTACGAACACTTCGACTGAAATGTGGAGGAGCTCCATCGTGCATGAAGCACATGTTGTGTCGTACTTGTAAAGTCACATGTTCTAGCCGCACAGATAGAGTATCCTGTATGAAATCATGATAACGTGCTCCATTGAGCGTAGGTGGAAGAAACTAAAATGAGCTCTAACATGGAAATTAAGCGTTTCTGGACACATGTCCACATAACATCTTTTCTCTATTTGTGTGTGAGGAGTGTTTCCTGGAAGTTTGGCTGTACCTTTTTGTAACACCCTGTATATTCCTTACTGACATTTCTTGTTAACAATATTAGCTTATTCCCAAGAATAAGCAGTTTCACTCCGTTAATACTCAGCAGAAATCAAACATGCATTTGGATCGGACTTCCTTAACTCTTGTGCAGAAAGGTGTGCAGTATACTGCTGCATCCATTCTCAATAAGCTACTACTCGAACACAAAAATCTTAGCAGTAATCCACGCGCTTTCAAATCGAAACTGAAGAGTTTTCTCATATATCACTCCTTCTATTCTGTCGAGGAGTTCCATGAAAAAGTAAGCTGATTCTTGTTGTATTGTTGATTGCTTTTACTTTAACTTATGGATTGACTTTTCGCTTTTGTAAACATTTTATTTTTATCTGTTATTACTTTTATGTTGTAATTTCATGTACTGGCACGTTCCATGACCTTGGAGATTTGCTTCTCAGTTTGTTCCTACGGAACTTGACGTGTAAATAAAATAAATAAATAAAATAAACCAACTTTTAATGTATATACTCCCACAAAAACATTCTTGGGTAATCTTTACCATTTGAAATGGCTGAAACTTTCATTTATATTCTGAGTGCCCCCATGAAGACATTTACTAAGAATAACAGGGTCACTCAGGTCTCTAAAAATTGATTTTATTTCATTCATAATAGGCTCAGGAAGAGAATGCTTTTGCTTTTTGGTAACCACACCAAGAATCCGCTTCTTTAGGTCAAAGTCTGTGAACAAGGTGGTCATGTGTGGACAACTTATGAAGGTAGGTGGCACATACAGCTTTTCTCATTGCTGTAATATCATTCAGAGGTGCAGTTCGTCTAGTGACCAGTCCATAATAACTCTGAAGAAGGTCTATTTGAGTTTCTGTCAATCTGCCTCGGTCAGACAGAGATTTTCCATTAGATAGCAACTTTCCTTTCGTTTCTCTTCGTAGCTTCCGCAATCTATCACCCATTCTCTTTTGCACATATCCACAACACTCCAGTTTTGTTACCAAGGTGTCATCATAAACATTGAACTCATTAATTTTATTGATAGCTGTAGAGTCCCCATCATCTAGGTACTTCGTATATCTAACGATATAAATGGGCACCGACCTTTGAAATATTTTTAGAGCTCCATCACACTCCATACCTCCACTGTAACCATCATAATTCTCAGAACACTGATGTTCAATATGTCCTTCAGTGTTACCATGGCAGGTGTGGCAGTACTTAAATAAGCACTCAACATCAACAACTTTTCCATTCTCCAGAGAAGTAGCACATACAACACCATTCAAGGCACGATGTACTTGATGTTGCCATGCCCCATCAAGTGCAACAGCAACGTCCCTGGTTCCACTAATCTTTACAGTTTCTTCTACTGCAAGTTTCATAGATGCTTTAGACACAACCGTAAAGTCACCGAAAAGTATTTTTATGTACTAGCTGAACGTACTGAGAGGAGGACGAAGGTCTATCAAACCACAAAACGTTTGAACAGCCTTTTTTCCTTTTCCTATTGCACACATTGCGTACACTAACTTCAAATTCACATCATATGACTTATGCACAATGTCAGGGTCATTCTCGAGGTAGATTTATTGCAGGATTTACACAGAACAACTCATTTTGACGCTAAACCCTTCCTGCTACTTTGTTGTTCAGTTATTTCCAGACAGCGTACACCATCACATTGTTTACATTCGCCACTTCCTTTATCAAAGTAGATAAGATGCCCACATCAACAACAACAAATCCACTACAAACGGCGCCATTGTTAACACAAAAATTAGAATCACCAGGAGGTGTGCCATGTGGGAGTTTCTTCCCTGAAGAACTGATACGTAGGTTACTTTCAACAGTGTGGCTTGCTTTGTTTGTGAACTGGTTACCACAGAATTTCCTTTTATTGAATTTCTTGATGCGTGGCATGGTTTGTATTCATTGCGTACTAAAGGATATGTACTTCCACAAATATACAGGGTGTTTCACTAAATGTGTTTGCCTCTGTAAGTTACGAAGTAATAGGCGGCGGAAATATTTATTGTGGTAGGTCACCATAAGAACGTTACATTGTCTGCAGAGTAATGAACATAGTTTATTGTGTTATTATCTAACGAGTTACAGCAAAAAGATACAATTTTTTAAATGGAACAATAATTGTACTTGAAAGCAGCTTGCCTGGTATTGGCAGATATTGCAGTGTCGGCACAAATTTTCATTGTCGTCATCCATTCTACAGCTGATGGTCGTCATTATTCGCAACTGCCCATAGATGGCATATTTCCGTAATTTCCAAGAATGAATGGCTATCGAAGTTGGAGGGGTCCGAACGATACATATCGAACGTGCGATAGTAAATCGATTATGGAAGTCTGGAACTCTCGTGGCGGGCGTTATGATCAATTACCTGTGATCGTCATTTTTATCAGTTTTCCGTTGTTTCTTCAGTTCGTGTACATTACATTCCCACCATAATTATTTGTGATTTGATTGGGAAACCGACACGGTTTCTGTTGATAGCGAGTGTAATGTCTGCTGTTTCTCACGTTTCTTCTGCGGATTATCTGACGTGGAAAACTCTAATTCCATGCATATCCAGCATGGACAAATGTTTGACTTTTTGCCGCAAATATGGACTTCTGCTGGACGAGGAAAGGAGGGACTGTGTTGACTGTGGTGCTGCGAAATGTGTGAAACTTCGCAAGAGGAGTGTCGACACTTAAGATACCGTTGCAACTTCATTGCGGACTTTGCGGAAAGTGAACCAGCATAAGGAAAAATACGGTTCGAGTCCTCCAAATTATCGATTCAGACGATCGTAATTCTTGTGTCGTGTTGGATTCGAGATTACACGTTGCAAACCACAGCACCAGAAACTGAGTTATCGGCAAATACCGTGTGTGACTATTTCGGGTTTTGCCGAGAAGTCTGTTACGTGGTAGTGACAAATGACAGTGTGCCAGTTGGTGGACCGAATAAAGTAGACGAATCTCATATTGCTAGACGAAAGAACCAGAGGGGACGACTTTCTAAAAATGAAGTAGATCATATTTGGGTATTCGGCGGAATAGAAAAGAATCTGGCAAGTCTTTCGTTGTGAGGGTATTTTCCCAAGACAAGGTGACTTTAGTGGGTCTCATAAAACACTTCATACTGGCTGGAACAAAAGTCATCACAGACGGGTTTCAGTCGTACAAGACTGAAAGCTGAAGATTTTGACCACGAACTCGTGAACCATTCTGTGGAGTTCGTCTCTTCAGACGACGCCAGTTTCCACACCCAGAATATAGAACGGCTGTGAAAGTCTGTCAAGTCTACCATAAAAAGAGAATGGCGTCCAGGACAAAGGAACGAGCTGTACTTGTTCCTGTACCTATACTTCCACAACTTGTGTTTGTCGGGAAAAGTCGACGCATGCGACAAAAAATGGATCAAATGGCTCTGAGCAGTATGGGACTTAACTTCTGAGGTCATCAGTCCCCTAGAACTTAGAACTACTTAAACCTAACTAACCCAAGGACATCACACACATCCATGCCCGAGGCAGGATTCAAACCTGCACCGTAGCGGTCGCGCGGTTCCAGACTGTAGCGCCTAGAACCGCTCGGCCACTCTGGCCGGCCGCATGCGACACACTGCCGATATTCCTGCGCGATATTGGCAGAGTTTACCCTGGCTATGGGAAAAAAACGAATTGCCCCTGCTGCTTATACATCACACGGACTGTCACAAGACGATAACACCGATGACGAGTAAGGTAAGTCGTCTCCTTTGAATTTACAAGTTTTTCGTTGCTATAGTGACAACTTGAAACATACTCATAACGCCCGCCACGATACATAATCGATTTACTATCGCACGTTCGATATATATTGTTTCGACCCCTTCGACTTCGATAGGCAATCATTCTTGGAAATTACCGAAATAAGACTTGCACTTGGCGGCCGAACCCGAGTGGGACCTCTCGGTCAACAATGCCATACGATCATTTCATTTCTCTCTCTCTGCGCAATAATGCCTGATGCACAATAATATTGAACGTGGAGGGGTGATATTGAGAGGTTGCACAATAATACTGAGAACGTCAAAAACTTCAAGTATATTGCGCTGCCCGACAATGTGCCATCTATGGGCAGTATTGACAATATCCTTGTCATACGTTAAATGTATTCGCAATTGCGAATAATGACGACCATCAGCTGTAGAATGGAATGACGGCAATGAAAATTTGTGCCGACACTGCAATATCTGCCAATACCAGGCAAGCGACTTTCAAGTACAACGTCAGATCTGTACAGGAATATACGTAATGGATGTACGAGTCTTGGTCGTAGATGCATGGTTGACGACATATGGAAGTTCGGTTGTGGCCGTGAGTCATGCACGGGTAGCCAAATCGTAAGGCGACTGCTCGCGATAAGTGGGAAATCCGGGTTCGAGTCCCGGTCCGGCATAAATTTCCATTGTCGTCATTCCATTCTACAGCTGATGGTTGTCATTATTTGCAAATGTTAATACATTTAAAGTATTTCATAACAGCTGAAGACGCCACAAAAAATGGTTCAAATCGCTCTAAGGACTATGGGACTTAACATCTGAGGTCATCAGTCCCCTAGACTTAGAACTACGTAAACCTAACTAACCTAAGGACATCACACACATCCATGCCCGAGGCAGGATTCGAACCTACGACCATAGCAGCAGCAGCGTAGTTCCGGACTGAAGAGCCTAGAACTGCTCGGCCACAGCGGCTGGCGTAGCCGCCACGGTGCCTGTGCAAAGGAACTTTGCATCGTAATCAAAGTAACACAAGCACTGCAATACCGTATATCCTTCTCAGTCCCTCGCGCGCACGCTCGTGTAATACAGACTATCGGTTTCACTAATCGTCGTTATTGTGATGGAAATGAGTTCGAAACAAGACGGAAGAGTTTTATTATTAGAGTGTATACGTCATTGGTGGTATTGTAAGTTTTTTTTTCTTTTCTTTTAGAGCGGATAATTACAGAAACAGAAATGTTAAGAATGAATCGTGTGACTTGTTCCTCACAAAACACAGCGAACGATACCGTACAACTATGAAGGAAAATGTTTTTAGACAAAGTGATAAATGCAATAATTATACAGAAATACGTGTGTGCGCGCCTGTGTGTGTGTGTGTGTGTGTGTGTGTGTGTGTGTGGTGTGGTGTTTACGCGCACGCGCGCAACCCCCTGCTGAATCCCTGAGAATAATGCAGGGTGTACATAAAGTTCAGGAGCATTTTCAATTATTTATTGCACAAGAAGTAAACATTGTACATATGTCATACCTACTGCATTTTGAAGAGAAACTCTGAAAGATTTTTTTTTTACAAACATTCGATATTAGAACCATGACTGACCTGGGAGACGTCAATACGTTAATTGAATTCTTGCCATACCTGTCCCAGCATGGCATCGTCGACTGTGGCAGTCGCTTCCCGTATTCTCTGCCGGAGCTCTGCTACATCACATGGTAGAGGCGGTACACACATCAAATCTTGTCCCCACAGAAAAAGGTCCCCACAGAAAAAGGTCCCCACAGAAAAAAAGTCACATGGAGTGAGATCTGGAGATCGGGGAGGCCATGTAATGAAACAGCTGTCCCCTTCTGTAGCACGGCCGATACATCGATGCGGCAGCTCCGTGTTCAGGTATCCACGAACTTCTCGATGAAAATGGGGTGGTGCCCCATCCTGCTGAAAGATGAACGGAGAGTCCGATTGCATTTGAGGCATCAACCATTGCTGCAACATGTCTAAGTAGGAATATGCAGTGATACTGCTATCGGCGAAGAAGAATGGCGCGTACAGTTTTCGACGTGACAAGGCACAAAAAACATTTACCATCGTAACGAATTTGTTGTGCCAGTAGTAAACAGACTTCCTTGTTGGTGGCTTCTTACCGTACTTGGTTCTAAACATCCGTTGAACAGCTGTAGCACACTTGTATTTGTCGAACTCCAACACAGAAAAAGCTCGCTCCGCACCTGAACTCACCATGTTTGCGACTAGCGCCGACTATCGGCGAATTACCAAACTACGCTGTGGCGGTATACATGAAAAAAAAAGAACAAAAAAAACTGTCAGGGTTTCTCTTCAAAATGACATATGTATGATATCTGTACAATGTATGGTTCTTGTACCATAAATAATTGAAAGTGTTCCCGGATTTTATGTACACCCTATATTTGTTATAGCTAGATTACTTTATACTAAAACCAACAAACAAACAATTATAACTAAAGCCGTAGTACTGTCTCACTGCCATCAGCAATGCAGTGTTACGTTTGCCAAAATGGGAGATTTAGTGGAATCACGTTAATTGACTTCTAGAAATGTATGAAAACTTTGTAATGAATAAAAACTCTGTACACCAGATTCCAAGTGGTGAGGGGCTGCAAATGCCTATGTGTGGGGACAACTAATTCGAGTAATGTATCAAATATAGAACTGTCAACACAAAGTTATGAATTTTTTTTTCTCTTAACATCTGACCATGTTTTCGCGTGTGATATATAAGCTCCTTCAACCAAATTTGGGGGACAACTAATTCGAGTAATGTGTCAAATATAGAACTGTCAACACAAAGTTATGATTTTTTTTTCTCTTAACATCTGCCCATGTTTTCGCGTGTGATATATAAGCTCACACAAGCAAATTTTCGTCCACCTTTTTTTTTTATTGCAACAGATTAGAGCAATTATTATAGCAACAGCGTCTTTATCGTCCAAAGTTCTGAAGCACAAAGGTATTGAGAAGTTTAGGGAGAACTTCAATAAAATCGCACAATATTATTAACCGTCTAAGGGACGAGATCATATTCTGAACCATTGCTGCATCCTGCTCGACGTGCTGCGTTGCAACAGGACTGTGAGATGAAAAATTGCTGGCCGCAGGCACATTACATTTCAGGTCGCGGGAAACCAAACGGCCTTCGGCGCTAAAATTACACTGCTACCAAAACCTCTCTGCTGCGGTGACCTGAGTCCACTACGTAAACAGCAGCGATGGATACCACAACGGGTCGCGGAGGTCCCTGCACGTAGTGACGTCAGAGGGGCAGCTCTGCAGAGATTCGGGCGTCCGGTTCTACCGGTTCGTCCCGGAAAGCGGGAGATCCCACAGCCTGCGTTTTATAAACCTGTCTGCTAATCACGTGGATGCACATGTGCACAAAGTAGATTACCGAACGAGCCAGAGTCCAATTACAGGGAAAAGAAATGCTGCAAGAATGCACAGCTCTCACCGGACCTGGCACTGATATTCAGATGTAGGATCTGCTGAAACGTTTGAGTTCAGCTACTTATGCTATTAGGGCCATTGCAAATTTTGGCGATATGTATCTCAGTAAATTAGCTTACCACGCCTATTTTCATTCTCTGCTTTCGTATGGCATCATATTTTGGGGTAACTCATCATTGAGTAAAAGAGTGTTCATTACACATAAGCGTGTAATCAGAATAATTGCTGGAGCTCATCCAAGATCATCCTGCAGACACTTATTTAAAGAGCTAGAGATCTTCACTGTAGTCTCACAATATATATATTCACTTAAGAAATTTGTTATTAACAAGCCGAACGAATTCAAAAGCAATAGCAATGCACATGGCTCCAACACTAGAAGAAAGGATGATCTTCACTACTCGTGGTTAAATCTAACATTGGCTCACAAGGGGGTAAATTGTGCTGCCACAAAAGTCTTTGGTCGCTTACCTAATAGCATCAAAAGTCTGACAGATAGCCATATACACTACTGGCCATTAAAATTGCTACACCACGATGATGACGTGCTACAGACGCGAAATTTAACTGACAGGAAGAAGATGCTGTGATATGCAAATAATTAGCTTTTCAGAGCATTCACACAAGGTTGGCGCCGGTGGCGACACCTACAAAGTGCTGACATGAGGAAAGTTTCCAACCGATTTCTCATACACAAACAGCAGTTGACCGGCTTTGCCTGGTGAAACGTTGTTGTGATGCCTCGTGTAAGGAGGAGAAATGCGTACCATCACGTTTCCGAGTTTGATAAAGGTCGCATTGTAGCCTATCGCCGGCCGGAGTGGCCGAGCGGTTCTACGCGCTACTGTCTGGAACCGCGCGAGCGCTACCGTCGCAGGTTTGAATCCTGCCTGGGGCATGGTTGTGTGTGATGTCCTTAGGTTAGTTAGGTTTAAGTAGTTCTAAGTTCTAGGGGGCTGAGGACCTCAGCCGTTAAGTCACATGGTGCTCAGAGCCATTTGAACCATATTTTTGTAGCCTATCGCGATTGTGGTTTATCGTATCGCGACATTGCTGCTCGCGTTGGTCGAGATCCAATGACTGTTAGCAGAATATGGAATTGGTTGGTTCAGGAGGGTAATACGGAACGCCGTGCTGGATCCCAACGGCCTCGTTTCACTAGCAATCGAGATGGCAGGCATCTTATCCGCATGGCTGTAACGGATCGTGCAGCCACGTCTCGATCCCTGAGTCAACAGATGGGGACGTTTGCAAGACAACAACCATCTGCACGAACAGTTCGACGACGTTTGCAGCAGCGTGGACTATCAGCTCGGAGACCATGGCTGCGGTTACCCTTGACGCTGCATCACAGACAGGAGCGCCTGCTATGGTGTACTCAACGACGAACGTGGGTGCACGAATGGCAAAACGTCATTTTTTCGGATGAATCCAAGCTCTGTTTACAGCATCATGATGGTCACATCCGCGTTTGGCGACATCGCGGTGAACGCACATAGGGAAGCGTGTATTCGTCATCGCCATACTGGCGTATCACCCGGCGTGATGGTATGGGGTGCCATTGGTTACACGTCTCGGTCACCTCTTGTTCGCATTGAAGGCACTGAACAGTGGACGTTACATTTCAGATGTGTTACGACCCGTGACTCTACCATTCATTCGATCCCTGCGAAACCCTACATTTCAGCAGGATAATGCACGACCGCATGTTGCAGGTCCTGTACGGGCCTTTCTGGATACAGAAAATGTTCGACTGCTGCCCTGGCCAGCACATTTTCCAGATCGCTCACCAACTGAAAACGTCTGGTCAATTGTGGCCGAGAAACTGGCTCGTCACAATATGCCAGTCACTACTCTTCATGAAGTGTAGTGTCGTGTTGAAGCTGCGTGGGCAGCTGTACCTGTGCACGCCATCCAACCGCTGTTTGACTCAAAGCCCAGGCGTATCAAGGCCGTTATTGCGGCCAGAGGTGGTTGTTCTGGGTACTGATTTCTTAGGATCTATGCACCCAAATTGCGTGAAAATGTAATCACATGTCAGTTCTAGTATAATATATTTGTCCAATGAATACCCATTTATCGCCGGTCGCGGTGGTCTCGCGGTTCTCGGCGCGCAGTCCGGAACCGTGCGACTGCTATGGTCGCAGGTTCGAATCCTGCCTCGGGCATGGATGTGTGTGATGTCCTTAGGTTAGTTAGGTTTAAGCAGTTCTAAGTTCTAGGGGACTGATGACCACAGAAGTTGAGTCCCATAGTGCTGAGAGCCATTTGAACCATTTGAGCCCATTTATCATCTGCATTTCTTCTCGGTGAAGCAATTTCAATGGCCAGTAGTGTAGCATTTAAAAGGGATTAAAACAATTTCTCAATGGCAACTTCTTCTACTCATTAGAATAATTTTTGGCTGTAGTAAGTGTGTAATTTCCCCAACCCCCACCAACATATATACGTATACATATATATATAAATATATAAATATTAAGTGTCATTCAATATTTTGTGTAATGTAATATCTTGTACAGACACCTTTTATTAACCTGACACGTTCCACATCATTACGAAGTGTCGTAACCATGATCTGTGGAACAAGTACTAATCTAATCTAATCTTATCTTTAATCTCCCAGGGAAGTGTGTTGGTGTCCTAGCTGTTCGTGTTGTATATTAATGACCTTAAAGACAATATTAACAGTAACTTTAAACTTTTTGCAGTTATCTATGATGAAATGCTTTCTGAAAGAAGCTGCATAAATATTCCGTCAGATCTTGATAACAAAGCAGTGCAAAGATTGGCAACTTGCTTTAAATGTTAAGAAACGTAAAATTGTACACTTCACAAAACGAAAAACAAGTTGTATCCTATAATATCAATTAATCTCTGTTGGAATCGACCGACTCAAAGAAATGCCTGGGTGTAACACTTTGTAGGGATATGAAATTGAATGATGTTATCAAGTGAGTGGGACTTGTACCAAATAGGACTAACAGAGGATATTGAACGAATGGTCGCAGGTTTATTTGATCCGTGGGAAAGTGTCACAGAGGTACTGATGGAACGGAATAGGAAGACTCATGAAGATAGACATAAAACATCCCCAGTAAGTCTGTTAACAAAGTTTCAAAAACCGGCTTTAAATGATAACGCTATGAATATACTAAAATGCCCTACGTGTCGTTCACAAAGGGATCGTGAGGATAAAATTATTGCTGCACGCACAGTGGCATTCAAACAATCATTCTTCCCGCATTCCATACCTGATGGGAACGGGAAGAAATCCTAATAACTAATGATTGGAGATTGGGACGCAGGGGCTTTTATGACATAGTCGGCTGTGTTAAAACAATCTTTATTATTCAGTCCTTTAATTTCAAATTTCATAAGCACGCAGTTGACGATCTTCAGAATGTGACGAGAATTCCGCCCATCCAACGTCCTCATAGCGAACCCTGCACCAGAGCTCAGAATTTGAACCAGCAAGACACGAGTGACGTCGCGTCTGCAACGGAGTGAATTTCGAAATTACTGAGGGTGGAGGACAAATGGAAAAGGCACAGGCTAGTTGTTCTCAAACAGGGACCTGAGTAACTGAAAAGATCTATTGAACGTTTTAAGTTACTTCTACACTGATGGCCATTAAAATTGCCACACCACTAAGATGACGTGCTACAGACGCGAAATTTAACCGAGAGGAAGAAGATGCTGTGATATGCAAATGATTAGCTTTTCAGAGCAGTCACACATGGTTGGAGCCGGTGGCGACACCTACAACTTGCTGACATGAGGAACGTTTCCAACAGCAGTTGACCGGCGTTGCCTGGTAAAACGTTGTTGTGATGCCTCGTGTAAGGAGGAGAAATGCGTACCATCACGTTTCCGACTTTGATAAAGGTCTGATTGTAGCCTATCGTGATTGCTTTGAGGAGATAGAGAATCAATTCATGAATGTAACAAACTGGCCTGAACTTATCGAATCAGTCACCTTAGAAGAAAGTATCAGTAATCATAAGGCTGCGATAGCAACTATGACTATGGGTTTTACAAGGAATTTTAAGAGAGATAGGGAGACATTTTTCATCAGGTTACCTTCCATTCAGAAGGCTGTTATATTGACTAGTAAATGATAGAATTGTATTCTTAGCATTGAGAATGGCTAGTTTCTAGCTGAAATCTAGATCTACCAATAAAATTTAACGACTGATAGCTGAAATCTATTATTAACAAGGAGACATTGAAAGGTGGCTACACTGAGCCACAGCGCCAGAGATCGCTAGAGAGCATTGTTCCGCCGCCTCCACTGGCAGTGATTATTGAGACCTCGTAGTGGGCAGTGCTTGTCGAGGACTCGTAGTAGTCAGTTCGTGTTCAGATGTGCTAGTAGGGAGTGCTTGCTGAGATGTGATACTGAAAAGTTCTTGTTGAGATGTGGTAATAGCGAGTCGGTGTGGAGATATATTGTAATGATTAGAGTGATTTTGGTCAATATATGAAGGTAACGAAACTTGATTTATTTTTCATTATTTCCATGTTTTAAATAATGCGTCATTACAGGTTCAGTCAACAAAGCATCTGGCTGGTGTTCTTGGATTAGAGTGTAATTCTGGTTCTCTTGAGTAATTATGGTATTTTTATTTTCTTTAATTAATTCAGTATAAATGATATTTAAAATTTCTTGTGTTGTTGAAGAAGAACCGTGCCAGATGCGTACGTTGAGTTATACTTCCACACGCAGAACAGTTACACTTGTGCTTTGGTTTCGTAGGTTTTATAGTTGCTGGGGACTTAATTAATTAATTGTGTTAATGAAAATTTCCATTTCATTCTTTGTTATTGTTCTATGCAGTCAGATAGCGTAATAATACTAGTCAGGGCCAACCGTTACGAGACTTCGTAATCGGACAAACAGCTACTAAAAACAAAAAATTAAAATTATTTTCATTATATATTAATTAAGCCCCCATGCACGTGGCGACCGCTGCTTCGGATCGTCCCTTGGAATTCTGATTGTAAAAATAGTAGACAGTAGTATTGTTGTAGTAATTTGTAATTTAGTAATTGTAGTCTATTTTGCATGTGTAGATTTGGTAATTGTCATTCTTCTAATGGTATTTTTTTTCTCTGAATTTGATTGTTGTCTTGTATACGCGTTTGACGATTTAGTGCAATTATTTCAATTGTTCGTTAATCGTGTTTGAGGGAAACATTTCGAGTGAATGGTATTGTTGGAGATAAAGAGTCATTGTGTATAATTTCCGTACAGTGACGAGTTTTGTATGTTTTGTAAATGATTACGCGATCAATGAAAAAGGCGAAAATGATGGATAGTGAGAATGACGAAATTGTTAACATGGCGAACTCGCCAACAGAGGAAAACAGTATGATGGATAATGAAGTGGAAAACAATGTAATAAGTCGGGAAAATAGTCCGGAACCATTTCAAAATTTTTCTCAATCAGAAAATTCACAGAATCCGAGATTAACGACAGAAGATTCTGAAATAGTATCGAACACAGATAGCTTTACAGCTATGACGAAAGAAGTTGGTTTCGCGGGAAATGTTAGGGGCGAAAAGAATTTCGAACCGGCTATTATGGAGCAGTTGATGGGTGCAATATTAAATTTGGGATCACAAATAGGAACAATTAAAACTGAGCTGGGAACAATGGGATCACAGTTACGATCTGAATTTAAAACAGAGATGGGAACTTTGGCAACACGGTTAGACTCACAAATGGAAACACGGATGGGAACAATGGAAACACGGTTAAATTCACGAATAGGGACATGTTTCAAAAATATGAAAGATGAATTACAGAAAGAAATCAGAGAAGAAGTACAACCGATTTTGAATGCTCACAATAATAGATTAATTGCAGTAGAGATTAGACAAAGGGAACAGGATAGAGAACAGGAGGAAAGAGATCGCGTGATAGTACAAAAATTTTCAGAGTTAAATTTACAACGTGCACACGATAAGGAAGAAATATTTGAGAGAATCGAGGAATCCGTACCAAATGACAGATTAAATAACCTAACACAACAATATGGACAGTTAACTACCAAATGTGTCAATACTGAAACCCGAGTCGCGACACTTACGGAAGACGTAAGTAAACAGAAAGAAAAAATAGGTGACTTATCGGAAAGAGTTGAGGAGATTTCAGATAAATTGACAAATCTTAGTTTACATGGGGACAGAGATTCGGATGATACAGCTCCATTACCATTTGCAGAGACCGAAGAGTACCAGAACATAAATAAACATGTTGACAATCAGGGAAAATTTAATGAACGCGTTAAAAGGGAATTTGAGGCATTAAAAAAGCAAGTCAAACAAATTGAAGGCGAAATCGTAGGAAAAGACGGCAAAAGAAATTTAGAATCACAGATACCAGAGGGGTTTGAAGAAGATAATTTGTTTCATTTACGGGACGCAACAAGAGAGCGCCAGGCGCGCGAACTTGACAATAATCGACATTCAAACTGGGACAGACGCGGTAGGTCTTTGTCGCCACGAGGCGAAAACTTTGACTATAAAAACTTTTTGACTGTTCGGAAATTTAAAATCTTCCGCAATTCTAAGAATGACATACATCCATGTGCATGGTTAGATCAATTTATGTACGCACTCCCACCAAATTGGGCACTAAGTCACAAACTGGAATTTATGTGTGGATATTTAGAAAACGAACCGGCGACGCGGATGCGCGCACTCATTAGCGATTGTAATAATCTGAATGATTTTTATCATGCATTTCTATCGGCATATTGGTCCGAAAGCACGCAAGACAGAGTCAAACACAGTCTTATTATGCAGCGTAATTTCAAACAGTCTGAGTTCCGCACGCCAGCGGAATATTTTGAAGACATGATTCGAAAGAATCAGTTCCTTTCCAACCCTTATAGCCCGACTGAATTAATTCGCATTTCTTTAACTAAGCTGCCACAATCCATAAGACAAATTGCTTTAGCTGGAAGATGTAAAGACGACATCGAGACTTTTAAGACTTTATTGCAAGAACTTGAGTATGACAACGACGACGGGACTTCTTGTAACTTTTTCAGTAACAATAATTACAATAGATTTTCAGAGAAAAGGGATAGTGATCGGAACGGGCGTTATATGGGTAATTTTGAGAATGACAGACGTAACAGACAGGACAATAGATACCAGCCTTATGACAGTTCTAACAGAGATTACACAGACAATTATAATAACGGTAATTCTTACCGGAATGATCAATCATACGGAAACAGTAATCGGTATCATCAAGACAGAAATTATTTATACAATAATAGAAACTCTTACTACAGAAATAACCAGGGTAGTAGGTCTAACAATAATTTCAGAAGTGACAGTCGAAATTATACAAGAAGTAGTTATGCAGACAGACAGGAAAACAGAAATTTTAATAACAGACACAACCAAGAATTTGCATCTAACAGACAGGAAGGACCTAATTGGCATCCTCCGCGTGACAGAAATTCAGAGAGACAAGTGGAAATAGTAGAAATTGATCCGCGAAATGTTGGGAATAATCAAAGACGTGACGCAAACAATCGACAATGACTAGCAGCTTCGGCTTCTGGCAGCAATATAGACGGTTCAGAAAGTAATGACACTACGACTTTACACTACGTACGCCTGGAAGACATGAGAGACATTTTGTTAGACGAAAAGGAAAATAATGTAGACGCATTTTTACATCCTGTTATTGAAGTATGTGTGGGTAAGAATAAGTTCACTGCAGTTTTAGATTCTGGGAGCCCATTGAACGTCATTAGTGAATCAGTTTTTCGAATATGTGAAAGAACTATTGCCTGTCCTGTGTTACCTATTTCTAAAACTACAATTCGAGGAGCGATTTCTGGAAAAGGTGTGGAAGTTAAACAACAGACCAACCTAAATTTCATTTGTCAAGGATACGAATTGTCTGCTAATTTTATTATTGTTCCATTACTCAGTACACAGATTATATTAGGTATGGAGTTTCTTAACACACATAAGGCAATTTTGAACTTTAAAGAAGGAAGTGTGAATTTGACTGTTGCCGGAATGCCGAAATGTTTGAAATTTTTCGAGTGTTTAGCAAGATCTGAATCAGATACAAAATGTTTAAGGTTTCTTACTTCTGATGTTTTCGTTGAGCAGTGTGTTTATTCATGACAATGACAATAGATACAGAGACGCGATGGAGGATATAATTAGTAGCGAAGAATTAATTAATGAAAAGGTTAAAAAAGCTGAAGTGCCAGATGACGTTGCAAGAGAAGAGCTGCACCATATTTTGACTTCACATGCTACAGTGTTTAGTCATCACACAGGAACTATACAAGGCTTACAATATTTATTTAAAGTAAAAGAACACACACCATTTCGCGGGAAAACGTACGCTATTCCTTTGGCTTACAGAGACAAGGTTAAGAATGAACTTCAATACATGTTAGATCAGGGCATTATTGAGCCAGCAGTCAGCCCTTATACCAGCCCATTACACATTGTTCTTAAAAAGGATGGGTCAATTCGTTTGGTTCTGGATTCCAGACAGATAAATAATATTATTATTCCTGAAACTGACCGTCCACAAAATTTAGATGAACTTCTTCAACATTTCCATGGAATTAAAGTTTTATCCACGATTGATATGCGCGCAAGTTTTTGGCAAATAGAACTCCACCCTGATTGTAGAAAATATACTGCCTTTTTAGCCTTTGGTAACTGTTACCAGTTTCGGAAATTACCGTTTGGACTTACTGTATCTTCAGCAGCATTCATTCGTAGCTTAAATGAAATTTTACCTGTTTATCTTCGTGACAATATTACTTCATATGTTGACGATATTCTTATTGCTAAACGTTCTTGGAGTGAGCATAACAAAATTTTGGATTCATTATTACGTATTTTTGCACGAGTTGGCATGACAGTGAACTTGGAAAAATCTGAATTTGGTCGTTCTCAGGTGAAATTTCTCGGTCACATTATTTCTACAGAAGGTATTCTTCCTGATCCAGAAAAACTAGACGCTATTCGTAATTATGCTGTTCCTACCACAAAACGTGATGTTCGTAGTTTCCTTGGTGTCTGTAATTTTCTTAGACGCTTTGTTAGATTGGACAATTTGGCCACACCTCGTTTATGTGAACTATCTGGAAAGAATTCTAATTGGTGTTGGGATGAGGAAGCTCAATCAGAATTTGAACAACTTCGTGACGCTTTAGTTGCTGCTCCACTTCTTTCACATCCGGATTTATCTAAAGATTTTTGTTTGGCGACGGACTCATCATACAAAGGCCTAGGTGCACATTTATTTCAAGAGATAGAAGAAAACGGCGTTTTAGTACAGAAGACTATTGCATTTGGAAGTCGTGTTCTCTCTAAATCCGAAAAGAATTATTCGATTACGGAACTTGAAGCTTTGGCTGTTGTTTGGGCTTTCACAAAATTCCGCACATTTTTGTTCGGTAGATATACTAAGGTTTACACTGATCATCGAGCTTTGGAATTTCTTATGTCGACAAAATTAACTCATGGCAGATTGTCACGATGGGCGCTGTATCTACAGGAATTTGATTTTAGTATTGTTTACATACAGGGATCTTCAAATATTGTTGCTGATGCTTTATCACGTGCACCTATGGGTTTGAAACAAAGTGCTGAAGAGGACTGCAAAGAAAACCATTATTGTTTGATGTATATTCAAGGTGTTGCGTTTGAGAACTTTATTTCGTCTTCGCTTCAGGACATCGCTAAGGAGCAAAATAAGGATCCAATCTGGAAGGACATTAAGGAGAAGTGGAGGAGAAAGGAAAGCGTAGCGATTAGACAGCATTATTTAGTTCGCAATGACATTCTTTTCAAACGAAAATCGGTCGACAACTCTGTTTGGTTAGTTTGTATTCCTGATGAGTGGGTCAATAAATTGATTTGGTACACACATTTTAGTTATGCGCACTTTGGTCCCAGAAAATGCTTTCATAAATTACGAGAAAATTGCTACTTCAGTAATATGGAAAAACGTATTCGATCTGTTCTTGCCAAATGCAAATTATGTCAAAAGGCTAAGCCGCCAACAATTTCTCACAGAGCACCGTTGTTTCCTATCATTCCAGCGAAATTAAAGGAGATGGCTGCAGTTGATTTGTTCGGTCCAGTGGTTCGATCTACTAATGGTTTTGCGTACATTTTTGTAGCAGTGGAATTGACATCAAAATATGTGTGTTTTACACCTTTACGCAAAGCAACAGCTCGTTCAGTATCTAACGCTTTCATCAAACATTTTCTTAAAGAAGTTGGTCATGTTGATAAGGTTATATCAGATAATGGATCACAGTTTCGCTCTAAAATTTGGCTTCGTACTCTACGGCGTCGTAAAATTAAACCAATCTTCATTTCACTTTTTCACCCTCAATCTAACGCTTCAGAAAGATGGATGAAGGAAATCAATAAATTGTGCCGTCTTTATTGTCATCAGAATCACAGAACTTGGGATCAGTATCTTCATATTTTTCAAAACATTCTGAATGAACTTCCTAATGACTCAACTTCTTTACCGCCTATACTGATATTAAAAAATAAAGTACCAACAAATCGCATTTCTGAAATCGTCCCTTTTCCGCCTTCACGGAAACTGCGGCATTCTGAAGTTGTCAACCTGGCTCTACGAAATATTGCGTCTGCGGCTGCAAGAAGAGAGAAATCAGCTAAACGTCCTGGTCGTTTAAAAATCTTGTCAGTTGGTCAAAAGGTGTTAATTAAGTCTCATCGTTTGTCTCATAAAGGAAAAGGCTTATGTCGCAAATTTTTTCTGCTTTATAACGGTCTATACAGAATTCGCAAAATTATCCATGATAACACTGTTGAAGTAGAAACTCTTAAATCACGACGCTCTAAGGGAATACATCACATATCTAACGTTAAAATTTTTGTGGAATGACATACTTTAGAGAAACTAACAGCTACATGTAAACATGCGGAGAATACAAGGATACCGCGCCGTGTTCCGGCGGCGGCGCGTACTCAAAGCAACAGTGAAGTCTGCGCGCCGCAAAAGGCAGTCGTTGACCGCAAACAATTACTTCATACGTCACGCGCCTACAGCTGATCGAGCGCACAGTGTGAATGCACTGACAGCCGTAAATAAATACACAGTCTAATTTTTCCGACTAAATTCTGTATAATGCTATGGTGACTTTATAAATTATGTTATTAACGTTCAGTATTTTTCAGGATACGGTTGTGTAAAATATTTAAGACCTTTAGGTAAATTCTGTGCGTGTCCGACGTTAAGACGACTTGCTATGGAGAAAATTTCAGGAAAAATGTAATTTCGAAGAAGAAACTAATAAACTAAAAAGGGTAACTATTAATTGAGTTTATTTTTCAGGTAACATATTTCCACTTAGGTACGTACTTTAGACGTAATTTGCTGCTCCCGATTACGTGATTCATACTTTGTGCTAAATTTCATGTTCTATGAATTTACTTATGAAGCGACGTGCTTGTTTACATTTACTGATTTTGACAATGTTTTATTAATGAACAGTGTTGTTACTTGCGTATATTATGCATCGCTTGGCTACTATGCTTTTTCACTGATGTCATATTTTTTTATTATGTGCCTGCTGTGTTTATTTATTTAAATTATAATTGTCACCTGATTAGTTGTGCTGATATGTATGTAAGTTATACTTTGTGATTTATCTGCTTGCGCCTTCATATTTACTTATTAAGGTTACGTATGAACATTTATTTGCTTATGCTGATATGATGCTAATGACTTGTTTATCACGTAAGATATATGTTTGCTGCTTTTTGTTTGGGTTGCATATTTACACATTTCTGTTTTGTTGTCATAACTACTCTTCAATTTTGAATATAGCAATGATGATGTACAGTGTACGAACATAGAGTTTAGGTTACACTGTGGTATTAATTATAGATTGTTCGCTTAGCAGAGCCTCGTTGTAGGAATTGTGCTGCATCCACTTGTTGACATTCAGTTCTCTACTGGTATATTTACTCGCTAATGCATGTTTTGCTTATGCTCAGTGCCTTATATTTTTAAGATAAGAAAATGAACTGCTATAATTCGACGAACGACATTAGTACAAGAAAGTCATAGAAGTCACATGAGCTGAGGTTTTATGAAAGCTGTATAAATGTATGCTAATAGGAAGGAAGCTAACGACATGACATACCAAAACTAGGTTTAGACCATTGACAGTTATTACACTGCGTTTTTCGTGAGCAATTGAAATAGGAAGTGACATTTAACACAAGAAATACTCCACATGTTTGCTTCTGTTTGCCATAAGTCTTGAAGTGGTGTACACACTGTGAAATATTATGATCATTCACACTCCGTAATCGTACTTAATTACTGAGAGTTATTCGAACTAAGTCTGTTAGAGGTCATGTATGCATTTCTTTTATTTAATGATGGACAAGGAACCAAAATGTATCTTATAATTTATAATGAGTAGAAAATTTGTGTCAGATGGATTCCACAGAGGCTGTGTGTAGACACTGTGTCTTCGGATTGTATGGGATGATGAATTGAAGTTGCACTAGGATTTTGTCTGTACTTGTTCGAGGAGACTGACTAGAGGAAAGAGTTGTTATGGAAGTGAAATGATATTGGTGCTGAGGTTTATATATATCGACGTAGTGAAGAGGTATTATTGAAGTATTAAGATTAAGTGATGATTATTGGAGTTTTCGTGGACAAGAGGTAAGGTAAATGATATTGATGATAAGGTTTATATGTATCGACGTATTGAAGAGGTATTAGTGAAGTATTGAGATTATGCTGATGATTATTGGAGTTTTGGTGGATAAGAGGTAAAGTAAGTGAGGAGCATATTTTTTTTGTTGGTCTATATGGAACAAGGAGGATAAAGATGGCAGACTAGAACACTCAAGTAGAAGGAAGATTGTCTACACACACACTTTGTCAAATCACTAAGCAGTATATACTTTTTTTTGAGAGAGGAAGCATGTGCATATCTTGACTCACTGACAGTTGTTCAGCAACCGTACATTTTGATCTGGCTTGGCAAACATTGGTCTAGACATGATGACTATGACGTTGACTTAACTATTATTGACTGTTATACATTGCTGCCACTACTACTTGGTACACATGATGAACATCAAATCTTGGACAGAGTTACATTTACACAGTTAACACTATTCAATTACACAGTAGTACTTAATGTGGATGAAAGATGAGTGAGTGTGTTTTGTGTGTTTTCCTTTCCTAATCCTACCCACCTATCTCCTAAATATTATTTTAATTGTTGGTAGTGGCTTGCACTGACACCCGTAAATGTTATAGGTTTACTGGTATTTGTGTATTGTAATAGTTAATAGGACAATTATCTGATATCATTTGTGTGTTTGTTATGATTTGTATGTTTAGTGTAAAAGCATTGTATGTGTATTCAAACTATTGTTCATGCCTGAACTGTCTGATTAGTGATGGTGCTGCACTTTTCAATATGATGTGTGACATTTAGTCATGTTTAATTTCTGCTGATGAACTGTGTGATCAGTGATTGTAAAAATTATGGACTGTTACTTGTACCTTTTCTACATGATTGGTGCCACTAGGACATGTTTAATTTCTGCTTATAAACTCTGATGAACAGTGTGATCAGTGATACTGAATTTTATGGAACTGCTTCTGCTGAGAAATGTGACTTGTTGCTGTGTGTACCTGCTCAACATTGCTGGGTACCACTGATGGACTGCTTCTACTGAAATGATGTTGCTTCTTGCTGTCTGCACCTGGTCAACATTACTGGGTGCCACTGATGGACTGCTTCTACTGAAATGGTGTTACTTGTTGGTGTCTGCACCTGCTCAACATTGCTGGGTGCCACTGATGGACTGCTTCTACTGAAATGGTGTTACTTGTTGGTGTCTGCACCTGCTCAACATTGCTGGGTGCCACTGATGGACTGCTTCTACTGAAAAGATGTCACCTGTTGCTGTGTGCACCTGCTCAACATTGCTGGTGCCACTAATGGAACTGCTTCTACTGAAATGGTGTTACTTGTTGGTGTCTGCACCTGCTCAACATTGCTGGGTGCCACTGATGGACTGCTTCTACTGAAAAGATGTCACCTGTTGCTGTGTGCATCTGCTCAACATTGCTGGTGCCACTAATGGAACTGCTTCTACTGAAATGGTGTTACTTGTTGGTGTCTGCACCTGCTCAACATTGCTGGGTGCCACTGATGGACTGCTTCTACTGAAAAGATGTCACCTGTTGCTGTGTGCACCTGCTCAACATTGCTGGAGCCACTAATGGAACTGCTTATACTGAAATGGTGTTACTTGTTGGTGTCTGCACCTATTCAACATTACTGGGTGCCACTGATGGACTGTTTCTATTGAAAAAATGTTACTTGTTGGTTTTTGCACCTGTTGACCATTGCTGGGTGCTACTGCTGGAACTGTCAACTGCTTATTCTTGAGCTATGGAAAGCGTTTATGTGAATATTTGTATAAACTGATTTTTTGTGTATTACTGGTTGTGAAAAGTTATGAGACTCTTACCTGCACATATTCGTCATTGCTGACGCTATTGATTGAATTGTTTAACCACATAATACTTGTGTAAACTATTATGTAAAGTCACATGTATGAAAGAATTTGTATTGCTTACTGTATTCTATATAATAGGTTATTGAAAGGTCAGTGCAAAGCCAAAATTTTATCTAGTTATATGATATTTACGTATTAATATTATCTTTTATTTTTGTCTGTATTTTTTTGACGAATTTGGTGGTATTTTCACCACCAATGCTGGCAAAAATACCATCAAATTCTAGCCGTGGAGGAAGGGCATATGAAAGGTGGCTACACTGAGCCACAGCGCCAGAGATCGCTAGAGAGCATTGTTCCGCCGCCTCCACTGGCAGTGATTATTGAGAACTCGTAGTGGGCAGTGCTTGTCGAGGACTCGTAGTAGTCAGTTCGTGTTCAGATGTGCTAGTAGGGAGTGCTTGCTGAGATGAGATACTGAAAAGTTCTTGTTGAGATGTGGTAATAGCGAGTCGGTGTGGAGATATATTGTAATGATTAGAGTGATTTTGGTCAATATATGAAGGTAACGAAACTTGATTTATTTTTCATTATTTCCATGTTTTAAATAATGCGTCATTACAGGTTCAGTCAACAAAGCATCTGGCTGGTGTTCTTGGATTAGAGTGTAATTCTGGTTCTCTTGAGTAATTATGGTATTTTTATTTTCTTTAATTAATTCAGTATAAATGATATTTCAAATTTCTTGTGTTGTTGAAGAAGAACCGTGCCAGATGCGTACGTTGAGTTATACTTCCACACGCAGAACAGTTACACTTGTGCTTTGGTTTCGTAGGTTTTATAGTTGCTGGGGACTTAATTAATTAATTGTGTTAATGAAAATTTCCATTTCATTCTTTGTTATTGTTCTATGCAGTCAGATAGCGTAATAATACTAGTCAGGGCCAACCGTTACGAGACTTCGTAATCGGACAAACAGCTACTAAAAACAAAAAATTAAAATTATTTTCATTATATATTAATTAAGCCCCCATGCAACATTTTTGCTAAGCGAGAGTGACAGTATACAAACTGTAGAGTATCCGAGTAGTCAACATCGCATATTTAGTGATGGGGTCGAAGATATGGAGCATAAATTCAAAAGCATCGTGCAGTATGCCTTAGACAAGGACCGAGCGAGGTGGCGCAGTGGTTAGCACACTGGACTCGCATTCGGGAGGACGACGGTTCAAACCCGCGCCCGGCCATCCTGATTTAGGTCTTACGCGATTTCCCTAAATGGCTTCTGGCAAATGCCGGGATGATTCCTTTTAAAGGACACGACCGACTTCCTTCCCTAATCCGATGGGACCGCTGACCTCGATGTTTGGTCCCCTCCCACGAACCAACCAACCTTAGACAAGTATATTGCGAGCGACGTCTTAAGGGACTGGAAAGACCTTTCGTGGCTTAATAACCGTGTCAGAAAACAAAGAGAGCTTCATCTCAGATTCAAGAGAGGTCAGAACCTACCTGACAAACAAAAACTGAACGAAACGAAAATGAGGATAAGGAGAGCAATGACAGAAGCGGTCAATGATCATGAGAGTAAAATTTTATCAACCGATCTGAATAAAAACCGTGAGAGGTTTTGGTCTTATGTAAAATCAGTAAGCGGTTAGAAATCATATATTCTATCACTAACTGCACTCAGTGATCATACGGGCACCGAAACGGAAGATAACAGAAAAAGGACTCAAATACTGAGTTGGTTTTCTGAAGGTGTTTCATCGCGGAAGATAGTAGCACGGTTCCTCCTTACAATAATCGTAAAGGCAGATGTTGAGATAACCGATGGCGGAAAAGAAACGCAACTACAATCGTTTAGGAGAGGAAAGGCATCAGGACCATCCGGTGAGAAGGTCGTCCAATGTGGCGTCGAACGTAAAAAGACCTGCACCAAGGCGGCCGGACCTGCCCCGTAAGGGGCTTCCCGGCCAATGACGCCAAACGCTCATTTCCATTTTTACCTATAAGAACATACAAAGATTATGCAAAAGAACTTGCTCACCTTCTAGCAACAGTTTATCGTACATCACTTGAGCAACAGAGGGTACCTAGCGACTGGGAAAAATTGCAGGCCATTCCCGTTTTAAAGAAGGGCCGTTGAGGTCAATCTGTTGTATTATTATGGATTATTTTTTATTCTCAAGAATTATAAAAATCAACATGGATTCCGCAAACAGAGATCCTGCGAAACTCATCTCGCTCTGTTCCTCCACGAGATCCACAGCGCTGTATGAAACGGCGCTCAGGTTGATGCCGTTTTCCTTGACTTCAGAGAGATATTTGACACCGTCTCGCACTGCCGTCTAGTGAAAAAATAGAAAAAAATAGAGCTTACCGAATATCAGACCAGATTCCTGACTGGACTCGGGACGTCATTACAGATAGAACTCAATGTGTCGCTCTTACTGTAGTAGAACAGAATCGATAGACGTAAAAGTAAAGGAAGGTTGATAGGGCCGTTACTCTTTACAAAGTATATAAATGATCTAGTAGAAAGCGTCGGGTGCTCTTTAAGGCTCTTCGCCGACTAACCGAGACCGTGAAAAAACATGCCGCTCTTCGTTGGATCTTCTCTATCTCTTCTATCAGTCATAACTGGTAAAGATAACATGTCGATGAACAATTTTCAAGAATTGGTCGAACAAGGGCCTTATAAGGTACTGCGTTCATGGATGAGTTACAACTGCGTAAGAGTCTTTCTAAGAATCTCGGTCTGGCATCTACTTTTCCTACTGTTTGTTTTGTGTGGTCATTCCATTTAGTCTGTAAGAAAGTAAGACAGTATCAATTCGCAGAATGACATGCAGAGGACCGATGAATGGTGCAGGCTCTGGTATTTGACCCCTAAACGTAAATAAGTGTAACATACTGCGCGTACATAGGAAAGGAAATCCACTACTGTACAACTACACTATAGATGGGAAACTGCTGGAAACAGTATCAACCGTAAACCATCTAGGAGTAACTATCCAGAGCAACCTCAAGTTGAATGACCACATAGAACGAACAGTATAACAAGCAGAAGCCAGAGCGAGATTCATTGGAAGACTCTTAAGCAAACGTAACTCATCCATGAAGTAGCTTATAAGGTGCTTGTTCGACCGACTCTTGAGAACTGTTCATCAACGTGGAAGGACAGATTCCAGGTAGGACAGATAGAAGCGATAGAGAAGATCTAACGAAGAGCGGTGCGATTTTTCACGGGGTCGCTTAGTCGGCGCGAGACCGTTACCGAGATCCTCAACAAACTCCGTTGACAAACGTTACAAGCGAGGCAGTTGGCAATCACGCAGAGATTTAGAGAGAACAGTCTCCGGGAAGAGTGGGACACTGTTTTATTTCCTCCGATATACACTACTGGCCATTAAAATTGCTACAATACGAAGATAACGTGCTACAGACGCGAAATTTAACCCACAGGAAGAAGATGCCGTGATATGCAAATGATCAGCTTTTCAGAGCGACATGGCAAGGTTGGCGCCAGTGGCGACACCTACAACGTGCTGGCATGAGGAAAGTTTCCAACAGATTTCTCATACACAAACAACAGTTGACCGGCATTGCCTGGTGAAACGTTGTTGTGACGCCTCGTGTAAGGAGGAGAAATGCGTACCATCACGTTTCCGACTTTCATAAAGGTCGGATTGTAGCCTATCGCGATTGCGGTTTATCGTATCGCGACATTGCTGCTCCCTTTGGTCGAGATCCAATGACTGTTAGCAGAATATGGAATCGGTGGGTTCAGGAGGGTAGTACGGAACGCCGTGCTGGATCCCAACGTCCTCGTATCACTAGCAGTCGAGGCGACAGGGTCTTATCCGCATGGCTGTAACGTATCGTGCAGCCACATCTCGATCCATGAGTCAACAGATGGTGGGACGTTTGCAAGACAACAACCATCTGCACGAACAGTTCGACGACGTTTGCAGCAGCATGGACTATCAACTCGGAGACCATGGCTGCGGTTACCCTTGACGCTGCATCACAGACAGGAGCGCCTGCGATGGTGTACTCAATGACGAACCTGGGTGCACGAATGGCAAAACGTCATTTTTTCGGATGAATTCAAGTTCTGTTTACAGCATCATGATGGTCGCATCCGTGTTTGGCGACATCGCGGTGAACGCACATTGGAAGCGTATATTCGTCATCGCCATACTGGCGTATCACCCGGCGTGATGGTATGGGGTGCCATTGGTTACACGTCTCGGTCACCTCTTGTTCGCATTGAAGGCACTTTGAACAGTGAACGTTACATTTCAGATGTGTTACGACCCGTGGCTCTACCCTTCATTCGATCCCTGCGAAACCCTACATTTCAGCAGGACAACATGTTGCAGGTCCTGTACGGGCGTTTCTGGATACAGAAAATTTTCGACTGCTGCCCTGGCCAGCACATTCTCCAGATCTCTCACCAATTGAAAACGTCTGGTCAATGGTGGCCGAGCAACTGGCTCGTCACAATACGCCAGTCACTACTCTTAATGAACTGTGTTATCGTGTTGAAGCTGCATGGGCATCTGTACCTGTGCACGCCATCCAACCTCTGTTTGACTCAAAGCCCAGGCGTATCAAGGCCGTTATTGCGGCCAGAGGTGGTTGTTCTAGGTACTGATTTCTCAGGATCTATGCACCCAAATTGCGTGAAAATGTAATCACATGTCAGTTCTAGTATAATATATTTGTCCAATGAATACCCATTTATCATCTGCATTTCTTCTTGGTGTAGCAATTTTAATGGCCAGTAGTGTACATCTTGCTTAATGGCCACGACGACAAAATTCGAGAAATTACAGCCAATACAGAGGCTTGCCGACAGTCATTCTTTCAACACGCCACTCGTGAATGGAACAGGGAAGGAGGAATCAGATAGTGGTACCAGAATTACCCTCCGTCACACATCACTAGGTGGCTTGCGGAGCATGTTGTAAATGACCCGCAAGACGAGGCCAGTGCTGGTGGGGAGTTCCGCTCTACTACACGTCACGAGAAGGACCTCGGCGCTGCAAGTCTCAGGTGGCGAAAACGTTCTCAAGGCGGCAACAATTCGAGTGTGTGCTGCGCGCAGTAGGCAGCAGGACTTTAAAATCCTCGAAAGCCAGTGCCCCCTTAGATAACTATTATTAAATTTAACTGACTGCGCTCTTTAGTATTCTGTAAACGAGAAGCATGTAGCACATACACACACACACACACACACACACACACACACACACACACACACACAAAGAAAAACGCGTACCTATATAGCCTGCAAATTGACTCTTTCCACGCTGTTTCAACAGATGTGTGACGTACGTAACGAACGAAAATGAAAAAGCATCTTGGCGTGGCAGCAACTGCGTAAATAGACGTTCACAAATTATAAACTTATTTTCTACCTGCAATATTAACACTTGATTTTCGAGATGCGTTCGTCTTTTGCAGAAAAGGCATATTCAGTTGGTTCTTCAGGACAAGTGTACATCTTTAAATTAAAGATTTAAAATTGTTTACATCCAAATTTTTTACATAAATAAAATGGTACGGATAAAAATCTATGCTTAATACTCGGTAAAACAAAAGTGTGCATTAGCCTGAATATACCTCTCTAAATAAGCTGAAACACGTCTGCGAAATTAGTGATTTTAAAGCAAGGAAAAGGCTTCCTTAGCTTGTTGTTGTGGTCTTCAGTCCAGAGACTGGTTTGATGCAGCTCTCCATGCCACTCTCTACTGTGCAAGCTTCTTCATCTCCCAGTACCTACTGCAACCTACATCCTTCTGAATCTGTTTAGTGTATCCATCTCTTGGTCTCCCTCTACGATTTTTACCCTCCACGCTGCCCTCCAATACTAAATTGGTGATCCCTTGATGCCTCAGAATATGCCCTACCAACCGATCCCTTCTTCTAGTCAAGCTGCGCCACAAATTTATCTTCTCTCCAGTTCTATTCGATACCTGCTCATTAGTTATGTGATCTACCCATCTAATCTTCAGCATTCTTCTGTAGCACCACATTTCGAAAGCTTATATTCTTCTCTTGTCTAAACTATTGATCGTCTACGTTTCACTTCCATACATGGCTACACTCCATACAAATACTTTCAGAAAAGACTTCCTGACACTTAAATCTATACTCGATGTTAACAAATTTCTCTTCTTCAAAAACGCTTTCCTTGCCATTGCCAGTCTACATTTTATTTCCTCTCTACTTCGACCATCATCAGTTATTTTGCTCCCCAAATAGCAAAACTCATTTACTACTTTAAGTGTCTCATTTCCTAATCTAATTCCCGCAGCATCACCCGATTTAATTCGAATACAGTCCATTATCCTTGTTTTACTTTTGTTGGTTTTCATCTTATATCCTCCTTTTAAGACACTGTCCATTCCGTTCAAGGCTCTCCCAGGTCCTTTGCTGTCTCTGACAGAATTACAGTGTCATCGGCGAACCTCAAAGTTTTTATTTCTTCTCCATGTATTTTAATTCCTACTCTGAATTTTTCTTTTGTTTCTTTAGCTTATGAACAAATAACCCGAAACAACATACGTCGCTCGCAGCATATTTCTTCTCTTGTTACGGCAGTCTCTTAAACAACTTTAATCAATAACCATCAGATTTTTCATCATACGGCGACGTTATATGGTTCCCTTTCAAACGTTTCAGCAACTGTCGAACGACAGTCATCGTGGACCCGATAAACGGACAGAATTCTTCATAAGCCAAGATATAAACAGTATTAATTTATATATATGAGCGACGTTTCTACGGCTGCCGCCGCCTCTCGCATCCCAACCTCCATCGTTCACAGTCTTTCCAGTCTCCTTCATTAAGACCTCTTGCCGCCATTGCTCCGTTGACGTCGTCTTTCCAGCATCTCGCAGATCTACCGCGCTTTCTTCTTTGATGTGGAGTCCATTGCCATTCACGTTTTGGCCATCTTGTGTCTAGCATACGCTGTAAGTGTCCATACCAGAGTAGGCGCTTCCTTTCTATGTAGGCTAGGATTGTGCTTTCGACATTCACAACCTCTCATTTCTAGTATGATCAAGTCTGGAATATCCACAACTCCGTCTTCAGAAATCCATCTCGACAGCGAGCAGGCAATCTTTCTGACTCTGAGTTGGTTCCCACAATTCTATACCATATGTTGTGATACTTTCAATAATTGTGTGGTAGATGGAATGTTTTGTTTTGCGCGTATGTTTTTGTTCCAGAGTTATTTTATGGCTCGCTTGCTCTGGCCAATTTTATTGTTTTGTATCATCCATACTTCTACCATTGGACGACAGTGTCACTCCCAGGTACTTAAAATTATGACACCCTTTAACACTATCAGCAACGAGTTGTAAGTAGTTAACGGCATTTTCTCCCACTTTCAGATATTCTGTTTTAAATGCGTTTATGACACGACCCCATTTTTCATATTCTTGGAATGCGAGAGGCGGCGGCGGCCGCAGCCGTAGAAACCTCGCTCATATATATAAATAAATACTAAAAATGGTTCAAATGGTTCTGAGCACTATGGAACTTAACATCTGACGTCATCAGTCCCCTAGACTTAGAACTAATTAAACGTAACGAACCTAAGGACATCACACACATCCATGCCCGAGGTATGATTCGAACCTGCGACCGTAGCGGTCGCGCGGTTCCAGACTGAAGCGCCTTGAACCGCTCAGCCACTAAATAAATACTGTTTATACTGTTTATATCTTAGCGTATGAAGAATTCTGTCCGTTTATCGGGTCCACAATGACTGTCGTTAATCTCCAGCTACTAACACTTGGTCGTCAGCAAAAAAATAAAGTGAACAGGATCTCATCGTCTATGGGCATTCCCATTTCTCCGCATTTCGTTTTCCAGGATTTTGGTGCCTCCTCTAGGTAGATCTTAAAGAGTGCAGGGGCGAGTGTGCATCCCTGGTGTAGTCCCTTTGTCACCTCAAACTCTTGAGATAGTTGATTTCTCACTTTTGCCATTGTTGTACATCCCTGGTAGAGGAGTCTGACAGCTTTTACATAGCTCGGTGACACGCCATTATCTATTAGACTTGTCCATAGCTTGTTCTGTGGAACTGTGTCATAAGCTTTCTGGAGGTCTACAAAGACAAGGTGGGTCGTAAGGCCCCTTGCTGTCCTTTCCTTCACTACGTTTTTGAGGGTAAATACTCCATCAGTACAGGAGCGACCAGATCTGAATCCAGTTTGTTCTTCAGATTCAGTTATTTCTTCTTCTATCCTCTTTTTAGGATACGGCCATAGACTCTTGCCATCGATGACATCACACTAATACCACGATAGTTTGCACAATTTCTCCTGTTGCCCTTTTTAAATAATTATGTAACTGTTGCCTTTTTCCACTCCTTTGGGACTTCGTCACTTCTAAGGCATTTGTCAAAAAACACTGCCAATATCTCATAGAGTTTTGACGGTGCTGCTTTAACCAGTTCTATATAAATTAATCCTGGGCCTGATGACTTTCTGTTTTTCATGGCATTAATTGCATTTTGGACTTCCTTCGGAATTATCGGTGGTATATTATCATTACTGATTTCAATGTTTGGTGGATTCTCAGTGAATGCCGCTCTGTTCTCAGTTAGTCGTCCTTGGTAGTGTTGTACCCATTCCTTCATGCTAATGAGGTTTATATCTACTTTATCTTTATTCTGTGTTCTCATTGTTTTTAATAACTTCTACGCTTTATTTGCTCTTGTATTTCCCATGCTTTTTTCTATCTGTTCACCGGTTTTCTGCCAGGCTTCGGTTTTTGCCTTAACTATTGTTTTCTGTGCATCTTTTCTCCTCTCTCTGTATTCTCGCCAATCATTGTTTGATCTTGACTTCAACCATGTATTGTAAGCTTTCTTCTTACTTTCTACCTTCACTTGTACCGAGCGGTTCCACTACTCATCACATATTCTGTTACTCTTTTGGATTTCTTTTTTTACCCGTGCTTCATAAGTTGGGTTATGGATGGTTTCTTTAACCATCTCATACATCTTCTCTGCAAAGGTTTCTTCAGTGGCAGCAAGTTGTTCTGCTAGCCTTTGCTAGTACAAGGGTTGAACTATGGTCAGCCGGCCGTTGTGACCGAGCGGTTCTAGGCGCTTCAGTCCGGAACCGCGCTGCTGCTACGGTCGCAGGTTCGAATCCTGCCTCTGGCATGGATGTGTGTGATGTCCTTAGGTTAATTAGGTTCAAGTAGTTATAAGTCTAGGGGACTGATGAAAAATGGTTCAAATGGCTCTGAGCACTATGGGACTTAACATCTGAGGTCTTCAGTCCCATAGAACTTAGAACTACTTAAACCTAACTAACCTAAGGACATCACACACATCCATGCCCGAGGCAGGATTCGAACCTGCGACCGTAGCAGTCGCGCGGTTCCGGACTGAAGCGCCTAGAACCGCTCGGCCACCGAGGCCGGCCAGGGGACTGATGACGTCAGATGTTAAGTCCCATAGTGCTCAGAGCCATTTGAACCATTTGAACTATGGTCAAGGCTTTGTAAATTATATTGAATATTATTGGCTTTCTCTGGCTCGCTTTCCACTTGATTTTCTGTGTCTTTGATAAACTTGAATAATATCTTAGACATTAGCAAAAAATGGTGTGATCCACACTCTACACCTCTCATAGCCCTCACGTCTTGTACTACTAGCTTTGTTGTTTGCTTTATTGTGACATAGTCTATAATGTACTTGAGGTTAATACTTGGTTTCGTCTCTGTGTATTTGTGGATGTCCTTATGCTTGAACCATCCATTCAGATTTCTTAAGTCATTTTGCATCCACAATTCTACCAATCTTTCACCATTATTATTTATGGTTTCTTCACCATATTGTCCCACTATGTTGTCATTAGCTTTCCATCCTGTTCTGGCATTTGTTCTCCTAGTGAAATGACTTCTTTGCGATTCCCTATATTTTCAAGATATCTTGTCAGTTGAGTGTAGAATAAGTGTTTTTTCGCTACATTGGTGTCGTCGTTTGGCGAATAGACGACAATAATCACCACAGAATGACCCTTTATTTTCATCTGTACTTGCAGAATTCTATCACTGACGCATTCCCAGCTTGTTTTAAGACGAAAATGCTAGTAGATCATATGAAATATAGGCATTGCTAGTGAGAATAAATCTTTCATTTGGAAGATGAGTGTAATTTGCGATGAGACTTCCTAAAAGTCTACAATTGTAACTGAATCAGACTGTGATAAGGACATTCTCCGCTACATTCTTGGTGCCAGGGTGGTTGTCCAGCAAGCTGTACATCGGAATCACTGGGCAAGTTAAATAAGTAAGGGACAGTTACTGGCAGAGTGAAACTTTGAGTCGCCAGTAAGGCTTGTCCAGGTGTTTGCTTACAAGTACATTGCCCACGGAAGTAAAATACTGTGTTTCTTTAGTACAAAACTAACAAAAATATGAGCGTTTAAAGTGGGCATCATGAGGCAATTTGTTTTTAGCTTTATATATATATCAGTTCATCGACAGATATCGAACTCACAGGGTCAACATATCGGAAAGAACGAAAAATATTACTATTAACGTTACCACAGTCAAAACATTAATTAACCTGATCCTGTATAATTAATATACCTCTCAAACCCCGGAAGAAGTGTATTCAAAAACGCAAAGACTTATAAGCAAAGATAGACACTTTAAACTACCCTCAGGGATAATGTGCCAAATGATATTGTCTTGTAGCTTTTAGTGTACGCTAAGCGAAGAGTTACTTACCATTTCACCTGCTGGTCTTCTAGTGACTGCTGATTACCTCGGCTCTGAGTGCCCGTAAGCTCCCCCTCTTCTAGTGACAGGATGAAAAGTGGACTGGTAACGTTATCGGTCATGCACGAAAATGGTTGAACCTTCCTTTCAGTCGGCAAAAGCATTTTATTGTGAAGCTTTCTATTATGTTTGGTTCTCTTTCACTTCTTTTATAATTTCACTTACGATTTTAATGTTACATGCACAAGTCCATAGGTGAGCGACACCAGGAAACCTCAATGTGGTTCACATCCTTTATATATAGTCGACAAAGCAATGTAAAATTGCTAAATTACACATCAGATATTCTCGGCGTGTGCAACCACGTCACAAATTATGGCAGCACTTTCGTCCCGTTATTGCCAATGTTGAGTTATAGCGGCAACATATTCTCATACCAGCGAAGCGTACTACACACGATACTGAAATTTATTACCAGTTAAATGCTATACACGGAAGTATTGAACGTCGACAGCGATCGCGAAATATGTAGTGGTCCGAGGGAAGTATTCGTGTCGCTGTAGAAGTATCTCACGGTCAGAGTGCTTAGCCGCCATTCGTTAAATCTACGTTCGGTTCCTTCACATCGCCAATTACTAGGGTTCCGTAGCTCGATCGGTAAAAATTGAACCATTACAGAATCACTTTGTTGTCTGTCTGTCTGTTTGTTTGTCTGACTGTTAAAAACCCTTTCTCTCGGCAACTGTTAGACATGGCAAGTTGAAAATTATGTCACATGCTAAGGTCTACCGTCCCTTCCCAATGTGAAAAAAATTGAAGCTTAAATTACTGCAATGGAAAGATACGGCCATTTATGTCACATATTTTGATACTCGCGGACTCACTCATCAGGAAATATAGGGTACTTTCCTTTGACCTGGAATCATGAAGTGAGGCAAGAAGCAAGGTTTCACAGTAAAACCAAAGGAACAAATCTGGAAATCGTGAATTTGTAATTATATCACACGAGAAAAACATTTTTGTCATTTTTTGTCAGACTGTTTCTCTGTCCATCTGTCTCGTAAGACCATTTTTTCTTCAGGAACGGGTAGACGTATCAAATTGAAATTTATGTCACGTAGTAAGGTCTATGGTCCCTTGGCGGTGTAATAAATGTAAGCTGTCAGCGCCATCGGCCTTTTACGCCACATATTTTGTTACTTGCAAACTTACTCGTGAAAATCTATATGGTATTTTCCTTTTGCCTAGCATCATGATGTTTGGGAAGAAGCAAAGGGAAGAAGCCGATATTATGAATTTGTAATCATATCACACGAAAAATATTTTTTCTGATAAGACGCCTTTTTCTCAGTGACGGGTAGATGTGTCAAGTTGAAATTTATGTGACATATTAAGGTCTATGGTGCCTTGGTGATGTAAAAAGAATTAAGCTTCTAAGTCAATCTAATCAAAAGATACTACCATTTATGTCACATATTTTGATACTTGTAAATTCACCTATTAAAACCTATAGCGTACTTCCCACTGATGTAGAATCAAGAAATTTGGCTAGAATCAAGGTTTCACGTTACAAGAAAAGGAAAAAAGAAATACAAAAAGTTGATTTGTAATTATATCACACGAAAAAATATTTCGTTTGTCATTTCTTACTCGACATTAAAATTTAGTATTAAAACATTCTCGAAAGTCTTTGAATTCTCGGGGACAGATGATTGCCAGTATCAGTGTCGATAACAGGCAAAAATTGTCGAGATTCACAATTTTCGGGATGGGTGAATTATCTATGTATATGTATGTATAATTAAGCCTTTTACGGAACACTCAGAGCGTGATTCCAGCTCGCACCTGGTCAGTTCTCTCTCTCTCTATCTCTATCTCTCTCTCTCTCTCTCTCTCTCTCTCTCCCCCTCTCCCTTTTTTTTGTCCCCGTTGTGGTAGGTACCGACGGCCTTGCTCTCGTAGCTTCTCTTGTCTTGATGAGTACAACACCGGTGCATATTATTTACTGTCTTTAAAACAATGATTGTAGTAGGAGCTAACAAAAACTGTATCACAAAATTTTAAACGAAATTTATCCAAGTTATTTTAAGCGCATTCATTCCATAAGATCGAGACAATATTATTATTTTGAAGAGTAAGTGGTTTTAGATAAAACAGACTTCTAGCAAACTTCTATGTTTTACGAAGCTTGTATTTCAAATGTGGGGGAGTAACTAACCGAATAATTATTCAATTCTTTGCCACTTTTTTTCAAATTACGCACTCAATAGTAACACTTTTACTGGGGAACACTAAAATCCATCACCACTCTAAATTTCGAAAACAATCAGGTAAAACAATCAGGTCTAAATTAAGTTCACAAAGAGATCGTTCTGTTTGTAAGCACAAAATTATTGACAGAAGTAGCAGACAGAATGGAGAAACAGATTCAGTAGAAAAAAATCATTAAGATGAAGATAAAAGAAAATTAATGTTTAACGATGAGCTCATAAAGTTTGCTCTCGAAGTAAAATTACAAATATGCTTGGAAAAATAAGTGCAACTATTTAGCGTAATGGACCTGATTATGATGTTTAAATTAGGTCAGAGAATATTTATTAAAATCCGGTTGAACGTCTAAATGATCCGAAAGAGGTAAGCAGGTATGAAACTGCACGACCTTCCATTTGACAGGACAAGCATAGAATATTGTTTTCCAACGTTGCCTGTGGGTCGTTCTCCCTAACATTCAATGAAAACTGAATTCAATAATTGTGTATGTCCGTGGGTATGAAACTACACACGCCAGACGACGCATTTCACTACGTTTTGCTTTATTGCAATTAGAATTTAATTTGGGAAAATGACTATGTTCTGATTTGACGTTGTTTTCAATTCACCCAACAGTACAATTAATATTGAAAATGTTTTTGAATTTAGAGGAAAGGTACGTATTAGGATAATTCAGCTTGCCAACCTAGTAACGAGATTTAGATTCATAATTTTACTAAGTGGTTTGACATTTTTTTAAATGTTTCTTGACGCCATCTGGTGATGGTCCTTTTGTGCTACAACTCCATGGGCATCATACCACGTTTGTGCTATGGACAAAGCAAGAGAAATCCCGTGCCCCCATCACCCGTTCATCACCACATTCCACGCATAAAATGATGACTCTTGTGTGGAATTCCTGGAACCGTTTGAAACGCATTAGCCCCAAGAAATAACAGGTTCGTGCATGAATTCGTAGCGTTTCTGTTTTGAGTGTTGATATTCCGCTTGCTGTGGGTTTAGTTATCGACTGTCATTTTTTGTAGTTCATAGTTACTGTTTGAGTTTACATTTTGTCATTTTGCCACCTGTAGATAGTGAGTGGAGCTGTGGACGCTAGAAAATGGAGTGCCAAGAGGAGAAATCGGAACCTTCCCGAAATATTCTTCTGATTAAGTATAGGGGTGTCAGAAGAGGCAGCCAGAAAAACATTTGCGCCTTCTCTAGGGATAATGCCATTGGACAGAGCACGGCAAGAAAATGGTTTTCTCGTTAGGATCGCTCCGACATTAGTGACTCTCCACGTTCAGGTAGACCTTCGGAGTTTGATGAAGATTGTTTCAACGCGTTAATTCGCAATAATCCAGCGTCAGTGTATTCGAGAAGTGGCAAATGTGATGAACTGTGATCATTACACCATCGTGCGACTTCTGCATGCAAAGGGGAAGATTCAAAAATCGGGAGCATGGGTACTGCGTGCTCTAAGCGAAAATCACAAAAATCAGCAGGTGGCCATATATGCATCTCTGCTTGCTCGTCATCAATTGGCTCGCGAACAACACCGACCATTCCTATCCTGTCTCATTACTGGTGACGAGAGCGGTCTAAGGCGCTGCAGCCATGGACTGTGCGGCTGGTCCCGGCGGAGGTTCGAGTCCTCCCTCGGGCATGGGTGTGTGTGTTTGTCCTTAGGATAATTTAGGTTACGTAGTGTGTAACCTTAGGGACTGATGACCTTAGCAGTTAAGTCCCATAAGATTTCACACACATTTTTGAACTGGTGACGAGAAATGTTGTCTTTGTCCAAACGCAAGGAAAAGAAAGAGGGTGTAACCATCACTGCTGACATTTATTGCCAAGAAGTGAGCCATCCTGCAGACGCAGTCAAAGAACAACGACCAGGAAGACTGCGTGAAGTGATGCTACTCCACAATAAAGCCGTAGAGACACGGACCGTGATGTCGAACGTCAACATTGAGCGTGCTGAGTTCAACGAGCTGCTGAATGCTCAGAAACCGTGCGAGGTGCGACTTGTGCATACGGTACGTGGGCCCCAACTTTGTATACGCGATCGCAACGGACTCCAGTGGTAGTTGCGGGATGTTTCTAGTTCGTAAATCACACTTTTTGCTAAAGGGGCGCGCGTTAAATTCCCACGTTAACTCTATTAAAACTCACATTTCCTCCATTGTCCATATGCTAGTCACGTTGTTCTATATGTAATATACACAAATAAAAATTTCAGTATCCATGTAAATGTTTTAAGACGAAAAGGAAAGTACCATGTCCAATCAGTAAGGAGACAGGCTGATAAAAGTTCCTCTAAAAGCAGTGCATACAAATTTGCACTAGTTCTCCACATAAGATAAACATTATTTCATCATTCCCACATTTTAGTAAAAACGCAAGGTCATTCATACTTGATCACTATTCCTACCCAGTAGCAGAATCTTTGCAACAAGTGAATTACAGACGTATAAAGATATTTTGCTCCTTTTTATTTTACAAGTAGCGCAAACTGTCCTGTAGATTAAGGTAATCGAACAAACTCCTCAAAACTCCTCAAAAAACGTGAACTTATATTTACATAACATAAAATATTATAGTATATACTTATATTAAACTAATAATAAAGCACCAGAACCTATTAAAAACGCGAATGTTAGGAATAAAAAGAGACGCAAACCACGCAACCAGTTCATAGTCTGTAACGCTATTCACTACGCTAAACCGACGACAAATGGTCGACAGCCAATTCTAGCATGTTGCCACTTGCTCAAAGCTTAATCGTAGCTATGTTACTAATTGAGATTTAATTATAACAAACTGTACCAAGAACAATGCGTTTTTGGTGGATCCTCAGTGTGTCGTTGCCTTCAAATGGCGTAGTCTTACAATATGCAAGTTACAGTAATTCTTTTGTCACGAATATGATGTGTCTCATTATTTTATTGCAACGAATTACACAATTAACAACGGGTTTTCGAGTGATTCTCAATTTGCTGGTGCTCAGAAACGGCATATATACGTATAGGTTTGAAATAAATGCCAATATGGCGCCTCACAGCTCGGTGCTGAAGGGAGGTGGCGTACATGTGACGTGAGTGGCGTTGTGCTCTCTCATTGGTCAACGCTCAGACACACGCTTAGAATATCTGACATGCTAGATATTTCTCTGTACGTTCGGAAAGACTTCCGGTCCGTGTGCCGACGGCTTAAGGCCCACCCGCGTTCTGCTAAATTGACAAAAAACTGTATACAGGGGTTGGGCTTGGAAGTCATTTCGCACGCACCTTATTCACCTTATCTTGCCCCCTCAACTTTCACCTTTTCCGCTCTCTGTCCAACAACCTTCATGGAACTTTCTTTCCGGCTGAAAATGCCTTCCGAACATGGCTCGACAAGTTCTTCACCTCGAAACCACGTGATTTTTAGTTCTTTAGTCGAAAAGTTACCCCAGCGTTGGTAGACTGTTGTAAATAGTGAAGGAGATATAATATTGATGACTAAAATCTCCGTTAAGTGTATCTGTTGTGTACGGGGGTATTACCTTGTAACAGGCATATGCTTAGAGACAATGAGCTTACTGTACACCAGGAATTTGACACAAGAGATGCAAGCAACAGAGTAATTGTGAGTTCAAATGATATCCGACCAGCTTCTAACATCAGCACTCCACATCAAGAGGAAGTAGCTGTAGTGAAATCAGCCAGTTCTGAATTTGTTAAGATGTTAACATCGTCTCCATAAATTGAACGTTTGAAACAATACAAAGAGGAGCAGCCTGTAGCGAAATGAAAGAAACTGAAGCGAAAGTTTAGTTCTTGAAAAAGAAAAAAAGAGAAACATGAAACATATTCTTCCAGTTATTCGGAGACCGATACATATTTAATGGAGGAAAATGCTTCAGACGCCGTTTCTCTGCAGACCAATATAGAAAAATGGGCACAGTACATAGACCGCTATCCCTGGATTCCCTTATAAAATTAGGTTGAACAAGAGCTCTTTTATGCTATGATTGCACTTACTTCGCACAATAAACGCAGAAAATGAAACTTCCTGGCAGATTAACTCTGTGTACCAGACCGAGACTCGAACTTGGGAAGGAAGGAAGCTGCGAGGACGGGTCGTGAATCGGGGTCGGGTAGCTCAGTCGATAGAGCACTTGACCGCGACAGGCAATGGTCTCGAGATCGAGTCTCGGTCCAGCACACAGTTTCAGTCTGTCAGGAAGTTTCATGTCAGCACGAACTCCGCTGCAGAGTGAAAATTTCATCCTGAACGCAGAAAATGTTGCAGGGACAGTAAGGAAGAGAATGTTGTTACACTGGTTTTTATTATTTTCTCTGACTGTCTCATATTAGGACATCTTTTATATAGGGTAAACATTAATAAGACCGACAAAATGCAGGGACGGATTCATGACTGGAAATGGAACAAACAGGGTTCTATGAATATATGTCCAGAAATGCGTTGGTGCCACTGTAGATGGCACTGACGAATGAAAGTTCCTCTGAACACGTGCCGTGTGTTCCTAGTGTGTCACAGGCTGTGTGATTGACGCAGCGTACTGTAAGCAGCAGAGTGATTCGGTATTCATGTCAGGAAAGAGTCGAGATGGTGTTTGGGTATGGCCAAGCAGATGGAAACGGTCGAGAAGCAATACTGCTATACCAAAACAAGTATCCTCACAGACACCAACCACATCGCACAACATTTCAAGCCCTTTTTGGGCATTTATGTTATCATAGATCCTTTCTGAAAGATGAATGTGCATGGAGGTGGCAGACCGTCTGTACACCATGTTTGGAGGACTGGGTTTTGCAGGAGATTGAGACGAACCCATGTACAGTCTCCAGGCTAGTGGCCCACCAACATGGAGTCAGCCAAAGTACGGTTATGTGTATCTTGCATGACAGCCGCTATTTCCCTATCACCTACAACGAGTGCAAGGAATATCAGCAGAAAGGTTTCGTCAAAGAGAAGGATTTTGTTAATGGTTTTTGTACCAGACCATCACGATTATGGGATGCTCTTTACTGACGAAGCAACATTTACGAGAAATGGGATCATAATCTGCATAATCGTCTTCTGTGGGCTGCAAAAAAATCCTCGGAGAATCAGTATCATTGTGTGGGATTGTTGGCGACCACGTATTTGGACTGGTTAGTATTCCGCAGTCCGCAGCTCGTGGTCGTGCGGTGGCGTTCCCGCTTCCCACGCCCGGGTTCCCGGGTTCGATTCCCGGCGGGGTCAGGGATTTTCTCTGCCTCGTGATGACTGGGTGTTGTGTGCTGTCCTTAGGTTAGTTAGGTTGAAGTAGATCTAAGTTCTAGGGGACTGATGACCATAGATGTTAAGTCCCATAGTGCTCAGAGCCATTTGAACCATTTTAGTATTCCGCAACGCCTCGACGGAGGAGCGTACCTGGACTTCCTGCGGAATTCTCTGCCTGGGCTGCTTGAGAATGCTTCTTTGGCAGTACGACAGGTTATGTGGTCTCTGCATGACGGAGCACCACCCCACTTCCGCGTTACAGTTTGCCGACACCTCACCAACATCTTTTCCGGACGTTGGGTAGGACGCAGCGGCCTTGTAGCATGGCCTGCTTGATCACCGGACTTAACTCCCCTGGATTTTTACCTCTAGGGGCATCTGAAAAGCATTCTGTATGCGAACCAGTTCCTGATGTGCAGATCCTCCAACAGCATGTTCACGACGCCTGTAACGCTGTTTGGAGAGAGGCCAGAACGTGCGAAAGAGTGCGGGACTCCGTGATGCGACGTGTGAACGCGTGCATGGCATCCCATGGAGGCCGCTTTGAACATCTGTTGTGTCGTGGATGCAGTGCAGCTATTTACTGTGTTCCGAGATGATGTGTTGTCGTTGCACACACACCCTCCATTTCAGGACACACGTTCATAGGACCTTTTTCCCTCCATTTCCAGTCAGGAATCCGTCCCTGCCGTTCGTCGGTTTTGTTAATGTTTACCCTGTATTTCGATTCAAATTGAATTGTTTGTGCTTTATTAATTAATACATTATTGAATAATGTTTCAAGTGTTAAGTAGCACCAATTCAGTAAATAAAATTTAGACACTAAGAAATTCAGCCTTCAGCTGCAAGGTAAAATTTTTTTTTGTTTACCTACGTTTCGATACCAATAATGGCATCTTTTTCAGAACAAAAATTAGATTATTTTGAAGGCCAAACGTTGGCCATGCCACAGAATAAAAGTAATACAGAATTAAGACGCATAATCATAAGATTATGTCTGTGAATGCTAAAAACAAAACGTTGGCCATGATACAGAATAAAACTAATACAGAATAAAGACGCATAATCATAAGATTATGTCTGTCAATACTAAAAACAATAAGAATTTTTCTTATTGTTTTTAGTATTGACAGACATAATCTTATGATTATGCGTCTTTATTCTATATTAGTTTTATTCTGTGACATGGCCAACGTTTGGCCCTCAAAATAATTTAATTTTTGTTCTGAAGAAGACACCGTTATTGGCATCGAAACCTAGGTAAACTAAAAAAAAATTTACTTTGAAACTGAAGGCTGAATTTCTTATTGTCTGAACAATTCACGGTTGCTGAACCGCTGCATTATGTTAAAGATTTGTAAATAAAATTTAATGTACAATGATTCCATGTAGATTTTCAGTCTACGTGAAATCATCCGCGAGACCCTCCCATATATTCGACACTAGGTCCTACTGTCTATCAGGTGTGCGTGGCTCCGCCCGCATCTCGTGGTCGTGCGGTAGCGTTCTCGCTTCCCACGCCCGGGTTCGATTCCCGGCGGGGTCAGGGATTTTCTCTGCCTCGTGATGGCTGGGTGTTGTGTGCTGTTCTTAGGTTAGTTAGGTTTAAGTAGTTCTAAGTTCTAGGGGACTGATGACCATAGATGTTAAGTCCCATAGTGCTCAGAGCCATTTGAACCATTTTTTGCGTGGCTCCGGTATATATAAGTTCATGTGACACTTAATTTTGGGCCACAGATTTTCAGTAGGATGTAAGTCCGGAGCTTGAACAGGCCAGTCGATCAGCTCCTGTTGCGAAAACCATTGCTGAACTATTCGATTCGTATGAACCAGTTCAAAAATGGCTCTGAGCACTATGGGACTCAACACCTGAGGTCATCAATCCCCTAGAACTTAGAACTACTTGAACCTAACTAACCTAAGGAACCTAAGGACATCACACACATCCATGCCAGGGCAGGATTCGAACCTGCGACCGTAGCCGTCGTGCTGTTCCAGACTGAAGCGCCTAGAACCGCTCGGTCACGCCGGCCGGCGTATGAACCAGTAAGTGGTCCTCTTGGATCTGGATCACTCCTTTGGGATAGGAAATCGTCACACTCGACACTACAGTCTGTTTCATGATGTGCACGCTGATCCGAGGCAAGACGAACATAAATTTGATCAAGCGTCCTTGCCCCATCTGCTGACGTCTGTGCCTACCACATGACTGTAAATTGGTCATCACGCAAATATTACACCGTATACTGTGAGTCGTAACGGGTTCCCTGTGGCTCCTAGACAGTCACTGAACCCTCACCCATTGAGCAAAATGTTGATTCATCTGAAAAGATGACGTGCCAGTCACGGTCTACATACAGTTCAGCGAAGACGAGGCTATAAAGTTTGTGATCATCACAGAGAGTCTCTTTATTAGCTGCCCTATGTGCCGTAAGGGCAACATCCCGTAATGGGTTGCGGACGGTTTGCGAGCATCCAGGAAAATTGATCTCATTACTGAGCTGGACGGCAGTTAAAAACGAACTTTCCATACAGGTGTCAACCAACACATTGTCTTAATGAGGCATCGACACCTCGAAGCCGGCCAAGTTACCCTTGCCTCACACCACTGTTTCATCCACTTCGGGCACAGCAAGGTTGGACATCGTACCTGGCTGGCTTCACGCGCACTGGAACCGTTATTGTGGACGAGTGCCAGGACGCTATTTTTCGTGATCTGCGTATGCTAAGACATTCCGGCAGTAAATGACTATTTCTCATATACCCGTGTGTGATGCATTGTGTTATCATGTTCGGCGTATCTCGGTTATGTTCATGTTACGCTTGCAACATATCGACAAACAGTACAATGTAAAAGATAAGAAAACATGGTATCCAGGGGACGCGAATCTTACTTCAGTGGAATTCGAAAGCCTCAAACGTTGACAGGTGGTTACCACGTAACCATACAGATTTGCTCTTATTTGTTTACTAGATGCACCCCACAGTGTTATCCACGGTCAAACAGTTAGTACTGCATAGTTTGGCGGATAACACGACCTTCAGGTAAGACGTAATATAAATTTTCGTCAAAGATATTTTAACATTCCCATATAAATAAAAAAATATAAAATAATGATGTGTAACCTTCCCGAACAGAAAACAAAAATAATTAAATTTGGATAATTAAATTCTGACGTATGAAAACTGATAAATCTTAACTCATGACAAACTGATAAATTTTGACGTGAGCAGCGCTACGCCATGGCCCTGTGAAATCAATCTGAATCTGTCCGTGAGAAATAAACTGAAAAATTCTCACCTCGTAATGGTGTCGCCAGATAACGCTGTCTATATATCTACTCATAAATGGCACAGCTTAGTGCAATGCTGGCCTATCTACTAATACTGGATAACATTTGTCTGAGATCTGAGTTACGAGAAAAACTGACTTTACTTAGCGACACAGCTGCACAGCTGGTCGTCTGATTACTAAAGAACACATGACTATGACCTGACAAAAATTCTGGAATTTTTAAGTTAGATAAATGACTGGATCGGGACTTTTATAGTTATACTTTTATAGTTGACTGGTAAAAACAATTTTATGAAAATTTTTTACATTATTGATAAAGATCTACAATCCATTACACGGAAAAATTGAATATATTACAAATCTGGGTCAACTGGTGCTGATGAATCACAAAGGAAAAGATTGAAACAAATTCACATTAACATCTCAGACAATTGACTTAACTACGCGCATGCCAATAAAAATAATAAAATTTACCTTACAATAGATGGTTGACTTAATTACACTGTTGATTTTTCATTATATTAACAATTCTTAATTTGTTCATCATCATCTCATTCCATGGTATCATCTAGCTCTGCGGCTGATCACAGTTATTATTCAGTTCCATATTAAAAAAAAATTACAATTTGTTCTGCACTGTGACTTTATCAACTACTAACTATAAACTGCGCTGTACCAGCAACAGACTACCATTACACTGTAGCAGCGAGGGACTGCAACTGCGGCAGAGACTGCTCAGACCTGCGACTCTATTGCAGATCTCTTTTAACAGGGGCAAGGATATTTTATGTCTCAGGCAGCGCCTGTGAATTGTCGTTCTAGCAAGTGAGCAATACATCGAGATTACATTTGCTCCAGCAGGGTGGTGAACCCCGTACAATATGTAGTTTCACCAGTTTTGCAGTATGCCCGTCTTATAAGACGATACCGAAACTACCAACGGCCTGTAAATTTAGTTTAGAATAGCGATTATCTGGATAATAACATGCGCACTGATTCGGGTAAGGACCTTGAGTACTTATCAAAGCGTCGTATTGACAATACAGTTTTGCGGACATACCCGCTCTGTACTACTAAACAATTGGTATGGTTGCACACTTCATAAAGCAAAAGCCTCCTTCAACATTGTTACGGTTTTGCCTGTAGAAACACGTGCCGAATAACGAACTCACTTGTACAGCTGACAAGTTGGTAGTTGTGTTGTGTGTTCGAACAGTTTGTGCTTCAAGTGTAATCGGCGTAAAGTGTGTGCCTAATGATAGAACTAACAAAAGAAGAAAATACGAACTTTCCACTATCTCATATTAGAAATTTGTATCAGACACCAACGAACTTCGATATGTTAACAATGGAACTGTGGAAACAAAAGGCGTATAAACTGGTCAAGTCAGAAGTACAGGCCATGAAAAGCGTGATTACTCTAGTTGCATGGCAGTTGGAACAAGGTTAAAACCTATGGTCCTTTTCAGGCGGAAAACGATTTCTAACATAAGATCTCCACCAGACATTTTTGTACATCTTCACGAAAAGGGATGGATGGATGAGAATGGTGTAAAATTGAGGATGGAAAATGAGTGGCAGAGGTAACCAGATGTTATACGAAATCAACCAAGTTTGTTGGGGTTGGGTATGTTTCACACGTCAAATAACTGAGAATACCAAAAAACACATATCAAGGAGCAAAACTACGATTGTTTTTATACCGGATGTTTTGACTTCCCTGCTACAATCTTTAGATGTCTCTCTGAATAGACCATTGAAAGACCATATGCATGAACAATGGAGCAGTTTGATGATGAGTAGTGCAAAGTCGTAAACGAAAGGTGGAGCTATGCGGGCTGTATCACTTGATGTTTTGTGTGATTTCTTCATCAAACCGTGGTAAAAAGTGAAAAAGGAAACACTGATCAAATCCTTCCAGAAGTGTGGGATTCCCAAAGCCATGGATGGCACTGATGACGATTTGTTATGGGGTACCGATGGCGAAGCATTAATCGGTTTACAATTTGCAGAATGGGACCCTCTCAACAAGGAAAGTGATGATCTACTTGAGAAGCTGCTTTCCTTCGACGGTGATTGTGAGGATTCTGCAGCGTTTTAAATGCATTGGTGTGTGATTTATTTTATTTTATAATGGTTTTAATTTATATAAATTTCAATGTTTCACATCTGTCGTATATGACGACCCCGATTTTGAGTGCCTTTTTTTATGCTTCAGCTATCGCCTTATCTGCCGAAATATACGGTATAAAGAAATGTTAATGCCGAAACTCACTATCCAGGCGCATGCGCTGTCACAAAGTTCTCTCTTGGAGACACTGACGCGAGAGCCGCTTGCGACCCAACAAACCACGCGACATGGGAGAAAAAAAACCACCAAATTCTGACACGATGGGAGAACCTGACAGAATACACGTCGATCACAAATTACACGTTTACTTGAGGAAAAAAACTGTACGCGACCGAGTAACGAATTACAAAATGTTTCAGGAAAGGGAGTAGATAATATCGCGCCTGTTTGCGACATGCCTGGCATGGAAAAGCTCATAATTGTCTTGGTGTAGCCATAAATTTACTGTGATACGTCTCTGTAAGCAACGTTCTGAGACGTCTTCGTCTCTGCGCAGATGAATACCTGCACCTGCCACTGTTAACGTTTGTTCTTGATCCCTATTTATTGTGATTCAGATAACGTCACAACCCAAAGCATTCTATGTGCTGCTACATATTTTCATGCGCAGACGTTACATTGTTATGGAGCTTAGCGATGATTTTATCCTACAGGAAAATTTCTGCTGTCATAGATTTGTGTTCGTAGTTTGTTCATTTTACAAAACAGTCAAAAACTTCTCTTTACGCTAAGCGTAATGTATTCATTTCCCAGTTAACTTTCGTGGATGACTTTTTAGTCACGTTCACAATCACACAGGACCAGTGAGTTTTTTCGGAATAAAAGGGAGCGTATGTGTTAATTCTGGGTATAGACTGTCTCCATTCCATATTTCATCCAAATCTGTCCAGCCGCTTCAGCGTGAAGGAGTACATACCAACTCGACTGGAAAATAACCTAGTTCGGTGCAGCGGAAACATTATAATATTTGTACGTCCAACAACTTCATCTGCCCTCACGTGTATCACTGTTACCAGCGGATACGCTCGCACATCATCTACATCTACATCTACATTCACACTCCGCAAGCCACCTGACGGTGTGTGACGGAGGGTACTTTGAGTATCTCTGTCGATTCTCCCTTGTATTACAGTCTCGTATTGTTCGTGGAAAGAAAGATTGTCGGTATGCCTCTGTGTGGGCTCTAATCTCTCTGATTTAATCCTCATGGTCTCTTCGCGAGATATACGTAGGAGGGAGCAATATAGTGCTTTACTCCTTGGTGAAGGTATGTTCTCCAAACTTCAACAAAAGCCCGTACCGAGCTACTGAGCGTCTCTCTTGCAGAGACTTTCACTGGAGTTTATCTATCATCTCCGTAACGCTTTCGCGATTACTAAATGGCCCTGTAACGAAGCGCGCTGCTCTCCGTTGGATCTTCTCTCTCTCTTCTATCAACCCTATCTGGTACGAATTCCACACCGGTGAGCAGTATTCAAGCAGTTGGCGAACAAGTGTACTGTAACCTACTTCCTTTGTTTTTGAACTGTATCTCCTTAGGATTCTTCCAATGGATCTCAGTCTGGCATCTGCTTTACCGACGATTGGTTTTATATGGTCATTCCATTTTAAATCATTCCTAATACCTACTCCCAGATAATTTATGAAAATAACTGCTTCCAGTTCTGACCTGCTATATTGTAGCTAAATGTTAAAGGATCTTTCTTTCTGTGTATTCGCAGCACATTACACTTGTCTACATTAAGATTCAATTGCCATTCCCAGCACCATGCATCAATTCGTTGCAGATCCTCCTGCAATTCAGTACAATTTTCCATTGTTACAACCTCTCAATATAGTACAGCATCATCTGCGAAAAGCCTCAGTGAACTTCCGATGTTATCCACAAGGTCATTTATATATAGTGTGAATAGCAACGGTCCTACGACACTCCCCTGCGGCACACCTGAAATCACTCTTACTTCGGAAGAGTTCTCTCCACTGAGAATGACATGCTGCGTTCTGTTATCTAGGAACTCTTCAATCCAATCACACAATTGGTCTGGTAGTCCATATGCTCTTACTTTGTTCATTAAACGACTGTGAGGAATTGTATCAAACGCCTTGCGGAAGTGAAGAAACACGGCATCTACACTCCTGGAAATTGAAATAAGAACACCGTGAATTCATTGTCCCAGGAAGGGGAAACTTTATTGACACATTCCTGGGGTCAGATACATCACATGATCACACTGACAGAACCACAGGCACATAGACACAGGCAACAGAGCATGCACAATGTCGGCACTAGTACAGTGTATATCCACCTTTTGCAGCAATGCAGGCTGCTATTCTCCCATGGAGACGATCGTAGAGATGCTGGATGTAGTCCTGTGGAACGGCTTGCCATGCCATTTCCACCTGGCGCCTCAGTTGGACCAGCGTTCATGCTGGACGTGCAGACTGCGTGAGACGACGCTTCATCCTGTCCCAAACATGCTAAATGGGGGACAGATTCGGAGATCTTGCTGGCCAGGGTAGTTGACTTCTAGAGCACGTTGGGTGGCACGGGATACATGCGGACGTGCATTGTCCTGTTGGAACAGCAAGTTCCCTTGCCGGTCTAGGAATGGTAGAACGATGGGTTCGATGACGGTTTGGATGTACCGTGCACTATTCAGTGTCCCCTCGACGATCACCAGTGGTGTACGGCCAGTGTAGGAGACCGCTCCCCACACCATGATGCCGGGTGTTGGCCCTGTGTGCCTCGGTCGTATGCAGTCCTGATTGTGGCGCTCACCTGCACGGCGCCAAACACGCATACGACCATCATTGGCACCAAGGCAGAAGCGACTCTCATCGCTGAAGACGACACGTCTCCATTCGTCCCTCCATTCACGCCTGTCGCGACACCACTGGAGGCGGGCTGCACGATGTTGGGGCGTGAGCGGAAGACGGCGTAACGGTGTGCGGGACCGTAGCCCAGCTTCATGGAGACGGTTGCGAATGGTCCTCGCCGATACCCCAGGAGCAACAGTGTCTTCGATTGCTGCAGAGCGCCTCAGAAGCTATAAGATGCACCTGACGCTCAGCATCTAAAATGCAACGGGCTTGTATTTAAGTGTGAATTAATCACTTTGAGGAGTGTATAAGCATTGTATTTATTACCTTGAATTGTATTATATAGGACATACTAAGCAATAAAGGGTGTGTTATAGGTTCTCTGTTGTGCCTGATTTACGTAAACGATTTAAGAGACAATCCAAGTGGTCCTCATAGAATGCTTGGAGATGCCGCTGTCATTCACTGTCATGTAAAGTCATTAGAAGATCAAAACAAATCGCGAAACGATTTAGACAAGATAGTTGTATGGCTCAAAAAGTGGTAATTGACTCTAATTGCGAGAAAAGCGTACCAAAGACTGCGACTTATTGGTAGAACAGTTAGAAAATGTCCGCCCTCTTCTGGAGTATTGCTGTGCGGTGTGAGATCCGCATAAGGTAGTACTGACGGAGGAGAACATCGAAAAGGTTCAAAGAAGGGGAACTCGTTTTGTATTATCCCTAAACAGGAAAAGGGTATCACGGATATGATACGAATTGGGGTAGCAGTCATTAAAAATAAGTCGTTTTTCGCTGCCACAGGACCTCATGGAATTTCAGTTACCAACATTCTCCTCAGAGTCTGAAAATATTTTGCTGACGCCCACCTATATAGGGAGAAATGATCATTATAATAAAATAAATCAGAGCTCGCACAGAAAGATTAAAGTATTCGTTTTTTCCGCGCGCCGTTCGAGAGTGGAACGGTTGAGAAATAAGTTGAAAGTGGTTCTGTAAACCCTGTGCCAGGCACTTGATTGTGAGTTGCAGAGTAATCATGTAGAAGTAGATGAAATGAATTCTCACAGTAAATTTCTTGTTCTAAGAGTAATTATTGTTCCACATTTCGCATTATATTCTTCAAATCAGAAAATATCTTGTACTACACATTTCTAAAAGTAGCCTGTATGTTAATTCAGAGCTTAAGCTAATTCCATTTCACGTTTTTTTCCAAATCAGTTATGCCATGTCAGCGTGAAAGAGTAAAAAATATAATTGCGCACCAACTTTCGCATTTATAACATGCACTGATGAGCCAAAACATTATGACAACCTGCTTAATAAATTGTTGGTCCACCTTTGGAACGCAATGCGTCACCGATTCTGCGTGTCATGGATTCGACAGTTCTTGGTAGGTTTGTGGATGTATGTCACACCAGATGTCAACGCATAAGTCATGTAATTTCCTTAACGCGTGGTGATGCTAGCTGATAGTGATCCAAATGGTTTCAACTGGATTCACACCAAGCGAATTTCGTGGCCAACACATCAACGTGAGTACACTATCATGCTCCTCAAACCACTTGTGACGGTACAAACCCCCGTTACTAGACGAATATTTCTAGTATGCAAGGATTGCTTTGTGGAGAGCGAGCGCGCTGCATGGTGCATGGTGCGCCATTCGCGGAAGCGCGTGGCGCGCCCGCGTGAGGTTTGCAACGGTCGGTGGGGTGTCTCCGCCCTGGGGGCGGCCACGTGGCCCGCGGCTTGGGGCATTGTTTGGTTTTTCGCGCATTACGCGAAAACTATGTAACTTACGGTGAAGAGCGATGCGGCAGTAGATTGTGCTCAGCAAGATGCACCTTCTGAGAGATCGATCTTTATTTCAAGTCACGAGACACAAAAGTTATAGTAACCTCAAAATCGGTTAATATCACGAATACTGAAAGATTAATAAAAATAGTAAATAACTGCTTACAGGGATGAGCGAGCACTCATTAAAAACGTTTCGTCAAAGCGGATCGAGTGCCGTAGTCATATGTTAAATTCATAAATAATTAAGCCCGTAAAGAGCAATAAACAAAGTTTGAGGGAAAATTGTTTATAAAATTCAATAGAAAATTCATGACGTAAAGAACGGCACTATATAATATTTTGGGTGGCATCACACGTATTTTAAACTAGCTAAGTTATACTATACACTTAACTTGCAATAGTTTTCATTGTTTGCAAATTATTATAAACATTTATCGCCCATAATTAATTAATTATTATAGATGTGAAGATTTTGAACAGCGCAATGTGTAGATCGCTATAGACTACGTCTAAAACGGTGCTATATGCAGTTCTATGTTAAAACTTTGCAGCACAGATGTCAACAAACAAATATGCGCTAAGTGGCGAAATTTGGCAAAAACTAAAACTTGATTTACGGGCGACAGAATAATCCTAGATATTAATATAAAATAGAAAATAAGATGTACTTTTTAGCGCGGTTCCGATGGTGCACTTATTTCTGTCGAGGGATGTATGTATCAAAATTTGGAACCTTAACTGGTGAGATTGGCACTTGCATAACAATGGGGGCTAGACGTCCGACCCTATATAAGCGAGCGGCCACCTTGGCCAGAGGTCAGTCGTTTGTCGTTTTAGAGGGTGGGTGGCGAGCAAGCACACTTGAGGGTGGCCCATGTGGTCGTTTGAGAATTCTTTTTCGCGCCGATTTATTTCGACAAAGAGTATTGTTTGATAGTGCAAGTGTGCAAGCATATATTTGGTGCACTGAAAGTGCTACGATTATTTGTGTGAGTACGATTTACGAAGTATACATCATCGTAAGGGAACATGTGGCGAACTGTGATTTCGCGCCAAAGCTGTTAGAAAAAAGAGGACAGTGGGACTTGTGGTTCTGTTCGAACTGATTGAGTAATTTTTGTTTATAGCAGCCTACATTACTGTTATTGGGGGGCTCGGAGTCAAATTATTGTTAAAGAAAAACTGTAAACCGTCTCACCAGTGCTAATTTCATTGTGTGAAAGAAAAGAACAACGCCAATAAATAGTGATTGAACTGTGTCGTGAAAAACTGATTTTAGTATAGTAATCGCCTAATTCTTGTTCCTTAGCATAAACTGTACTTAAGTCTGAGCGAATAATTAATTCAAAAACTATAGGAAATGCATGGGTGTGGAAGTGTACTAATGCATCAAGTGTGGAAATCATCCCCTGAGACTTACGTGAGAGCCAAAATTTTGCAATAACATTTTTAACCAACATTTGTATATGCACATTTCGTGTGAAAACGCTTCAACTGCACTGCTTTATTTACCGCCCCGTCGCACACTGTAGCACGGTTCTAGCTTTGAGACACAGACAATTATCCTATTTCGAACCGCCGTTCACCTCGATGACGGCGTTTGTGGGGAAGACCATCGACCTGGTGTAGCAAAAACATGTGTCATACGACGAGGCGGCAGGTTTCCATTGATCCACGGTCCAATCTCGACAGTCCCGTGGCCACTGCAAACGTAATTGACGATGTCGGTGGGCCTACATGTGAACATGTAGAGGTTGTCTGCTGCAGAGCCCCATATTCAACAATGTACGATGAACGGCGTGTCCCGAAACGTTTGTGCGAGTACCAGCGTTGTGCTCTTTCAGCAGAGATGCCACTGACCGCCACCTATCCTGCTTTACAGAGCAGGTATGTCTTCAAATCCCGCGTTCTGTGAAAAGTCGTGGACGTCCAACCACTTACCACCCAGTAGTAGCTTCACTGTCGTTCTACCACTTTCCATAAGTGCTCACTACAGCAGCACGTTAAACATTCGAACAGCTACACCGTTTACGAGGTACTCGTTGACGGGCTCTGGGTAATTATGATATCGCCTATGTGATAATCGCTTATGTCAGTAGATTTTCACATTTGCAGCCCGTGTCATCGCTAGAATGATTCCGCATCCGTCTTCGGTTCACTTATATACTTTGCATGGGGGCTTAATTATTTAAAATGCAAATAATTTTTATTTTTCGTAGCTGTCTGTCCGATTACGAAGTCTCGTAAACGGTTGGCCCTGACTAATATTTGTACGCAATCTGATTGCATAGAACAACAACAAAGAATGAAAGAAATTTACGTTAACACAATTAATTAATTAAGTCCACAGCAACTATAAAACCTACGAAACCAAAGCACAAGTATAACTGTTCTGTGTGTGGAAGTGTGATTCAACGTACGCATCTGGCACGGTTCTTCTTCAATGACACAAGAAATTTTAAATATCATTTATACTGAAGTGCTTAAAGAAAATAGAAATACCATAATTACGCAAGAAAACCAGAATTACACTCTAATCCAAGAACACAAGCCAGATGCTTTGTTGACTGAACCTGTAATGACGCATTATTCAAGACATTGAAATAATGAAAAAAAAGCGAGTTTTGTTACCTTCATATATATTGACGAAAAGCACTCTAATCATTACAATATCTCCATTGGAACAACATCTGCTGTATAGCCCATCAAACAACTGCATAAAACATGGAACAAGCACTCACTACTACAACATCTCCACACCGACTTGCTACTACCACATCTCAACAAGCACTCTCCACCACGACCTCTCGACAAGCACTGTCCACTACGACATCTCAGCAAGCACTGCCAGTGGAGGCGGCAGAATAATACTCTCTGGCGCGATCTCTGGTGCTGTGGCTCAGTGTAGCCACCTTTCATATGCCCTTCCTCCACGGGTCAGAATTTGATGGTATTTTTGCCAGCATTGGTGGTGAAAATACCACCAAATTCGTCCAAAAAAAAAAATACAGACAAAAATAAAAGATATGTGGAGGCGGCGGAATAATACTCTTTGGCGCGATCTCTGGTGCTGTGGCTCAGTGTAGCCACCTTTCAACTTTCCTTACCGTGTCACGTTCCCGCAACGCTACCAAAAAAAATGGCTCTGAGCACTATGGGACTCAACTGCTGAGGTCATTAGTCCCCTAGAACTTAGAACTAGTTAAACCTAACTAACCTAAGGACATCACAAACATCCATGCCCGAGGCAGGTTTCGAACCTGCGACCGTAGTGGTCTTGCGGTTCCAGACTGCAGCGCCTTTAACCGCACGGCCACTTCGGCCGGCCCCCGCAACGCTACCAGACGAGATCCAACCTCACGGTGGGCAGTGGTCATAGTGTTTTGGCGTATCAGTGTGTAGTGGATTGGAGGCTAAAGCATCGCGGGCAAACAGAAATAATGTTATACGCTGTAATTACACGCAATCACAGGAGATCAGAAAGATCTCTAAATAAAATCGTTATAATAAGAAGGGAACAAATACACTGCTAAAAGTGAGAGAAGTGTGGTGTAGGCGCCGTTGCCAGTGAGTGTTGCGTTATTAGTGGTGCGAACAGAACACAACCGAAGGTATTCGAGCTTATCAAGACATGCGAACAGTTTTGTTTTGTCGACTGTAGATACCATTACAGTTTAATGATGATTTAACGCAAAATACGACGGTATAGTCATAGAAAATAAAGATACTAGCCGCGCGGTATGAGGCGTATTGCCACGTCTTGCGCTGCTCCCTCCGTCGGAGGTTCGAGTCCTCCTTCGGGCATGGGTGTATGTTGTCCTTAGCGTAAGTTACTTTAAGGCAGGTTAAGTAGTGTGTAAGCCTAGGGATCGATTACCTCAGCAGTTTGGTCCCATAGAAACTTACCACAAATTTCCAAAAAAGATACGAGATTAGTTTTTCGCGTCTTGGTAGATACACGTCTGCAGTCTTGCCTGGCCCCGGTAGCCGAGAACTATAGATCTTCATTAGTACAGAGAATAACGTGAGCAAGGGAAATAGCTGTCTGTTACAGCCAATGTAAAGATCGTCCTGATCTACTGTAGGATTGTCATTAATATGGTATGGTTGCTGCAGCTGCAAGTAAGCACTCAATCTGTCGCAATGGAAAATCATTGGCTTAGACACGGTCGATATAGGCTGCGTTGGTGATGTCCTGGTTCCGATGTAATGCGAGACATTCAGAGGAAGAGACTGGAGGAAATTCTGAAGTATACGTCGATTTACAGTCCTTCTTTCTTATTATTCCATCCCCCCACTCCCCACATGGGCAGAAAGGGGGGGAGGCTGTCAGTGGTACAGGCAGCCCGCTCTTCAGCCAATTGACAGGTCAAAATTTAATTAGCTGGAAAAGAAAGAAGAAACAAATAAGGGAGATATTGACATTGAATTAAAAACTGTTATGAGAGGAAACATAAAATGAAAGTTTTTAGACATGCGAGGGTAGTTAAACATGCAACGGCAGTTAAAAACAGTAATAATTAAAGGTAAAATAGAAGACAATTAGTGCACATTTAAAGACATGTATAATCTGATGCCGAAACACTGATATTTAAAAGAAGCCCTCGTATAGGGAATCTGTTCAAAAATGGCTCTGAGCACTATGCGACTTAACTTCTGAGGTCATCAGTCGCCTAGAACTTAGAACTAATGAAACCTAACTAACCTAAGGACATCACACACATCCATGCCCGAGGCAGGATTCGAACCTGCGACCGTAGCAGTCGCTCGGCTCCAGACTGTAGCGCCTAGAACCGCACGGCCACTCCGGCCGGCTAGGGAATCTGTTGTTGAAGGGTGATGTGTTGATCAGTGATGAAGGTATGAATGTGGTGGTATAATGATGGAGAACTAGTGTATTGGAGCAATGAGGTAGGGGTGGCTGTTGGGACAGAAGAAGGGGTGGAGGTGAGAACTGGTGACGCCAATACTTGTTGGGAAAACGGGAGGTGGGGAAAGAGAGGCAGGCGGGGGAAGAAAAGAGGGTAAGGAAATGTGGAAAGGTGAGGGAGAGGAAGCACTGATGTGGTGGAATGGGTGGGGTGAACTTCTAACTGGTAGGATGGGTAAATGTCAGGGCAGAGTTCATCATCTGAAAGGGCGACATGGTTGAAGTTTCTTTGGGAGAATAGGTGAGGGTGTAGGACTGGTGGAATGTATTGGTAAAGATGCAGTACCGTATGAGTATTGGAAAGTAGAGGGGAAACGATAGGATTGTTGGAGTCGAGTTTGTGGATGCTGCAGATTGTTCAGAGGTGCTCAGTGCGAGTGAGGAGAGGCGGAAATTTGATGAGTTGATAAAGGATCCATGTAGGGGAAAGTAAATGGATGCAGAAAGCGAGGCGGAGAGCATGGCGTTCGAGGATCTGAAGGGACTTGCAGAACTTGGAAGGAGCGGATATCCATTTGCATAGCAAAGGATGAGGTGGATCAGGGATTTGCGCGTTTGAGTACATTGGAGGGTTGCATCCCCATGTTAGTAGTTTCAGTAGTTTTGATCTATTGCTTTCTCTTGGATGTCTATTAGGTGAAGTTTCCACGTTAGTCCAAGGTATTTTAGTGTGTCTGGCGAGCTGCTGAGAGGCGTCCTATAAAGGCCACCCGGCGGTGGAACACCGAGAAGAAACTCGTGTCATGTGGTTCGCGGATGCGAGCTAGTGATGGCTGTGTCCGGTAAATGTGCTGCAGCGTCTGTCTCAGGCAAGCTGCGCTGTATCCACTTGCATGTGTTTTGAGAGGGCGGCAATCCGCAACACTGTGTTGTGTGACGTGGTGCAGGATCGCAAGGCACCTGCCGTACACCACGGGAACAATGCCACGATATACAGGGTGTTTCAAAAATGACCGGTATATTTGAAACGGCAATACAAACTAAACGAGCAGCGATAGAAATACACCGTTTGTTGCAATATGCTTGGGACAACAGTACATTTTCAGGCAGACAAACTTTCGAAATTACAGTAGTTACAATTGTCAACAACAGATGGCGCTGCGGTCTGGGAAACTCTATAGTACGATATTTTCCACATATCCACCATGCGTAGCAATAATATGGCGTAGTCTCTGAATGAAATTACCCGAAACCTTTGACAACTGCTTCAGCTGTTCAATTGTTTCTGGATTCTGGCGGTACACCTGGTCTTTCAAGTGTCCCCACAGAAAGAAGTCACAGGGGTTCATGTCTGGCGAATAGGGAGGCCAATCCACGCCGCCTCCTGTATGTTTCGGATAGCCCAAAGCAATCACACGATCATCGAAATATTCATTCAGGAAATTAAAGACGTCGGCCGTGCGATGTGGCCGGGCACCATCTTGCATAAACCACGAGGTGTTCGCAGTGTCGTCTAAGGCAGTTTGTACCGTCACAAATTCACGAAGAATGTCCAGATAGCGTGATGCAGTAATCGTTTCGGATCTGAAAAATGGGCCAATGATTCCTTTGGAAGAAATGGCGGCCCAGACCAGTACTTTTTGAGGATGCAGGGACGATGGGACTGCAACGTGGGGCTTTTCGGTTCCCCATATGCGCCAGTTCTGTTTATTGACGAAGCCGTCCAGGTAAAAATAAGCTTCGTCAGTAAACCAAATGCTGCCCACATGCATTCGGTTCCCCATATGCGCCAGTTCTGTTTATTGACGAAGCCGTCCAGGTAAAAATAAGCTTCGTCAGTAAACCAAATGCTGCCCACATGCATTCGGTTCCCCATATGCGCCAGTTCTGTTTATTGACGAAGCCGTCCAGGTAAAAATAAGCTTCGTCAGTAAACCAAATGCTGCCCACATGCATATCGCCGTCATCAATCCTGTGCACTATATCGTTAGCGAATGTCTCTCGTGCAGCAATGGTAGCGGCGCTGAGGGGTTGCCGCGTTTGAATTTTGTATGGATAGAGGTGTAAACTCTGGCGCATGAGACGATACGTGGACGTTGGCGTCATTTGGACCGCAGCTGCAACACGGCGAACGGAAACCCGAGGCCGCTGTTGGATCACCTGCTGCACTAGCTGCGCGTTGCCCTCTGTGGTTGCCGTACGCGGTCGCCCTACCTTTCCAGCACGTTCATCCGTCACGTTCCCAGTCCGTTGAAATTTTTCAAACAGATCCTTTATTGTATCGCTTTTCGGTCCTTTGGTTACATTAAACCTCCGTTGAAAACTTCGTCTTGTTGCAACAACACTGTGTTCTAGGCGGTGGAATTCCAACACCAGAAAAATCCTGTGTTCTAAGGAATAAACCATGTTGTCCACAGCACACTTGCACGTTGTGAACAGCACACGCTTACTGCAGAAAGACGACGTACAGAATGGCGCACCCACAGACTGCGTTGTCGTCTATATCCTTCACATCACTTGCAGCGCCATCTGTTGTTGAAAATTGTAACTACTGTAATTTCGAAAGTTTGTCCACCTGAAAATGTACTGTTGTCCCAAGCATACTGCAACAAACGGTGTATTTCTATCGCTGCTCGTTTAGTTTTTATTGCCGTTTCAAATATACCGGTCATTTTTGAAACACCCTGTATGAAGACCGCCCTATCGCAAATGAGGCAGTAGTGGAAAAAGTGAAAATCAGGCGTGGATCAGTTTTCAATATTTCCACACCATTTCGAACATGCCTAAAATTGCAGCCAGCTGAGTTCCGCGACCGCTCGCACCCACTCAAAAGACCCATCAGACCGAGGCAGCAGAGAAAATGTTTGTTGTGTATGAGGCGGAACTATGGGCGTCATGGAAAAAGGGTGAGTCACGCAATTTGACTCTTAGTCTGATCACAAGGGGTGGCCATTATTGCACGCGTTGATCACGTAGGCTGACGTGAGGATCAATGAACTATACTTGACTGGATGTATGTGGAACATCTTAGGTGATTAGAAGTTAGTAGACAGGAATACAATTAAATACTTAGCTTTAATTCAGCATCAGCGATGAGCGTCGATTTTGATTTTGTACAATAATATTTACAAGTGCAGTTATAGACTGAACTGCGAATACTGCTTTACAATTCTGATTGCTTCACACATATATATCAATTGTCAATGCATAAACTGTATGTGGCGCCTGGCAAGGTCGTAGCTACTGACTTAGCTGAAGGCTATGCTGACTAGCGTCTCTGCAAATGAGATCTCTGAAGATATAACGAGGGAACCATTCCTATTAAAGTCGGCTGTAGAACTGGCCAGTGCGCTAGCTCGTCTCGTAAGACCAGCCGAGTGGCGGCGCTCGGTCTGCTAGCGTCGACAGTGGCGACTCGCGGGTCCGATGTGTACTGACGGGCCGCGGCAGATTTGAAGCCTACAGTCTAGCCAGTATGGTGCCTTGCGGTGACACCACAATGTTGAACCTATTTGAGGGCAGTCCAGATAAATTCTTTAGCAGCATAATCAACATGATGTTAGATGTATCACTAGGACGAGGGAACAAAATAGCAAGGTAAGTAATGGAAACATGTTGATACACCAGCACAGAAAGAGGCGATGACCTAACCATTACTGGGTAACATAATGCTGTTTTCGGGGCTGCATGGTGCGCTGCTAACAGATTATGTTTGTAAAAGCAAACCGTCATAGGTGTATGTACTGAAACATCATGACGAGGTCAATACGAGGAAAAATGGCAGCAGTATTTGTAACCATTGCTGTAGGCAGTTTCGTTCTGGAGCATAGCATAGCTCCCAGAGCGCCATATTTGTCTAGCCTTCAGTTGGGAATGTTAACAAGCAGAAGGCTCAGTGTGGTGCAAACGTGTGAAGAAAGCAGACAACCATGCCACAGAGATGCAATCATGCTTCTTGCAGCCATCTGAGCGAGTCTGAAATATGTGAAATTGTGGCCTTCCGAGTGGCGGGATGATCATTTCGAAAATCTGCCACCCCAGTTCGAAGTGCTGGGTCAGTTGTGCAACGATACTGGTATCAGTAGTCACGTGATCATTCTCACACCCGTAGACGAGGTTCTGGACGTCCATGCATCACAGACAACCGCCTGGACCACTGTATTGTAACGGCGGCCGTGGCAGATCGTACAACTACCACAACACAGATAAGAGGGCTTATGAGCCAGACGTGTCAGCATGAACTGTTGCTAAATGCTATTAGCAGTGGGACTACGGGCACGCACACGCCTAGTGCGTCTTCCACTCACGCCACAGCATCGAGGTGCACGGCTCGACTGGTGGCGTCAGAGGATCACTTGGAAGATGGAATGCGCCGTGGTCTTCACTGATGAAAGAAGATTCTGCCTGCACATAAGTAATTGTCGTTTGGGCGGAGCGCTGTGTCGTGAACTGCATTCATCCAAAACACGCTGGCCTCATCCCGAGCTTTATGGTCTGGGGTCCGGTAACTCGTTCACCTTAGTTGTTTCTGGATGGGACACTAACCATCATCATTGTGGTGTCACCGCTAGACACCACACTTGCTAGGTGGTAACTTAAATCGGCCGCGGTCCTGTAGTACATGTCGGACCCGCGTGTCGCCACTGTGTATTCGCAAACGTAGCGCCACCACAGGGCAGGTCACAAGACACGGACATGACCTCGCCCCAGTTGTACGGACGACATAGCTTGCGACAAGACGTATCACGTCTTCCTCTCATTTGCCGAGAGACAGATTAAATAGCCTTCAGCTAGTCCATCGCTACTACCTAGCAAGGCGCCATGTGTATCATTGCTAATTGCTTACTACTATGCAAGAGATGTATTTCAACAAGAAGAACATCATTAAAAGTTAAGTAGATGATAATCTCTCATCTTTTCTTTATAGTTTTTCATCCAGTCTCCTGTTTCAGAATTTACGCCCGTCTGCGTTAGTTTCGCGTGCACCTAGCCACTCATTGTGTCGAGACCTTAGGGAATCGACACAACAATCATCATCATTAGTATTCTGCCGAGCCGGCCGAAGTGGCCGTGCGGTTAAAGGCGCTGCAGTCTGGAACCGCAAGACCCCTACGGTCGCAGGTTCGAATCCTGCCTCGGGCATGGATGTTTGTGATGTCCTTAGGTTAGTTAGGTTTAACTAGTTCTAAGTTCTAGGGGACTAATGACCTCAGCAGTTGAGTCCCATAGTGCTCAGAGCCATTTGAACCATATTCTGCCGAAAAGCACATTTTCACATGGTAGTTCTCCATGCTGTCCGGTGGGGAAAGGCAACAACCTTGTATAACACCTCGTCCAATGCTGTTTCCTTCTGACATTTCATTTCCAATCCTTATCTTTACTTTCTGGTGTAAATACTGATTCTGTATCAGTCGTCTCTCTTTCCAGTCTACTTCTTTCCTCTTCAGAATATTCATCAGCTTGTTCCACTGAACTCTGTCAAAAGCCTTTTCTAAATCGATAAAAACAGCAAAGATTCCTCAACCTTTCTCCGTGTAGCTTTCCCCTATAGTTCTTAAAAGGCCAATAGCATCTTTTGTTCCTTTTCCTCTTCTAAATCCTATCTGCTCCTCTGCAGTCCCTCTATCCAGCTTGCCATGTACCATCTATTCAACATTCTCCGCAACACTTTAGCTGCATGAGAAATTAGACTGATGGTCCTACGTTCTTCACTTTTTTTAGTCTTTCTCTTTTTGTCTATTGGTATCATAACTATTGCAAGGAAGTCCTCGGGCCATTCCCCTTTGTCATATATCTCATTACAGAGGTAGACTCTTTCTTTTCTTGCCTTGTTTACCAGACTCTTCAACAGTTCTGCTGGCAAATCACCAATTCCACATGCCTTCCTATTCTTCGTCTCCTTCAGCGCCTTTTCTACTTTTGTTTCCAAGATGGTGAATCCCTTTCCATCTTCCGGCACACCTTGCTCCTCTTCAACCTTACTTTCGCTTGGACGCTAACCGTCGCTCGGTATGTGCAGAATGTTGTTAGAGCCATTCTTGCAACAGCAAGGTGATGTGTTGTCCCAACAAGATAATGCTCGTTCACACACTGCATGTGAAACTCAACAGACTCTGCAAGACGTTCAGCAACTTCCCTGGCCAGCACGACCTCCAGACTTGTCTCCAAACGGGCATGTGTGGGATATGATGGGACGAGAAGTGACTCATGCGACTTACCATCCAACAACTTACAGAACTAAGTGAACAGGTCGAGCAGGTATGGCATACAATATCCCAGGAGAGTAATCGCCACCATCTGTACGACCGACTGAATGCCAATCAGTGCCTCCGGTGCCACTTGTGCAGGCTGCGTCACGTACTAACGTCGGTGTTTCAGCATGGTTCGACACCTGGTACATCAGAACCGCTTGTGACAATGATCTGTAAATGTAATCATTTCATGTATTCGATATGAACTGCTAAACAATAAATCTTGAGTGAATCGGAAACCTCTAAAAGGATGTACTATTTTTTTCTGGCAGTGTATGTTGTCCAAGGTTTCATTGACATTAGCTGCATTTGGGCTCTGAAATGAAACAGTAGTAACAGGGGAAAATTTGTGCCGGATCGAGACTCGAATTTACATACCCCCTTATCGCGAGCCGTCTTCATCACTTTCGCTATGCATGTACGTCTCAGGGACAGACCCAAACTTCCTTATGCCACCAGAATGAGATTTTCACACTGCAGCGGAGTGTGCGCTGATATGAAACTTCCTGGCAGATTAAAACTGTGTGCCCGACCGAGACTCGAACTCGGGACCTTTGCCTTTCGCGGGCAAGTGCTCTACTGGCAGAAGTAAAGCTGTGAGGACCGTGCGTGAGTCGTGCTTCGGTAGCTCAGATGGTAGAGCACTTGCCCGCGAAAGGCAAAGGTCCCGAGTTCGAGTCTCGGTCGGGCACACAGTTTTAATCTGCCAGGAAGTTCCTTATGCCACATTTGTCGACATTTCCTAATGCGCGCGCACCCATTATCTAATTCCTGCAACAGGGATGGACATTAGTTGTGATCGTAATTTTAACAAGTCGAGACATGTAATACACTACTGGCCATGAAAATTGCTACACCACGAAAGTGACGTGCTACAGACGCGAAATTTAACCGAGAGGAAGAAGATGCTGTGGTATGCAAATGATTAGCTTTTCAGAGCATTCACACAAGGTTCTCGTGTGAGGAGGAGAAATGCGTACCATCACGTTTCCGCCTTTGATAAAGGTCGAATTGTAGCCTATCGCGAGTGCGGTTTATCGTATCGCGACATTGCTGCTCTTGTTGGTCGAGATCGAATCACTGTTAGCAGAATATGGAATCGGTGGGTTCAGGAGGGTACTACGGAACACCGTGCTGGATCCGAACGGCATCGTATCACTAGCAGTCGAGATGACAGGCATCTTATCCGCATGGCTGTAACGGCTCGTGCAGCCACGTCTCGATCCCTGAGCCAACAGATGGGGACGTTTGCAAGACAACAACCATCTGCACGAACAGTTCGACAACGTTTGCAGCAGCATGGACTATCAGCTCGGAGACCATGGCTGCAGTTACCCTTGACGCTGCATCACAGACAGGAGCGCCTGCGATGGTGTACTCAACGACGAACCTGGGTGCACGAGTGGCAAAACGTCATTTTTTCAGATGAATCCAGGTTCTGTTTACAGCATCATGATGGTCGCATCCGTGTTTGGCGACATTGCGGTGAACGCACATTGGAAGCGTGTATTCGTCATCGCCATACTGGCGTATCACCCGGCGTGATGGTATGGGGTGCCATTGGTTACACATCTCGGTCACCTCTTGTTCGCATTGACGGCACTTTGAACAGTGGACGTTACATTTGAGATGTGTTACTACCCGTGGCTCAACCCTTCATTCGATCCCTGCGAAACCCTACATTTCAGCAGGATAATGCACGACCGCATGTTGCAGGTCCTGTACGGGCCTTTCAGAATACAGAAAATGTTCGACTGCTGCCCTGGCCAGCACATTCTCCAGATCTCTCACCAATTGAAATCGTCTTGTCAGTGGTGGCCGAACAATTGGCTCGTCACAATACGCCAGTCATTACTCTTGATGAACTGTGGTATCGTGTTGAAGCTGCATGGGCAGCTGTACCTGTACACGCCATCCAAGCTCTGTTTGACTCAATGCCCAGGCGTATCAAGGCCGTTATTACGGCCAGAGGTGGTTGTTCTGGGTACTGATTTATCAGGATCTTTGCAGCCAAATTGCGTGAAAATGTAATCACATGTCAGTTCTGGTGTAATATATTTGTCCAATGAATACCCGTTTATCATCTGCATTTCTTCTTGGTGTAGCAATTTTAATGGCCAGTAGTGTTCTTATTATTTTATAACATTATTCTGTAGTACAGTGCCTGTGTTTACATTTCACATTTGATGTGTGCCTTCAAACATGCATACATGTCTGGAAGAAAAGACACTGCTGATGAACAACACCTGCTCTTAAATATTACGTATTTTTAGTCACAAATTGCAAATATAAATTGTCTTCAGTTGTACTATTTGTTAGTGACCCATAAAAATTATGCTGGGTCGGGACTCGAACCTACGTTTCCAGTTTATCACGAGCGTTCGCCTTGATCAATTCCACTGTCTATGCACACCTACCGTACCGACACAAACTTCCGTGTGACACATCCCCTAGTGCTCTCACACCCATTATAAGATTCCGGCAACAAGGAGGGTCTTTCACTGAGAACGTCGTTTTAACCCTTCTAGACATGTAATGCTTATTATTTTATTGTACAATGTTCATGTTTACATTTCACAATATACAACGTGAATTGTAAACACTGACACTTTACAATAAAACAATATTTGGAAAAGAAATTCACAGTCTTCATTATAAATAAACTGATGTACTTTAACTTTTTTTTAAAGCCACAATATAACTTCAGAAGTAAGATATGATTCTCTTTACCTTGGAAATCCACAGTCCCGTTTGAAGATTGAAAACCTGCGAAGTACGATAATTCTTAGACGCACTGCACTTCCGCGTGATCTGAACTGCACTCACGGTATCGCACCTTGTGTGAGTTTTTTGCGATAGGGATTAGCTTAACAGCACTTTTGACAAAACCAGTGCGATTCATTTCAGTTCAAAGTGAAGCAAAGAGATACGTTGCAGGTATTACGGCGGTGCAGCACAGATCTTAGTTATCCTTGTTGTTCCAATAATGAGTAATATCAGAGTATACCTACAAAAACATTGTTTGGTGTGCTTAGAGAACAGTGAACATTTACCCACTTTTGTATAGGTTCAGATTTGAGCCGTGGCGGCAGGCGCTTGGGTGTTCGACTGGCCTGCTATCTTTGGCTGCTCCCCCGGCGGGTTTTCCGGGTGAACGTGTGACGAGTGAGTCTCCGGTCGGCGTTCAACGAGCCAACTTGTGTTGAAAAGAAGCCCGCGTCCCTAAACGTGGGCCGGCCGCGGTGGCCGTGCGGTTCTAGGCGCTGCAGTCCGGAACCGCGGGACTGCTACGGTCGCAGGTTCGAATCCTGCCTCGGGCATGGATGTGTGTGATGTCCTTAGGTTAGTTAGGTTTAAGTAGTTCTAAGTTCTGGGGGACTGATGACCTAAGATGTTAAGTGCTATAGTGCTCAGAGCCATTTGAGCCTAAACGTGGTGCATGGGCCTCGCCGTGCTAGCCGCTCTTGGCTTTTGGCGCGCGCCGGATGTACGGTGCCAATCACCGGGCGTCTTCACGTGCAAAATTGTGGTGGGTTCGTCGTCTCAGACTGAACAGCATCCCAGCTCGTAGTTTGCAAAGTTCCAAATTACGTATGAATTTTATTCTGTGTTTAACTAAGAAGATTGTTGAAACTTATTGTGGCATGGGTAGCTGCCGGAGATGATTCTGAACTTGGTTCGACAGTGGCCATTTTAAGCTGACTGATGTTTCCGTTCATCCGTGGAGTGTTTTAAGTGGTTTTCATGCAAATTTTAAGTTTTAGGACAGATTGTCCGTTTTGGGACTGGCTGCGGTTGTGCACGTGCCGGGTAGCCGTAGAGTTAATGGTTTAATCATTTGTCACGGCAGCATTTGGTATGTTTATTTAATACTGAAAGTGCCTCAAGGGAACTGAAAGTGATCTCTAAGTTTGCGGCTAATTTACTGGGAGACGGGTAATGTAAGAGTATTGCTCCTTAAGAATTTGGGGGCGTCCTTATTTATATTTCAGTGTGCCTGTGATTTGACCTTGTTTTCATTGCAATCTATTTGTGCTGCAGGCCATTTGTTAAGACTGCTCGTTCCCTGGCGTCGGTGCGGTTATGGGTTCTTGTCAGGACTGCTCATTGTGGGGCCGGTCGAATTATATATAAATCTATACCGCTTGCTATGTGACCCTGGGCACAAGCCGTGGAGAGTGAACGCTCGTATTGCCTGCCGGCCATAGCGTTATTGCTTCCAAACCCTGCTAAGGGCCTTAACGCTGTTCCCTAAAGTTAAGTGCAATTTGGGAAATATTCTGAGTAATTATGTCCGTTAATTAAGTGAGGCTACCTTGTTAATATTGGCGTTTCTGTAAGTCATTTTATTGGTTGAGTTATTACTAGCCCTTCTTATTTAAGACTTATGTTAATCATTTGTGTATCTTTAATGAACGTGCAACTTGTTATTATTCCTGTGTGCAAGTTTTGCGATCTTGGTTGGCCCACTTTGTATTTTTAGTACAAGCATGTTTCACTGTGGACCTTTATGTGGGCAGTTCAGTTTTATGAAGCTTTAAGATCTCTTTGTTCTTTATGAAGTTGTGGTATTATGTGGCTGTGTAACTTTGGTTGGAAGTGTATAGTGTTATTAGTCTCTTGAGACATGGTTAAACAAGAGTGATTGTTTGTGATTGATTATTCACCGTGCCTACTATCAATGATTTTGGCTACGAACGCAAAATAATATGAGTCTTATTCGCGTTTATGTAATTCAATCAAAGCGAATATTTGTATATTGCATCAGTAAGAGGGTAAATGTCCGAACTGAAGTTTATAATAGAGTCTGTTTTGAGTCAAATTAAATCAACAGTCACAAGCTTGTCCATCACCAGTGGCGAGACAAGATTATTATCCGTAACTGCACGTGGTTGAGTCAGCATCAAAGTCTTTATTGTTGAAAGGTTATCATTCACAGATGTTAGGTCAAACTTCCTATTATACTCGTACTTAGAATATTGTTTTCATAATATACTGTCCAATCTAGATTTATATTGTGGCACAGACACATTCCACATTCAGAAATAAGGACAGTAATTACGCAAGGACATTGCACACAATTTTTCATAAAAGTTATATAATGAGAAGCATACACATGCTTAGGCGTTACACACTGGAAGTTCTAGCGTAACTGTACACAAGCAGATCACAAATACTCACACATTAATTTGACCAACTGTCAAAAGCTTGTATAACCACATTTTGCAGCGCAGACCTCTAAGATATGAGCAGGAAGAGAGTCAGTGACGTTCTGGAAGGTACTGACAGGGATATGGAGCCACGGCGACTCCAGTGACGTGGCCAGCTGTGGCAGGTTTCTCAGCTGAGGATCTATGGCTTGACTGCCCAGTCGAGGTGGTCCCACAGTTTGGTGGTCAGAGGAGTAGGGTATACTCAGCCTGCTGCTCTTCAAACCATGCATGCACACCGCGAGCTGTGCGACACAATGCACTGCCTTGCTGGTAGAGCTATTGTGCCGAAGAGAGAAAGATGTATGTAGTGGTGGACATAGTCGCCAAGAAAAGATGCATACTTGTATTGATCCATTGTGCCTTCCAGAGTGACGAAATCACCCAGAGAACTCCACGAAAACATTCCCCAGACCGTAACGCCTCCTCCTCCAGCCTGGACCCTTCCGATGACTTTCAGGATCTTTGCGTTCGGACGATTCAAGACAATGGTGCATAAAACGTGATTCATCTGAAGAGGTTACATGTCTCCGCTCACTGTACGTTCATTCGCCGTACTGGCGAGCAAATTGGAGTCTTCGTCGTCAATGAACAGCATTCGGCACGGGTGCACAAGGCAGCGCTTTCTGTGGTGGCCCAAACGCAGCAATGTTCACTGAACGGTCGTAGAGCAGACGCCGTTGGTAGCCCCTTGGTCCATCTGGGCAGTCAGATGCTTAACAGTTCCACGTCTATTCGGCCGTACACATCTTTGCAGCCGTCGTTCACCCCTAGCATCTATGGACCATGGTGCAGCACAGTTGAAACTGCGCCGATTTTGGATAGAGCCAATTTGTCATGCAAGTTATTTAATCACGGCGGCACGTGAACAATTTACAGACTAAGCCATTTTGGAAATGCTTCAACTCCTGGCCCGAAAGCCAATGTTCATGCACTTTTGTATGTCAAAAAATCACTTTCTTCCCGCTCTACACTGTTTTCCGCTTCCCTCGGACACGTTTTATGTATCGTCTAGTGCTAAAGTGCGCGTCATTTATGACGGCGACCAAATTTAGGTTCGTTCTGCGCATCTGACGTCACAAAACACAGTCAGCCAATGAACAGAGAACGACGTTGCCAGAGCTCGACTGCAGTGCAGAGCACGACGAGTGTCTTCTGTTTTAGAAACGTTCAGTCACAAATAAAGTAATTGAACAAAAGCAATGTCTTGATAGCAGACTTTCTTTTATAGAAAGTTTAGAAAAAGCATTCTTTATACCAATTGCTTCATATTCTATTAATTAATTAAACCAAACAAGCAATACTCCTCCTAATTCAGGCGATAGCAAGGAAAGGTGTTTGTATCATTCTCACTAACTGCTTTTTCGCAATAAAGAACAGCGGTAATTGTTTATTTCCTATTGTACTTAAACGAAACGTGAGTAATTCATAATCATACCAACAATGTTTGTCGGTATTTTGCGTGATACTTTAAAGTCCTCCGGGAGCTATATTCAATGACGAGCTGCGTTAGCGTAATGGTTAAAGTGTATGGCTGCTAAGTGAAAGGTTTTGAGTTCAAACTTTGATCGGAGCTTAATATTTTATTTATTTAAAAACAATATCGAAGTATCTTACTTCATGAATTTTATTCGTTTGAATGTAATTTTTTGAAATTTCTGGTGGCAATTAAAATCGACCATATGGAAAGTATACGCTATGGACTTTTACCTCTGCAAAATTTCGTGCAATGCTTTACTACATCTAATGCTGCACAATAACTGCGTTGAACATCGAAACAAAATTAAGTCATTTACGGGGGGAAGGTATCAGTCAAGAAGATGTGTAAAAATCAAATTTTTGGGCCAAATAATTTTTGTGAAATCGAATGATAAAATGTGTCAAAGCAGTCGAAACACCATGTGTCTGCACAGGCGAGCAGTGCGATGATGACAAAATCGCGCACATCGCGGAATGCGGGGAGCACGTCTCTGTAGCAGCGAAAGGGTTAATGAGTCCGTGGTGGCTTTACTCCATAAACTGCGCGCTCCCCCCCCTAAACGTAAGTTTGCGAACTATCGCGTACAACTGGCAATGCAGCAATCTCCCGCGTCTGGGCGGGCATGCGCGAACCGCCAAGATAAAAGAATTGAACTATAGTGCTGCCACCTTCTGCCTGTGAGTTACTGCACGTTGACATCGAATATGGGCGGTGGTCACATGAATCTGACTGTACAATATGTAGAGGTTACAGTGTTAAACGACAGTCAAGATACACAGACTACACAGCAGTCCCATATAGAAGCATAAACTTTGAAAGTTACACATACAGGGTGGAGCGCGGTAAATTACTGATTTGGGAATGAAATAAAAAAAATAAAGAACACTTAGAAACTTAACATCTTTATTTTTCTCATATTGCACAATAATGGAAGTTTCTAATTACATGGTTTAAACAGTATATCTGGCAAATGTCTACCTTTACACTCCACACACTGCTGCAGTCGTTTTCTGACACTCTCATGCACTCTTTCAAGCATGTCTTCTGGTATTCTTGCAGTTTCAGCCTCAATATTGTTCTTTAGGTCTTCCAGGGTGTTGGGGCGGTTGCAATACACCTTTGACTTCAGATAACCTCAAGGAAAAAAATCGCATGGGGCTAACTCCGGTGATCGTGCGGGACAGTTGAGATTCCCCATCCGAGAGATAAGCCTTTCAGGAAACGTTTGCCTCAAAAAATTCATGGTAGGGGCCCCTGTGTGTGCAATGATACCGTCTTGTTGAAACCAGGTATCCTGTAATTGCATTGCCTCGAAAGCCAGCTGTAAAAACTCTTGCAGCGTAGTTAAGTAACGATCCGAATACACAGTTACAGCGCCCGCATCTCGTGGTTGTGCGGTAGCGTTCTCGCTTCCCACGCCCGGGTTCCCGGGTTCGATTCCCGGCGGGGTCAGGGATTTTCTCTGCCTCGTGATGGCTGGGTGTTGTGTGCTGTCATTAGGTTAGTTAGGTTTAAGTAGTTCTAAGTTCTAGGGGACTTATGACCACAGCAGTTGAGTCCCATAGTGCTCAGAGCCATTTGAACCATTTGAACCACAGTTACAGCACGATGTTTTTCTTGGGAAAAAGTAAGGGCCAGTGATACCTACTCGTGATATGGCGCACCACACAGTGACGCGGTCTGAGTGAAGGGGTCTCTGGTGAGTTTGTCTGGGGTTCGTGTCGCTCCAGTACCGCATATACTGTTTGTTCACTCGCCCATTCAAGTGAAAATGTGCCTCATCAGAAAAGAACACATTTGCGTCACGGGGTATGGTTGCAAACATGTCTTCACAAGATGTCCTTCGTGTTACATAAACCTGTACTGACAATTGCTGGACCACGCACAGTTTATACGGACGAAAATTCGGTTCATTTTGAAGAATCCGATGGAGAGAATATCTTGAAATGCCAAGAGGAAGTGCGTGTTTCCGAGCTGAGCATTTCGGAGATTGCAATACTGCAACTCGTTCGACATTTCGCGGTGTTGAAACGCTTATCTCCGGTCCTCAGGTCCTCTTCGTGCAGATGACACATTCCCTGTTCTGAATGTATTTACCCAATATAAAATTAATTGCCGTCCAGGAACACGTCCGCACGGGGATACTGCAAATCGCAAGCGAAAAGCCAACTGCGCTGCAATGATCGAATGGGAATTCGAGAAATACACTTCAACACAAAATGAGCGGTCCTCACGTGTCCATTGCATTGTTGCAACTGAGCAACAATTGAATACAAAGTTCCCGTCTGTTACTATAAAACACGCCCACTCTCCCCTCTATTTGACCGACAGTGCTGTCACAACATGAATTCTATGAAATCAATTTACCGCGCTCCACCCTGTATATGTGAGAATTTAAATCTCGAAAGTTACGAGGATACGGGAAGCTATCCAAGAGGTTGGTTCAAATGGTTCAAATGGCTCTGAGCACTACGGGACTTAACATCTGTGGTCATCAGTCCCCTAGATCTTAGAACTACTTAAACTTAACTAACCTAAGGATATCACACACATCCATGCCCGAGGCAGGATTCGAACCTGCGACCGTAGCGGTCACGCGGTTCCAGACTGAAGCGCCGAGAACCGCACGGCCACACCGGCCGGCTATCCAAGGGGTTATTTTCGAGCCACGACGGTATGTCGTTTTGCCTAAGACAGAGCGACACATGTTTCTTTTTCCAGCTATTACATTCTGTCACACTCACCTTATTCTCCTGACAGTGGACCCACTGATGTCTTCCTCTTTCCTTAGATGAAGAAACAGTTTAGTGGCAGTCTTTTCCATAATATATATGAGGTGATTTTTGAGATGCACGCGGCTGGCTTTTCACATAGACTGGCGTTCTGTGTCGAATCGCGACCAGCACTGAACTTGGCGCACCATTTCATAATAGTGGTTTTCGACTGATGTACTACTCCGTACACATTCTTGACTGTCCAGTGAGCGTATACCGGTGTTTGTCCTTCGCCAGCCAAGAAAAGAATAACAGCTACTTGCTCCTGTTTGTGTGCATTTGATAATAACGTCGCCACAGTTGACGTTTCAGCAAGCGGAAATACACGATTTGTAACACTCCCGATTCTTTTAGTTATCCGCTCGTTCGCGGACCTGATTAGCAGCCCAAAATTAGATAATTAATTAATGTGACCGTGTACCTAATGGGCTAGCAATCGGATTGGACTGCTCAGGAGGTGTTACATTCCGTACTGTCCTCCCAAATATGGTAATAAGTATGGTTTGGTGGTAATGAGGACAGCAAAAACAGTTTCACAAACAAAGCCTATATTCTTAGTAAATCACAAAAATAAGGAGACAGCCACTGCCTTCGTCAATACACTGTTAATGACGGCTAATCTCATCACAGGTCTCTTTAGTTATTGTTAATCGTCACACGCAATATTCAATCACTGTAATCCAAGTAATGCCGGCGCGGTAGACGCGGAAGTATAACAGCGGCACTCAATCTCACTGAAATCACTTTATAATAAAACTTTCTCACTTTTCCGCATAATACTGATACAAAGGGGTTAAACCACGGCGTTGGCCACTCCCTTTGCCGGTAATTTGTATTAATTTCTGCTGGCTTTTGCACAGCTATTCCCGCCTCGCGGGAACCTACCACACCTTGACTCGGCACTCACCCAACTAACTCCGCACTGCTTTCCGCCCAGTTATTCCCGCCTCGCGGGAATCTACCCAAGCCGCACTCGGCACTTCGGGGAATCCCCTCTAGCTCGTGCGTCCTGCACATACTATTTGATATTTGCCCTGTCGACCTGTGTGAGCGCAAGTTTTAATAGTAAGGGCCTGCGGACCCCTTACATCCCCACCCTCAAAAACTTCTTTTGAACCGCAGGTGAAAAAGAATCGGCAAGGGATTTAAAAAACATAGTTACATTGAACAAAACATGCAACACAAATCATTAATGCATTTACAATTTTTCAAAATAATCCTGGACTCCGGTAGTGGGCTGCCTCCACAACAATTTCTACAAAAGGTTATTACATCACATAAATGGCATTATCCACAATTACAAATTTTCAGTTCAACCAGCAAGTCGTCTGTAGTCCAATATCAAAATGAAAACATGCACAGCATATATACACAAAAATTCATTACCTAAATACAGAACATGTGGATTATTACTCTATCGTTTTAGTTATTACCGGTTTTATATTCATTCCTAAATAGTCTTTGACATGAAATATTCAACTCTAACTGTAATACTTCACAAAACACAATGTAAACAAACCCTTCCCTCTTTCAAAAGTCCATTTTTCAGCTAATTGTCCTAACCATGTCTTAGCAGGTTTATTTGGGGTCCTTATAGCCCTCACTCTTGGTCGGACCTCACCTGGAGTGTCCTTCGGTTTTTCGGTTCCTCCTCCTCTTCCTCTGTAATCAGACGAACGATTAAAATGAATCCTTGGGTCATTACTCCCTTCTCTGTTTCTATCATTAGCTTGCTTGTATTTCTGTGATCTAATAGACTCCAATTGGTCCAGTATCTTCATTAAGGCCTCTCTACCTTTAATTAGGCTCCTGGATACAGTTCCTCGCCTTTTCTGATTCAATCTTCTTTTTATTACAGATATCATTACGTTATCATTCAGGGGTTGTTCCAAAGTCTCGTTCCCTTTCCACAAATGTTTGGCAATTTCTTCAGACGCTCCTTTCCAATTACTAAGTGGTTTGCATCGTAGTGGGTCCTCAAGTGCTGCACATTGACGACTCTTGGGCCAGCATTTCTTCAATAATTCTCCTCCGAACTGACCATTATCCGTAGTCTCTTTCTTCCTCTTGATTCCACAAGTGAAGTCCTCACCTTCGATTGCACCCCTCTGGTAATCTTCTCGCTGCATGGCTACAGCATTTCTCGGATTGATTGCCAATTGGTTTTGTTTATCTCCTATCCCTTCAACCACATCGTTGCATTGTTTCTGCATCTGCGTCACTTCGGTGATCTTTTCTCCCAATTCGGTTCTATTTTCTTCAATATTGTCTTCTATCTTTTGTGTTAACTTTCCTTCCACCTTCTCCACGTCTCCCTGGACTTGGTCTATGCTCTTCTGCAGCTTCCTCTCTCTTTCGTCGATGTCCATCTTCAGTCGTTCTTGTAACTCCTGCATTTCCTTCTTCAAATTATTTTCCATCTTCATTTGTGATGTTTTGATCTCTTGTAAATCTTCCTTTAGTGATTCTCTCGTTTCTTGTAAACCCCACCCTACTGCTTCTCTGAATATTCTTCCTTCTTCTCTATTTTCTTGTAACTCTTCCTTTAATGATTTGCGGAATATTTCTTCCCTTGCTCTCGTTTCTTGTGAATTCTTCTCTAACGATGCGTTCGTTTCTTGTAAACGCTTCTCTAACGATGCGTTCGTTTCTTGTAAACGCTTCTCTAACGATGCTTTGAATATTCTTCCTTCTTCTCTATTCTCCTGTGAACTCTTCTCTAACGATGCTTGACTTTTTAGCAACTCTACTAACATCGACCGTATATCGGCATCCTCTGAAACTAACTTATTTCTTGTCGTTTGTTCCGGTGTCTCAGGATAACTAGTTGAATGTGCTGATGGACTTCCTAATGACAATCCACACTCACTGATTCCTGAATCATCTCTGTCTCTCTGTTCTACCCCTTTCCTTTCAATTACTGCCTCACAGACCTGCCTATCTTCAGAAGACATTTTCGATTTATACTTAATGCCCAGGCAAGTAGTACAAAATAACCTCGAATAATTCAAAACACTCCTAATTACCATGAACCTAATCAAACATTACCGGTAACCCTTTCATTTAGTTCCCAAAATGACACAACATGCCTGAGTATGGAACATAACAGCTCTTCAAAAAAACCTAATACTTCAAAAACAATTTTCACATACACAATTTATGCAAAAATATTTTAAACAAGATAATCACAACTCTCACAAAATCTAAAAATGCAAATTCATCAATACCATTATCACTTATACAATGTAGTGTGCACCAATAAGCATGCTAGACTTCAAAATATGTTTCGCAACTTTTCTGAAATTACTACAATTTAGCATTTTCCCTAACGTGAATATCAGTTAAAACTGTTTATTTATCACGAAGACTGCACACTGCAATTTACTGTTATTTTAACTCGTCGTCTTCACTCACCAACCGACGTTACCGCGAGTCGCGATGTTTTGACGTTTCGGATGGGCGTGGCCGGTCCGCCGCTGGAGCTCGCGTGAAGGCGACGTAGTTCCCCGTCGGCCGCTTCGTTGCGCTGTAGGCAGGTGTAGTTCGTAGTTCGGCCGCTAGATGCCGGGACTGCGCTCGTTGTCTCGTAGTTGCGTCGCTCGCCGTGGTGTTGTGTGAAATCACCTCGCGGATCGAAGCTTTTTGGTGCGACTGCTACGTGGCTCTGCGTGACGTCACTCACTACTTGCGTCGCCACAATATGTTATCGTCAGCATACCAGTTTATGGGTCCACACGAAGCTGTCCGATTTTCGCCGTTCAAAAGGCAATTTCGGTCAACATGTTATCATTAAACACCTTTCTAACAACTTTTGTGACGAAATCTTGGCTCGTCTCACTATTTTATTGTTCACACGTGTCTCTTTTTTATGTCCACTTTTCACAGTTTTTCGCGCGGATTTTCGCATTTGTACTTTGCAACACCGTTTAATATAGCCCGCAAAACAGTTTAGTCACAATCTTGCGATATTATTACTTCGTATTGTTCAAAAATTACACTGTTCCTTATCGCGATTTTAACGTTCATGCACTGTCCCGATTCCACATTGAAAATTTTGTTTTCTCGTCCGAAAATTGCACTTGTTCTTTTCACGGTAAGCCAACTGTGTTAACGCGATTCGTCCGAAAATTGCAGTTGTCGTTTCACGGCTCGCCAACTGTGTAACATTTCGGATCCGAAGATTGCACTAGTCCTGGTCACGGTAAGCCAAGGTGTAACACTCCCGATTCTTTTAGTTATCCGCTCGTTCGCGGACCTGATTAGCAGCCCAAAATTAGATAATTAATTAATGTGACCGTGTACCTAATGGGCTAGCAATCGGATTGGACTGCTCAGGAGGTGTTACATTCCGTACTGTCCTCCCAAATATGGTAATAAGTATGGTTTGGTGGTAATGAGGACAGCAAAAACAGTTTCACAAACAAAGCCTATATTCTTAGTAAATCACAAAAATAAGGAGACAGCCACTGCCTTCGTCAATACACTGTTAATGACGGCTAATCTCATCACAGGTCTCTTTAGTTATTGTTAATCGTCACACGCAATATCCAATCACTGTAATCCAAGTAATGCCGGCGCGGTAGACGCGGAAGTATAACAGCGGCACTCAATCTCACTGAAATCACTTTATAATAAAACTTTCTCACTTTTCCGCATAATACTGATACAAAGGGGTTAAACCACGGCGTTGGCCACTCCCTTTGCCGGTAATTTGTATTAATTTCTGCTGGCTTTTGCACAGCTATTCCCGCCTCGCGGGAACCTACCACACCTTGACTCGGCACTCACCCAACTAACTCCGCACTGCTTTCCGCCCAGTTATTCCCGCCTCGCGGGAATCTACCCAAGCCGCACTCGGCACTCCGGGGAATCCCCTCTAGCTCGCGCGTCCTGCACACACTATTTGATATTTGCCCTGTCGACCTGTGTGAGCGCAAGTTTTAATAGTAAGGGCCTGCGGACCCCTTACAGATTTCCACACTAATTCCTTCCCTACATGTCGCTTCTTATAAACGAGAGCTATTCGGAAAGTAAGGTCCGATCGGACACGAAATGTAAATCACAGTGAAAATCCAATAAAGCTTTGCACACATGTGTTGGGCAGTTTCTCTAGCATGGCCGTCGATCGCTTCATGTCGCTCTTTTCAGTTCTGAGCACACAGCGAGTACATAAATATGCCTAGCTAAACAGCGTCTCCTGCAAAGTATGATGGCCAAGTGAGAGATTTCGCCTGTTGTCAGGAAGCCCAATGTAACACAACTGTCATACGGTTCTTTCTTCATGACAATTATCGGCAGCACTCTGCAGGGGCAATGAAGATACTCTTACCGCGCTTTCGATGGGAAGTGTTTGATCACAGTACAGCCTGTAACTGGATGTCTCTGAGTTTCATCTCTGCTGGCATGAACCGCTGGTTTTGAAGACAACTTTTTGGCAGAGTCAAAGACAAGCTTACAGAATTGGTGGAAAGCACAGGCGCCTGCTTACGGCGAGGGTACTGGAAAGGTGGTACAACGCAAGGACAAATATGTAAGTCAGAGCTGCGAATATTTAACTATAGCAAATAAAACATTTTTGATTCTCACAGTGGTTTCCATATCGCGAGCCATTGGACCTTACTTTCGGAATAGTCCTCGTACATGCATCGTAGTCGCGCTGGGTTGCATATGAGCTGCAGCAACGTACTTAACTAGAAACTTTTTGTCTGCCCCTTATGTTACACTTTTGCTGCTGCAGGTGAGAGGTAGTAGGCAGAGAGCAACGCTGTTCCATCTTTCTAGAATGTGGCGGCTCGCTTCCCGGCGCAAACGTTTTTAGTACCTTTCTTTGGCCAAGATAAGTACTCTCCCGTGGTGTGCGACCCGCAACCACAAGTGGCCGCTACTCTCTTCTCAGTCCCGCCAGAGCTACAGACTTCTGCGCCCTCTCACTCTTGCAGTTCCATCACTACACTTCATAACTGTTCCCACTCGACTTACCAAAGAATTATATTGCGATTTCAAAGATTTTGTTTTGATCTATCAGGTAAACCATTTCAGAATTAACATTTATTTATTATTTATTCTCGCCCGAAGTGTCATACAATAGGAACAATAAAAATATTAAGCTAAAAATATAATTTACAGTGTTAAAGCAAACAGTTATCATAACAAAACCAATACATTAAAAACACGTTAAAATACTATAGAATGACACGTAGTAAAGAAAATGGTGTCCGCCAAGATTTCATATTCGAAATTAGTCCAGAAAATAGCAGCCTTAAGAGTAATATCATTTGCTATAATCGAATTGTCTATGGTACACGATTCATTCAGCTTTCTGCAGGTTAGCAAGTGGAGCTGGGTTTTGCAGTTCGCCGCATTCACAATGATCATTGGCCCTAATGTAGCCTCATTTTTTCAAATTTTCTTTACACAGGGATGTGCCATCCTTAAGTGACACAGAACTTTCCAACGAGAGTAATGGAGTTTGAAACCCCACAGAAATTTCATCCTTGGGGTTGTCCCAAGGTCCGTTTGGAGTCCGAGTTCCGTTACAGTTCTACTAGATGTTTATTAGATGGTAATGAGGTTGCTTTCGTTGATTGTAAAAGCTCTTTCTTGATTTCAGTTTCAGCGCCTGAGGAGTAAGTCTGGGATCTGTCCCTTAAGTCTGGGATCTGTCCCTTTATTTTATTTTATTTTTTAAAATTTTATTTTTTTTTTTTTTTTTTTTTTATCTCTGCAGAAGTTCCTCCGAGGGAGATATGCCCAAGGGATGACAGATGTGATTTACATGGGTAGGTCGAAGACATACTGTAATGATACGAATTCATAATATTAAGACCTTGACACTGACACTGCGTCTACTAACATAGTTTTAAAGCCTATGGTTTACACATTTCGCATAGTGTTGCAATTGTATAATATGCTTAATTATTTTAAATGTACTTTGTGGTGTCACTGCCAGACACCACACTTGCTAGGTGGTAGCTTAAATCGGCCGCGGTCCATTAGTACATGTCGGACCAGCGTGTCGCCACTGTGTGATCGCAGACCGAGCGCCACCACACGGCAGGTCTCGAGAGACGTACGAGAACTCGCCCCAGTTGTACGACGACGTTGCTAGCGACTATACGGACGAAGCCATTTCTCTCATTTGCCGAGAGACAGTTAGAATAGCCTTCAGCTAAGTTAATGGCTACGACTTAGCAAGGCGCCATTAGCCTTAAATAGCTTGTATATAAAGAGTCACTTGTATCGCCACAATCTCCAGATGTCTCATCAAGAACGATGTATACAAGGATGTATTAAAAGTTAAGTATATTCCAAAGATACGTATTTTCTTTATCACATTCATTAAGTCTCCTGTTTCAGATCTCACTCCATCCTTCGTGAGTTAGCGCGTGCATCTTGGCCGCCTCTTTCAATTAGTGTGCGTAGTGTTGGCAAGTCTGCCGACACTACATACTTCATAATAATGTGTTCGGTATCATCAGCCAAAATAAAATGTACACACACATAGAGCAGAAACACTTCTCCCAACACAACAGCGTGTTTTGTTAAATTTGGATCGAATGGAGCGAAGACGTTTGAAGCCCGTCAGGACTGGACAGCGTCAGGAATGTTGCTAAGACCCTGAGGAAGAGGTGAGTTTATTTTAACTCCACAGTTCATCATGTATTAATGATGTGTAATCTATATGTTGGGCCATCTTCCAAGTATGTTTACGAAAAGTCAGTCCCACTGGCTAGGAAGAAAGCAGTATTTCAGTATGGTCTATGATTTGGCCTGGGCGTTACGCCTCTGATGGAAGGGCGCTGGATACTCAACATGGACAACCACTTGATAGGAGCGGAGAGCAATGTATCTGAAGTTGTACAACGTAGCTGACAGGTTATCAACATAATCCATATCAAAATATTTGAGAATCGCCATTTATTTTAATAAATTTGTTACAAAAACGTGAAGACGCTTATCTTTGGGTCAGTTCGGTTCAACACCTACCAGGAGAAGACAAGCGCCTAGCTGATAATAAAAAATGCTTGATGAGAAAAAAAATGAAAACGTTACGTAAAACCACGAAACCAAATGGAAGGAGTTACTTTACAGCCAGAGAACGTATGACATGTCACACTGCACAGCCTCATAGACATATACATCTACACCTACATGGCCACTCTGCAAATCACACATAAGTGCCTGGCAGAATGGTCATCGAATCACCTTCACACTAATTCTCTATTATTCCACTCTGGAACAACGTCCAGAGAAAACAAACTCCTATATCTTTCCGTGAGAGCTCTGATTTTCCTTATTTTATCATAACGATTGTTTCTCCCCATGCAGGACGGCGTCAACAAAATATTTTCACATTCCGTGGAGAAAGTTGGTGATTGAAATTTCGTGCGATGATCCCGCCGTAACGAAAAACACCTTTGTTCTAATGATGTCCGCCGTCCGCCCCAAATCCCGTATCATGTCCGTGACACTCTTTCTCCTCTTTCTCTATAATACAAAACGTGCTGTCCTTCCTTGAACTTTGTCGATGTACTCCGTTAACCCTATCTGGTAAGAATCTCACACCGCGCAGCAGTATTCCAAAACAGGACACACAAGTGTAGTGTAGGCAGTCTCTTTAGTAGATCTGTTGCATCTTCTAAGTGGCCTGCTAATAAAACGCAGTCTTTAGTTCGCCTTCCTCACAACATTTGCTATGTGTTCTTTCCAATTCAAGTTGTTCGTAATTGTAATTCCTAGGTACTTAGTTTAATTTACGATCTATAGATTTGATTGATTTATCTTCTAACCGAAGTTTGACGGATTCGTTTCAGAACTCATGTGGATGACCTCACACATTTTATTATTTAGGGTCAATTAACAATTTTCGCACCATACAGATATCTTACCTAAATGGTTTTCCAGTTGTTTTCGATCTTCTAATGAGTTTACTAGACGATGAACGACAGCATCATCTGCAACAATCCAAGACGGCTGCTCAGATTGGCTCCTAAATCGTTTATATAGCTAAGGAACGGAAGAGGGCCTATAGCACTACTTTGGGGAACATTAGAAATCACTTTTGTTTTACTCGATGACTTTCCGTCAATTTCTACGAACTGTGACGTCTCTGACAGTTGCATAACTGAGACGATATGCTATAAGCAAGCAATTTGATTACAAGCCGCTTGTGATGTACGTTGTCAAAAGCCTTCTGGAAATCTAAAGAAATGGAGTTAATCTGAAATCCCTTGTCAGTAAAGAGCTACAAGAACGATGTCATCTAAATCTGTGTTGACTAAGTGTTAATAGACAGTTCTCTTCGAGGTAATTCGTAATGTTCGAACACAATATATGTTCCAAAACCCTGCTGCATATCAGCGTTAATGATATGGGCCCGTAATTAGTGGATCACTCCTATCGCCTTTGTTGAATGATGTTGTGACCTGTGCAACTTCCCAGTCTTCGGGTACGGATCTCTCGTCAAGCGAGCGGTTGTATGTGACTTAAGTATTGAGCAATTGCATCAGCGTATTTTGAAACGAACATAATTGATATACAGTTTGGACCAGACGACTTACTTTTATTGTTTTAAGCTGCTTCACTACTCTGAGGATACCTGCTTCTAACTTACTCATGTTAGCAGCTGTTCTTGATTCGAATTCTGGAATATTTACTTCGTCCTCTTCGGTGAAGAAATTTCGGACGGCTGTGTTTAGTGAATCTACTTTAGCAGCACTGTTATCGATAGTATTTCCGTTGCTGTCGCGTAGGGTAGGCATTGATTGTACCTTGACGCTAGAATACTTTACATACAAACTATTGTAAGCATCTCTCATTTAAGTCCGCACTAAAATTCGAGCTTCTTTAGATCGCCAATTTTGGACGTTTCGCGTTCGTTTAAATTTGGCATGCTTTTTTTTCCTGCAACAGTGTTCTGATCTGTTTTGTGTACTATAGGGGATCCACTTCGTAGTTTGTTAATTTATTTGGTATAAATCTCTCAAGTGCTGCCGATGGTATTTCCCTGAAATCAAGCTACATCTTGTTTACACTTACATTGTTAATTTGGAAAGAGTGGAAATTGTCTCTTTGGCAGACGTCACGTGAATTTTTATCTGCTTTTTTGAATAGGTATATTTTTCATTTATTTTTAGTGAGTTTGGGAGTTACAGTATTCAGTCTCTCTACAGACCTGCCTTCAGCAACCCCTGTATCCGTTTTGATGTTCATTATCAGCTCAGGATTTTTTTCTGCTGAGAGTTCAAGTATGTTTTCACAACCGTTTGCTTTTCGAGTGAGCTCATGAACTAACTCCTAGAAATAATCTTCAGAGAATGCGTTTAGCACAATTTCAGATGGCGTTTAATGCATATCTTCTGATTTACACACGTGTTTTCGCCAACATATTTAGGATAAGTGGAAGTCATCACCAACTGAAATTTATGAGTCGGGTACGTGTCTGAGTTTAATTAACTCAAATTTTCTTTGAACCTTTCAGAAATTGTATGATCTGAGTTGGGACGTCGGTAAAAGGATCCAGTTATTATTTTATTCCGGCTGCCAAGAATGACCTCTACTGACATCAACTCACAGGAACTACCTACTTCAAGATAAACTACTTCTAACAGTGACAAACATGCCACCATCAACTGTATTTAGCCTATCCTTTCTGAACATCGTTAGGTCGTATGCAAAAATTGCGGCTGAACTTATCTCTGGCTTCAGCCAGCTTTCAGTGCCTATAACGATCTGAACATCAGAGCTTTCTATTAACGCTTAGAGCTTTGATACTTTCGCAACACAGCAACGACAATTTAGAGGTTTTATATCGATGGTTCCTAGATCTATGTTCTTCCTGTGTTCGGCCTGCATCCTTTGAGACTGAAGCCCTTTTTGTGTTTCCCCGAGATCCTCTAACCTAAAAAACCGCCCAGTCCACGCAAGCAACCACTGATATCCGTGTAGCCGCGTGCTATGTGTAATGAACTCCTGACCCGAAACGCCACCACCCTATGCTTTGAGGACTATTTGAGCCTCTGATTATGACCCTCCACTCGGCTCTGTACCAGAGGCGCGCATTAGGTCCTGTAGACTATGCTGCAAATGGTGAGCTCTGTTTTCATCTCGCAAGCAAGACTGGCAGCCTTCAGTACTTCAGACACCCGCTCGAAACCAGAGGGAATATCTTCTGATTCAAAGTGACACACATCATTGGTACTGACGTGAGCAGTTGGCTGCACCCTGTGCTCTTCATGGCATCCGGAAGGACCCATTCCACGACTGGAATGAATCCACCTGGTATGCACACAGAGTGCACAATGGCTTTTTTCCCTTCCATCGGAGCCATGCCCCTAAGGGGCTTTATAATGTGCCTAACATTGGAGTTACAAACTATCAATAATCCCAGCCTATGTGACTGCCCAGGTCTTGCAGGCTGAGAGTTTTTCTCTGAAACAGGCAAGCCGTAAGGCGACCTCACAATCGACCACGGGCGAACAGGAACTGGTTTGGCCACTGGTGCAGACGGATCGGCGGACTCGTGGGTCGTGCTGGACGCTTATTGGATCCTCACAGCCAGCGCACAAGAGTGATACCCATCCTCTGCAGCCTCAGGCTGTGTAACCGAGGCCGACACAGCCTGGAACTGAGAGCGAAGTGTCATCAACTCAGATCGCATCGGTACATAGCAATCACAGTCTATGTCCGTACTAGTACTAAAGACCGTGGAAATCTACACAACACAGACACTATTTGGGAACTCTTAAAGTGTCTCAAAATCGGTTTTCTTTCCGACACAAACGGAAACGCGAGAACTGTGTCTATTAAATATTAAATTAACACGCAGAAAATAAAAAAACTAAACTACTAAAGCACACAGATGAAACTGTATAAATATTCAGCTTACGAATACGCTAATCGGCTAATACCACAGTAGCTGTTCCGGCAAGTGTTTCCAGTAAATTGTTATGACTTTTCTTAGTCAGTTTCTGACTATGGCACTGGTAGTTTAAATTTCAATCTAAGGTTACGAGACGTGGCAGTGATAGGTATATTCACTGAGCTTGCACAATGCCGATGTACTTGTTTCTGGACTCTTAGGAATTGAGTAGCAGGAGAAAGAGTTTGAAACAGGAGGTTGTAACCTGCCAGCAGTTTAAATTCCGTAACGTCTCAATAAAAATGTGACTAACGTCTCAATAAAAATGTGACTCATATATAACCTTTCAATAATTAACTGACTGTGAATCTAAACTGATAAATCTAGACGTCAGCAATGCTGCGTCATGGCCATGAAAAGTCATTCTGAATAAACTGAAAATTCTTACCTCAATTAAGTCGCCAGATAACTCGTATGTACCTGCTCCTATACGAAATTTTTCTGGCACAGCCCAGTGCAATGCTGGTCACTAGATTTTGTTATGTATGAATAACCATTGATTTTATTGACGATAATTGGCATGACTATGGATAGGAGAAATTAGTAAAAACTTTAAATTCAGATGAATGACTGTCAAAAGTTATCTTTATAAGAAAGATTATTATTGAAAAAATTATTGAAAATTATTTACATGTGGCTTTGATATAACAAAAGTACAAAATGACTTGATGCAAATTACATATTCGCGCGGCAATAAATATTAACAATTTTTTTTCGCTTTTACCTTATACCACATCGCTCAGGCACCGCCATCGCTCTCCACGTCTGGCCCCGGCAACTCCATACAGGACACAAGTGCTCTCTGTGAGCTATACACCTCGACAACTGCTCTCTAAGAACGACCTGACCCAACCGCCCGGCTGCGAGCTACTACTAATACTGCTGCCGACACTGCTCTCTGGTCTGCGATTCTCTTATAGGTTACATATCGCAGGCAGCGCGTGAGCAATCCATCGAAATTACATCTGCTCGAGTGCGCTAGCAGTAAATTCCTTAGTCATGGACCTCTTACTAGGTGTATGGATACTGTCGTAAACCGTGTGGTGATCAGAGTTCTGGATCATGACAGATTTCAGTTTCAGTTAGGTACTGAAATCAGAATTCATGGTAGCGTGTGCAGGCAGGAGGCATCCATTGCCGCTAGATCGGGCGACAGGAGGCACAAGGACGCCAAGTCATCATGGCGTCTTCGGAAAATTTTCTGGAAAGCAGCGAAAATTATGAAAGGCGATAACTAAAAGTTAGACTCAATTTGCTAGGGCAGATACCTCTAGACAACAAACTGATGGACGAGTCCATCCGATAAACGTATTTTATACGAGTAAGAATGAAGAGAGAAGTATTTCAGAGAATGTTGCGGAAGAATTTCCACTGGAGGGATCAATGTGGGACACTACTATTTTGATAGGAAAATTGTTAGTAGAGTGGCTTATCTGACATCAGTGATGTCCAAAACAGTGTAAGTAGGGGTGATAGACCACTGTATAGAAAAGCACTCATCGGGGCTTGGCTAAGGCAAGATCTGTGTCAGATGATAGTCCATCTTAGTTGCATCATAAGGTTTGTATTTGTTCATTTGATGCTGATTAAGTCAGGGTACGTACAGTCATCTAGGCAGTGCCTTTTGTAAATGCTTCAGGGTATATTTTTGCCAATAACAGTAGCCTACAGACTAGGAAAGAGATAGGCTAATTGAGCAATCTTATGGCACGCCATACGTCTTCATTCAGCCAAATGTCAGTAAGTTGGATGACGATGTGGTTATGATTGTGTAGTTAGCGTCTTTTTTGTCTTGGAGAAAACTTGTGGCTTATTGCCGACAGATCCAAAATTACCCTGGGGGTTCTTGTAAGATTATGAAGTGCAAAGCAGCAGAGTAACTGTACTGACATGTGCGAATAACTAGAGCGGGAGGCCGGAATTGCCATATCACGCAAGCTCCTTGAATTCTTACGAGATCTACGTCAGCTTTGCATAAACGTTGTAAAGTATGCACACCAACTTCATACGAGGACAAAGGGCCTCAATAATGTATTTGATTTTACCAAATTAGTTTGTTCTTTCTTTCATGGAGTAATTAACCCTTCAAAACTCTTGTATTAGTACAACATTCAGTCAGATTTCGGATTGGGTGTGCTGCCTAAGAAGCATGACATCACGGGTGAGAAAAGGCAGGTTAACTGGTCGAATATGCGTGGATTGATTTCAAGCATGCAGCCTCACACAAAAACATCCCTGTTAATCTGCCACTTACGGTGCTAGGCAATTTGTTTTATATTACGGTGCAGAACTGAGTTTGGGCTGGTTCTTTCTCTTGGCGTATACTGATGTAAGTACAATGCTGGAATAATTTTTCTGCGAACTTGCTTATGTCAGGTTGTTATTCTAATAAGCATCAGATTGCTAAAAACATTCTAAATTCATACTCTAAGGTAAATAAACCACGTACCAATTACACTCAGGTGCCTGGGGTGGGGTTGTGCCGTAATGTGTGACTCTTGAATTTACCATAGACTAGTAGTTTCCGTTTCTACTCTTGAGATGGAGTATAGTATTTATTGGAAGAGATTGAAGGTGCAGTTTTATTAAGTAAGCAATCAAATTCTGAAGTCTTTACACAGAAGGAGCTCTGTAGGATGGGATTAGTGCCATCATTATAGATGAAATAACTAGACGCAGGTTTGGAAGGCCGTGAATGTGCGAGAGGACTTTATTATGGAAGGCCAAGCAACTTATATTGAATACTGTACTACACTTCAGACTGATCAGACACATGACACTGTTTTTCCACTTAGTTACCAAGTCTCTGCAAACAACGGTCGGAACGATCTACCAATCGTTCAATGATTCGGCCACAGAAATCGGCTTCTTGGTCACCGAGTCATTGGAGATTTGCTGTGTGAGCATCCTCGTCATCAGAAAATCTGAGACTGCTCTGAATCTGTTCCTCGATTGTCTGGACATTGTCACCTGAGGCTCATACTGATGGCTTTCCTTCCCGATCAGCATGACCCACATCTGTGCGGCCTGGGTCCAATTGCTGGAACCATTTCGCTTTGACTGGATGCGACATTCCATATACCGCCAAAATTGCACAGTGAATCTGTGTGCAATTTCAAGGTTGGCCCACAAGAATCGTACAGTCAAAGGCACTTCAAGTTTGGAGTACATTTACAGCTATCGCTCCATTTCACTTCCACGAGCTTGCTCTTCTATTAAAAGATCATTTTCTGCACTTTTGTTTTCCCAAGGTGGAGTGTGATGAAAGGATTCTATCGAAACTCTGTCATAAGTGTTAATTATGAGGCTTAACACGCTCGCTGTGTGTAATTTTTTGCTATCTCACTCTGCCAGACAAATACATAGCTTCTAGAAAATGAATGACCATCTGTGTTTATTTTTTTTTTCCTTACACAGTTCAATCTCCTCCACACTTGACCCTGTAGGAATGAGTAAACGCGGCGCGGGGTAGCCGTGCGGTCTTGGGCACCTTGTCACGGCTAGCGGGGCTGCCCCCGTTGGAGGTGCGAGTCCTCCCTCGGGCATGTGCGTGTGTGTGTTGTCCTTAGCGTAAGTTAGTTTAAATTATTAGATTAAGTAGCGTGTAAGCCTAGGGACCGATGACCTCAGTAGTTTGGTCCCATAGAACTTACCACAAATTTCCAAAATTTCCAATGAGTAAACAAGAGAATAGGAGCATTTTAAAATTTCTCTCCAGTGTGTTCGGAGTATTTCATAGAGCCTGGTATAGTATTGCCAACTCAACTTCTGAGTACGTAATGCTGGAGCCAGACTGTATTTCCAGTGACAGTAACGGACGTCCGTTTTTGTACGCTAATTTACTGCAGTTGTTGAATTTACCTCCCCTTACTCCCAAGCGTGGCTGGGCGTTCTGCAACAATAGAATTTCACACTGCTCTTCTGAGGCTGCTGGTAAGTGAAGGACGTGTTATGTAAATGCTTCTCTTGTGTCATGGACGAAGCTCCACGGTGCATATGTAGTTTATTCTGACAGTAAAGCTCCTTCTTTCAAATTCCTGCAGTTAGATTGGTATTTCGTGATCTAGTATGAGTCCTAATTTTTCTTATGAGAGTGCCTGTGAAAAGTGAGTGCTTTGTGTGTGTTGGTCTTGTGTCCTTGTGGCTGTAGTACTAGAACATCATGATAGGATCTAACTGCAATGTGATCTCATATCTTACTTCGTAACAGTCTAACATTCAAGCTTTCAGCCACCCACGTGCTGCTCTTTCGAGTCCTATTGCTTCATAAGGAGCTTAAACGTTAAAACTTTATGTAACGAGTGTGATGATTACTAACTTTCATATGAAATGTGAAATTTCTATTTATCTTGTAATTTGCTTTGTAACTGATAGTCTAAGATTAGGCCATCAGCCAGCCGTGTGCTGCTTATTTGAGTCCTATTGTTTCATATTGCTTCATGGGCTTGATTGAATGCTAAAACTGTCTGTACGGAGGTTGATGATTAATAACCTGCATATGAAATTACTGTCTGTCCAGTAGTTTTCTTTGCAACTGATAAACTAAAATTCAGGCTCTCAGCGATCTCATTACATTGTACTTCCATGTTGGAAGTTCTCATTGCTGATTGATTTTTACATATTTATGTTATGATCACAGATGCACCTTAGCCCACTAAAAGCATACCGCTGGCACTGTCACACAGTCTCTCAATATCAGCAGGCTGGTGCACGCCAGGATTAAATCTGATGGGGTGCTGCGTGTGTTGGTATTTTGAATGAGATCAATGTCTCTAAACCTCTGGTCGTCAGACTTTCTTACTCAAGACCCAATACTGACCGTGTGGGACGATATCTCAGACTGCGTATGTACCAGTCTAATTATTAATTGGTAATACACATAAATTACAAACAATCCTGTCGGAGGAACGTCCGCAACTGGGCATTATACTACAAGTTGAAAATACTGCTAAAGTTGTAACGTTCTTTCATTTAGAACACGACCGGTTTCTGGCTCTTATACGCCCATCTTCAGGTGTCGTAACTTAGTCTGTGAATCCGAGCGCCGCGATGGGCGAATACAAGACGCGGTGTGCTACCAGCGAGTGCAGAGCATGGAGTCAATTCCAAAACTGGTCGTGTTCTACATAAAAGAGCCTTACAACTGTAGCGGTATTCTCAACCTCTGATACATAAATTAGTCTATTATGAGCCCCCCAATAGACTTATAAATAGTAAGGAGGCGGTAAGTTGGCAGTCAGCCCCCAAGTGCTGGTCGTTAAAAGTCTGCACCATTCGGAACACTTCTCATCGATTGTTCTCTGTTTCAGATTGCTGCCACCCAAGATGGAACACTGCAATTGCCTGAGGAGGTGTTGTTGTGTTGTCCGTGTGCATGAATGGTAAACTGATTAATAAAACTAACTGTACTTACACGTAAATGAATTGAGCAATACAAGACACAGTCACATAAGTCACAAAATTTACTTAATGTTTTGAATTTCATTTTTCTTCTACTTGTTGCATTGTATTACAACTGCCTTAATTTACTTTCATATTCCTTGCTACAAATATGTACCACATTCGAAAATGACCTTCTCTGCAGTGCGCATTTCCCAATCCATTTTACTCCCGTATCAAAATTTATACCATATTAACCAATGCCAAACTGAATAACTGTTTGCATAGGGGTCGGAGGTGCACCAACGTGTTATTGACTTGCTCAATTTGTGAAGCCCTTTCTCTTGAATAATGTTTTCTGAAATTGTAACCTTCCGTTTGTCTTACGTGTACGTCACATCTACCGATTTCCGTCCCATCGACTAATTCTTTCATGGTGCCTGGTTTTTTGTGATGGATTGTGTGGTGTCACCGCTAGACACCACACTTGCTAGGTGGTAACTTAAATCGGCTGCGGTCCTGTAGTACATGTCGGACCCGCCTGTCGCCACTGTGTAATCGCAAACCTAGCGCCACCACATGGCAGGTCACAAGACACGGACATGACCTCGCCCCAGTTGTACGGACGACATAGCTTGCGACCAGACCTACCAAGTCTTCCTCTCATTTGCCGAGAGACTGATAGAATAGCCTTCAGCTTATTCCATAGCTACTACCTAGCAAGGCGCCATTTGTATCAGTGCTTATAGCTTACTACTATTCAAGAGATGTATTCCAACAAGAGAATAAAGTTAAGTATATTATTCCAGCTACGTACTTTTCTTCTTATTCATTAATAAGTCTCATGTTCCAGTACTTCACGCCCGTCTGCGTTAATCTAGCGTGCACTTTCAGCCACTTCGATCTACAAGGTGTTGGCCCAGCTGCCGACACATCACATGGCGACGAGAGAAAGTGTTTTTTCTGCTTTGGACTGATTTGTTCTTTTTCCCTTTTTGTGCTCTGATTTGCTTGTGTCATGGCTTCGCCACAATCTCCAGATGTACTGTCCGAATTTTTTCGCTTGCAGAATCAGCAGACGCAGGCGTTATTGGAAGCCCTAGGACAGCTCGTCCAGGGTCAACGTGCGCTGCAAACCGATGCGGCAGCCGCCGCTTCTTCGCTACCGCAGCCACACAACGCTGTCGCACCGCCATTTAGGCCCTTTGAGGCCACGTGCGAAACCTGGACTGAGTGGGCCAGCCAGTTCCAGTTTCATCTCGCAGCATACAGAATTCAAGGTAAAGAGCGGCAGCCGTTTTTGCTTTCTTGTGTCGGTGTGTCTACCTACCGTGTGATAGTGAAATTGTTTCCCCGACGCGACGTAGCAACTCTGACCTACGAGGAAATTTTGTCGGCTTTAGATGCCTATTTCAAAGAAACAGTAAATGTAGTTGCAAAACGGTATACGTTCTTTCGTACAAAACGTACGGCCGGTCAGACTAATAGGGAGTGGGTTGCAACTTTGCAAGGCCTTACTAGAGACTGCGCGTTTGCCTGTGAATGTGGCCTCCCATATTCCGATACAATGGTGCGTGATGCAATAGCACAGAACGTTTCTGATGTTCGCATACGGGAACAGATTTTGAAACTCGTAAATCCCTCCCTTCAACAAGTGATAGACATATTGGATAGGCAAGACACACTTGACTTTGCTCAGGACTCATTTGAAACTTCGCCAGCAGTGTGTCACATTAATCGGCCCGCCGGGCCCGCTGCACGGGACGCTAAGCGGCCCTCGCGCCCGTCGCAGCCGCGCTCGCAAACACGTGCGCCGCGTAAGCAAGCAACTGCAGTGAAATCATGCCCGCGGTGTGCAACTAGACATTCGCGTGAAAATTGCCCGTCACGCCAAGCTATTTGCTTTTACTGTCAAAAGAAAGGACATGTACAAAGTGTTTGCCAGAAAAAGCTTAGATCAGACAATCGCAATAATTCCAGGCCTTTTGCTTCGCGCCGGAATCGAACCCAGGACAATCAGGCTCGTGGACCTTCGCCCATGGACATTAATGTAGTTCATTCCCACCCGTCCAGTGACACTTTAGCTAACAGTGACTGTGTTCGTCCCACCCAAAGTGTGTGTCGACGTCGCAGGAAATCCCGTAAAGTCGCAAGTGCTTCTGTACCTGTATCAGTTCAATTTGCACGTGACAGTCGCTCTTGTCGTCAGCAGGACAATAAACTTTTTGTGGACTTAGACTTTGAAGGCAAAGTGATCCCATTCCAGCTCGATACCGGAGCTGCAGTTTCATTGCTCAATCACGACACGTACAAACAACTGGGCAAACCGCCATTGCGTGCCGCAAATGTTAAGTTAACTAGTTACTCGGGACAGCAGATCCCTGTGTTAGGACAGTGCAGCCTTATTGCAACATACAAGGGACAAACAAAACTTGTATCATTTTACGTTCTTCGTTCTTCTAGTGCAGTGAACTTGTTTGGCTTACATTTGTTTCAATTGTTTAATTTGTCTATAGTAAATCAGGTCCTATCAGTGAATCAGACTGTGCCTTCCGCCAGTGTTTCTAGTCTTTGTGAAGAATTTGCAGACATTTTTGCACCGGGCCTTGGTTGCGCTAAGAACTATGCAGCACATTTGGAATTGAAAGACAACGCGCAACCGAAATTTTTCAGAGCGCGCAATGTTCCCCACGCATTGCGTGATGAGGTCGCCAGAACATTACACGATTTAGAATCTCAAGGTGTAATTGAACGTGTGCAGGCTTCTCTCTGGGCCTCACCCTTAGTAATTTTGCCAAAACCTTCCGGAAAACTGAGACTTTGTGTGGACTTCAAGGCCACTGTGAATCCACAACTTGTGACTGCTACTTTTCATTTGCCCCGCCCGGAAGATCTTTTTGACAAACTGTGCCCGGGAAAATATTTTTCAAAATTGGACCTAGCAGATGCGTACTTGCAGATACCTGTGGACGAAGACTCCCAGCGCGTCTTGGTGGTAAACACGCATCTTGGCTTGTATCGCTTCAAAAGACTGCCATTCGGGTGTGCCTCCGCCCCTGCATTGTTTCAGCAATATTTACAAACTATTTGTGCGTCGGTCCCTACTGCTGCGAACTATCTGGACGATATTGTGATCTCAGGACAGACAGAAGCAGAACATTTGCAAAATCTCCGCACATTATTTCAGGTATTGCGTCAGAATGGTCTTCGCTTGAGGAAGGACAAATGTGTTTTTTTTGCTCGGGACTTACCCTACCTGGGGCATGTCATAAATGCCCAAGGTATACATCCGAGTCCAGAGCACCTCCGTGCCATACAGGACTTACCTGCTCCGCAGAATTTGAAACAGCTACAGAGTGTGCTGGGTAAAATTACTTATTATTCAAAGTTTGTGCGCAATGCTTCTTCCATTTCAGCTCCGCTTCATCGCTTACGCCGTAAAGGTGTTCCGTTCGTCTGGACGACGGAATGCGAACGCGCCTTTCGCCAGTTGAAATCGGCGTTACTTTCAGATACTTGCCTTACGCCATTCGATCCCCGAAAACCCCTTTTGTTGATGGTTGATGCATCGGATTTCGGGATCGGTGCTGTGCTTGCGCACAAAGATGGCTCGCATGATCGCCCTATTGCCTTTGCGTCCAAATTGCTCTCATCTGCGCAAAGAAATTATTCACAAATAGAGAAAGAAGCTTTAGCTCTCGTGTTTGGTGTTACCAAGTTCCATGACTTCTTGTATGGTCGTCACTTTACAATCATCACGGACCACAAACCTTTGACATCGCTTTTTCATCCGAACAAGCCTGTACCTCCGCGTACAGCGCAGAAATTCATTCGCTGGTCACTTTTTCTCTCGCAGTACCGCTACGATATCTTGTATCGGTCCACTGCTCAGCACGGCAACGCTGATGCGTTGTCCCGTTTGCCTGTTGCTGAGGATAAGGCATTCGATTCTTCCGAACTTGCTTGCATGTTCATTGATTCGGAAGCCGATGACGTGGTCGCATCGTTTCCGATTGATTTTCGTCGTGTAGCTACAGCCACAGCTGCTGACCCTGTCCTTGCTACTGTTTGGCGTTTTGTTGCTACGCAATGGCCCTTGTCAAAGTCACGGATCGAGGATCCTTTGGTTCGCCGTTTTTTTGCTCACAAGGGGAGACTTTTTGTACGACGTGGTGTTTTGTTGTTGCGTTCTGATAATGATCAATCCCGAGTCGTAGTCCCACGTTCGTTACAGTCCTCTGTCTTAAAGCTTCTTCACCAAGGACATTGGGGTATAGTGCGTACGAAACAACTTGCTCGTCAGCACTGTACTTGGTTCGGAATCGATGCTGCGATTACGAATATGTGGTCCTCTTGCGTGGCGTGTGCCGAACACCAATCCGCACCGCCGCGTAAATTCTTTGCATGGCCGAACGCCACTTCCCCTTGGCAACGCTTGCACATCGATTTTGCTGGTCCATTCTGGAATGCTCGATGGTTGGTTGTGGTCGATGCTTTCAGTAATTTTCCTTTTGTTGTCCGGATGTCTTCCACGACGTCTTCTGCCACAATCCAAGCCTTGTCTGCTATCTTTTGCATTGAAGGTCTTCCGCAGACTCTTGTTTCCGACAATGGCCCACAATTCATGTCCGCAGAATTTCAGTCATTCTGCAAGGCCAATGGTATTCAACATCTGACGTCCGCGCCGTTTTCGCCTCAGTCAAACGGTGCCGCTGAACGATTGGTCCGGACTTTCAAGTCCCAGATGTTGAAATTGAAAGAGTCGCATTCTCGGGAGGACGCTTTGTTGCTCTTTTTGTCTTCGTATCGCTCTCAGCCCCGCGATGGTCGCTCGCCGGCTGAATTGCTCCATGGTCGATCTCATCGCACCCTGATGTCTTTGCTACATCCGCCGCATCAGGTTCCTGTGCAGCGGCAGGCTCCTGCTTTTGCTCTTGGCGACGTTGTCTATTATCGCAATTATCGCGGTTCACGGCGTTGGCTCGCAGGGCGCATTCTTCGCTGCCTCGGCCGCGCGATGTATTTGGTTTTGGGGGCCTCTGGTGAGGTGCGTCGGCATCTCAATCAGCTGCGCCTCTGTCGTCGCCTGGGTTCTGCCGCTCCCCGTCTGCTTTCAGCGACGGAGCCGTCAGGTCAGCGCCCTGGGGACCCATCTACTGGCTCGCCTCATCCCCAGGTGTTACCGACGCTGCCTTCCATTTTGCCCAATGGCGTCGCGCCGCCGCCGCAGCCGCCGCCGGCGCCGCCCGCAGTGGACGCGTCGCTGCAACCGCCTGGCGCCTCCCTGGGTCACGCGCCGCCGCTCGCTTCCCGTGACCAGCCGTCCTCCGCCATGGACCTCTTGCCCGCTCCGGACCAGATGTCGTCTTCGCCCGTCGGGTGCTCCGACCACATGGAGGTCGACCCTTCTGTCTCATTACGTGCGCATACACCTCATGTTGACGTGCACCCTGGACTAGGTTTGCAGGCGTTTCCTAGCTCCCCTCGGACCGAATGGCCGGGTGCGGGTGGCACAGCCTCGCCTGTTGTTAGGCTCCCCACCTCATCGCATACGTCAACATGGGGTCCTCCCCACGGCGGGCGGAAGCCTTATCTCACGACCGTTCGCCGATTTGCGGGGGAGGAATGTGGTGTCACCGCTAGACACCACACTTGCTAGGTGGTAACTTAAATCGGCCGCGGTCCTGTAGTACATGTCGGACCCGCCTGTCGCCACTGTGTAATCGCAAACCTAGCGCCACCACATGGCAGGTCACAAGACACGGACATGACCTCGCCCCAGTTGTACGGACGACATAGCTTGCGACCAGACCTACCAAGTCTTCCTCTCATTTGCCGAGAGACTGATAGAATAGCCTTCAGCTTATTCCATAGCTACTACCTAGCAAGGCGCCATTTGTATCAGTGCTTATAGCTTACTACTATTCAAGAGATGTATTCCAACAAGAGAATAAAGTTAAGTATATTATTCCAGCTACGTACTTTTCTTCTTATTCATTAATAAGTCTCATGTTCCAGTACTTCACGCCCGTCTGCGTTAATCTAGCGTGCACTTTCAGCCACTTCGATCTACAAGGTGTTGGCCCAGCTGCCGACACATCAGATTGTATCTATTACACCCATATTTTTATGAGAGTGAAGAATTCGTGACAGGGTATGACCGTATTGACTTTCAGGAGTCCTTTCCAAATGATCTCGTAAACAGCTGAAACTTCAGGATTAAAAGGACTTTTTTATATTCTCTCGAATCCATTTTCCAGGAAGATTGTCAAAGTGAGTATCTGCACACTGCAGTTTTGAGCACGCCAAGATGCAGATCTGTCAGCTCTGTAATTTCTCTGAAATACTTTGCAAATGTTAGTTGTCGTTAGAAGAGTATTTCGAGTGCGTTAAGTCGTAGCTAAATGAGTTCGAACATGGGCAAATTTTTGGTGTTCTTATGGTGGTTGGCTCCGTAATCAAAGTAGCCGAAGTGTTTGATGTTTCAAGAAGCGCCGTATCGACAACTACACGGCAACAAGGAAAGCTGAAGAAAGTCATCCTTTAAGTCACAACGCGAACGAACACAACGCGAACGATATTGTGTGTTAAGTGATCGTGATAGACGATTGTTGAACAGGATTGTGGCAAAAATAAGAGCGCGACAGCTGCAAAATTCACTGCAGAACTGTATCTCACTCAGCACCAAAACAAATACTAAGGAAGTATCATAAGCTGGGAATTACAGGGCAAGCTGGAATTCCAAAACCACACAGCAGTTGTACGCAAATACGTGTAACAGGAAAGCGTGATGCCGCAACTATGAAGCCTGAACTATGAAGCAATGGAAAAAAGTCATTTTTTCGGGTAAGTCTTGCTTGACTCACACAGTTTCCAACTTGAGGCCACGTCTAAACTTCGGTTACACGATAAATCAGTGTGTGGTGTCACCGCCAGACAGCACACTTGCTAGGTGGTAGCCTTTAAATCGGCCGCGGTCCGTTTGTATACGTCGGACCCGCTTGTCGCCACTATCAGTGATTGCAGACCGAGCGCCGCCACACGGCAGGTCTAGTCTAGAGAGACTCCCTAGCACTCGCCCCAGTTGTACAGCCGACTTTGCTAGCGATGGTTCACTGCCTACATACGCTCTCATTTGCAGAGACGACAGTTTAGCATAGCCTTCAGCTACGTCATTTGCTACGACCTAGCAAGGCGCCATATTCAGTTACTATGTATGAGAATGTATTCTGAACAGATACTATTGTGAATCATGTACCGTCAAGAGCGATGTTCATCATTAATGGATTAAAGTTAAGTATCACACTAGCTACGTCCGCTTTCTAAATTCTAATTCCTTTTCATGTTCCAGACCTCACGTCAGTATAGTCCTTCCCTCCTCACGCCAGCCTGCGTGAGCTACATCGCGTGCATTTGGGCCTCCTCTAGTAACACGGTGTTGGCACTTCTCCCAACCCAACACAGTGTAATCTAAATTCCACAAATTCAACTAAATACCTAGGTATTACAATTACGAACAACTTAAATTGGAAGGAACACATAGAAAATGTTGTGGGGAAGGCTAACCAAAGACTTGGTTTTATTGGCAGGACACTTAGAAAATGAAAGAGACCTACACTATGATTGTCCGTCCTCTTTTAGAATACTGCTGTGCGGTGTGGGATCCTTACCAGATAGGACTGGAGGAGTACATCGAAAAAGTTCAAAGAAAGGCAGCACAATTTTTATTATCGCGAAATATGGGAGAGAGAGTCACAGAAATGATACAGGATTTGCGCTGGAAATAATTACAAGAAAGACGTTTGTTGTTGCGACGGAGTTATCTCACGAAATTCCAATCAACAACTTTCTTCTCTGAATGCGTAAAAATTTTGTTGACACCGACGTCCATAGAGAGGAGCGATCACCACGATAAAATAAGGGAAATCAGAGCTCGTACGGAAAGATATAGGTGTTCATTCTTTCCGAGCGCTATACGAGATTGGAATAATAGAGAATTGTGAAGGTTGTTCGATGAACCCTCTGCCAGGCACTTAAATATGATTTGGAGAGTGTCCATGTAGATGTAGATAGATGTAGATGTTTGACATTCGCCATCCCAAGCGTACGACGCAGACTGCTTTCTGCCAAAAGTGAAACATGGCGGGGCTTCGGTGATGATTTGGGGAATCGCATTGGTGCATTTCACGGAGCCGCATCGTTGCTCTGCAAGGACGCATTACTGCCGAGGATTATGTAAAGACTTTGGCTGACCACATCCATCCCATGGTACAATATTTGTTCCCCAGCGGTGATTTGTGTTCCAAGAAGACAGGGCCCCTGATGACACAGCTCGCATCGTTCGTGGCTCCTTTTGCGAGCACGACGATGAGTTGTCGCAGCTGCCCTGGCCACCAGTTACCAGACCTCAATATTTTTGAGTCTTAGTGGTATACTTTTGAAAGAAGGGGACGCGATCGCTCTCCACTATCATTTTTACTCGAACTTGCCACTGTTTTGCAGGAAAAAGGTATAAGATTCTCCTGAAAATCATACAGGACTTGCATTTATCCATTGCGAGACGAATGGAGGCTGTCTTGTATGCCAATTTTCCTCTACAACATTAGGAATGGTAATGTATTGTGTTTTCGGCGCTTCGTCATTTTAACGAATTAACTACTAGTGATAAGTAAATGTCACTCTGAACTACGTAATAGCAATTGTATTAGCGTAGATTGGTTAATACCAATGTTGCATAATTGTTTTTTGTGTGTACTGACCACTGTAAATTTTGATAATTGAGAAAACATTGTCATTAGTTACTTGTCATGTAAGACATGTGACGCGTTATATAAAGATGCGCATGAACAGTTTGGATATGAGATACACTATGTGACAAAAAGTATCCGGACACCCCCAAAAACATACGTTTTTCATATTAGGTGCATTGTGCTACCACCTACTACCTGGTACTCCATATCAGTGACCTCAGTAGTCCTTAGAAATCATGAGAGAGCAGAATGGGGCGCTCTGCGGAACTACCAGACTTCGAGTGTGGTCAGGTGATTGGGTGTCGCTTGTATCACACGTCCGTACGCGAGATTTTCAAACTCCTAAATATCCCTAGGTCCATTGTTTCCGTGAGGGGACACGTACAGCACACAAGCGTGCAGGCTGGCCTCGTCTGTTGACTGACACCGCCAACAGTTGAAGAGGGTCGTCGTAATGAGTAATAGGCAGACATCTAACCAGACCATCACACAATAATTCCAAACTGCATAAGGATCCACTGCAAGTACTATGACAGGCGGAAGGGGAGAAAACTTGGACTTCATGGTCGAGCGGCTGCTCATAAGCCACACATCACGCCGGTAAATGCCAAATGACGCCTCGCTTCGTGTAAGAAGCGTAAACATTGGACGATTGAACAGTGAAAAACGTTGTGTGTAGTGACGAATCACGGTACACAATGTGGCGATCCGATGGCAGGGTGTGGGTAAGGTGAATTCCCGGTTAACGTAATCTGCCACCGTTTGTGGTGCCAACACTAAAATTCGGTGGCGGTGGTGTTATGGCGTGGTCGTGTTTTTCATGGAGGGAGCTTGCACTCCGTGTTGTTTTGCGTGGCACTATCACAGCACAGGCCTACATTGATGTTTTAAGCACCTTCTTGCTTCCCACTGTTGAAGGGCAATTCGGGTTTGGCGATTGCATCTTTTAACACGATCGAGCACCTGTTAATAATGCACGGCCTGTGGCGGAGTGGTTTCACGCCAATAACATCCCTGTAATAGACTGGCCTCCACAGAGTCCTTACCTGAATCCTGTAGAACACATTTGGGATGTTTTGGAACGCCGACTTCGTGCCATGCCTCACCGAACGACATCGATACCTCTCCTCAGTGCAGCACTCCGTCAAGAATGGGCTGCCATTCCCCAGGAACCCTTCCAGCACCTGATTGAACGTATGCCTCTGAGAGTGGAAGCTGTCATCAAGGCTAAGGGTGGCCAACACCATGTTGAATTCCAGCATAACCGATGGAGTGCGCCACGAAATTGTAAGTCATTTTCAGCAGGTGTCCGGATACTTTTGATCACATAGTGTACGTTGGCTGTAGGCGCGCGCACGGGTACCAAACAAGACACTGTCAGTTGTTTTCCTGTGGAACTGTTTCCGGCTCTAGTCCTTAGTCTAGTTCAACTGCGCTTCATGAATGCTTTTACATTGCGAAACAGGTCTGGTTTCCATGGGACTGTGTGTATCATGTGTGTAGTACCTACGTGTTAATTGATTTTCGCTTAACCAGGCACTGTTAGTGCAGGTATGTTATAACTCAGTGAACAACTATTGAAATATTTAGGACTGTATTTTGTTTTTCAACTTCTATTTTTGTGTTCTTATAAATATTTTGTATTTTAGATTTAATAGGCATGGCTTGAAAATGAAATTAGTAGTTCGAAACCAGTCGCCAGTTTAATAAAACGCAACTGTGACGAAATTAAAGTAAAGGGTTTTTTAGAAATGTAATAAAGCCATATCATTGGTTATGGGGGCGTAAGGACCACTTGGACGTGATAACTGGATCATACTGTCCTCCTCTCGTTACGCACTCGTGTCACAGAGACGGAACATGTCTGAGACGTTCTAGAGTATCGACTAACGGGTAAGTACGTCTAACAGGACAAGTACGTGTACTGCATCAGAGACTAGCGACATTCCAGCTGCCAAGTGAACTGATAGCGGCAAGCAGGGGAGGTCCACCGCGGATAACTACAGTTTCCAGTTTCTGAGCCTGCTGAACAGCTGAAAAACCACGACGCCTACAACATAAACTTCTCGCTGTCCTTGGAATCGGATTTTCTTGAGTTCTGAACGAACAGGTGATCCATCAGAGATTCCGCCGGCTAGGTTTGATGCTGGGTGTTGTAACGCGTTAAAAATTGAGGCTAAGTTCTTACGTAAGACTGAAAGGTATCGTAAAAAATTTGTGGCAGTAAAACATTTCGCACCTGGGCAGGAGTCAACGGAATGAAGACGTGCTCCAGTTCACCAAAAGAGTTGTTTTTATGAGAGAGCACAGCGTGAGACTGAAATCAGAGAGGCGTTTCTCTAATTCTCTGCCAAATACCATAACGCATGACACAGCGTTTTCCCTGAGGCTATCATTTTAATTGAATAAACTGTGGGTTCTTGGTGAAACAGTGTAAATCAACTAAACAAACGCTGTTTTTGCCTTGTTTCCCAAATTTTATTACAGTTACTGCACAATATATCTTTGGGGTAATAAGCCCATTTTCAAGTACATTACTGATTCCATTCATCGCTGGAATCAGTAATGTACTTGAAAATGGGCTTATAACTCGAAACCTAGGTTGTGCAGTAACCATAATAAAATTTGTGAAACAATACAAAAAGCAGCGTTTGTTTGGTTAACAATCAAGCTAGTTCAGAATCGGTTAAAAATCGATGATACAAAAATAAGTAGGTAAAATAAAATTGACATGAATACTGGACGTAGTTCGATCCACAGCAGATTGTGCTACTACGCAATAGTATCGTAAACACTGTTTCCACACTTGCTAAAAACATTCTAAAGCCAAGATCGCATAAATATTTCTTTATTTAAAACAATCGGTTTCGCCAGACTTTGCTGTCATCTTCACGTCTTAAAACATCTTTTTGTTATGAAACGTGTTCATTTTGAGGCAGACCTCACGCCATGTTGTCATGTAAATAAACACGGCATATTATGAAAAGCTTGTAATAACTAAAATATTTAGAAACATAAAGCATGTTTTACAAATAGCTACGTTCATATATATACCGCTTACAGATGACTGCTACGTCGAAAAAATACAGTACACAGTACCGCAACTGTTTACATAAGGTGGACATATTATAGCTTATGTAAAAAGCTGTGCTACTGTGTACTGTGTTTTGGTGACGTAACAAGCGGTGTATGTATAAAGGGCTTATTTCAATAGTGGTACAAGTCCATTTTTGTTCATATTGAGATACAGAGTCCTAAAGTTAAATGAGCGCTGAAAAATCTGCAGTTGAGATACCAGAAATATTCAAGCGTATGGCTTCTTGCTAGAGATGAACCTTTCTTTCTGTTTGTTTGGCTCATTAATTTCAGAAGCATTATACACAGAAAAGTGGAGGTAATGGACTTGTACCACTATTGAAATAAGCCCTTCATATGAACATGGCCACTTGTAAAAGCTGCTTAGTGTTTTTAAATATTTTAATATTGCAAACTTTTTATGATATGTTGTTTTTTTATCCATATTACAACTTAGGATGATATCCAACTTAAAATGAACGCGTTTTACGATAAAAAGATTTTTTAAGTTCTGAAGATGACAGCAAAGTCCGGCGAAACCTACTGTTTTATATAAATAAATATTTATGCGATCTTGGCTTTAGCATGTTTTTAGTAAGTAATACAGATCGCTCCTTCTGTCTTTTCAAAATGAGAACTTGTGCGGGCAGCCTATTCAGTTAGGGTGTGCTCGCCCCATCTCATATTTGTGCTCGCTTGCTCAATCATGCACGACTCTAGTCTAAAGTTATGGTGATTCTTGTGTACGACTGTGATGGTGTTATCCTAACGCATTACGTTCCTCCACGGCAGCAGACTGTCAGTGCACAGTATTAATGTCCGTTTTTGGAGCATCACCTGCGACCAGCTTTGCGAAAGAAGCGGCGACACTTTCTGCGCAAGCCACCCATCATTTTGCACGACAATGCGCGGGCGCATACAGCGCAAGCTGTGGCTGCTCTGTTCGGTCGATGGGACTGGGAAGTACTGTAACATCCGCCATACTCCCCGGACTTCGACAAAAGGGAGTCCACAAGTTTTCTCAGATATGCCATGTTCGTCTTAAACCATCCATTGACGACCAGATCTTATACTGCTACCAAACTGCGGATGTGTTCATGGCTACGTTTCACCAACAACTCCAAAAAGTCCCGGACATTTTCAATGAAATTAAGACCGGATATTTAGAAGGCCAGTCACGTTGCGCTGAGTGTTCATCGAACCAGGAACGTCTGTGTGCAGCCCTAAGAAAGCAGCTATTGCCATCATCGAAGATGGGAGTATCCACTGTCATCATGAAGATCTAGAAGGAAGGACAACACTTGGTCCCTGAGAGTTACGAAATAAACATCTTGGTTCATGATCACCGTAAACAGAAATAATGGGCACAAGTTCTAGCGTGAAAAACACCCCCAAAACAGCACAGAACTATCCCTATGCTGAACTACACCCTGTTCACACCTCGGGTGTTGCCCCTGACTGGCGCGTCGGCACACTCGACGTATTGCATCGTTTCAAAAGAAGCAAAATCGCGACTCGTCAGATCACAATACACGCCTTCAGTCACCTGCTGTGCAGTCTGTGTGTCGTTTATCCCACTGAAGGTGTTCTGCTTTATGTGCTGCTGTGAGCAATAGCCTTCTGTGAGATGCACAATTCCATATATCCATCGCTTGCAGTTCCCTTTACACTCTTCCCTTCGGGAACTGGCTGAGATGGACCTGTACTCACTGACAGCAACAATTCCTGCCGGCGTGGGCTGACTCTTGGGGTGGCTACCCTCTGTCTAATAAACTTCTTGCCATCAAGGAGACTCCCACCACTTGGCTGTCTTCCCTCGCCCCTCCCAGTGGGAATCTACCATCCTTTTCCGTCTTCGTATCGGTCAAACTAGGTTGACCCATGGTCTTTTATTCCGCAGTTAGCCGCTCCCCTTTTGTAGTTGGGGGTTCGACTCACAGTGATCCATATTTTACTGCATTTCGCACGAAATACGCCCCCCCCCCCCCCCACCTTTCTTGTACCAGGTGTTAGAAGACGATCCTTGCATGGTTACGTCTGTCCTCGGTTTTCTTCGCCAAAGTCGTTTGTCCTCTGAGTTTTAAATACCCGAATTTCCCTCTGGAATTAAGAGTCCCTCGGTTAGCATCGGCATTGGTTATGGCGGCCTTGGCCTTGCCTCCACACCGGCCTGGTCCCCCTCCCCCCTCTTCTCTACGTTTTGTCATGTCTTTTATGCTGTTTTATTTTTTCTTTTCTTGTGTCTTCTTCCCCTGGTGTTATCCCTGTTGTGTCGTGACCATGGTATGTTGTAGGGATCCGGAAGAGTCGGTGGCGGTGCCGGTATCCCATTTGAGTGTAGCGTCTCTGGGGTGCTCCTGCTCTCATTCTTCCCCCTCCCCCGTCTACATGTGCATCTACATACCTACTCCGCAATCCACCATACGGTGTGTGGCGGAGGGTGCCTCGTACCACAACTAGCATCTTCTCTCCCTGTTCCACTCCCAAACAGAACGAGGGAAAAATGACTGCCTATATGCCTCTGTACGAGCCCTAATCTCTTATCTTTGTGGTCTTTCCGCGAAATGTAAGTTGACGGCAGTAAAATTGTACTGCAGTCAGCCTCAAATGCTGGTTCTCTAAATTTCCTCAATAGCGATTCACGAAAAGAACGCCTCCTTTCCTCTAGAGACTCCCACCCGAGTTCCTGAAGCATTTCCGTAACACTCGCGTGATGATCAAACCTACCAGTAACAAATCTAGCAGCCTGCCTCTAAATTGCTTCTATGTCCTCCCTCAATCCGACCTGATGATAGGGATCCCAAACGCTCGAGCAGTATTCAAGAATAGGTCGTATTAGTGTTTTATAAGCGGTCTCCTTTACAGATGAACCACATCTTCCCAAAATTCTACCAATGAACCGAAGACGACTATCCGCCTTCCCCACAACTGCCATTACATGCTTGTCCCACTTCATATCACTCTGCAATGTTACGCACTCCTCTTCTTTAATCTTCCTGCTGTCCCAACGTTACTTTTACCTCTCTGTTTACCCCTTTTCCTTTCTCCTCGACTGGACTTCGCTGCTCGTGTAGTTCCTCCCTTGGTTTGTGCCATCTTAAATCAGAGGAGCACTGATTCGCTGTTTGGTAGCCTCGACAACCAACCAACCAGCCAGCCACCCAACCAATTCCTGTTGGGGCTGAAATTGATTGTCACTGACAAGGTGTGATACTCGCCTCCAGTCCCTGATGCTTAGGATCTTTCTACGGCCACTGTTCTCACTCCGTGTTACATGGCTGCGAGTGGTACACCATTCCTTGTAGACACTGCGGACAATCCGCGCCGGCCGCTGTGGCCGAGCGGTTCTAGGCGCTTCAGTCCGGAACCGCGCTGCTGCTACGGTCGCAGGTTCGAATCCTGTTTCGTGCACGCATGTGTGTGACGTCCTTAGGTTAGTTAGGTTTAAGTAGTTCTAAGTCTGGGGGACCGACGAGCTTAGATGCTAAGTCCCATAGTGCTTAGAGCCATTTGAACCATTTGACAATCCGCTGTTCTACACCAGCAATTGAAGTAACTTCATTCACAGTGTTGTGATGGACGCATCCGAACAAGAAAGCAACTTTCTGCCATTCAGTCATGTCTCCATGTCAGCCCACCTTACAGCACTGATTTCATGCCAAATTCAACCACTCTACTGTCATGACATTGATCAGTGATGAAGGGTCACGTTACCACCTTGTCCCTGGTCTGCACAATTTACTGCACTGCAAAGCGACCAGTGTGGTCCTTTGGGTGTGTTACTAATATCTTGCCTGGTAAGCATACGAGCTGCGTTCAGTAAGTAAGTGTTTTTGTGAAACCAGATTGGTTTTATTCATGATTCCAATGAGCCGTACTTGGCTCGCCGTCCCACCATTTGGTATTTTACACCATGCTTTAACGTATTTCCAACTCACCACGTTGATTTAAATTGCTGGCGTTACTGAGTATTACACTATCAAATTTCTTTGTCCAATATCTTTGTCCAATATCTTTGTCAAAGATATTTGATAGTGTAATAGGGATCTTTGACAAATGTCGTCCAATATTTGATCAAATCTAGGCCGAGGCCGTATATTTGATCAAAGAAATCGCTTGTCTTCTGTTCACTGCAATGCGATATGTTACCACGCGGAGCGCTAGCATCGCTGCAGCGTTCTGTCGTCTGTAGTGTTTTTATAACCATTGCCGGTAAATACAATTGGTGTGTGCCGACAACTACAGAATTAATAGAGATGGCTGAAGCTTATGAGGCGCTTTACAATGTGAGGCACCCTGAATACAAAAATAGATTAAGAAGATTGGAGACCTAACCTGACCTAACCTAACATAACATAACCCTCTCCTGTAGCAAGGAATCGGAGTGTTATAGTGAGCCTGTCTTCTGAAGATGTAGCAGTTCTTAAGTGAAAATTGTGCTTTGTGATATGAGGATACACTTCATTGAGCACATACAGAAATGTATGCTCATCCATTCTTAAGTAATTGATGTACGACTTGACGTCTTCCACTGTAATCTCACGTAACAAGTTTTGTTGGATGCTTTTATCGTGTCGTCGTAAAACCCACGGCTTCACCCAGATTAGATTAGTTTTTCGTTCCATAGATCCGTGCTGAGGAGATCCTCGTGGATGTGGAACATGTCGATCTTTTTTAAGCTGAAATAAAAATACTAATAGTATGAATAAATACAATCCATCATTTGTTTCTATTAAAAATTTCGCCAATGGAGTAGAAGGAGTTGGCGAGTAGTAAGTCTTTCAGGCTCCTTTTAAACTGATCTTTATTTCTAACTAAATTTTTTATGTTTCCTGGCAAATTATTGAAGATTAGTGTTCCTGAGTAGTGGACCCCTTTTTGAACTAAAGTAAGTGCTTTTAAGTCCTTGTGCAGATCATTTTTGTTCCTGGTATTGTATGTATGAACTGAGTTGTTTGTTGGAAAAAGAGATATATTATTTACGACAAATTTTATTAAGAAGTAAATATACTGAGAGGCAGTAGTTAACCTGCGAGCCGGAAGTATAGTGAGACTCTGTCATTTGGGCCTACGAGAGTTATAGTTTTTTTTGTTTGTTTCTCATGCCTAGATAACTGTACAAACATATCGTTGCATGTATTGTAATAATCATTACATATAATGATCCACATGCAACAATATCTCTACGGAAGTATCTAGGCATGAAATACAAAACAAAAAAAGCTAACCTGCAAATCTCGTACGTCCAAACGACAGTCTCACTGTACTTCTGGCCCGCCAACAGTTTCATTTTCTTTCTTATTTTCCCCCAGTACCAATGCAAGAATCTGAAGTACCCAGTTCTTTGAAGAGGTTTCTGCAGGAGGTCCGTGAATTTACTCCACAAATAATACGTATTACACGCTTTTGGACCTTGAAAACTTTTGTTTGACTTCAAGATTTACCCCAAAATATTATCCCATATGACATTATGGAATGAAAGTATGCAAGCTTTTTCATTTTTATGTTGCCTATGTCTGCTAACACTCGAATTGCAAATACAGATTTGTTAAGGCGTTTCTGCAGTTCTGTGGTGTGCTCCTCCCAACTGAATTTATTATCAAGTTGTAATCCCAGGACTTTTAAGACTGTCAACCTCGTATGTATGGTTCCATTTTTTCCCCCCACTTCTTTTCCGCATGTGCACACAATGCAATTGGAGTACGTAGAACTGCTGCGGTTAATAACAAGTTGTTGTCAGCCATCTTGAACTTTGACGAAAAATTTGATGACAGTGTAATACCCCTTGCAGCGCTACGTCAAAGATCTTTGTCAAATATATTGGACGGAATATTGGATCACATCTTTGATCAAATCTTTGACAAAGAAATTTGATAGTGTAATACCGGCCTTAGGCGGGCCTGACTTTTAGTGGATTGTTGGTCGGTCGGTTGGTCCGAGGACATCTCTTATGCGGAGTAGTCAACTGGGCCGCTGGCGGTCTCTGCGCAGTGTCGGAGTCAGCCTGGAGCTGTCCGATGGGTACGAGCATTGTCGCTCGCCGACCCAGGACGTGAAGGTTGAGTGGTTTTGAGCATTACGTTGTTGCTTCCGGCGTTGCTGTTGTGGAGATTTTCCTGTGAGCAACAACGAGTGAAGTGTTCGAGATAGCCGGCCGGTGTGGCCGAGCGGTTCTAGGTCCTACAGTCTGGAACCGCGCGACAGCTACGGCCGCAGGTTCGAATCGTGCCTCGGGCATCGATGTTTGTGGTTTCCTTAGGTTAGTTGCACATTTCATTCCTTCTCCTGAGGGGAGAAGGCGGGCTGTTATAGGGCTTATCTGCCCTTTATCAGCCAGGGGCTACAATTTTTATTTTATTTCCAATTTTTCATATATTTGATGATATGCTATTATTTTACATTGAATATACTCAGTTTTACGTTACTTTTTAGCGAATTTAACAAGATAATTGAATTAACAAGAGAAATGAAAATAACAAGTTAATTGAAATGTCATAACAAGATATTTATGTCATTTCACTTATCTTGTTATTTTCATTACTCATTGAATGGCCCTTGTATTTATGTCCAAAATCTCGTGTAACAAACATCCCAGTGTCGTTGTTTCGGGCATCTGTGCAAATCCAAAACGCTGACATCACTTGCCACATTGAACATTCACGAAAAACGGCACAGATACAAGGCATTCCGTTTGAGAGCGTTGCTGCAGCGTTCTCGTATATGCAACGTACCGCGCCTCCGATGCGAGTATATAAGCACCAAAATGTAGGGCAGGGATTCGTGTGCCTTTCGCGTCTTTCCGACGTGTGTGCGGTAAGTGCGGAAACATAAAGTATGCCGATGTTGTTACCAAGTGCGTCCTGTTTCTTCACTGCCGAAAGAGGAACACCGGTAGACATCCATCCAAGAATGAAGAATATGTTTGGGTAGCATGTCTGCCGAAAACGGCCACTGTGGAATGGTGCGCCAAGTTCCGTGCGGGTCGCAACTCGACACAAGGCGGCAGTCAATCTGGCAGGATAGCAAAAGTTACACCGACTCAGGTGGGAGACTAACGTCCGCCCTACAGCCCTGATCTCTCCCCATGTGATTATCACGCCTCTGGTCCCTTAAAAAAGGCTTGAAGAGTCCACGATTCCTCTCGGACGACGATCTGCAGCAGGCAGTTACAGACTTCTTCAGGCAGCAGGACACGGTGTTTTATTAAACTGGTATCTTCGACCTGGTGCGCCGGTGGGATGATAATGCTCACGGCATAACGATTCTCGTCAGTACGGCCTTCGAACGGAAACTCTTTGATCACCCCGTATGTAAGACGCACGGATTTTTCTAGTGTGTAAAATACTTGACATTTTTTCCTGAGACATGTTGAACAAATATGAGGATGAGTGGCGCTATATGGCTACTGACTGGTAACAATAATTATATTAATACCTACATTGTCAAACCATCTGCACACGAAGATAGTAGAGCCTCGTGTACAGATGTTCCAGGGTCGGTTATCTGATGACGTTTACTTTGTACCGAGCATGTAAAAAATCAAGCTGGATGTCAGCCAAACAAAGGACGTGTTCTGACAATAGAGTGCAGAACAGCGATGGGGGGGGGGGGGACCGAGCCTCCACGTGTAATGTGTCGTGACTGCGCTCTCAAAGGCAGCCGACGGAATACTGAAAGCCGTAACACCTATACAAAGAAGAATCTTATTTAGCGTGCAATGTAACATTTTACTGTGGTACTTCCTACGGAAAAAAGAGAATAAGAAGTTAGTAAAGCACTGGACGCATGATTTAACATATGCAGGGTCACAAATGCGTCTCCAATTTTTTTAGCAATGTAATTATGTATCAATAACAGTAATTTAGTTAGCTCTACTGCTATTTAAATTTTTATACATTATGCGAAAGTTCTCACAAAATATCAGTATCTCGTTCGTGTTCAATTATCGAGATTTGTAATAGGTAAGAAAAATTCTCTGAAGAAATGGTATCACAGAGTAAAGCCTTGAAGAAAACCAAAATGAATTTATGAACGATTTTTTCGTTGCATCAACATTCTCACTGGCCTTATCAGAATTTAAACACAACGTTCTCTTCGTTTGTTGGACATTACCTGAAGAAAAAGTGAAGCACCGAGAAGACTTTCTCGGATGTCAGTGTAACTTAGAACAAGTATACACCGTCGGCGAGAAAGTAAATGACTGACAAAGCTTTCTTCAAGTGGCTATTTATAGCCGATAAATATTTGAAAAAGAAAGTTTTTTTGTGGCAACAGCTGTACAATTTTATTTATTCTTTACCGGTTTCATTACTGCCTACCAACTTCACAGGAGATAATAATGTTCATCAATTGGTCAAAAATACATCTCTGACAAATACGGCAACATCGAATATAAAATATGACCAATTATCACAACATTTGTTTCACCGAATTTCTGCCGTAGTAGGTTTATACAGTCGAAGTGTGGCAACATGTACACACTTAACCTGAACATCAAATAACCACCACAAGCTCAGCCAGAACACGATATACAAAAGAAGACACTACTTCATCGATATATAGCACACTGGTCATCATATAGTCCAGGGATAAAATTATGATATTAAAACAAGAAGACATTATATGTTCGTCGAAGAACATAAACAGGCCGGCCGGTGTGGCCGTGCGGTTCTAGGCGCCTCAGTCTAGAACCGCGTGACCGCTACGGTCGCAGGTTCGAATCCTGCCTCGGCATGGATGTGTGTGATGTCCTTAGGTTAGTTAGGTTTAAGTAGTTCTAAGTTCTAGGGGACTGATGACCACAGATGTTAAGTCCCATAGTGCTCAGAGCCAACATGTACACACTTCACCTGAACATCAAATAACCACCACAAGCTCAGTCAGAACACGATGTATAAAAGAAGACACTACTTCACCGATATATAGCACACTGGTCATCATATAGTCCAGAGATAAAATTATGATATTAAAACAAGAAGACATTATATGTTCGTCGAAGAACATAAGCAGGCCGCACCGCCACACCGGCCGGTTCTAGGCGCTTCAGTCTGGAACAGCGTGACCGCTACGGTCGCAGGTTCGAATCCTGCCTCGGGCATGGATGTGTGTGATGTTCTTAGGTTAGTTCGGTTTAAGTAGTTCTAATTCTAGGGGACTGATGACCACAGATGTTAGTCCCATAGTGCTCAGAGCCATTTGAACCATTTGAACACAAACAGGTGAGTACACATGTCATAATAGCACCATGTATTATGGACATTGCGACCTGTGTACTCACTTGTGTATTTTCTTCAATAAACACGAAATGTCTTTTAGTAATGTAAATTTATCTTTGGACTGTTTTGTGACCTGTGTACTGTACAGGACGAACATTAATAAAATCCACAAACTACAGGGACGGATTCCTGACTAGAAATGGAGGAGAAAAGGTCCCATGAAAACGTCTCCGAAAATGGACGGTGTGCGGGCAATGACAACGTATCGTCCCGGAACACAGTACAGAGGTGCATCGCATTCACGTCACAACAGATGTTCAAATTGGTCTCCGTGGGATGCAACGCACGCTTTGAAATGTCGCATCATGGACTACCGCGTTTTTTCATAGGTTCCGGCCCCTCTTCGAATAACCTCATGGGCATCGTGAACACGCTGTTGAAGGGTCTGCACCTCAGGAAGTGTTTCAGCATACACAACGCTTTTCAGATGATCCTGGTGGGTAAAAATCCTAGACGTGACCCAGCAGGCCATGCTACAGGGCCTCCGTGTGCTATCCACCGTCCGGGGGAGACGTTGTTGAGGTGTTGGCGAACTGTAATGCGGAAGTGGGGTGGTGCTCCGTCACGCAGAAACCACATAACCCGTCGGATTGCCAAAGGCACATTCTCAAGCGGCCTAGGCAGAGTATTCCGCCGTAAGTCCAGGTACGTTTCTCTGTCGAGGCTCTCGCTGTTCAGGCGCTCAGTCCGGAACCGCGCGACTGCTACGGTCGCAGGTTCGAATCCTGCCTCGGGCATGGATGTGTGTGATGTCCTTAGGTTAGTTAGGTTTAAGTAGTCCTAAGTTCTAGGGGACTGATGACCACAGATGTTAAGTCCCATAGTGCTCAGAGCCATTTGAACCATTTCTGTCGAGGCGTTGTGGTATAATAACCGGTCCAAGTATGTGGTCGCCAAGAATCCCCGAGGATTGTCTGGAGCCCACAGACAACGATTATGCTGATTGATGATGCCAGTTCTAGTAAAAGTTGCTTCGTCGGTAACAAGGGACGATGTCAGAAATCCATAATTGTGATGATCAGGTGCAAAAACGACAAAATGCTCGCCGTAGAAGGGAATCCGCTGTTGTCGTGTGGCTAGGGCCTCCCGTCGGGTAGACCGTTCGCGGGGTGCAAGTCTTTCGATTAGACGCCACCTCGGCGACTTGCGCGTCGATGGGGATGAGATGATGATGGTTCAAATGGTTCAAATGGCTCTGAGCACTATAGGACTTAACATCTTAGGTCATCAGTCCCCTAGAACGTAGAACTACTTAAACCTAACTAACCTAAGGACATCACACACATCCATGCCCGAGGCAGGATTCGAACCTGCGACCGTAGCAGTCCCACGGTTCCGGACTGCAGCGCCTAGAACCGCATGACCACCGCGGCCGGCAGATGATGATGAATAGGACAACACAACACCCAGTCCCTGAGCGGAGAAAATCTCCGACCCAGCCGGGAATCGAACCCCGGCCCTTAAGATTGACATTCTGTCGCGCTGACCACTCAGCTACCCTTGTACTTGGCTTAAATAAACAAATACTAGAGATAAAATTTTTAAAAATCCCAAAATATTATTCCAACAGCACCTAGAGTGAAATGAATCACGGGTTAGCGTAAATCTCTCTAAGAAAACAGGCTCGTAATATTAACCAAGAGCAAAGCTATAAAAATATATTTTCTCCTAAAACACTTTAAAATATTTAAAAACATTTAGCAAAAATACGGCAGCCTGATCATATACAATTTTAAAAACACTGCACCAATAACCACCAAACTGAGTAATAAGAATGCTTAGCTGTTCTCAGCCAAAAATTAAATACTCAAGAGATCGGTGAACAGTTTGACAGCACAGTGTACCAATCGCGTTATTAAATTTGATCACAAACGTTCTCAAACTCTATTAAATTATAAAATACAGTTGATCAGTGTCATACATTAATACCAGCAGCTGACAAGTGTTTGTGTCATAAACTGTAGAGCTTATCGTTTATTTATTTGCGGTCTTCCTTGTTTTCAAACTACGAAAATTCACAAGTTATACGACGGAATCCAGCGAAATTAGCAAATGACGTATGCTGTACTTGTTGCTTCTGTAGACCTTAGGCAATCTAGACAGCACATTTAGGAGTGCATAAACATTTCGTATTCTCGACGGAAAACTAACTGCCCCCCACCAGCTGTAACACTTTGACATTAACATTTCGACACAAGATGTAACACTTATCGTATAAATGACGTCACCGAGCTCCTTTCCGAGCCGACTACGCGGCATCTACTCCACATGCGAACAGCTGCCCCGCTATCCCACGAGACTCACAAGCACAGTCATTCGCTGCAGGTAAGAAGAACATGAGCTGGTCCGCTTGAAGCACGTTGTAGCCTCGAAGCTCGACTCGGCTATCGCCTAGCGAGATGCCACCAAAAGCATTGCCTAGAGACACGAGCTCGATAACTTTGCATGGCGCCGCAGTGACTGTGTCATGCGGTACACGAGTATTACTGTACTTGAAACCTACAGGATTGTTTTCCATAATCACCTATATTAATACATTAATTTAACATTTTCTCACACATTAAGCCATGGGTGAAAAGTTTGTAGATGAGTCCTCTGTGCCAGACTTCAAAAGCACGGAATACGTCGAATAGGACCATTCTACAATATTCTCAGATGTAGAAGGTCATTGTGGATTCCCCTACAGTTCGCAACAGTTGTTGCATTGTGGAATGACCTTCTGTGAAGTCTTCCTGTGATAGTACAGGTTCTCTGATCATTGGTAGGTGCAGTCTCTTAAGGAACAGACTTCCAAAGATTTCGCTTAAAGTCTTCAGGTACATGTGGTTGTTTCAAGGTTTGGACACTGCGTCGATAACTGTTTCCATTTGGTGGGGTAGGTTCTTTGGCATGCGATGATGTTGAATACTCTTGTGATGCACAGGGTTCGTTTGTTTTTGAACATTTTAGCGATGATCTCATGGGAGCCCGGCATCTTTCTATTGGGTAGATGCCTGGTTCTGGTGGACATCATGTTCAGTAATAGTCGCAGCATCTTCCGCAGCTTGGAAAGAACCAGTAATTCCCCCCCCCCCTCTTCGATTCTTTAAGGAATCGAAATTCTATTTAAGAAGCAGTTCCATTATCTGATTACTTTACAAATGAGTTAATGTGTTAAATATTTGACGTTAAGCGTCTAAACGAGAAAAAGTCTAGACAAAATTTGAAATTATATTTAATGTATGGAGGAAGTCGATAAGTGATCTCATTATCATACACTGTATGAAAATACAGGGCCACTAAAAATGGTTCATTCGTTTCAAAGCTCTATATTTTCCAAGATATTACATATATAAATACGAGTAATGCATGAGTAGAACCATAAACTCCCCAAGTTTGCATTTTGCTGTCTAGAAATGTTCTACGAGTGCCCCTCTGGCCACACGACACAGGTCCAAGCAGGAGTCAAATTCGTTCCATAACTTATGGGGCAACATTCCGTCAGTGGTTATCACAGCAGCATTGGTGCGTTCTCTGAACTGTTCCAGAGTTCTTGGCAATACGGCTACGTAAACACGGTCCATAATATACCGCCAAAGGAAAAAGTCACACAGCGTTAGGTCAGGTGCCCCGCGAGGGGAGAGGGTAGGGGGAACAGAGCCATATGATCTTCACTACTGTGCCCAATCCAGCGATGCGGAAATACGTCGTTTAGGTAGCTACGAACATCGGTACTCCAGTGAGGAGGTACCTCCTCTTACTGGAAGATAAAATTCTAGGAATCAGCAATCAGTTGCAAAACGACCACAGCTGCAACATATCAGAGTAAGATGAGCTCGTCACAGCCTTCGCACAGAAGATAAACGGTCCATACAACTTCGTCTGTGACACTGCACACAAAATACTAACCTTCAGCGAATTTCGTTCATGCGCCACAATTTCATGATAAGTTTTAGTGCCCCAAACTCTCACATTGTGGCGATAAACGTCTCCGGATAAAGGGAAGGTTGCTTCGCTGCTGAATATTAACTTGGAGGCGAATTGTGATCCTCAAGTGCTTCCAGCAGTACGATGAAAATTGAATGCCCTGGACGTAATCTTTCGGTTTTAATTGTTGCACGAGCTGCAGGCAGTACGGTCTGAAATGTAACCCCTGTTCCGACCGTTGATTTATTTTTGAGTATTGAAAGTAATGTGTAAAATATCTAACTCATGTTTGTGAGTCACAGGTTGATATCTACGTTGATTTTTTTGGAGTGTTGAAAGTAATGTGCAAAATTTCTAAACTCGGGTTTGTTAGTCTCAGTTCGGTATCTAAGAAATGTGTAAAACTTATTTTGATATCGAAATACGCAAATCTCAGTGCAGGGTGACAGAACCGTGTCAAAATTAAATTCTGAGTGGAAGTTTGGGAAGCTCACGCTACACGATACAAAATCCAGACTAGCCGATAAATCAAACAATTCGCCTGCGAGAAAGGAATCCGTTTTCAATGAAATTTACGTATACTATCCGACTGCAATTAACAAATGACAGATTAAAATGTTGGCCCTAAATATAGCGTCTTTAACTTAGTCTTGGCCGGCCGGTGTGGCCGAGCGGTTCTAGGTGCTACAGTCTGGAGCCGCGCGACCGCTACGGTCGCAGGTTCGAATCCTGCCTCAGACATGGATGTGTGTGATGTCCTTAGGTTGGTTAGGTTTAAGTAATTCTGGGTTCTAGGGAACTGATGACCTCAGAAGTTAAGTCTCATAGTGCTCAGCGCCATTTGAACCATTTTGAACTTGGTCTTGTATACAATCACTGTAATTACACAGCGTATTAAGATAAAAATTAACGTATCCGGCTCTCTGATAAAACTGCTTGGAAATTCACAAGGTAGCACTTTACTGAGTTCTACTGGTATTAAGCCTCTGAACTAATATGATATTTTCACAAATACATTCTGACAATCACTGTACCTTACAGCGGTCATGAGCTTTTATGATAATTACCTGTGCGCACAGAACGCCTATCTGCTCTGCAACCTTTCGACATAATGAATAATGATGTGACTCTCAGAAATGAAATTTCATTTGCCGTACTTGCGATGTGCAATGCAAGACGATATCTTATCGCTTTTCATAAAAGTGCTTCTCAGTGCACAACTCGTGGTGTGCAATGCGCGTATACAAACAGTCATAAAAATAAATGATAATGAGGAACTAAACTTAACGACTGATAAATGAGGACAAAGATTCCAAGTGTAGCTATGCTTCATTAAGCCATAACAACAATGCACCCTTTCATAAGGTTATCACAACTAGACAAGTTGGCAAGATATTTCTTAATAATTTTCCTGTGCACAATTACTTTCCATGACATTTGTTTCAATTATAAGACAAAACCATATGTGGCATTATAATATATGTGACTGAATAACATTAAAAATTCCCCTTTTGACATTCTTAAATTGGTGTAATCTCGTTTACTTACCTCAAAGCCTGTTGGCGCAAAATCCTTCTTAAATAATGTTGCCTCCACTACACTGCAGGCCAGCTTACACCCTTTTCAAACCGAGTACATTGCCAGACAGTCTAGCGCACAGTACACACTGCTACTTCCTGACGATCTCGAACACCTTTGGTCTCAAAACACAGACTTGTAAATACTACGATTATATCGATATTACATATGCTGAGTGCTATCAGATTCACAACTTCATCCACACTCATGGCCAAAACTTCTTGAAAATTGGCGTGGTGAATAGGACAGTCTCCTTTCATTGCGTCCGAAATTTTCCCTCACCGTCTCTAGGGTTTCATCTGGCTCACTTAGTCGACCGGTACTTTTCTGTTTACAGAGACAACCGATATTCGATAAACTATCGATACCAACGCACTATATTCTGTTTACATGGCCCTTCTTTCCCGTACTATCTTCTTTGTTCACGCTCCGCTGTTGTAACAGATAAACATCTTGCATATTCCAACACGCAGGAACTCTACTCTTGCTTTAACGTCGCTTTGTCAAGGCACTGCACTCGAAAGGCCAACTGGTGAGTACAACTCTGTGAGTTTACGGTTATATTCATGCAGCTCTCACATTCAGTGGCGGCTCATGCAAAATTGTACCATTGTGCTGCAATATGCTGGCCTATAGCATTTGACTAATTAATGGTTTAACATTTTGAGGAATGAAAAAAAAAAAATTAAGGTGGCAGCAGGAACCGATCTTAAGCAGTACCAGCCAGTGCGCTCGACCACTTGGCCATGACGCCGTTACGCTAACTGGTCCTCAAAAATTCGACATACTCTGCGCTTGCACAGTACGTTACACGCAGTTTCAAAGAAAAATTCTGACCTGGATCTATGGGGCAACGTAGCACTCATATTGCCTGAAAGGGTGACGTCGCACCAGAACATTCACAGTCGAATACAGACAGTTGCGTTGATCGTAGTACGGCTGACCATCATTTCAGCCCCCGACACTGGTTTCTAGTTATCGCAGTGAGAGCGCTTCAAAATATGCTTTTTCCCATTATATTAGCATACCAGCACGCATTTTAAAAGGAATGGCGTAATTTTAGTGCGATTTCCAGCTCGCATTCGAAGAGAAAGGCGTAATTTAAGTGGGAGATTTACAACGTTCTGTAGCATGTTAGCTCACGATAAGTGGCCGCAACTGGTCAGATTTGTATATGAGTACTCTGGAAAATATAGAGCTCCGAAAACGAATGAATCATTTATAGTAGCCTTGTAGTCTGGGTAATACGCCTCCCGTTTAAGCAAGTTTTTCCACACATCTCAGTGTTCACGACGTCATATCTTCTGAACCACGTGTCGTACAATGATACAATTTTGCTGATACATTCGGTGACATACACACATCAAAAGAAGTTTTGCATCACCCCGGTTCCCAGAACTCCTGGGACTGTGCACCAGGAATGGTGTTGGCCGTTTAGCGGATAGATGGAAAATTATTCTGGTACTCCTCGTACCATGCGCCTCAATCTTAAACTGCAGAGTACAGAAGCTGATTTAACTGAGATGTTGCACTTACTCGTTTCTTTCAACACCTACTCATGTATACCATCAGACGCATGTGAAATGAAGGCAAAGAAGGAAACTTCCAGCAGCACCAGGTTCCCAAGGTTTCCCATCACATGGCAATCCGTCTGGAACGTACGTGGAACCGTTCTATCAGCGGAGTTGAGTAGTGTAAGGCCTCCGTCACGGTTCAGCAACAGTGCGTGCCGACCTGTGCATGGGCTACATACATGCACCTCACAGTAATTTCTGGGAGACCCCTTGACGTCAACAGCGAGCACCCATTGTGTTGGAACAATACTCAAGAAACAGTCGTGCTTCTGTAGACGCCATTTCACTTATTTGAAATTGGAGAGTGAAGTGCGTGCCAGAGGGGTTAGAAGGTAACTTTCTTACGAAGCGTCGCTTGTTTATTACCTTGCACTTCTCTTTCGCCTTTAACGTCGTTATTCATTTGAAAATTTCATACCAACTTCACTATCGTGAATCAGCACTTCCGTCTAGATAGGCGAAAAACATGAATATATTGCTAATAGTCATGCAATATGTTGAAGAACAGTATACGGTAACGAAAACTGAAAATGGAACCCACTACGTTATTATTATTCGTAGTGCGATCCTATTCAACGGAATTCAAAATCCTATTTCAATGAAATTTTAAAAGATACAGTAACATTTGCATAGTTTTCTCTAGTCTAAAGGTTTTTGAAGTACGGACATCCAGCTGCGTTACCCGCAAGTCCTCAAGCGTCACATTTCCTAGAGAGGAGGGTGCGTTGATGACACTCTCAGTTAAGCGGTGCCGGTGATTAAGGTAAAGCCGTTCCTGACATGAATGTTGGTTTCGACACGACAATGCTTTACTATGTATTGTCCTATTGGAGATACTGTGCAGTTGCTTACCTCCAATCCTTAAACTGACTTGCTCGGTCCTATAGACTACAGTTAAAAGTGACCGTTATAAAATAATGTTGATGTGATTGTCAGTGGCAATATTTCACAGAAAACTGAAATATTTTTTATAAAGCCTAGCATCAAAATCGATCTCCAAATTAATAAACCCTGGTTATGTGATTACGTCATTAAATAGGTCAAAAATGTAACACATTATTAAATTCGGGTGTCTACGAAATTGACTCTGACTGCAACAGTTGCGATATAGGCCAAACTGGATGCACCTTTAAATTTCGGTACCAGTAAAGTACCAATTCACAGAATAAAATGATTGAGGAGTATGCTCCAATTTCTTGCCGTATGAGACTCCAGCATTGTGTAACGTGATAGTTTTGCTGGTCTAGATATTCTGGCGTGGGAAGACATAGTGTTGCTTCGAAGTACTGGCCTCTTATTTTTGAACATATAAGAGTCACCGGCCAACGTCGTTGTGACACTGTACTCCTTACTCAGGTTCGTCGTTTCAGGGGTGCATTCGACCGTGGCTGCATTTTTAGGGTTCCGTAGGTCAGCCGTTAAAAACGGAACCATTACTGGATCACTTTGTTGTCCGTTCGTCCGTCAGTCTGTCCGACTGTTAAAAGCTTCTGTTTCTCCGGAACGGGTAGACATATCAGGTTAAATCTGTTTCGCATACCAAGGTAAACGGTCCCGTGGCGGTATAATAACTGTAAGCTTCTAAGTTAATTCAATCAAAAGGTACGGCTATTTTTGCTACATATTTTGATACTCGCAAACTCACTCATCATAATCTAATGGGTACTTCCTGTTGCCCTACAATCATGAAATTTGGCAAGAAGCAAGGATTCACAGTAAAAGTAAAGAAAACAATAAAAAATTGTCATTTTGTAACAATCTCACATGAGAATCTCTTTTTTTTTTTGTAATTTGTTACCCGAGTGTATGTCTGTCCGTCTGTTAAGACCTGTTTTTATCAGAAACGGATAGACGTTATTGAAATTAATGTCACACACTGAGGTCTATAGTCCGTCGGTGGTGTAATCAACCCTTAGCTTCTAATTCAATACAGTCAACAGATACGACCATTTACGCGTATGCCACGTATTTTGATGCTCCCGTTGATCTGGAATCATGAAATTTGGCAAGAAGCAAAGTTTCTCAGTAGAAGTAAAGGAAAAAAAATCCGAAATTGTTAATTTGTAATTATATGATATGAAAAAATATTTCTTTTGTCTTTTGTCATCCGACTTCAAACTTGAAATTAAAACATTCTCGAAATTCTTGGAATACTTGGGACCGAAATCTTCTCTATATCAATGTCGATATCAGGTAAAAATCGTCAATATCGTCGATTCCTGGAATGGATAAACTGTCTATATACATAATTAGGTTTGTACGGAACTCTGAGTGCTCCAATACTACTCGCACCTGGCCATTTTTTTCGTCCTTCTCGAATGTCATGGAATTCCCGGGACCGATACGTGGCTCATATCGATATCGATAACAAGCAAAAATCTTCGAGATTCTCGATTCCCAGGATGGCTGACCTAGCTATATAGGGAATTAAGTTTGTACGAAACCCTAAGTGCATGAGTCCTAGAGGTACTTAACCGGATTTTTATGGCTGACAATGCTCGGACTCACTCAACAGTGCAGGTGTAGGAACTCTTGGAACGAGAAGATAATCGGCGATTGGACTAACCTGCCCGTTGCCCCGACTTGAATCACATCGGACACGTGTGGAGTGCCGTAGGGAGACGTCCTGCAGCATATCCATATGCACCAGCGACCATCCAGCCGTCGTCAGCCGCGATGGGGAAGGAGTGAAACGCCCTACCACAAAGAATCCTTAACAACATTGTGGCCAGCATGGGAGCACATGGCAGAGCGTCCATTGCTGTCTGTGGTGATCATACACCCTTTAAGAACCATGCCCCGCCTTTTGTAATGCCCAGGGGACATAAACAATCACGATGACCTTCACTGTAATTAACTTCTTTGAATAAAGGTGTCGTTTCTGTTCGTCTCGATGCGTAATTCCTTCAGTTACCTTCTGTACTGTAGCAGTTCATTCTACGAGGGTGAGTCAAATGAAAACCCTAAATTTGTAAAAACAAATAGAAATTTCGCGCCGTTATCCTGTAAGTTGGTAAGCGTGCTACAAACAGCGTGGAGAATGGCCTGTAGGTGGCAGCATAGTGCAGATGCACACATACCGTCGCAGTATCGGTATAAAGATGGCCGCCCCACTTGCGACTTGCACCAGGGAAGAAGAGCGTTCTGTTATTCGGTTTTTGGGTAGTGAAGATGTGAAACCGATTGAAATTCGTCGACGAATGAAGGTTCAGTGCAGTGATGCATGTTTGTCACGAATGGAGTACGAACTTCGTAAATGGTGTGACTTAAGTGGAAGATGCTTCTCGTCCAGGTCAGACACAACGAATTGTGACTCCACAGAACATTGCAGCAGTTGAAGCCATAGTGAAGGAAAATCGCCGAGTGACACTGAATGACGTTGCAGCAGGTTTACGGATTAGTCATGGGTCAGCACACCAAATTGTGCATGATGTGCTCCGGTTTCACAAAATGTCTGCAAGATGGGTGCCACGGCAGCTGACTCCTGAAATGAGAGAACGACGGGTTGATGCTCGTGATGAACTTCTTCGGCGCTTTGAAAGAGAAGGTGATGGCTTCCTTGCAAGAATCGTTACTGGGGACGAAACCTGGGTTCACTTCCACCGACCGGAAACGAAGAGAGCGAGCCCACACTGCCCGTACAACAGTTGCAACAATCACAGACCTGCATTTTGAGTGTTTTCCTCATCCACCATACTCACCAGACCTTGCCGCAAGTGATTTCCATATGTTTGGACCACTCAAAGACGCCGTGGGAGGAAGCAAGTTCCGTTCTGATGAAGAGGTACGCCACGCGGTGCATGAGTGGTTGCGCGGACTACTAAAAGAATTATTTTCTAAAGGAATTTATGCACTTTGTAAGCGCTAGAGGACTTGCATTGAGCGTGGGGGAGATTATGTTGAAAAGTGCTACAGCTTTGTACCACTTCTGCACAATACATAATATTTTAAAAAATATTTAAGGTTTTGATTTGACTCACCCTCGAATGCATGGCCCAAGTTTGACGGAGCTATGTCGCTAGGCAGTAACACATCATGCAAAAGTTACTTTCGTCCGCACGTTTTGTACGCCAGCGTACTTTGCATCATACAGACACACGCTTCATGGCTGGTGGGCAGCGGAGGGATGAAGTTTGGAGCGGGAAAGAGAAGAGCTGACATTATACAGTATCAAAATGGAAGATAGATACTGACTAAAGGTTATTAGACGATTAGTTTAAAAATGAAGAATGTAGATAATGCAGCTAACATTAAAAGATAAAATGTCTTGTTCAAAATTAAAATAAAACACATATCTAAAACATGTAGTACTCGCTGCTTTCTCCAGAGGGTGCCTGAGTCTTGTTTACTGGGCCCAATTCGCCTGCGACCACGCCGCTGCTCCGTCACGCTGCCAGCAAGTGTAGCGAGTTTGTGAAGTCGTCTTTTACTGAGGGGGCCGTAGCAGAGTTGGAGAGTTGCCGCTGATTGGACCGTCTGACAAGGCGACCATGCCTACTCGTAAAGAAGTTCCAGATGGTGAAGCGTTTGGAAAAGAAAATATAATTTTTGGTGCAGGTAGGATGAGGCACGAGGCATTTATCTGAACGTAGCTCCCAGGTAGCGCATGGCGCAGCAGAAAGAGTACAGAACGATACTCGGAGGGTCGTGAGGTCGAGTACCTAGGCGGAAACTTTTATTTTCAATTTGTACGTTAATTATACTGAAAATGAACCGAAATAATACTCAGTATATTGTGTTTATTAATATTTTCATATAAGGCATGAAAAGGAAAGGTGAAGGAAAATTTAAGGTTGCAGTGCATATTCCCAGGAAGGGATTGTAACGCGTACACGACAACATCGAATACAAAATTAGATATTTGTATACTCGTATTTTACAGCTGATGATTTTCACAGGCTGGGGTGATTAATTGCAGAATCCCTGTGGACACTGTACGTACAATCCTTTCTTGGAAATTTATTTGCAATTTCGAACATTTCTTTTCATGCCTTTTATGGAAATATTAATAAATACAATATATTGAGCAATATTTCTGTTTATTTGCGATGCAAGTAACATACATACATGCATGTTACAAAAATGAATGTACTCGTATTTACGTATGTACGTATGTTTGTTTAGTATATTACCCATCCTGTGTGTGACTTTGTTGTTGTAAGTCATTGCGTACCATTTGTTGCTTACTGTCTGCTGATTTGTTGTGTGTTGTGTTGTGTTTGTGCGTGTGTTTCATGGTTATGTGTTGTTTATATTTTTGTTATTTGTGGTTTATTTTGTCTACCCTCTTTGCATCGTATCCATTCTCCTGTGCAATTTGTTCTATTGTGTTCAGTTCTGCGTAATCATGTTTGTTCATGGGTATTTTGTTAAGTCTGTGTAGTAAATATCTGAAGCTGGCTTCTTTGTGAGCTATGGAGTGACTGGATTGGTTATGAATAATGGTGCTGGTGATTGTGCGTTTTCTGTAGATCGTGAATTCATGTTTGGTGTTTCTCTTGTGCATGGTGAAATCTAAGAAATTATTTTCATAGCAAGTACGGACATAAGAAGAACTGCAACACCACAAGATGATAAATGAAATAAAATTTGACGAAACAAAAGTAAATAATATACAATTCTTACAAGAAACAAGAGGAAAAAAATACACTGTTACGTTAGTACCTTTCCAATCGACGAGACTAGCTGGAAGGCTGTCAACCACATTATGCAATAGAAGTTGTAAGGGGCTTAGCTGTCATGACAGAAGGGTCCGCTCCAGCACGGCAGCGTGCTCAGTTATCATACACCGGGCCCTGCCACCTGATGCCTGAGCTGGAATATTGTCAACACTGCACTCTACAAGCGCCGCGCCGCTGAACTTGTGACCTGGATTGCACCATGTCGACGCTCCTTCCGTGGTCTATGTGACCAGAACTGACGTACTGTCGTAACGGTTCGTGGAGCCGTAAATGCTGCTGACCTCTGCCTGCACAGAGAAGTACTCCACGCCAATCAGCGCGGGATTAGGCGAGCGGTCTGAGGCGCTGCAGTCATGGACTGTGCGGCTGGTCCCGGCGGAGGTTCGAATCCTCCCTCGGGCATGGGTGTGTGTGTTTGTCCTTAGGATAATTGAGGTTAAATAGTGCGTAAGCTTAGGGACTGATGACTTTAGCAGTTAAGTCCCATAAGATTTCACACACATTTGAACATTTGAACACAAACGCCAATCAACCCATCTAGAACTAGACGCTGCCTCCATTGGCCACGGGTCTATGGGCTATGTCTAATCCTGGCGCTACTGAGAGCTGAAATGGCGCCTCCCAGCTGGGTGCCTGGCATCACCTAACTCCAGGACTCTTTCTGGGGTCCTTGGTTCACAATCTGCAGCTGTTCGTCTCTTGCAGCATATCCACTGGGAGCTGCCTGTCGGTCGCTATATTGGCACAGTTTGCTGCTGCTGCTGCTGCGTGCTTTTCTTTGGCAGGTCTGAAGCAGCTCTGTGGCAGCAAGGGACTGACTTTGCTTTTTCTGGAGCTGCCTGTCCAGACTGGCGTGTCAGTGTGTGTGGCCGTCCCATGCTGTCACTCGCTGATCCAAGCACGCACTGCCAGCCAGGGACAACACGCATCTCTGACTGCCATGGCTGTATGAATTCTGCTAAATGAATACTAATGTTATTTTCACTGCCTCTGTGGTTCCATGTTGAGTGAGGAAAGGATTCTTCATACATATTGCCCTGTATACCATACTACAGCATCATCACGACATGCTACGAGATCAATAACACTCAAACAGTTCTGACCCCATTACAACTGTTGTCAGATTTGACCAGAGATATCGAGTAAATTTGTCGACAAGAATACATGGTCAGTGCAGTGGGGTGAGTGTGCTGTGCTATGTTCAAGTATCACGTGGTGAAGGGCTGACTATTGGCGTTCTTATGTGAAAGTAAAGTTCATAAAAGCTGGTGAGAAATTTAAGGTAAATATGATAGAATATTATGCCGGTGTGTGTCCTGTTATATGAACTTAGTGGAATTTCTTAAGTCATAGTACCCTTGTACAGAGACATTCACATTGACATATTTCACGTGTAGAAGATATGGATATTATGCCAGGCAGTCCAACGAGTGTACATGGTTAGACCTTAGTTTATATTACAATAGTGATAGAATTAAGTATCCTTGTGTTGATCCCATTGTCTTTTTCCTATTGTTCGTTCTTATGTGTTGGATAATGACTTAACAATGACTGAATCAAAAGCACAGATGACTACCACTCAGAAACTAGTTCAGTCTTTGTAAGGTTGGTAGCTCAGCTGAGACAGAATAACACAAACCTGTATAACAAATTAGATGCTTTGAAAGAGGACAGAGTTTCGTCAAGTTTAGCTGTTCACATCCTCGATTCAAACTTCGCCAGCATAGTTTACTCTTCTTCAGGGAAGGCAGGAGAATATGTACTAGCGCTCATAGACAATCTGTTGACAGCTCCAAAGCTTGGTTGTAGGACAGTTATTGCAAACGGCCAAATAATGTTTGGATATAGAAGACAGAACAACTGTAGATACTGTCGCGAGCAGTTAAATGGTGTCTCACAGAGGCACAGTGCATAAGTCCAGAATTTCGAGAACAAGATATTAAAACTTAATACTTATGAGTTAGCAGATAGAGACACCACAAATAGGTTCCTTCCGCAAGAAGCAGAGCAGAGGGCGTTAGACGCATTTTTTCAGTGATTGCCTGCCGATGTTTCACACAAGGTAGGTGTGGAATATCCAAAGAAATGGATGGAGTTATAGGTATAGCAACAGTTTTAGAAAATAATTTTTCGCCATTTTCGAAAGAGACAGATGCAGTCACTCGAGTTCATGATAGGAAAATGTCTTTTCCGCTCATGTTAAATGTTATCGTTGTAGTGATTCTGGCCACATATAAAGAGATCGTCGTCACCTGCATTGCCAGAGATGTGGCAAAGCTGTACGCCGACACAGAGTCGGTAGGCCAAATAAAGAACAGCGACGGAATGCTAATAACCATCCATTACACGGCAATAAAAGTCCCAGGTCCGTTGGGCGGCGCCCCATGAAAATTAAATGATGTAGAAACGTATACAGAAGTGTAATGTAGCTTAATTGGGGTGGCGAACGCTAGGGAACATGAGGTTTTGTTTGAAACAGATGCGTGCATGTCTGTGGCAAGTTTGAATCTCATGGTAAAGAGACAGTTAATCCCTCCACGTTATACATTATGTGCAGTTGGGGGCAATAATGCGCAGTCACTAGTTTTGGCGATGTTCTGTTTTCAGTGGGAGTGAAGCAATTCCGGAAAAATAAAGAATTTTTCCCCATATAGGTTATGTGTACTGACGATTTTATGGCAATATTTTCTTTATAAGGACCAACCTAAACTTGACCTTAGGTACTGCATGGTAGAAGTCGGTGGAACTTTGTTCCACCTGGGGAAAACTGTTTTCAGTTGCTTACTGCCACATGGTTCATCTCTCACGACAAATGACTCAGTTAAACTGCTTGCAAGATAACTAAGGATCAACTCACATGTTAAAATTAACACAAGGTAAGGAAAAATACTGTGGGATAGTGTGCATATGGATATATCTGTAAGCGTTTGTGTGCGGTAGAGTCATCAGGAGAAAATGATGGCTTAGAAAAATCATAGTGTTTTGTACACATACGTAAAATGGATGATGGGCAGGTCGTGCCCATTGGTATTGATAATTTTGGGACCAAAGACATGGATTTGTCTAAGGGATTTAGATGTTCCAGATGAAGATTATCTGGACAAGACAAATTTAAACGCTAACCATAAGCAAGATGCCAGTGTAACTGCGATTTGTGAAGCATTTAAAAGGAATGGAAAGAGTAGTGATGCATGAATTATTGCTAGAATTTGAGGACCTTTTTAATCCACGTGGGTCGTTACAAGTGACTCCAGTTATGTTACACAGAATCCCAATATCAGATGCCCCATAACCTACAGCCAATGACGGAAGAGTTCGTTGACCAAGAATTACGCGATGGTATTATTCAGGAGTATACCAGCCCGTGGGGTGCACCTCTGGCAATACTGCCAAAAAAGAAAAAAGCTCGGATGGAACAAAGAAGTATCGAGTCTGCTGCAGCTTCAGATACCTCAACAGTCATTACAATGCAGACATGAATTCCACACTGAATATAATGGAAACTTTGGACAACTTGGGCAATGCAGATGTATTTCCACTACAGATTGTAACGTAACAGCTTAAATTTGACCAAAAAAAGTATTAAAATTTTTCGATTAAACCGCACCCATAAAAATCGATACTTGGAAGTGTGGTTGTTTTCATACTATAACAAGGTATTTGATGAAATTGTTAAAAGAAAATGAAGTAATGAGTATTGTTTAAAGAACCAAAGGATAATAATGTATTTCCTTTAGTCATAACGACTGTAAAGCTCATCGAACATTTGATTTCATAGAGCTTACCATGAGTTTTCAACCTGTGATTTTGTGGATGACCTTGGCATTGAGTAATACAGAAGGGACGGAATTTACAAAGCTAGCCAATTATCATTTTGGAATATACTGTAAGAGGGCTGATTCTGTGTTGGCAGCGCTATGTAGCGCTGTGCATTGGATCTCTGACTGCACTTTCTTTGTAAGAGACTCTGTGGCTGGTCGGACTCGTTGTTGGAAGTTAATCGCCAGTAGTGTTGGGCAGTTGGAAGTTAGTCGCCAGCAGTGATGGGAGTACTGTTGGGCAGTTGGAGGTGAACAGCCAGCAGTGATGGATGTTAAATGCGAGAAGTTAGCATTGATGGAGGGTAGAGGTCTGAAGTGTTAGCGAAGGCTAACGATCTGGAAGTATCCGACTGGAGATTGAAAATTATTCATGATTGTATATCTTTGTACTGGATGTCAATGACGATTTATATTTATGTTTGAATTGGATGTCACATTATTAAGGTAAAAAATACATTATTTGGTTTGCAAGAAAATCTTTCCTTTGCTAACCACATGCCTATTTAGTAGTTAGTGGCTTCAGTAGTTAGAATCTTTTATTTAGCTGGCAGTATTGACGCTCGCTGTATTGCAGTAGTTCGCGTAATGAAGATTTTTGTGAGGTAAGCGCTTAATGAAATGTACAGTTTATTGTTAAGATTTATTTTTAGTCAGGGCCATTCTTTTGAATTAATTATTTGAAGTCAGGTTGTAATTTTTTTGAGCAGTCAGATTGCGTTGCGCTAGAATATTGTGGGTCAGTGTTGACATTATAAGAAAACGTAATGAGAAAGTAGGCTCTGTACGTTCAGTTTTACTCAGCTATCCAATTTTCCTTGTCACTGTTTTTAAACAACCTTTTGTAAATCTAAACAGTCAAAAGATAGTATAAAATATTTTCAGAGTCACGGCAGTGAAAGATTGTCATAAGCGTATTTATCTGGAAAAAACAGATATAAATTTGTTTGTGTGAACACAAAATTGACTGGTCGTGCTGCTAATTCACTTAAAGCTTTAGATCTTGAGATTACTTTCACTTAATGTTCAGTTATTTAATTCGTACCTGCAAAGTTAAAAGACGGAAGCTACTGAGCTACGTAAGAATCTCACAGTTTGCACCCATTTTGATTCCTAGTAGAACATTAAAAATTAAATGTAATAAATTAAATTCATTTCAGTAATAGTTAAATAACTTCTGAAACAATAAAGTTAAATTGCTACTTCAGAGCTGGCAATCGCAAATCTTTGTAGAATTAATATCTTTGTCAGGACTGTTGTACGTAAGATTTTACTAGCCTACAATCCGTTCGCTACTGCCGTGAGTATAAAACTACCAGGTAGGCAGAAAAGTGCTTATTCAGTGAGATATTCTTTTTTGCATACTGAAATTGTTGCAAATCGAGCCTCGTTAACATCAACATGCTTTGGGAAGAGGTCCAAAATAAAAATAGGTGCCTAAAAATTAACAACATTCCGTAAGGTTACAAATCAGTAACTAAATACTTTTAGAGTCAGCAAAATAGTAAATCATAATGTGCAGATTATGTGACAATGCTCAGTTGAGCGAAATAAGCTTCAGTTTTCTGGGAAGATGTTTCAAACGATTTTTTGTGACTGGGCGAAGGAGCCGCTGATTCGCTCGCTGCGCTGCCGTCTAAAACGACGACACAGCGGCCTGTTTTTACGAAACGCCGTAGTCATCGAAACATTTTCTTTCCAGTAACTTAAAATATTATTTTGTACCAAATTAAACATCACTGAAAGGTAACACAGCTATTACAGTAACTAAAAATTGCTATTTTCACAGTTAAAAAGAAATACTTTCCCTGCTACTAGAACATTAAAAAGGTGGATTACACGAGATTCTTGTACTTAAAAATGTTAGACAGATCGGTCACACGGGGAACTAGTGGGTTCGCTAACAAGCTCTAGGGAGTGGCTATCATCAAGTGGAAGTAGTACCAGAGGTCTAAACTGTGTTGACAGTTCCTTGGGGTAACTACCAGTATCGGCAAATGCCGTTTCGTTGAAAAATGTACCAGCCACGTTTCAGCATTTGTTCGACATAGTTTTGAGGGGTTTATAGCCGAAATAGTATATGGTTCATCTGGATCATATTATCGTGTTTACGAAAGAAGCATGTGCAGTGGTTGAGGGAGGTTTTTAAGAGATCAAGCACAGCACACTTAACTCTTAAAGAAGTATCATTTGTAACAGTCTTGAGCACGAAAAAAGCACATCACTTGTTTGTATCGTCTCAACTTACTATCGATTTTCATTTTCTAGGAGACTGAAGAGTCTATAACGTTGTTTGTATAGTTTTTTATATTTTTGTGTTAATATGCTGTAGATTTGCGACACCTGATGGGCGAGAAAAGCTGTGTCCTGTCAAGTCAACGAATTTGCTACCCCAGCTGATTGCTGCGGCGTGAGGCAAAGAAAACCACTACGATGCAGCTGGCCCCAGCGAACATTTGCCGGCGACTGCTAAGAAAAACACTTATTGTTAAACAGAGAATTAGCGTGATATGTTTGTTCGCAGAGAATTGTTCTTGGTTTCAAGTTTTAGAATTTCAGTAGTGTCCGAGTATCGCTTGATTGGTGAGCTTCGAGATTATCACAAGGTTGTGATGAGATTGGCTCACACGTACGACACGCGAATTAGCCTGCAATGGGGGATAGAACCGAAACGTGTTCAAAGCACTTCTAAGTCGTTTAAAAGATATTCTGAGAAGATTAACGGCTTGTGTAGAAAATTATTGTTTTGCCGATTTTGGTAGAGTGTAGAATCGCCAGGTATAGGAAGAGCTCAGATTTATTGAAGGGTGAAATTATTTTCTCCTATGTGTGATTAATGGTGCATTGTGCTGCTTAATAGCTACGCGTTTGTAGGCGAACCGTGTTTCAATGTTTTTATGAGATGTTCCGTTGGATGGTGTATGTGAAGAGACGTGTTCACGCGAAGTCGTTTAGTTATTTTGTGGCTGAAGATTAAAGCACGCACTAAGGGATAGTAGCGTTGCATTCTATTATTGTGGTTGTATAAGTGTACACAAGCACTGAGGAATAGAGACTTAGCGATATTTGGATACGATTTATTTGTGTAACTTCGGCGTGAGTGCCGTAATATAATAAATTCCGGAAATCTCGTTGGATGCACTGAAGTATTAAAGAGGATGGTCGTCCTACCTAATATTTATTTATTGAGAAACAAAGGAAAGTTTATTGAGAATGTGATAGCTTTTTCTCTTGTCCCTAAACGACTAATCAAGCACCATTTATTAGAGAACACACTAATTCTTTCTAAAAGATGTAATCGAGTCCTGGGTTTTGAGATTTAAATATCTGTGTCGCGGAAGTCAACGCCTGAAGTGATTGAGCTTTGTTGGATTATTTAAAGTTCATCTACTTGAAAATTGGTGGTGGAATTTAGTTTTTTGTTTTATTTTTCTAGTAAATTTCCGCTTGGTGGGGTTTGGAATCGAGAACCAGCACTCATAAAGTAAAACGCTGATTTGTACCTGAAAACAAATTAATTGCGGGAAATAAAAAATTAACGGTTTTAAAACTGAATAACTCAGTACCCGGCCTGTCCTTTATCCCCAAACTGTTACCAAAAAAATTATCAAAGGCTTATGTCGAATCAGACTAATACCTTGATATCTTTTCGTAACAAAGTAAATCCAAAGGCCAATAACATAAAAGCCTGCAATAATGGTAAAAGCAAAGTTCAAAGAATTAAAGAGAAGAAATAGTATTTTTCAGTTAATAGCTTGCAACGGAAAGAAAGATAAATAATCTTTACTTAGACAGGAAAAGCAGGTATACATTTTGTTGTGATTTTCAGTGAAAAGCTATTCCATTTAATTCTGAAAGACTGACATTGACGAAATAGTTTACTACGATAAAATTTCAATAGAATCAAGGATATTGTTGTAGCAAGGCGCTACTTTAGAGGTTATCGTTGAATGGCAACGAGGGTTAAGCAATAGTAAATTATATCTTTGCCTTGTGAACGTATTCTCCCATTTACGTAAAAATTTGTAACGTTCACACTGATTACTTGTATATATGATTATTCATTGAAGCTTTTAAAGAGGAGCAACTACAAGAGACAACGGATTTATATGACGTATTCATCAGTTATATTCGGAAGCTATCGTTTCTGGTACCTACCTGTTGAGAAAATATTTAATTATGTTGTCAGAGTAAGCTTCGCAATAGGTTCCTGTTATTGGTAAAGTAAATACGTCATTCCTACTCCCCTTAGACCCCCGTTTTTAGTATTTTTGTGTTGATTGATACTAGTTTTGCTGTAGTTTATCTGTGGAACCTAGTGAACCGTAATGGATGCGTTGTTGTAATTAATATCCAGATAGCTACCGCTGACTCCATTATACCATGAAAAGTATTGTTGTATTCATCTTTTTGTACATAATGATATCGTAGTGAGCTGTAGTATGATTTATAGCAGGAGAAGCTGAATATCAAATCTTACGTGTCGTCGTCGTGTTAGTACAGACGATTATTTCAAGTCACACAGATTACGTCGTTGAGAGTAGGCAAGGTCTTGTCAGTGCAACTTATGGTAGTATTACGAGAGTGAGCTACATTGTCCGACGTTGCTTTTCCCCTACGTATTGCAGTGCTGTGAGAGTCTGTTCATATAGTATATCTTCCACGAGTTAGTGGCATCTAAAGGGTGCCACAGTACACATTTTGCGCTGCAAGAAATAAATTTGTGGGGGTATATAATTAGCCAAGATGGAACATGAAGAGATCCCAGATTGATGAATACTGCACAGAGTTTTAGGTATACAACAGGTCAAACAGGCAAGGAATTAATCATATTTTTGTGTTAGCAAACTATTTAAGACATTTGTCTTAGAATGTACAGAAATAGCATGACCTCTCAAACACTCATTAAAGAAAGCTCTAAAGTTCCGTTGAACATTGGAATACGAAAGTGCATTTGAAAAATTGGATTTACTGACAACTAGTTAAGTATTAATATATCCAGATACTGAAAAAGAGTGTATTATCATGTGACACTAGTTATAGTGGGGCAACTGAGCACCTTGCAGGAAGCACCAGTAAAGTGAGAGGTGCTTTTTATCAGGCAGGCAGACTTCGTCTTGACCAACGAATACTGGACGTTGAGATTAGCTTATGATTCACAGGAGTAAGAAATGAAGTGCGAAGGCTGGACGTAGTTTTCTCGGGATTAAACGTGGAAGCAGGGTAGAATGGGATATTAAGCGAAATAAAATGAGTTATGAGCAATACCGAAATTCGACGGGCGTTAACGATAGAACTAATGAATTACATGGAACCAGCCACCAGTTAAGTTAACAGAGATTTAAGTATAATACATGCCATGTTCGACATATTGGATATCCAGTTGGCCGTGACAAGGCTCTTATGTACGTTTGCCAACAGTGTAGGGAATGCACGCTTTGAGATAGTGGACTTAAAAGGAAGCTGTGAACCATCCAGTTTGAAGACAATTAACCTCTACCTTTTTGCAACTGAAATAGTTATAAACTGTTTCACTTGCAACAAGGTAAAGGTTACATAGACCACAGCTGGTCTATGCAAGGCTTGGGGAGAACTGCCAGCTATGTTAAAGTTTATTACTTCTCTGGAACAGCAAATACTACCACCTCGTGACACTGAAGGTGAACACTGACCATGCTAGTCTGCATGTGCAAATCTAATTAACAGTAACAAGTACCATTGTCAGGTATGACTGCTATACAGTTCACCCATATCCTGTGAGATGGAGGGCGTTACGAAAGTTCGTCCAAATCAGGGCAAAAGAAGTTATACTAGTTACACCAGAATGGAAAAACCAGGCAGTAGCTAATTTCGCCAGATGAGCTTCGTCGCTGCTTTCAAGAGCAAGTTATGATACCGCCATCTCAAGTAATTCGCCTCCCGTCAGGGATGTGTGAAGCAGAAATATTTCTTGGAGGAACTGGAGTGAAAGCATGCTCACAGGACATTCTAGCACTGAAACCCTATTCACAGAAAGCGGATCCACACTGGTTATACTCCATATATGATCCTGTGGTGGTTATCTTCAATTGTTAGGAGCAGGGACGACCTAAATTTACGGAATGGCTGGTGCTGCTAGGTAGCGGTATATTGTTAAATGGTACAATTTGTCACGTTTTGGAACCAACTTTTTCGATCCCAGCAACCTTAAAAGGAGCTACGATTCTGAAAATAGCATGTCGGCTACTGCGCTTGCCTGACAAACCTTTAGTTATATTACCTGCCAAAAACTGACCTTTCTGAACAGCTCTTTAGATCATAACATACTTAGCTCTCTAGAGGAGCTGATATCAGCAGAGAAGGAGTGTAACAGCATGGAGCAGATCCTTCAGCATTTGCAGGAATATTTCAGCAATGTTATCAACATAAAATCATGGTGATGGGTGTCTCAACTACGAGTACCATTTTCTGTTTATTTCTAATTTGTGAAGCCTATCTCTATCTATGGTAGAAAACTGCTCACACTTATGAACTCCCTGTATACCATATGCAGACGGAATGGGTCACCCTTACCAAGTAAAGTGTCGTGAAGTATAAAGTGGATTGGATTAGTGTAAGAGCAGTTGGAACGAGAATTACAGTAAAAGAAAAAAAAATGTAAAATCTAATATTAAGTGTTTTGCAGAAGGCCTCACTAAAGCCTTGCCTACATTTTGGTACTTATACTCCCACATAGCAGTCGCGCTGGGTTACCTATACGTTGCAGCAATGCCGTCCCTTATAATACCAGTCTGCAATCCAGTACATTGGATCTTCTAAAGAGGGGTGGAAAGTTACGGCCTTACCTTACCAAATTGGCATCCGTAACTTGCAACCAGGACTGCCCGAAGGCTGACATCCAAATTCCACTGTAGAAGCCGGAAGGTGCTGGGCTGTCATGACACAAGCTACCTCTGTTCCAGCCTGGGAGCGAGCTCCATTACCCCACACAGAGCCCTGCCCCCTGCTGCTAGGGCTGTCAGCGTTGTCAATGCAGCATGCTACGAGGGCTAGGCCATTAAAAGGTGACCTGGATTGCACCATGCTGGGGCCTGGTACTGTGCCACTTCTATGGTCCACGTGACCAAAACTGACACCCTGTCATAATATAGCTTGGTAAAGTGGCCATAAATACCACCCATCCTAGCCATGGAATATTTGTAGTGGACCACAGAATACAACAAGAAGTACTCCATGTCAACCTTCAACACAAAGAGAGCCGTTCCATCTCAAATTGAACTAGACAATGCCACTGCTCATCAAGGGTCTATGAGCTAGTTACCGGTGCTGCCAGTAGTTGAACTGGCGACTCCCAGCTGGAAGCCTGCTGATAGCTAACGTGAACTGACTCTCGAACTCCTTCCAGGGATCCTTGGTTTGCTGTCAACACTTGGGTGGCTCCTGCACCACATCCACTGCAAGCTGCTGTCTGGGCACTGCATTTGTGCCTGAGGGAATGACCAGCCTACACCACAGTGTGCTGCCTCTGCGTGCTTGTTGTTGGCTGGTCTGAGGCAGACGGGTGTCGCCAGGACACTGACTTTGCTTCTCCAATTGCTGACTGTCTGGCTTAGAGCCATCTTGCCGGTAACCGTCTCCTGCTGCTGTGTGCTGTTTCAAGCAAGTACCACCGCCCAGGGACAATGTGCACCACTGGTGTACTGACTACTATGGCTGCTGAATAAATCATGATGTTATTTTCTCTGCCTTTATGATTCCACAACGACTGAGGAACTGATTCTTTGTACCTGGTGCCCTATGTACCATCCTGTCAGCGCCATCATGACCTTCTACAAGGTCAATAACAATCGGACAATACCGACCCCATTAAAACACTATCTGGTATTAATGGATATTAATATGAGGTGTGTTCACCCTTCGCCTTTATAGCTGTTTGAAATATGCTGGGGACACTTTCAATGAGGTGTCTGAATGTCTGTGAAGGGATGGCAAACCATTCTTCAACAAGAGCCGAAACATGGGAAGGTAGTGATGTTGGACACTAGGCTCTGGTGCGAAGTCTTTTCTTAGATGTAAAAGGCACATATACAGAACCGATACAAATAAATAAAGGGGTGAGACAAAGCTGCAGTTTATCCCCTACACTATTCAGTATTTACGTTGACGATACAATTTGCAGATGGTATAATTCCATGATAAATGACAGGTACAACGAAACAATTCCGTAAAGCTTAACTCGCTTCTGTATGCGGATGAACTTACACTGATTTTGCAAGAGAAGATGATTTGCAAAAAGGAATATGAGGTAAATAAAATATCTTCTAGTAATGTAAGATAATTCTCATTTATTGTTCAGTCTCAGTTGCATATTTTTAATTACCTGTCTTGTCTATTGAGGATCACATATTAGAGAACTCTGATGCGTGGTTCTGAATAGACAAGACGGGTTGCTGACGCAAATACATGAATCTGAAGATGATTCTAAGTGATTGAGACATGTAATCTAATCAGAAACATTCGAGTGGGACTGGACAATAAATGAGAATTTATCTTAAATATCAATACAGTTGCCGTTTCTCACTAGACGAATATGTCGGATCTTTTATTAAGTTTAAGATAATGTCGTTCTGAGGAAAATATTCAGTGAAAATTGTGACAGTAGCTGATGAAGTAAGAATTTAACAGATAAAATACGAGGGCCATTCAGAAAGTAACCTCCGGTTGATTTAAAAAAATACACCAAGTTAAATAAAAATATTTTAATATATACATCTTACAACTACATCTTTGCACTATTTTTCTACATAGTCTCCATAGCGATTGAGGCACTTATCGTATCTCTTCACAAGCTTTGAAATTCCTTCTGCATAAAAATCACCCGCTTGTGCCTGGAGCCAGCATGTGACCGTCACTATCTCGTACAAGAGAGTCTTAGAAATCTGTGGAAAACCAGTAGACAACTCCGACATTGAGAAACGTCGATTTTCACGAACTTTTGCATCAACTGTCTGAACGAGTTCGTCAGTCACCAATGATGGTCTACTACTCCTCTCTTCATCATGAACGTTTTCTCGTCCACTTTTAAATAAACGTACCCATTCACGGACAACTCCTTCACTCATAACTCTTGGTCCGTACATGGCACAAAGCTCACGATGAATAGCTGCTGCAGAATATCCTTTGGCTGTAAAAAACCTTATGACAGCACGCACTTCACATTTGGCGGGGTTTTCTATTGCAGCACACATTTCAAACTGCCACAAAAACTAAACTAGCGCAGGTACGACGTTCACTCGACCACGGCTTGATGCCGACTGACCTGTTGAGTGCGTGAACGCACAGATGGCGTCGCTACTCCCCCCACAACCCGCACTGTGACCAATCGGAGGTTACTTTCTGAACCGCCCTCGTATTTTAACTATCTTGATTGTAAAATACCGTATGTATTAGAACAAGATATGCGGATTAATACACTCCAAAGTATCTGTGGAACAATTAACAGGACTTTAAAGCATAATACACGAAAAGAAACACGAAAGAAATTTTGTGAAACAGACGCATTGCCAATCATGTTGTTTGAAGTGAATCGTGGGCATTGGATGAGAGACAAGAAAAATAAGTGCAGGGATTAGAAATGAAATTTCTTGATGAAGGGATGTAGACGAATAAATAAGTACAAAATGAAGAAATTCCAAAGGAGTTGATAATTTGGAGTGTGAAAGAAAAATTGGACGAAAACGAAAAGAAATGAAATGAACATTTGCAATGAATGACTCCAGTGAGACCATGCTAGATAAAGAACTTTAAACCGAAAATAAATGAGGCCCTCGCAGTCAGAGAAAAGATGAGAACCGTAACAGTAACTGGCGACCCAGAACAGCACTGTAAATATAAAATATTTTATAGCATCACGCGTATAATGTTATTTGCAACTGCGTACGATACAACTGTTTATTTCCTTGCCATGTAATCATACGACACGCACGGAAATTGAGCTACAAACGAATGAAGAAAATTTATAATAATAATAAAGGAATAATTAAAGAAAGTAATAAAATTCAATAGAAGAGTCAAGACTGGTAAAATTAGAAAATTAGGAAAATCGTTGAAATAACATTGTTGACTACAGCAGAGCACAAGAAGGGCATTGTTACTCTCATCCAGTAGCGAATGGGATTGTAGAATTCCGAAGTCATGAAATCTATTTTTCTTCAGACCCACCTTGTCTAGAGAAATTGTTATTGACCAAAACTGTGATTGTGTTGTAATTATTCTAATTTAGTAAGTAGATCACAAGATGGTGGACGTTCATGTTTGAGTGGGCGCATTTCGTAATATCATTGTGCTGTTATTTCCAAAGAAACATTCTTCATCAATAACGTTGTGCTGCATACCAATACCATATGTAATTTATTTACGTGTTAATCACAGTACAATTAGCTATAAGTTCAACCAGTTTTCCGTGTACATTATAGCTTATCGAGTACCAGAAAGAGAATTCGCCAGTGAAAATGCAGATAACCTTTTCCCTTCTGGAAATGACGTTACGTCACCAACAGCGATTGGTACTAATGCTGAGTCTACTGCTACGACACCGGATCCTATTCTACAAATGCTGAAAAGACTCACCCATGCACATTATGTTATACTGTACTCTCCTTTGGCCCAGTTTATAGGGGTGCGACGATGGATTTGCTTGCCGACGTCATGGATACCGAAGTCCATGATGCTGTTCGGGTGGGTTCTATGAAAAAGTCGACCAGCCCTGATGGCCTCCCACTAAAGGTTTATCTGAATTTCGCCCCTACTGGCACCTGTGTGGTCCGAAATTTGTCAGGACCTAATTTCGTCTATCGTGCAGATCCCATATAGTTCTCTCAATGTTCTCCTCATTCCCATTCATAAGCCTTGAGGTACATCACAGATAAGCGATTATCGCTCCTTGAGGTTGCTTCACAGCGATACGATCTTTACTCAGCTGTTGGCTGCACGACTTAAAAGGACGGCCCGTTTGTGGTTTCCCCTGATCAAACCACTTCTATCGGAGGTACCAATAACATCTGCACTGCCTTCTGTCGCCATCAAGACATAATCGCTTTTGTTCAAGCTCGTTATGTGCCTGGCCTTGTGGCTGCTCTTGACTTCTGCCAGGCGTTTGATCAGATCAATCATGATCACCTGGAAGGGATGCTCCACAATATAGGAAATCCTGATACTACCATCGACGTCGTAATGCGTCTCCTTCACGGAGCGACGTCCTGTGTACTCTAAAATAGCCGCCCTACTCCTCCCATCTTGACCCATTGTTTGGGCTGCCCACTCTCAACATTGTTGTTCACTTTCGCCATGGAACCGTTGCTCTGCGGCCTCAGTCAACGACTGCCTGAGATGTCTGTCGTTGGACAGGTATTCACATGTACTGCTTATGCGGACAATCATTTTCTCATTCTTCATAGAATCCCTGACATGGGTTACTACCTACGACAAAGCTTCTGGTAGCTTACTCAAGATCCACAAATCGAGCGCTATGGCTATAGGTGCGGAGCTTCCCGTGGACAGCGTTGCTCCATTGCCTGTAGCTGCTACTATCCGATGCTACAGATTCGATTTCGTAAGTGATCGATGGAGCACAATCACCCTCAACTGCCTGCGCCTGCTGTCCCAATTACGAGCTGGGCTCATATATCATCGTTTACTAGCCCTCGATCTTTTGAAACTGACACAGTATGTAAATTTGATGTTGTGTATCTTCCATATGTCACAGACACTCCACTTTGTATCATCCATGGCCCACCATATGCTACCAGCACCGGCTTGCCGTGACTTGCTGTTCAAGATACGTTACGATACCCTCACTTTCCCGCTGTGCAGGGGTGGTTTCGACTTGTATCATGTTCCTGATGGACCCATAGCCCTTTTCATCATCTATCAAATGGTTCTTTGGCGTAGTTGTCCTATGTGTGTTATCAGCCTATTACCGGAGACCCTTGCACTGCACTCTCTCTCAGTACCTATCCAGCTCTCGGACTCCAGCCTCCGTTCTTTTACTTCCACTATTTTTCCCTGAACTGAACTATCTCCGTACTGCAATATTGCCAACACGCTGTATGTCCCTGAAGGCGATTTATGGTTTTCTTCAGCAGAACAGGCCACTGAATGTGGTTGAGGGGAAGCATCCCCCGCCGACTGAAGAGCCGTTTGGCGATCGATGTGCGCTACTTATCATGCCACTGGCATCCAGTCTGCATGGCACCTTACAGTCAATGGGAAGCAAGTGTACCAGTCACGTCTTCATGGGATTCACCTCGCAGACGCCCTGTTGTGTTTCGCCTGTGATGTTCTGGACACAGTCGACATTCGCCTCGTGTGTGGATCGGGACAGGTTTATGTTTCTTGATGCTATACATACTGGCCCTAGTTACCTGTACGACTCCTCATCAGATACATCCTCACCTGCTCCTCTTTGCGGACGCTTCCCACCACAGAGACGAACTCTATGATGTGGATTTATGAACACGCATTTCACTCCTTGTTTGCTGATGGCGAGAAAAATGAACTTGATTTTTGGCACTTTCTTAATGAACTACATTATGCAGTTGTTCGCAATCCAAAATATGCACAATTTTTCTGTAATTTTCTTTGTAGTGTGTTTATTAACCCACCCTACAGTTGCGGTGTTATTGCATTGAGGTGTTGATCCACTCATTTTCCATAGCACTGGTTATTCTCTGGTCATTGGAATGTTCTTCTCCAAAAGACTATGCGTCGATAGCCTCACAGAGTGTGGCGAATTGCCACTCCCTACTCCTCTGGGCATCGAATTTCCTCCTATGCTCGGTGGTATAAAAAAAAATGAAATTGAAATAAATAAAAAATAAAAACAAAATTGTTGTCTCATTGATGTGCTTGTACAGTCAGTTCCACAAGAAAGTCTACGCCATTATCTCTATGAACCAAAAGCCACTATTATAAATATACACACATCAAAAAATGTTTTGCATCAACCAGGTTTCCAGAACTCCTGAAGATAGACGTTGACTGTGGATATTGTATCACAGACACAGTCCCTTTGAATGTTCAGAGATGTCACTAAACCCGCCCAAAGATGTAACAACCATGCATGAGCAGCGCTTATACAAAGAGGGTCCGACAGCCGATCAGTTCCAGTCATTCCACCAGGAAGGAGGTACACGGCTCATGTTGTCTGTAGTTCAACCATGCCTAGACGATCAATACCGCGGTTCGATCGCGTCCGCATTGTTACTTTGTGCCAGAAAGGCTCTCAACAAAGGAAGTGTCCAGGCGTCTCGGAGTGAAACAAAGAGATGTTGTTCGGACATGGAGGAGATACAGAGAGGCAGCAACTGTCGATGACATCTCGCTCAGGCCACCCAAGCACTACTACTGCAGTGGATACCTACTGATTATGGCTCGGAGGAACCCTGACAGCAACGCCACCATGTTGAATAATTCTTTCGTGCAGCCACAAGACTTCGTATTACGACTCAAGCTGTGCGCAGTAGGCTGCAGGGTGCGCAACTTCACTCCCGACGCCCATGGCGAGGTCCATCTTTGCAACCACGACACCATGCAGCGCGGTATTGATGGGCCCAACAACATGCCGAATGGACCGTTCAGGATTGCATCACGTTCTCTTCACCGATAAGTGTCGCATACGCCTTCAGTCAGACAATCGTCGGAAACGCGTTTGGAGGCAACCCGGTCAGGCTGAACGCCTTAGACACACTGTCCAGTGAGTGCAGCAAGGTGGAGATTCCTTGCTGTTTTGGGGTGCATTATGTGGGGCCAACGTACGCCGCTGTTGGTCATGGAAGGTGCCGTAACGACAGTACGATACGTGAATGCCATCCTCCGACCGATAGTGCAACCATGTTGGCAGCATGTTGGCAAGGCATTCGTCTTCATGGACGACAATTCGCGCCCCCATCGCGCATATCTTGCGAATAACTTCCTTCAGGATAACGACATCGCTCGACTACAGTGGCCGGCATGTTATCCAGACATGAACCTTATCAAAAAATGCCTGGGATAGATTGAAAAGGGCTGTTTATGGACGATGTGACCCACCAACCACTCTGATGGATCTACACCGAATCGCAATTGAGGACTGGGACAATATGGACCAAAAGTGCCTTGATGAACTGCTGGATAGTATGCCACGACGAATACAGGTATGCATCAATGCAAGAGGGCGTGCTGCTGGGTATTAGAGGTACCTGTGTGTACAGCAATCTGGACCACCACCTCTGAATATCTCACTGTATGGTGGTACAACATGCAATGTGTGGTTTTCATGAGCTATAAAAAGGGCGGAAATGATGTTTATGTTGATCTCTATTCCAATTTTCTGAACAGGTTGTGGAACTTTCGGAACGAGGTGATACAAAACGTTTTTCATGTGTGTGTGTTTACATGAAAATACATGTCATTATTGATTGAACAATTATCTAGAAGTTGCTCTAATTGCTGCCATTGTCTTTTACAGCTTGGCACCTTTTTGACATGCTTTTCAAGAGATTTTCTGCATATTCTCTCGGTAACAATCTCCATATCAACCTGATTTTATATGACAGCATCTTCAAAGTTTATATTGGCTTCCCTTTAAGCTTCATTTTAATATACTATCAAACGTTTCGATCGGATTTGCATCCGGAGACACTGCAGGCCAATCCATCGTGGACACCCTTTTGTCTTGTCTCCACGCTGTGCGGAGACGGCTGCGATGTTTCGGACCATTATCCTCTTGAAGCACCCAGTTTGCCTAGTTCGAACCAAACAGCTTCTTAATCGGTCACAGAAGGCATTTTTGATAAATGTTTACATTTCTTCAACTTTTAAATTGGCTGTAAATATGTGTAAATAGCCAAAACTGCAACCAAAAAAACGAAACATTCAACTCTCACATTGTTTATCTACACAATGTGCAAAAGCGCATTGAGTACAGATTCGAGACCACTACCAGAGATGTCGCTGCGGACGTTACATTTAACATTATAGTGTAAACAGGGTGTATCAAAAAGAATCATTCGATTTTTAAAAATCATCACTATTATGTTATTTGAGATATGTGCGTCAACAATGTACTGTTAGAAAGAGCAAACTCTCGAGTTTGACATGGTTCCCACTAGACAACAGCAGTGTGCGCCCACTTCAATTGTTAAAAATGGTGTCGGGACAATAGAAAGCATTTTGTGCTCTACGTTTTGCGCAGTGCGGATCAGTAATAACTGTTCAGTGTGACTTTCTTACTGGGTATGGTGTGGATCCTCCTACATCACAGAGCATTAGACAATGGAATGAACAATTCCGAGAAACAGGTTGTTTGTGTAAAGGCAAATCGCCGAGTTGTCCCCGAGTGTCTGACACAGACGTCGAACGCATCCGCCATAGTTTCAAAAGTAGTCCGCAGAAATCGTTCGTACCTTCTTTTCTCACAGTTGGAGACTGATTCAAACGACTTCATTTTCCAAGAGGATAGGGCACCGCCACACCGGCATCTGAAAGTGCGGGAAATTTTAAATCAAAGAGTTACTGTACGTTGGATTGATCGCACTTGACTAAATGATTCAGCCTTACATTACTGGCCTCCAAGGTCACCAGACCTGACAGTAGGTGATTATTTCTTGTGGGAGTTTATAAAAGACTGTTTATGTGCCTCCGTTACCAACGACAATGAATGAACTGAGACATCGCATAACAGAAACTGTAAATCAAGATATGCTCGCTGCAGTGTGGGGACGATTTGAACACGGCACTGACAAATACCGTGCATAAGGAGGGGGGGGCATATTGAGCACCTATGAAAAGGTATGAAAAAAAACTTTTTGGCAATAACAATTTGTCCATTTTATTTGGACTGTTGAGCTCCGTGGCCGTGGATAATGATATTTTACTATAAAAATACAGCGACCAGCCACTTTTTTAATGCGTTTTATTTATGCCAATATGCATTTCGGGTTTGCACCCATCTTCAGCAGGCAAATTACACGTATCTTCAGTTTCTACAGTGGTACAACATCGACAGCAGTTTGGATGCTGCAGCTGGCATTCTCCTCTCCTTGTTTTTTCTTGGCTTTTCTTCTTTTTTGTAACAACACAAACACTTTTTGTCACGTATTTTACACAGGCGCACTGTTTTATCCGCCATGTTGTCGACATCTAGAGTCTAGAACATGGCGGATAACGCAGTGCGCCTGTGTAAAATACGTGTCAAAAAGTGTTTGTGTTGTTACAAGCCGGTCGGGGTGGCCGAGCGGTTCTAGGCGCTACAGTCTGGAACCGCGCGACCGCTACGGTCGCAGGTTCGAATCCTGCCTCGGGCATGGATGTGTGTGATGTCCTTAGGTTAGTTAGGTTTAAGTAGTTCTAACTTCTAGGGGACTGATGACCTTAGAAGTTAAGTCCCATAGTGCTCAGAGCCATTTGAACCATTTTTTTTTTGTTGTTACAAAAAAGAAGAAAAGCCAAGAAAAAACAAGGAGAGGAGAATGCCAGCTGCAGCATCCAAACTGCTATCTATATTGTACCACTGTAGAAACTGAAGATACATGTAATTTGCCAGCTGAAGATGGGTGCAAACCCGAAATGCATATTGGCATAAATAAAACGCATTAAAAAAGTGGCTGGTCGCTGTATTTTTATAGTAAAAAAAATTTCGGGTTTCCCGGTCATTAATGGTGGTGGTGGTTAGTGTTTAACGTCCCGTCGGCAACGAGGTCATTGGAGACGGAGCGCAAGATCGGGTTAGGGAAGGATTGGGAAGGAAATCGGCTGTGCCCTTTCAAAGGAACCATCACGGCATTCGCCTGAAACGATTTAGGGAAATCACGGAAAACCTAAATCAGGATGGCTGGAGACGGGATTGAACCGTCGTCCTTCCGAATGCGAGTCCAGTGAGCTAGCCACTGCGCCACCTCGCTCGGTGGTGGTCATTAATGATTCATTGTATATGTTTATTAGTTTCAGAAATATAGACGTGCCAAATCGGATGATTCTTTTTGATGCACCATGTGGAACTTACTGTACCTCTAGTCCACGTTTCCTATGCTTTCCTTGGTTCGTGGGGGAGGCAACGGAACATGCTGGCCAGGGGTTACGACCCCTGCCCAGTTTCTCTCAACCCTCCCTTTGGATACCAGGAAGGTTCCTTTCCACAAAAAGTAAAAATAGATCCAGTTTCAAGTCCTGGCCTTGACACATATTTTAATTCATCACTTCGGCTTCTTCCCTTATCGAAGTGTCCCCGCAGCTCATCAGTGTTATGGGCCGCGCCACTCTGAACCGCCCCAGCAAAGTTTACCGTACGAATAATGTTTCACAGCCTCTGGCTGTCTTTTTGTGGAAGGCCCTCTTCTTCTGCGAAATTGTAACCCGTTTCACGCGGGTTGGCCGTGAACGCCGGTGGCAATGGCCTTTGCCGCGATTAAGCACGCATGCGTTCGCCGCTACTGGCACGTCGCCCAGCGCCTTCAGCGGTGATCAGGCGCGCTACGCACCAGGAATTCCCTTACGTGCCGCCACGCACGCGCCTTCCCGGAAGGTGGATACCCCGTGTCAGAGCTGCACGCTGCAACTTTTTCTAATCCACTGCCTCAGAGCCACCGCCGACTCCTGGCGTTGCAGCGGTCACGTCCACGCGATGAAGGCCATCAGCTTCGTGTCATCTTACAGGTGGGTGCACTGTTTCAACGTAATAAGAACCACATACACGCATACTTCGCTTCATGCTCTTATGATACACAACTAGATCTTTATTCCGACGAAGTAGTGTATGCTATCGACAGGCGATGTCAAACTGATTCCGTATTACTAGATATTCAGAAGGCTTTTGATATCGTTCCTCACAATCTATACCTATGGAGTATCGCTTCAGTTTTGCGACTGGATTCTTCATTTCCTGTCAGGAAGGTCACAGTTCGAAGTAACTGACGGAAAATCTTTGAGTGATACAGAACTACACTACTGGCCATTAAAATTGCTACACCAGGAAGATGACGTGCTACAGACGCGAAATTTAACCGACAGGAAGAAGATGCTGTGATATGTAAATGAGTAGCTTTTCAGAGCATTCACTCAAGGTTGGCGCCGGTGGCGACACCTACAACGTGCTGACATGAGAAAAGTTTCCAACCGATTTCTCATACACAAACAGCAGTTGACCGGCGTTGCCTGGTGAAACGTTGTTGTGATGCCTCATGTAAGGAGGAGAAATGTGTACCATCACGTTTCCGACTTTGATAAAGGTCGGATTGTAGCCTATAGCGATTGCGGTTTATCGTATCGCGACATTGCTGCTCGCGTTGGTCGAGATCCAATGACTGTTAGCAGAATATGGAAACGGTGAGTTCAGAAGGGTAATACGGAACGCCGTGCTAGATCCCAACGGCTTCGTATCACTAGCAGTCTAGGTGACAGACATCTTATGTGCATGGCTGTAACGGATCGTGCAGCCACGTCTCGATCCCTGAGTCAACCGGCATCTGTGGCCGAACGGTACTAGGCGCTTCAGTCCGGAACCGCGCTGCTGCTACGGTCGCATGTTCGAATCCTGCCTGGGGCATGGATGTGTGTGATGTCCTTAGGTTAGTTAGGTTTAAGTAGTTCTAAGTCTAGGGGACTGATGACCTCAGATGTTAAGTCCCATAGTGCTTAGAGCCATTTGAACCATTTTTTGATCTCTGAGTCAACAGATTGGGACGTTTGCAAGACAACACCATCCGCATGAACAGTTCGACGACGTTTGCAGCAGCATGGACTATCAGCTCGGAGACCATGGCTGCGGTTACCCTTGACGCTGCATCACAGACAGGAGCGCCTGCGATGGTGTACTCAACGACGAACCTGGGTGCACGAATGGCAAACCTTCATTTTTTCGGATGAAGCCAGGTTGTGTTTACAGCATCATGATGGTCGCATCCGTGTTTGGCGACATCGCGGTGAACGCACATTGGAAGCGTGTATTCGTCATCGCCATACTGGCGTATCACCCGGCGTGATGGTATGGGGTGCCATTGGTTACACGTCTCAGTCACCTCTTGTTCGCATTGACGGCACTTTGAACAGTGGATGTTACATTTCAGATGTGTTACGACCCGTGGCTCTACCCTTCATTCGATCCATGCGAAACCCTACAGTTCAGCAGGATAATGCGCGACCGCATGTTGCATGTCCTGTACGGGCCTTTCTGGATACAGAAAATGTTCGACTGCTGCCCTGCTCCAGATCTCTTGCCAATTGAAAACGTCTGGTCAATGGTGGCCGAGCAACTGGCTCGTCACAATACGCCAGTCACTACTCTTGATGAACTGTGGTACCGTGTTGAAGCTGTATGGGCAACTGTACCTGTACACGCCATCCAAGCTGTTTGACTCAATGCCCAGGCGTATCAAGGCCGTTATTACGGCCAGAGGTGGTTGTTCTGGGTATTGATTTCTCAGGATATATGCACCCAAATGGCGTGAAAATGTAATAACATGTCAGTTCTAGTATTATATATTTGTCCAATGAATACCAGTTTATCATCTGCATTTCTGCTTGGTGTAGCAATTTTAATGGCCAGTTAGTGCTCAGAGCCATTTGAACCATTTGAACAATGCCTATTGACATGAACCAACTAAAAGTGGGGTAAATTAGAATGTCAGTGGTGTTTTCTGCAGGGTTCTAGTGCGAGTCGGTTGCGAGATATCGTATTTTGAAAAGATTCGACACAGACACTTCTTTGTGCCGTTCAATCCGCAGATTTATTAGGTACGATTTTGTTATGTTTGCTTACAATGTGCTTCTCTGATTAGATAGTGACTTCCTAAGCAGTTAGTGTATGACAGTCCAAGCAATAGATCGTGAGTGGATGATGGGATATACAAATGCAGGTGAAGCCGACATGCTTATGGTGTACAGAGAGTGTGGGAAGAATGCAGTTCGTTCTTGTATGGTATGTGTAGCAACGCATGCCAATAGACGTCAACTATCTCGGCAGCTATCTATCAACCTCTTCCACCAAAGTGGTAGTGTAAACCTAGAGAACGTAACAGAAGGAAACGAGTGACAACAGTAGAGGGGATAATGTTCTTTTTGCTGTTGCAGTTGATCCGCACGTTAGCTCCTGTGCAATCGCACGAGGAAGCGGCATGAGTCAGGCAAGTTCCTACGCATTCACCATCGGCAAAGGTTGCATCGCTATCATATTTCTCTCCAACAACAGCTTCATGGGAATGATTATGAGCATCATGTTAACTTCCGTACGTGGGCTTTAAGACGGGATACTCTAGATGTATCATGTATCTTGTTTAGTGATGAAGCCGCATTTGCCAACCACGGCCAGGTAAACCTTTGATACATGCGCTATTGGTCAGTTGTCAATCTCCGTTGGCTTCGTCAGGTGGAGGGTCAGCGTCCATGGGGTGTAACGTGCGGTGTGGATAGTAAACCATCAGCTCGCAGACCCATTTTTCATAGACGGAGCGCTGAACGCGCACAAGCGTCGCAGCCTCTCCACAGACCATCTTCCACGGATGCTAGAAGACGTTCCTCTTCAGACTAGGAGGAACCTTTGGTGCCAACATGATGGCTGTCCAGACCATAGTGCACGAAGTACTACAACACGTGTTCGCGAATTGTTTCCAAATCAATTGGAAGCAGAGGATCTGTACCTCGGCTGGCTCGTTCCCCGGATTTGACTCTAGTACACATTTTTCTGTGTGGGAAGCTGAAAGACGCTGTATACGAGGACATGACAATTACACTCGATGTTATGCAATGAAGAACTACTGCAGCGTGATCAGACATCTCCGCTGAAGTGCTACGATGGTCATTCTGAACACAAACTGCGGTGGTCGATTGTCTCGTTGCTGGACAGGCTCCACATAACTGCTCTTTAGTGTTTGCTACCACAGGTACTGTACAAGTGTCGGTGTGGAAACTTTTCAAAATACGATATCTCGTAAACAATTCGCAGCAGAATCCTGCAACAAACACCACTGGCATTCTCTTTTACGCTACTTTTAGTTTGTTAATGTCAGTAGACATTGTTCTATTTAAAAAAGAGCATGTTTGCACAAAAAATACACTTTCTAAGTACTGCTACACTCTATTGATTGGCTGACAATACGAGCTTCTGACTACCAACCCATTCTGTGAAAACCACACGTCAATAGCACTTTCCATTTTCACAATATTTGGAGTGCAATCTTTAGGTGATTCACCCTGTGTAAAGGATTTAGGAGACCTCACTCATTTACCTCTAGTAGAGTCATCAGATGATCAAAATCAACTACAAATTGAGGTAGACAAGATACCTATAAGGTGCGAAAATTGTCTGTAAATAATGAAAAGTGTGAAGTCGCCCATACGAGTATTAAAAAAAAGCCACTAAATTTCGTTTATACGACAAATCACACAAATCTAAAGGTTGTGAAATCAGATAAATACTTAGAGATTACTGTAACAAATAACTTAACATGGAAATAATTTTATGGGGAATGCGAACCAAAACTACGATTTTTTGGCAGGAGACTGATGCAGCAGGTCGACTAAAGAGAGTGCCTACACTAGGTAGTCCGTCCTCCTCTGGAGTATCGCTATGCGGTATGGGGTCCTTACTAGATAGGATTAACGGGGAACATCGGTAAAGTTCAAAGAAGGTCAGCACGTTTTGAATTATCGAGAAATAGGGAAGAGAGTGTCACGGACAATACACAGGATTTGGGGTGGACATTATTAAAACAAAGCCGTTTTTCGTTTTAATCACCTACTTTCTCCTCCAAATGCGAAAATATTTTCTTGACATCGACTTACATAGGGAAACGTTCATCATAATAAAATAAGGGAGATCAGAGCTCGCACCAGAAAAATTGAAGTATTTGTTTTTCCCGCTCTCTTTTCGAGAGTGAACTAAGAGAGAATGATTATGAAGATGCTTCGAAGAGCTCTCTGCCAGGCACTTAAGTGTTATGTGCAAAGTAGCGATGTAGATGTCGATGTAGGTGTAGGTGTAGAGTCTGTATTTTCGGTGCTGAAGAAACGCTGCACCTTCTAAAATAATCTCTCTATCGTTCTATGAGGGCGTGCTGGACATGACTCTGAAATTTTTATGTAAAAACATTTAAAGCTTTTTAAAATAAAACAAACGTTTTTAACATTCCACATCTTTATTCTTCATGTCTTCATATTTATTTCTTAATGTTGTCACCCTGGTGACGAACACGTTCCTTCCAATGAGAGATCAGTTTGTTGATACCGTCACTGTAGAACGTTTGACTCTGCTGACGGAGCCACAACGTCCCAGTGCTTACACTGCTTCATCACTATAAAAGTGAAGTCCTCGAAGGTGTTCTTTAAGTTTCGGAAATATATAAAAATCGAATGGGGCCAGGTCGGAACTGTATGGAGAATGATCGATGACAGTGACCCCAAGGCGTCGGATTGTTGCAGATGTCTCAGCGCTCGTGTGTGGTCTGGCATTGTCGTCCTGACGGATAGGGTGCTCCATATGTGCACGAACTCTTCAAATTCTAAACTCGATTACACCGGCGCAAATACGGTGCGCACCGCCATTCTACACACTACAATTCGGGGCCCTCTAGAAAAAGAGGGCTGCAAATACGAGGGCTATCCACAAAGTACATTACGTTTTGGAATTAAAAATAAATAAAGTATTGGAATTTTTTTATTATATACAGATGAAAGCCACACTTAAATACTACTTTTCTACATAGTTGCCATTTAAATTAAGGCACTTATCGTAGCGATGGACGAGCTTGGAAATTCCTTCGTCGTAAAATTCGGCCGTCTGCGCCTTCAACCACGTGGTTACCTCTTGTTGAAGCTGTGCGTTGTCATCAAAACGCTGCATAGCCAACCACTTCTTCATTGCTGGGAATAAGTGGAAGTCGCTCGGTGCCAGGTCGGGACTGTACGGCGGATGAGGAAACAACTCCCACTTAAAAGATTCGAGAACTTCACGAGTGGCATTTGCCGTGTGGGCCCGGGCGTTGTCGTGAATCAGCAAGATCTTTGAGCCCAACTTTCCACTGCGCTTGTTTTGTATTGCTCTTCTGAGGTTGTGCAGAGTTTGGCAATACCCTTGAGAGTTTATTGTAGTGCCTCTTTCCAGGAAATCCACAAAAATCACACCTTTTCTGCCCCAAAAGACAGTCGCCATCACCTTCCTTGCCGACATTGTCTGCATGCATTTCTTGGGTTTTGGGGGGGAATTTGTGTGCCCCCACTGCATTGACTGCAATTTTGTCTCGCTGTTCACATGCTTAACCCATGTTTCGTCACCAGTAACGATGCAATCGAGTGATGAGTCGCCATCTTTCTCGTAAGCGTCCAAAAACGCTAACGCTGCAGCCATTCGCTGATTTTTGTGAATCTCTGTCAAGATTTTTGGTATTCATCTTGCACAAAACTTGTGGTAACCAAGATTTTTGGTGATGATTTCGTGCAACAAACTTCGTGAAATTTGTGGAAAACTCATAGAGAGTTCCGTTATTGTGAAATTCGTGAACGTTAGTTCGGCCATTTTTAAATTTTATGACCCATTGACGCACTCCACCTTCAGTGATTATGTTGTCCCCATACACTTCACAAAGCTGCCGATAGATTTCTATCGGTGTACAGTTTTTTGCAGTCAGAAACCTTATTACAGCACGCACTTCACACTTTGCGGCATTTTCAATTAACGCTGACATTTCAAACTGTCACAGTAACTCAACGGAGTACAGCACGAGCCTCTCACTAGCACGGCAGGATGCCGACCGAGTGGCAGAATGCCATGACACCAAAATGGCCGCGCTAGCCCCGCCCCTAACGGACACAAACGAAAACGTAATGTACTTTGTGGATAGCCCTCGTATGTAGGCATGAAGAACAGAGATAAAGAACTGACACATAAAAAATTCTGAGGTATTACTCTCAAGCACGCCCTCGTGTAAATGTCTGCCATGTAACGGTTTCCTCATCTGAGGAAAGAGGAAGAAGTCATTGAGTATCATGTTAAAAAAACGGGACTGAGGCAAAATATGATAGCCCAAAGAAGCAGTTGGTATGACTGTGTCCTGTGCAGGACGTGCTGGGACATTGTCGAGAAGCAGAAACATGTCTTTGAACTGCTTTTACAACATTTCGTCTTGGGAGTTACCTGTGACACGCCATCGGGATACTGTGCTAGAATACTCATGCGACGGTTAACCAGTTACGAGCATACTCTGTCAGCACCACATCGCGACAGTCCTGAAAAACACTCGGCATGACTTTTTCCTGCGATGGTTGGGTCTTCACATTTTTGGCATGAGTGAATCCACGTGATTCCTCTACTTGCTTTGCTCGTTCATGATGATGAGGCTGGATTAACCTTATACACCAGCAGCATTCCAAGAATAGCAGAATTCATTGGGCCGTCTTTGTCATCCGCTCCTTACTTATACAGAATGTAATGGGTACAAGTGCAGATACTTTCATTGGCGATCGAGAACGCTGCACTGAACAACATTTCATCAATATTTACTTCATTTGCAGACTAATAATAATAGCTATTAGGAATAGTATGTTTTAGGTTGGTTAACACGTGCAAGTGCCAGCGGCCTTGCCGCAGTGGTAACACCAGTTCCCGTCAGATCACCGAAGTTAAGCGCTGTCGGGCTGGGCTAGCACTGGGATGGGTGACATCCAGTCTGCCGAGCGCTCTTGGCAAGTGGGGTGCACCCAGCAATTGTGAGGCAAACTGGGGAGCTACTTGATTTAAAAGTAGCGGCTCCGGTCTCATACGGCCGGGAGAGCGGTGTGCTGACCACATACCCCTCCATATCCAAATCCAGTGACGTCTGTGGGCTGAGGATGACACGGTGGTCGGTCGGTACCGTTGGGCCTTCATGGCCTGTTCGGGCAGAGTTTAGTTTAGTTTTAATACGTGCAAGTACATATGGTAAGAGCAAGCCATTGCTGCTTATTTACCCTTTGGGCAGCAGATCAGGTGTTGAAGTGCGGGCACATGACGCGAAATGGCTAGCCTATACTGAAAGTTATAGCCCACTTAGTGGTGCAGTTACAACCACGCAGAAAACATCAGGTAGTAAATCATGTGATGTGTATGTGGAAAAATTGTTCGAAGCAGAGAAAAAAAACCAATTCTCTGATCTGTGTACATATTAAGATAATACATATTAAAGAATCTGCACTTACACCCATTACACCCCATACGTTCGGTAAACCATTTCAATGAATCGAAGTGATAAGGAATGGGTCCCCAGGATGTGTGTACATAATAGAGTTAACGTTACTGAACATATTACTTTTAGTCCTACAAGTGCAACTGTACTTAAAAACTAAGTTTATTTATTTATTTTTTCAGGCTACCAACATGTAAGTAAAAATTTACGTTACTGACCAAATGATAAAAAATTTTTGTTATTGCATATTCGACTGCTTTTTGAGTCACTGGCAACTTAATAGTTAGTAATGTAAGTCATTTTTCTCTTTAGTGTGGTAGATATGGACATCACCAATCTTCTCAGATTGTGATGGATTACTTATGACAAATTTCATTATCAAATTCATGTATTGTAATGGTGCAGTTAAAATGCCTATCTGCCTGAAGAAGTGCCTCTATAACGACTGTTGGTATTGACCACTTATTCCTATTGTCCACTTTTGTGCACTCAGTACTTCCTTTCCAAGTTATGAATTACCCAAGGACATTATACCATAAGACTTTATTTAGGAGAAATTTGCAGCAGGCCGATTCGTTTGTTTTCAAGGCTATCAATAGTATGAGGAGCAAAAGATTATGAACTTCATTATTTGATAAACTCAGTAAAATGCTTGTTCCAGTTCAGGTTTTCATCAATACATAAACCCTAAAATTTGGTTCATTGTATTCTCACTTCTGTTAACGTGCTACATCAGTTGTCAGTATGCCTTTATTTGTTATACAGAACTGAAAATAGTGTTTTTTCTCGAAATTAGGGAAGAGCCCATTTTCAGAGAACCGCTCAACAAGTCTTTGAAAAACGTCATTAACAATCTCTTGTGTTGCTTTCTTTCTAATAGGATTTATTATAACACTTGCATCATCCACAAAAAAACACCAAATCTGCTTGATGAATGTTACGTGGAAGGTCATTGAAATACATAAGGAATTAGAGGTGGATCCAAAATTGAACCTTGTGGGACTTACTTCGTAATTTCTCTCTAATCACTAAAAGTTTCTCTTCTTTCAACATTGTTTGAATTATTCAGGAAAGTAGTTTGCATTCTCTTCATTAAGTATGATTCAAACCTGTTGTGTGTAAAGCTATTATTTTCATAAAACTCAAGTTCTTCTAAGAGAGTAATATGATGAAACGCCTTGGAAAGATCACAAAAATACCAACTGGGTTTTTTTATTATTTAAGGCTTGCAATATTTAGGGAGCGAATGTATAAACAGCATTCACAGTCAAGCAATCCTTCTGGAATACAAACTATGACTATCATGGAAATTGTTTCTAGTTAAAAATGCGAGACTATTCTTGAATACATCACTTTTTCGAATAGTTTGAAAAAAGGCATCAGTGATGAAATTGGACGATAATTATTTAAGGCTTTCTTGTCACTTTTGTTATAAAGAGGTTTAATAAGAGCAAATTTCAATCCGTTTGGAATAATTCTCTGTGCCAGCGGTGCATCACACATATCAGAAAGGACATTACTTATTTCGTTAGAACAACTTTTCAGAATTCTGAACAACAATTCATTGATGTTAATAGAGTTATGTTTAAACTTATTGTGCCAGTTCATGGTTAATCCTTACAATTAGGGCTGAATTCCGTCAACAGGCTGCACATAGTGAGATATAAAATGTATTTAAATGAACACATGAGCATACAACCTTCGGAGTAACTAAGCAATAGGTATTGAACCGACACTGTAAATTCGTTGATCTGGTCAGATAATAGTTGTAGTTTTAGTGTGATTAATCCTAGGATAACTTCTGCAAGTATAATGGACATGTCATGTTATTACAGCTTAAGAACAAAGTAGTAATTCGTATACAGGGTGATCCAACTGCCCCTACCGATGTCGTTTTATGCAACCCACAGTGTTATATCTGACATTCTAGATTTTCATATTCTCTCGCTCGCTACACACGAACTATTACTCCTACAGAGAAAATGAAAAGAACCTTTTTGTGAGAAACTTTATTTTATACAGGGATACGTTTTCGCTAGAGATCGTAGTTGTCTTCTCATTCGAGAAAAATTTACAGGAGTGATCTTCAAATCTTCCTCCACTCCCACATTCAGCCTCCACTGGTCTGGATTGCTAGTGCGTTGTTCATGGCACTGCCTACTGTCACTGTACAAAAAAGGTACGTGACTGGTCGAATTAATTCCCACATTTGACCTTCTTTGGTCTTCATTGGCTGATGTTATTACGCCGTCGGTTTAGTTGAGCACTTGCACATTGTAAAATTGCCATTTGTGTAAATTTTTCCAAAGAATTTTGTGAATTTTAACAGCATAAAATAAACAATTACATCGTTGTATTCGTCAGGCTTTCTGGCTAGGAAAGTACTGTGCTTGTAATAGTTAAATTTGGATAGCCACCGTAATTAGCTCTAGCGCAACGTTTAAGAAAGTCATTTTTCTGTCATTACCCTTATGGACAGGTTTAAATTAGTAATGTTAACGAAGTATCCGACTATGCTGGTGGCGTAATAGCCCAATCAGTAGAGACCAAACAAAGCCGAATATTGGGAAAAATTGAATAGTTGGAAATTCTTGTACCTTGGTAGGAGGGAGTGTCAAGAACAACAATGCTAGAAATCTTGACTGGTGAGGGATGAGTGTGGGGGTGGAAGTGCGTTTGATGGTCAGTTTTGTAATTTTTTCTTGAATAACTCGAAAGCTGTGGCCCCCAGTGGAAACTTATCGCACTACAAAATTTAACTAAATCAAATTTCCTACAAAAATGTTCTGTTCATTTTTTTATGTAGGACAATGTTTTCGCGTATCGAGCGACAGAATGTGAAAATATCGCGTGGTTTCTGAAGTCCAGTTATAACTTCTATTGCGGGTTGCATATAACGACATCAGTAGGGGCAGCTGACTCACCCTGAACAAACATTTACATGCCTACAGGAGTAGTTTAACAAGGATAGGACACATAATCGGGCGTGGTCTCACGGTATGGACCATCTCGCCATTTGCCTGAAGTAATTTAGTGTAATTACGGAAAATCTAAATCAGGATGGTTCGATGGAGACTGTAACCTCTATCCTCCCGAACAGAATCTCAGCCTGTGGAAAACAGGGCTACCTCATGTGACTTCTGAAATTTTCCCGGCTACCTCATCCAGTTTATTCGTAGGGTACTGTACTGTTCTGCTAAAAAGTTACTTCATAGGGTAAAACACAAGTGCTACATTGTTCATTCATGTCTCAGTATCGATTACCGCACACAATACATGCACTATGCAAACATTATTTCAAATCACACAATCAGCTGACTGCAGAACCATAGCGACGATTTTGGTTTCCATTTTGTGTACTGTAATTTCCCATTTGTTTGCTTGAAAAATTGAATCGGCTTTGCTCCATTATGAGAGAGATGTTGACAAAGAGCATTAGATGCTAGTTTTCTCCAATGGGTAGCTTCAAAGAAAGTATAGCCGAAAAAGAAATAGAAAAATTATAAAGCGAGAGCATGGTATGACGTGACGAAGACGTTTTATTATTATATTTACTTATGTTACGTTTTTCACCAATAACCTACTCATTCACTGTTTCTAACTGTAAGTTACTATTCCGATGTCAAGCACAGATGTTGCTATATATCTGTACAGCAATCGCTGATGGCAATTACGACATTCTTTTGTAAATAAGTAAGGCACGACTCGCCTCCCATCCTATGCCATCACTTCTTGGATGGCCTTCTCGCTCGCAGCAGCCTAGCGTGTAAACATCCTTGCACCAGCATTCAAGGAGTTGAACAATATTTGTTATCTATATATTTATCTATATTTCACTTTCAAAACACAGAGCTAAACCTTATCAGTAACAATCATCAGATTTACCTTTTTCAGTGTAACTGAAGTTGGAAGGACATCAGTTTGGTGTCCGTCGATTTGCGCCCCAGCCAGCTTGGCGTGCAGATTTGCACATCTCAGAAAAGTCGAACCTTTACAGTCTAAATTTAAATCACGAAGTCCGACCTAACCTGTTCCACATAATGCAAAATTATTTGCTGCATCACGTTGAATGCAAATACAGTTCAGTCACCAAACGTATCTGCTTGCCAGCCACGGTTCGGCAACTGGTTACCAGCGCATCTGGTAAACGAATAGATAAAACGTACCATTCACAGTAGAAATTGAAATGTATCAGCATTACTAGATCTAACTCTGATTTGCGTGCTTTATTCTTGCGATGGTCACTGTGATTCATCCCGACTTCCGAATAATCACGATCCAGAAGAATGCTACATCAGCAAAAATTTTCTCGAATTTGACTTTACCCTTTTTGTATTGGAATGAATTACGGAATGTATTGTTTAACACATACTTTTTAAGGGCATTTTTAAATTAGTTTGTTTTAGAAATCTCTTTCGTCTCCTTCGGCCGTTTATTACACAGTTTTATTCCTTGGTAGAAAATGCTGATTTGCATTTTATGTTTCTTTGTTAAATGTAAGTTCAGTCTAGACCTTGTTCCATGGTCATGGAGAAAGCTATTTGTGTAGTAATTATCGAAATCGGTTTTGATGTGCATAACTGATTCGTAAAATCACGAATTTTTTTAAAGGTCTTTACAATGAGCCCTATTTCTATTTTTAGCTATTACTCTTATGATTCTTTATTGCATTTGCTGCCCAGAACAGCCACTTCATACTGGCGACAGAACCCTAAGGACACAACATGGTCACAAAGTTCTGTTTCATTACTTGATTGAGAAATACATCCATGGTAGAGACAGTGAGCATTCAGGTTTGGCACAACTTTGAGATTTATAATAATATAATAATCTACAATATTATATAATAATTCTTTATTAAGCGTTAAGTGTTTCAAAATTTCATCGTCAGACTGAAGCTGTGGAATATAGTGTACAAGAAAATTAACCATACTAAATATTTATATAATAACATAAGATTGAATCTTAGTATTCCATATATAGAATTTTCAATTAGTATCGTACATATATTTAAGTCAAGTAATACAGAACTCATCTCAAATAGGCTTATTTAACAGTTCCGTTGGACATTCCAAGACAACCAGTACCAAGCTGACTGTAGCGATTAAGCTGTCAAAGAATTATACGAAGGTCGGTAGGTGGCGCTAATATTAATCTATTAATCGTAGAAATGAAGCCAAGAGTAACTACATAAACAGCTATAAATTCTGACAACCTATGTGTCACGCATTATGAATAACTTGACAAAGATACATTTATTCTACTTTTATGGAGGAGAAACTCGTTTATTGACAGTGTGAAATGTGCGTCGTTAGGTAGCTTCGTGAACAACGTTACAAAGATAGTAGTTAGTCAATAAACAAAACAGAAGATAAATTTGCACCCAATAACTGATGTGGTACAATATAAAGATAAAATCAATATAGATCAGAAATAAAATATAAGTCGTGAAAGAATAAGTTTACAACCATCACTAAATAAAATGTTACATATGTATCACCAAATGTAACCATATTACAATAGACGAACATATAAGAAATGACATACAACAGAATCATTTAAGTCAGCCTAGATGAGTGGCAACGATTTAGAATAAAGGGAACTATTTTTAAAATAAAACTGATTTTTGTAATTTTTTGAAAACTTAATGGTATAGTCTTAGAGCGTTTACCAATCCAGCTGTTTACAACCATCACAAAATGAAATGCCAAAACAGTATGGCCAACTATAATCATATTACAATACTCGAACAAATAATGGATGATATACATTATAACCATTTAGGTAAGTGTAGACGAACAGCAAAAACTTTATATTAAAAAGCGCAAATATATAATAACAGAATAAAATAAAAATCAAAATAAAGAAAAAGGGAAGAAAAAGAAAGATAAAAAATTGTAATATAAGCTTCTATTTTATTTCAGATGTAACCACTTATCCAGTCTTAGCTAAATGGTTATATTACATGTCACCCATTATTTGTTTGACTATTGTACTATGATTACAGTTGGTCATAATCCAGCTGGGCACTTATACGATGTAATAATATACCATTAAGTTTTTTAAAAAAGTTAAAAAAAACCTTTCATTGTAAAAATTGTACCTTTCATATGAAGTTGTTGCCGCTAGTCTAGACTCATCTGAATGACTCTACTGTATGTCATTTATTACATGTTCGTCTATTGCAATAGGACTACATTTGGGGACGTTTATGTAACATTTTGTTTAGTGATGGTTGTAAACATATTCTTTCGCAAATTATAGTTTACTTCTGGTCGCATCGGTTTTACCTTTATATTGTACCACATCAGTGATTCGTTGCAAATTTGTCTTCTGTTTTGATTGCTGACTAACTACTATCTCTGTAACGTTGTTCAGGATGCTACCTAACGACGCACATTTCACGCTGTTAATACGTGGGTTTCTCCTCCATAAAAGTAGAATAAACGTACCTTTGTCAAGATATTTACGGTATTCTGACATGAAGTTAGCCGCAATGCATAGTTGTTTGAATAGTACTCTTTGACTTCATTTTTATGATTGGTATTAGCGCCACCTACCGTCCATCGTTTACTTCCTCGACAGCTTAATAGCAACAGTCACTTTGGCACTGGTAGTCTTGGAAAAGCCAACGGAACTGTTAAATACGCCTATATATGAGTTCTATATTATATTCAGCCTACGTGCTCACTTTCTTGACCTTTTTAGTGAAGTCAGACTTAGATATAAGTGCGATACTAACTGAAATTTCTGTATACTAAGATTCATACTTATGTTATTATGTAAATATGTAGTATAGTTAATTTTCTTGTACAGTATAATCCACAGCTTCAGTCTGATGATGAAATATTGAAACGCGTACAGCTTAATAAAGAATTTGCGATCAAGACGTTTCTGTATTTGAAAGTTGTGCTAAATATTATGTTTGCAAGTATCTCTCTGTGTTCATATCACTTCAACAGAGAACGAATCATTTTAGCGGTTGTATGCGGATTCCCTAACCAATGTATGACAATGAAATTTTACCACCTACCGTGGAGACTGTACTGTCAATTGTATAGACCACAGGGCACCGCTTTAAAAGTGGAAAGGGAGTTTCGGTTTTGCAACCTGACAAGCAGCTCAGTAAAATCATCTGAGCGCCTAACAAGCCGGGACGTAGCAGGAAACCCAGGTAGCGCAGTGTTATTTGGAAACCTGCAGACAGCACATCACAGTGTCGCGTAGTTACGATAAATTCGCTAATCTTTTCTGTGCCTTCTTCGTCATTAAGTGAGGATCTCATAAAACACATCCGACATACACAGTACCCAACTTAATGAGCGTGTCCAGATTGCTTTCATGTATATGACAAGTAATTCTCCGTATCGCAACGAGGAATGGACGTTCTTTCATAAACCAGGCCACCTCATTAGAACATGCCGTAACCGGATAAAGCGGTGTATAACCGGCTCTGCCAACGTTGCTCCACAAGTGCACCCGCAACTAAATGGACCCCTCAAGCTGGTCAGTCCCAATAATGGAAACTGCAGATAGCTCACGTTTCGCTCCCGTACGAAGTGGACTCGGGAGTACTCAGTATCAGAGTTACTGGCAAACTAGGCTTATGCATTTGCTTCTTCAACAGATTTCTAGCAAGGAGATCGCAGGAACTTCCCACACCGATTTTATTCATATTGACAGGATGTGTAGGGCAAGACCAGGACTTCAACATATGTAAAATGCAAGACACAACTCTCAAGCGTTTGAAAATCGACTTTGATGGTTTTAGGCATACTTATATGCTTTTTGCTATTGCTAGTAATCAGTGAGTTCACAACCTAGTGATAACGCGATTATTACAAAATAGTGACGTCTCCTGATCGAATCTCGCTGCTGGCACCTTTTTTCTCATTCCAGCGTAACCCAAACAAGCCCGCCCGGCTAGCCGCGCTGTCTAACGCGCTGCTTCCCGATCGGGAACGCGTGCCGGTCACCGTGAAACATCCCCTTGGAAAATTTTTATAAATGACAGTGCTGGAAAACCTCTTACCTTATTTGATTTTCAAACAGCTGAAGCAGACCTGAACGTACTCAGTCATTTCTCTCTTTACTTATTCTGATCAACACTAAACTGACACACAACATTTTTAGCTCAACGCAATCTGACTTTAAATAATCCCTACAAAAGAATGGCCCTTACTAACAATAACCTATACCTTTCATGAATCACTTACCTCACAAAAATCTTCGTTACTCAAACTACTGCAATACGGCGAGCGCCAATACTGCCACCTAAATAAAAGATTCTAACTACTGAAGGCACTAACTACTGATCAGCATAGTTAGAGAACAAACAATGTATTTACCTTAATAATATTCAAAAGTCATCATATATATATATCAGTTCATGATATCCAGTATCACAAATTTACTCTTTCTGATGGACACACGTCCACATCGTCCGCTCTCAAAATTCTGCCATCTCTCTCCCCACATCCACTACTGCTGGTGGCTCACCTCCAACTGCGCAACGCTACGTGCTGCTCACATCCAACTGCCCAACACAACAATAGCAAATATTCCAATAATGCAAACCAATCACAGACTGCACACAGCACAGTCAGTGATTTTCATACAGAGCGCTACGTGGCGTTACCAACATAAAAACCTAAACAGTCTACTTACAACCGGCACGAATCCACCCCGCGGGTTAGTGCCCAAGTCCGGTGTGCCGGCCAGACTGTGGATGGTTTTTAAGGCGGTTTTCCATCTGCCTCGTCGAATGCAGGCTGGTTCCCCTTATTCCGCCTCAGTTACACTATGTCGGCGACTGCTGCGCAAACACTGTCTCCACTTACGCGTACACCATAACTACTCTACCACGCTAACATTTGGGGTCACACTTGTCTGGTATGAGAAGTTCGCGGGGTGGGGGTCCACTGGGGGCCGACCCGCGCCATAACCCTGGCTTCGGTGTGGGGCGACGGTGGAGTGAGTGGAATGCTGTAGCCTGTTGTGGGGTTGTGAACCACTGAGGGCTAAGGCGGGGACGAAGCCTTCCGTCGTTTCTAGGTCCCAGTTCAATACACAATACACACAACCTAAACAACAGATTTATAGGCTCTGAGCACTATGGGACTAAACATCTGTGGTCATCAGTCCCCTAGAACTTAGAACTACTTAAACCTAACTAACCTAAGGACATCACACACATCCATGCCCGAGGCAGGATTCGAACCTGCGACCGTAGCGGTCAAGCGGTTCCAGACTGAAGCACCTAGAACCGCACGGCCACACCGGCCGGCCAACAGATTTATTAAGACTATGGAAATGATCCGTAACTAATGAATTATTTATTATTTTCATGATATGTACCCTGAAAAAATCACTAATTTTTTTCGTAATGAGACTGTAAATTTAAAAAAAAAGACACCCGAAAACTTCGAATCAAATCAGTATAGATATTTCTTTTGTATTATTCCATCTACATTTGTGACAAGTACATATGTAGTCTATGAAGCACTGCACGGTTCAGGATGACACTCATCCTAGAAATATGGAAAATAATAATTATTCCGACCTGCAGCGCATGCAATAACCGCCGAATTTTTCATGTATATGGTTCTTTCTGTGTTTCTATTGCAAAACAAACTTGGTTTACATTCATAAACGGTTTTCGGACAAAACTCAATTTCGCAGCGCATATAGAAGTATATCACCGAATGTTGGTACACATAGCTGACGGTGTATGAATTTTTATCCGATCTTCTATAGCATTTCTCCATTTTGTTCGACGATGTACACCAATTTTGTAGTGACTTTATAAGCCTCTTTATATGCCTGTAAAAATAAATGTAGCAAGGTTGCATGAGGAGAGTATATTTTGGAAGACGTACTTTAATACTGCACATTTACATACAAATTCCATCCTGAACAGCTGGCGTGGGAATTAAAAAGAAATCAGTACCGACATCGAGAGTCAGTCTCGAGATCTCGCGCTTATGAAACGATGCGCATACTTGAGCAGCTGCGGACGCCTTAAATACTAGCAGCAATACAAAGACAAAAGCATGCCCACAATCTTCAAATTTGATTTTTCTCTTAAACGGTTGAGAGTTATGTCTTCCTTTTTACGTACGCTGAAGTTCTAGTCGTGTCTTTCACACGTTCAATACGAATCAAATCGGTCCCCTTGTAAGCAATACAGTGATGGCGAAGGAAACATCCAAACTCAAGGTCAAGAAACATTGGTAATTCTCTCTGTAACAGTGTTCTGCATGCTACCATTCCTTATTGTAGCTTCGCGCCCTGAGGGTCAAATTACGTTTTTGGAGTTCATGCTTTCAACATTTTTCAATTTTTATGTCTTGAAAACATACGTCTAGCGTCAAGTATCGAAATTGAAGCTACATTTTCACCAGGATTGTGCTAAGCAAGTGATTTTGAGGTCCATAGTACAGTGCAGCCGCAGATAATGCAAAGAGGTTTCTGAGTTTGCTCCAGTCCATATACCTTGAATGGCCCTTCGAACTGTGACAGTTAATGGCTGAACAGGAATCATAGCAGTAGCGTTTAGCCTTCGGACAACTCAGTAGTGACTGAAAATCAAAATGGGGAATTATGTCTGTGCAGCGCCTTTATAGCCGCCATTAGTTGCACAATCGGTTTTTGATTCATCTCCCATACAACTTTCAGGAGAACTGCTTGCTAAATTAAAACTGGTTTTTTCGTCTGCTTGCAGCCAGTTGTAGATGACAAATTCACCAAGCTCACAGTTCCAAACACCCAGTTTGGGTCCTACTGGTATCAACACTTACAATCTGAAGTGACTGCTGCGCCTGTAGAATATTATGACATGTGCGAATGGTTTATAAACATTATTCTATTTTGACGGTGTTGACTGGAATGCATAATCCGTAATTCTTAAGATACACAGGGACACAATACAGGGTGCTACAGTTTACCTGTAACTCGTACAGAAAATAAACTGCATTTATAAAAGTCGAAGGACTTGAAAGAGGGGCAGTGGTTGATAAGGGCGAGAAACAGTTATATTTTACACTGAAGCTCCAAAGAAACTGGTATAGGCATGCGTATTCAAATACAGAGATATGCAAACGCAGAATACTGCGCTGCGGTCGCCAACGCCTATATAAGACAACCAGTGCCTGGTGCAGTTGTTAGATTGGTTACTGCTGCTACAATGACAGGTTATCAAGACTTAAGTGACTTTGAACGTGGTGTTACAGTCGGCGCAATCGGCGCATGAGCGATGAGACACAGCAACTCCGAGGTAGCGATAAAGTGGGGATTTTCCCGTGCGACCACTTCACGAGTGTACCGAGAACATCAGGAATCCGGTAAAATATCAAATCTCCGACATCGCTGCGGCCAGAAAAAGATCCTGCAAGAACGGGAGGAACGACGGCTGAAGAGAATCGTTCAACGTGGTAGGAGTGCAACCCTTCCACAAATTGCTGGGCCATCAACAAGTGTCAGCGTGGACTCTGCATATCAGCAGGCGACTGTTCAGGCTGGTGGAGGCTATGTAACGGTGTTATGCGTGTACAGTTGGAGTGAGACCTGATACGTCTACATACGTCTCTGACAGGTGACACGTACGTGAGCATCCTGTCTGATCACCTGCATCCATGAATGTCCATTGTGCATTCCGAGGACTTGGGCAATTCCAGCAGGGAAATGCGACGCCCGATACGCCTAGCATTGCTACAGCGTGGTTCCAGGAACACTTCTGAGTTTTAACTCTTCCGCTGGCCACCAAACTTCCCAGATGTGAACATTATTGAGCATATCTGGGATGCCTTGCAATGTGCTGTTCAGAAGAGATCTCCACCCCCTTCTACTCTTACTGATTTACGGGGTGTCAGTTCCCTCTAGCACTAGTTCAGACATTATTCGAGTCCATGTCACGTAGTGTTGCGGCACTTCTGCGTTCTCGCGGGGGCCCTACACGATATTAGGCAGGTGTATCAGTCTTCTTGGCTCTTCTGTGTATTTCAAATGTCATTCAATCAGCTAGCAGCAAAGGAAAGAAAGAAGAAATTTTGAAAGAGAATCTTAGTTCAGGGAAAAGAAGTAAAAACATTGGCATAATTCTGTCAGAGACATCAAGTGACTTGCAAGATCAGTTGAAGGGAATGGGTGGTATATAGATATTATAAAATCAATATCGACGTAAGTCAGATATATGGGTGATGGAATGTAGAAGAGTCAGGCGATGATGAAGGAATTAAAGTAGGAAACGAGACAGCAAAGACATACAATGCCCAATGGGATTAAAGGATAACTTGCGAACCATGTAATTGTCTCTCATTCCAACACAGAAGTTTGAAATCAGGCTAAAAGGTACCTGCAGCCCTCTGCAATGGTGCAAAATCGTGGCGCCTTGCAACGTCTCACACGAGCTCGACGACGGTGCAAACTGCAAGGTGTTGACAAATATGGAAAAAAAAGGCCAAAGCTCAGAAGTTCATGTAACTTGTAATAAGATAATCAGAAACGGCGTTAAATGTACATCTAAAAACTAGGGATCACTAGAGGCATTAAAGTATCTTGTGAAAGGAAAAGGATAATGTAACTGTTGGCAAGAACAAGTAAAATCCAGCAGTAATTACTCACTACGAAAATTATAAAAATTACTAATAAGTTATTAAAAAGCCAAAGAACAAGGACAATATATCAGAAATCAGTCATTCCGCCAGCAGAGCTAAGTTATATGGAATGTAGTTAAGTGAGAGACAGGACAACAGGCTACAGAATGGAGTAGTATCACTATTTAATGAAAGGGAAGGACCATAAACGATCAATCACAGGTATCAAGTATGTTTAATAATCATTTGTTAAATGTGCTAGAAAATATAGAGATAAGTAGTTCAAGAGAAATATCAAAGTGGTACACTGAAAGATTAACGACTCTTCAACTTCTTCTTCTTCTGAAATTGAAACAATTATGTATTCTCTTAAAAATTAAAGCTTATCTCGGATCTGATAGTGTTTCCAACACAGTACCTATGTTGAATCATGTTTTTTTTCGTTCTTTTCTTTTTATACATGTAAGTTATATGTAAACTGAATGCCTTATAGACTGCGATAAAGATAAATTAACGACTTGTTTTGTGGCAAGGATAATGTTTTGATACATCTGCATGAAAAAAGGAAGGAGAAATACGCTCTTCAATTTATTAATTCCTGTCTCTTGACATTTTTGCTTCTATAAGCGGTAGCGGCCGGACGTACCAGTCGTACCAGTAATGTTTAAAAATGTGTATTGCAGTCGTACATTAAAAAGTGTTATAAAAAGTTATTAGGAAAGCAAAGTTTATTCGTACATTCGCGACGACCACGCCTGTCTGTTCATCATTTCGCCCGGCAACGAGATCCTGCACCAGGAGGTTCGGAGCAGACATGAGGAATTTGCGCGAACAGCGGGAAAGCCATCCTTGCATCGGCATTATTATATTCAGGACTACGCACAGTGGAATTAATGTGAAGCAGTATGTAACTCAAATTACGAATATTGATCTTATACGTACTGATATTGAAGGTCTGTTGATATTGGTACCAGTTAAAGTTCACTCAGGATATGTGTACAGATTTATAAATTACCTTCCAGTTTCTGTCAACTGTTCTTTCCAATCAATTTTTTCAATTATTTAAGCAGCAGTTATTAATCAGTCTCCATTATTTGCCCTCCCACATATGCCATTATTCATACCGAAGACTAATTCCCATATAATGAGCGCTGTCTTTTCTGAAATAAGTAATGCATCACTAACACAGAGAGACTGAAATATGCCGTTTTTAAACCCTCTGTAAGAAAGGTGATAGGAGAGATCAATAACTAGCGACCCGTTTCGCTACCGATATCATTTTACAAAATTTTTGAAGGCGACGTGTTCTATAACAGCAGTCCACCTGAGTAACAACAATATCACAGTTTCAGAAGAGTTACGCAACGGAGAATGCCGTTTACACGTTCACTCCAAATTCTATAAGTATTAAATAACAAAGGGTGTTTTCTGTGATCTATCTGAAGCATTTGACTATGACTCACAATGTTCTCCTAGTTAAAATGAGGTTTAATGGAATGGATGGTATAACCAACCAATGGATGATTTTATATTTAACCAAAAGAATGCAGGTAGTTACATTTAATAATTCAAACAATGTAAGCAGGGGAGGTTCTTTTAACTGGAGAGAAATCACATTTGGGGTTCCACAGAGTTTAATCTTTGGTCCACTATTACTTCTCAAATGTGTATACGATCTTCCACCTAATATACAACAAGCAGAGACAGATATTTCTTGCTATTGGCAGTAGTACTGTAATTAATCGAAACATACACACAGCAACAGAAGAAACTGTAAATAATGTTCTTAAAAGTATTATTGAATGGATTTCTGCAGATGATTACACTTTTAATCTCAATGAGAATTTAAACTGGAAAAAACGCATTCTGGAACTCCTAAAAACCAACATGTAGGAATCATTGCAAATCAGTAATTTAACATATTTTGTGTGTTTTCATTCAATAATCTCATGTGGAATAATGTTCTGCCGTAATTCGTCTTCAAGAAAGAGAATCTTCATTGCTCAAAAACGTGCTGTAGTCTCAACATAGAGCGTTCGCCAACGATCATCGTGTGGACATCTATTTAGTTAGGCATATTGACTACTACTGCACAATATGTTTATTCACTCATGAAGTTCGTTGTAAATAACCCAGGGCAGTCCCAAAGGGATCTACAATTCTTTCTTCTCCTTTTTTCCCATTTCACTATCGTGTCCGCATTGTTATTATTAATTTTGGTGGTTTATGTGGCATTTTGTTGTCGGATGTTCTTCCTGACTCGCTGCGTTTATGTGTGGGATGTAATCATCGTATAGCAGCGAAACTTGGTGGATATTCTAATGCGCGAATGCGGAACGGATTTACGCTGGAAAAAAAGTAGTTGCAATTTTGGCCACAAGGTGCAAAACTGGCGCTGTGAATGCAAAAAAGACGTGTAGAAGTATTTCAGAATGTAATGTATTATGAATGGGACGTGGGCAGAAAACGTCAAATAAGTGAGAAAGAATTATGTTGATTTTATTGTTAATCGCCGCTTACGCAGTTTGTTCAATATGAGCACTGGAGACGTCGGCGAGATACTGTAGAGCGCCAGATTTGCACCTGGTGGCCAAAATTGGAACCATTTTTTTCTAGCGTAAATCGGTTCAGAATTAACGCATTAGCATATATACAAAGTTTCGCTGCCATACGATAACTACGGCCCACACTGGACGTCCGCGAGTACCTGCATTTTAATTATAATCACCCGCTACTAACAATACCAGAATATGTGATTCTTCGTCAATACCAGAAGAGAAAAGTTATGTTCATTATTCAACATTAAGACTGTCTTCAGCACAAAAAGGAGTGCACGACGCCGCCACCAAAACTTTTGATCACTAACCAAATGATATAACATGTCTGACAGGCAGCAAAGTTAAATTTTAAAATAAACTTAAAAAGTTTCCCTTTGACAACTCCTGCTATTCCGTAGAAGAATTGCTACTTTTGTCATGTGTAAGTTGGTGAGTAGGAATTACTTATTCATATCTGCACATAGGAAAGAGAACATATCCTCGTAAATGGTCAGCATGTAGCCGTATTATTTCAACGTGGCTGTGTAATATGAATGTGAAATGAATTGTTCGACACAGTTACGATTAATCTTACAAACAAGGGGAGGAATAAATAAATCTGATGACGGACATCCTGCGTCAGTTATGCAAAACAATAAAAGTCGAGTAACCTGTGGTGGAAAAGAAACGCTACTCCAGTGCTTCACACGTATCAGCTGAAGTACCAAACCGGCACAGCATAGGGAGCCTTGTATGGTGTCTGGGAGCCGTACTTTTACTGGACTTCACTGATCGGTGACCAAGAACATATTACGGACCCATAGAAATTCCAGATCCTCTCATATCGACGTCTTACCATCTACTGATTCACAGTACGTAACGCCTTGTGAGCGGAGTGCAATATCTATAGAGTAAAATTGTTTAATTATTCAGTATTTCAGACCACACTTACCAGGATGAAATGAAAAAACTTTTAACCAATGGGTTCACAGCACTACAATTTCTAGATATTCTCTTCGTGTGTAGGTAAGGTAACATACCTGCGAAAAGCCATGTTCCGTGACGTGGTTTTCCGGACAGATTTATCTGACTGCAAGTAGATAACGAATGCAGCCTTTCACAACACTGACGTCAGTCTCGCAATGGCTTTCTGAAATTTATGTGCTGTAAGAGTAATGTCACTTTGCGGGAGTCACGACACTTTGTACATTGCAGAAATAACGCTGGATCAACAGTAACACTGCCACGCTCCCGGATGTAGCTGTGACTCATTTCCAAGGTCGTAATGCCAAGATTGGAGAATTTAGTACGTTGTTAAATCCAACACGTGTACATCTCTTCGCCCTACAGTGCTGGGGTACAATCGAGAACAGGACAGATATAAGCAAGAAACGTAACACTTCGGAGGTTCTAATCAAGGATAAGATTTGCTCTGAGTGGATTGTACGCAATAAAAATCACGGAAACATTTGTGTGAAAAACGACTTCGTTTCGTACTATCCAGTTGGATTGATAAGGCGAAGGTATTGTTTGGATCAAGACTTATATTATCGGCAGTTTCTCTAAATAGCATCGGATTCAATGTCACTCGTAAATGGTCACAAATTGAAAACTCAACTCATTGGAGCAAATAGTGAAGACTGGAAACATTTCTGGGAGTGGTCTTTATATTAGTGTTAAAACTAGACTTAACAATTTTGTGAAATTCTTTTACGTGGTTCCCTGTTGTTTAAGATAATAGTAATAGTAATAATAATTCATGGAGGAGATCTCAGAACTCTTCGACCTTCAAACAGGTGTGAGACAGCGTTCTATTCTGTTCAACGTAGTTCTAGACAAAGTTATGGGAGAATGGGAGAAAGAACTCAAGAAATGTGGGGTTTGGAAGTCAATGCGACTGGGCGTTGCCAAAAACAACCTCTACGTACCATATTTTGCATTTGCGGGCGACCTGGCGATACTAACAGAAGATGAGCAGACTGCAGTCAAACAGCTGTAAGTACTCAAAGGATGTGCAGAAAAAGTAGGTTTACAAATTTCATTTGAGAAAACTGAATTCAAAAACAGAAACTGAAAGCTTGAAAACAAAATATGGTAAAATTAACAGGGTCCCATGCTTTGAATACGTTGGAGAATTCATTCAACCGACAGGTATTGAATAAATCTTACAGCAACATCGCCTCCGAAAAATTAAAAAAGGATTGGGGTTAACGCAAAACCTCTACAACAAAAAGTCAATGTCAAGAGGGGCAAAACTTCGACACTACAACGCTGTCATAAAACCAACTATCCTATGCGCAAGTGAAACACTAAGCCTTAACAGAAAACAACAACTTGAAGAGCTCAAAAAAGAAGAGAGAAAGATCACTAGGAAAACTCTAGGAGGAAGACCTGCCCAGGACGGTTATAGCCTACAATCAATTAACACAACAGAATAGTTTTCTAACTTCGAAACTGATATTAGGAAGAGGCGAATGAAATTCTTTGGCCATCTCAGCCGACAACCAGAAAATAGATTGACGAAGAGAATAATAGAGTATGTAACCTCACTTAAGAATTCCACATCTTGGGTGGATGAAATTCGGAAGGACCTAAATACTGCAAACATAAGACCAGCCGACATTATAGAAAGACACACCTTCAGACGCAAAGTAGAAAAGTAGACAAATGGGAAGTTATATCAGAGCAATCCAAAGAAAAACAGTACAAACCAAAGTGGTCGGATGGGCGTAAACAAGCCTTTTGTGTTTTCGAAAAGAATGAACGTCTATCGGAAGAACAAGAAGAACTCAATGAAAAATTGATCGAGTTATTTGCTTAACGTCTTCCGTTTCTGGGGAGGGTGCACCAATAATAATAATAATAATAATAATAATAATAATAATAATAGCAATAATAATAATTTCGTGTTGCTTAATGGCCTGCCGCAAGTCATTCTACTGTACGCCACTTCGCCGACATGCGTGTTCCTAACTTCCTCCAGTTATCCAGCTGGGAAAAGCGGACCTGCAGTTTCATGCGAGATCCGAACCACGTGTCGTTTCTAACGAATCCTCACATTGTTGAGAGGTGAAAGCTAGGTTAAAACACAGACTGAAAAATCCATGCTCTCAGCAGGATTCGACCCCTCGACCTCTCGGTTTCCCTACATGTACTATACTTCCACTAAAAATGAATTTGTTTTGGCTTGGGCTTCAGTATTCAGATGGAGAAAATAACACTGGAAACACTGTTTTGGTAAAGATTTCCCCACTTACATTTTTGAAGGCATTTATGATTACACTTTTTACGACCATAAAAAGCTACGCTTATTATATGCTTAAGATGACCCAAATAAGGATTGTGCGTCCAACAGTACATGATACTCGGAAAGGGGATGTTCCATTCGAAGAAAGGAAGATACGGCGTTAACCAGTCATGGATGACCTAATATTAAGTCTCGTCAGGGACTGTGTTGTTTTAGTGTTAGCCTGTCTTTCGCCGCTACATAGCTACCGCAAAAGAATTGGGAGTTTCCTAGTGATTTAAATATCAGTACTTGTAATAACAAGCGCACACATCAGAAGGTGCCTATTCATTCGGCCAATATCAAAACTTTCGTCTTATTTGCTAAATGCAGTTACTCCAAAGGCGTTTAAGAAACATTACTCACTATCGATAGTTTAGTAATTAATTCGCTGGACAAATTATTGGCGTCTCTCGCGATGACCTCGACGGACAATCCGTAACTCAAAGAAGAAAAAGGAAGACTATGATTTAACGTTTGACATCGAGGTCATTAGAGATGCAGCGCAAGGTCTGATTATTTCAAGGACGGGGACAGAAATTGGCCGTGCACACTATTCCTGCATTTGCCTCGAGCGTTTTAGAAAAAAACACGAAAAGCCTAAATCTGAATGGCCGGACGCGAATTTTGACCATCGTCCTCCCGAATGCGAGTCCAGATTGCTAACCACTGCGCCACTCCCCCCCCCCCCCCCCCCCCGGTTTCGCATCTGGATCATCTTGTATTTTCCGCTGTGTTTCCCTATAAGCTCTAAATGCACAGAATACTAGGCATGCCTGTGTACCTTCTGAAGACTGCAGAATTGTTGCTGTCGGATACACAGCTGCTTGAGAACCGCAGATCACACTCTGGGGATGCTGCAGAACCACACCCCACTAAGGCTTCACGTCACTACAAACGCCCACTAATCATTTCATGGCTGCCCACTCAGTCCTTCGGTACGAAGAAAACTATTAAATCGCCTGAGAACTCGTGTCCCTCCATACCTAGATAAGTTACTCTGCGCTCACAAAGATGTTCGTGGTCATTAGCACCTATCGGTCCATACACGTTCATTTTTCTTAATATGTTGTTTTCTTCTGGCAATGCTTTCGTCTCTAGTTTCACTAATGTCTGTTTTTACTGTGACATACACACTGAGGTGACAAAAGTCGTGAGATAGCGACATGCACATATACAGATGGCGCTGATATTGCGGACACAAGGTATAAAACGGCAGTGCACTTGCGGAGCTGCCAATTGTATTCAGGTGATTTATGTGAAAAGGTTTCCGACGTGATTACGGCTGCACGACGGAAATAAAATTTTGAACGTGAAATGGTAGTTGGAGTAGACTTGTGGGACGTTCCACTTAGCCGGCCGCGGTGGCCGTGCGGTTCTGGCGCTGCAGTCCGGAACCGCGGGACTGCTACGGTCGCAGGTTCGAATCCTGCCTCGGGCATGGGTGTGTGTGATGTCCTTAGGTTAGTTAGGTTTAAGTAGTTCTAAGTTCTAGGGGACTTATGACCTAAGATGTTGAGTCCCATAGTGCTCAGAGCCATTTGAACCATTTGACGTTCCACTTAGGAAATTGTTAGGGAATTCAATATTCAGAGATCCACAATGTCATGAGTGTGCCGAGAATACCAAATTTCAGACATTACTTCTCGCCACGGACAACGCAGTGACCAACGGCCTTCACCCAACCGACCGAAAGCAGCAACACTTGTGTAGAGTTGTCAGTGCTAACAGACCTGCAACACGGAGTGAAATAGGCGTATAAATCAATGTGGGACGTACAACTAACGTGTCCGCTAGGATAGTGCGGCGAAATTTGGCAATAATGGGCTATGGCAGCAGACGACCGACGCGAGTGAATTTCCTGTCACCACGACATAGTGTGCACCGCCTTTCCTAGGCTCGATTGGACCCTAGGCAACTGGAAAACGGTGGCCTGGTCACACGAGTGCCGGTTTCAGTTGGTAAGACTTGATGGTAGGGATCAAGTGTGGCGCATACCCCACGAAGCCACTGACCCAAGTTGTCAACAACACACTAAGCTGACGGTGGCTCCACGATGGTGATGGCTGTGTTTACATGCAATGGACTGTGTTCTCTGGTCCAACTGAACCGATCATTGACAGGAAATGGTTATGTTCGGATACTTGGAGATTATATTCGGTCATTCATAGAACTCATGTTCCTAAACAACGCCGGCCGAAGTGGCCGCGCGGTTCTGGCGCTGCAGTCTGGAACCGCGAGACCGCTACGGTCGCAGGTTCGAATTCTGCCTCGGGCATGGATGTGTGTGATGTCCTTAGGTTAGTTAGGTTTAACTGGTTCTAAGTTCTAGGGGTCTAATAACCTCAGCAGTTGAGTCCCATAGTGCTCAGAGCCATTTGAACCTAAACAACGATGGAATTTTTGAGGACAGTGTGGCATGTCACCGGGCCATAATTCTTCACGATGGGTTTGAGGAACATTCTGGACAATTCGATCTAATGATTTGGCCGCCCATATCACCCGACATGAATCCCATCGAGCATTTATGGGACCTAATCGAGAGGCCAGTTCGTGCACACAATCCTGCACCAGCAATACTTTCGCAATTATGGACGGCTATAGAGGCAGCAAGGCTCAATTTCTGCAGGGGAGTACCAACGGCTTATTGAGTACACGCCACGTCGAGTTGCTGTACTATGCTGGACAGGAGGAAGTCCGACACGATATTAGGAGGCATACCACGACTTTCATCACCTCAATATATATAGCCGTCCACCAAATGCCATTGACACCAGCAAAGTAATTAATACATAACACTGCAGTCACCGTAGAGAAATGGGAAAGAAGGAGAAGAAAGAATTGTAAGTACATCATCTTTCCTTTTGAACTGCATTAGCTTATTTACAATAAACTTCCTGGGGGAATAAATATGCTATGAAACAGTAGTTTAAATGCCTAACTAAACGCGTCCACATGACTATCGTGGGTGAGTTCAATATATTGTTCTCATTAATAAGGCGTATGACACTACTTGGCGCCGCCTTATACTCAATCAACTCCATCAGTGGGGCTTTCGTGGCCATCTCCCCATCTTCATTCGGTCCTTTCTTTCCTGCCGCCTCTTTCGATATCGGGTTGGTAATGTGCTATCTGATTTGTACGTGCAGGAGAATGGTGTTCCTCAGGGAAGCGTTTTAAGTGTCACCCTCTTTGCCGTCGCCATTAACAGTATCACGTCCACTATTCAGAGTCCTGCTCAGTGCTCCTTGTTTGTGGACGATTTTGCTGTTTTCTGTTCTTCCTCCAGTCTTGTCACTGCTAGTCGGCAGCTGCAGCTTACGATAAAGCGATTACAGGCATGGACTGCGAAGACGGGTTTTACCTTTTCTGCAGACAAATGTGTGTGTGTTCATTTTAATCGTTCTCGATGTGCTTTTACCTCCCCTGAATTGCGTCCGAGGGACACCATTCTTCCTTTTAGAGACACTGTGAGGTTCCTGGGCCCCACTTTTGATTCCAAGTTGTCGTGGTAGCCGCACCTTAAAGACCTGAAGGTGTGGGCCCTGAAGGAACTGAATATTTTGAAGTATCTGAGCCATCGGTCCTGGGGAGCAGATCGGGGACGTCTGCTGCAGTTTTATAGGGCTATCGTCCGATCGCGTCTTGACTACGGATGCACCGTGTATGGGTCAGCGAGGCCTTCGTATCTGAAGATTCTTGACGCAGTACACCATGAGGGTATGAGGCTGGCCACTGGTGCCTTCCGTACCAGCCCCATCCCCAGCCTGTGTGCTGATGCAGGGGAACCGCCGCTCGCCATCCGGCGGAAACTCCTCATGGTGCGACGGGTGTGTCAATTCCTTGCCTGTCCTACCTCCCCTGCGTACCCTACCGTTGCCCGACCGCCTATGGAACGTCTCTTTTCCAGTCGTCCCAGGGCAACGAGACCATTTGGGATTCGTGCCAAGCATCTGCTTGAGTCCCTTGGTGGGGAGCGTGTGGCACCCCAACTCCAGGGTTTTACCCGCATGCCTCCCTGGTTGCTTCAGAGGCCCAGCGTCCTTTTAGACTTGTCAGAGTACCGAAGGAGCTGCACTCCTGCGTTTGTTTTTACCTCCTTATTTTACGATATTTTAAACCAGCATCCCGACCATGTACCAGTATTTACGGATGGCTCTAAACAGGGGGACTCTGTTGGTTGTGCTGTTGTTTTCCCTGATCGAGTCGTCAAGTTACGGCTTCCTGCGACGTTTACCATCTTTGATGCCTAATTGTTTGCGATCTTGAGGGCATTGGAGGAGGTGAGATGTGTTCCCAGTCTTAAGTTTCTCATCTATTCTGACTCCCTGAGTGCCCTTCAGACCATGCAACACTTGTACCCAGCGGATACGGTCGTCCAGAACATCCACGACGCCCTACTCCACCTGCAACGGCAGGGGAAGGAGGTTTCTTTCTGCTGCGTGCCGGGGTACGTGGGTATTAGGGGAAACGAACTGGCGGATGTGGCTGCCAAAGATGCATGTTCCCTCCCTCAAGTTGTTGAATGTGCCGTCCCCCTCCATGCTGTTACCTCCCTTTTGCGTTTTCGTGTTATGCGTCATTGGGAAGAGGAGTGGCTGGAAGTCGGTGAAAATAAGCTGCGTCTGGTCAAGGCCACCACGCGGCCATGGCGTACGTCCTACCAGTCATGCAGGCGGGATGAGGTTCTCCTCACTCGCCTCCACATCGGGCACAGTCCCTTAACGCACGGTTTTTTACTCCGGCGGGAGGACCCTCCAATCTGCAGTGCTTGTGGCGTCCAGATTACTGTCCTTTATTCTCTGACCAGAGGGCGGTGGTTTCCTTGCCACCGGATTTGCCCTCTATTTTGCAAGACGACGCAACGACGGTGGTTAAGATCTTACAGTTTTGTGTCCTGTCCAATTTGTTGCCTCAGATTTTAGGGAGAGGATTTTAATGTGCTGCTGGGTGACTGGCTCACCCAGGTTTTAGGTAAGAGGTCCGCCAGTCACGATTACCTACTTGTTTCATTTCGATTTCTGTTCTCTTTTCCTTGTGCGTCCTTTCCTTTTTTAGTGCGTTTCTTCTCCTCTTGTTTTGCCTCTGTATGTGAGGATTTGGAACTGCATCAGGTCTGTGTCTTTTAACCGTTCTCCTTGTTCACTGTCCGTCTTCGTCCCTTCACCGCATGTGCTCCTGTTTCTATGCGTTTGGGCGCTGATGACCACGCTGTTTAGCGCCCGAAAACCTCAAACCACACACACACACACACACACACACACACACACACACACACACACAATATATTGTTCCTAAGCATATATCCGACGAACAACGATCCTGTATTTCAGTGCGGATGCACACTATGCTCGATCTGTTACGGGAATTAGTAGCTGCGAGTAAGGGGTTCATGGGTAGGTGTCGCTATGTCAGTAATGAGCAAGAGGCTGGCAATTCGTGACGCAAAAGGAGCGTGCTCGGATTTCCGAGTAGTTACGGTGACCGCTCGCGTAAAGCAAGAAATCCGTCATTTTTATCTGTTTTCCGTCTTTCCCTCAGTTGCTCTAAATTCATGGATGTATGTACGGTCTATGCAACTAAATGAAGGCAGCTTGTTTGTTGCCATATGCGTTTCGCTTCATTTATTTGGGAAGCATCATCAGTGGCCTGAAATACATGTTTCTTTTTATATATACAATAAACGTATTATGTGATAGATATAATATGCTGATATATTTCATGTTTTCGTGTTTTTCTCTTGCTTCTTAGGTTAGAAGCAACTTTTGTAGCACAAGTTCCGTATTGTCAATGTATCGTTCGGTGTTACTTAAGGTTTTCAGTGCTGTTAACACATGTATGTGTTTTTCATTTGTTGTGTGTGTGTAATACATTTGCACACAGCAAATTACACACACACACACACACACACACACACACACGAACACAGATACACATAAACGCATGTCTATTTAAAAATAATAATAATAAATGATAAACACCAAACACAACATAAACAATAGACAGAGAAACACACAACAACAGTTGGCAACACTACACACCGAAAACACACACATGTTGATCACCAAATGGAAGTGAAAGTGAAACATGCGATCTGACAAATGTGTAAAAACAAGGCCAGAAATCGGCCAGCTGGAGCATGAAGACCAACAAATACATATCCAGGAACAATTACATGTGTTAACAGCACTGCAAAACGTAATTAACACCGAACGATACATTCACAATACGGAACTTGTGCTACTAAAGTTGTTTCTAACCTAGAAAGCAAGAGAAAAACACGACAAAATGTAATATGTCAACATATTATATCTATCACATAATACGTTTAGTATGTATAAAAAGTAACATGTATTTCAGGCCACTGATGATGCTTCCCACACAAATGAAGCGAAACGCGTATGGCAGCAAACAAACTGCCTTCATTTAGTTGCATAGACGGTACACGCCTCCACAAGAAAGCCGTGTTCGAGTCCCGGGCAGCACAAATTTTCACCCGTTGCCACAGATGCAATTCACTGCCCATATTCGGCTAACGTCATAAAAGCTTTGAACAATCTTTGTAGCTATAATAAAGCATTTTAATGTTTTTTTCGTGAATATCTCAAGTCATGCAATCGTGTATGTCCAATTTCTTGGATACCGCGAAATTGAGATTTTGACTACCATAACAATGCAAAAATATGATAATATTATAACAGTTATTATATTACTAATACTGTTATACCAGTTATTAAGAAACGGAATAATAAGGGAAAAATTAGGGATGCAATTAATAATCCCCAAAGCCGGCCGCGGTGGTCTAGCGGTTCTAGGCGCCCAGTCCGGAGCCGCGCGACTGCTACGGTCGCAGGTTCGAATCCTGCCTCGGGCATGGATGTGTGTGATGTCCTTAGGTTAGTTAGGTTTAAGTAGTTCTAAGTTCTAGGGGACTGATGACCACAGCTGTTAAGTCCCATAGTGCTCAGAGCCATTTGAACGAGAGCCAATAATCCCCAAAGGCAATCCAATACAGAGGAAAATGGAGAGAACATTTACTTTGTATGCTGTCATAAACAGATTCTAAAGTAGCAATGGCTAATAAACGATGGGGCAAGAGAAGTGTGAAAAGACCGAGGAAGAAGTGGTGAGAAAGGAACAGGCCGTCGGCTTAATCCTAGAATGCGAGAAGAAGAAGAAGAAGAAGAAGAAGAGGAGGAAGATGGTTATTTGAAAAACGGCTTATGTTTCTAGATTTTGAATGAAGGTGATTTAGAAGGCAAAACCTTTGATATCATGAACTGTCAGGAAGAAAAATCTCAAAATCCAAAGTAAAACTCAAGGAAAAATTTTCAGTACGCTTCGAAATCAAAATTGGAGTAAGGGAAGAAGAGGAACTGTCTCAGTTTGTCTTCCATTGCGTGGCTGAGGGCGGAAGACAAAGCTGTCCTTAAAAATAAGGCACCCAGTGACGTTACACAGAAACAGCAGATGATCTTTCAGTCTTAACTTGTGATGTTGTGACAACCCAGACAGAGACTGAACTCTTAAAAAAAATGGCAGAAAGCTATATTTGAAGATTTCATGCGGAAAGGCAACATAAGCTCACTGATAAAAAAATTAGTCACCCCAGTGCGCACTTACAGATGGATCATTTAGTCTTTACAGATTACGCAGCAATCGATTCACGTGCCCAACCACGCCGACTGCTTCTGCGTGAGGATAAGGCAGTATCGATCCGTGAGACATGTATGTTTCAAGCGGAGATTGCACGTAAACAGTGTAAGGTGGCAGAATAAATGAAGGTCAGATTCGCACCTTACATGCGAGCTTTATACATTGTAACGGGAAGGTGAATATGACACCTGAATTAATTCGGCGGTAATGAGCAAATTTGCCTAGCAGTATGTAATGCAAAAAGGGATGACACTCAATCGATGATAGTTAACACACCGTTCCTATAATGCATGTTTGAATGGAAGGTGAAACAAGCAGCGAGAGGCGTTTTAGTTTGGAATTCAGAGGGCAAACAGGGCAAAGGCAACAGGGCAAAGGCAAGGCTGCGCTACGGGGGTACAATACAAACCACTTAAAGGCGTGTTCCAGGCGGAAAGTCAATGATCGACCAGGTGACTCAGACGGGGAGAGCGAGTATAACGGCCTATCTGAGGGAGATCAGGAAAGAAAGCTTTTAGAAAACTGCGTTTCGGAATTCCAAAAGGATACAAAACAAGACCAGTGACGCATTTTCGATCACATTTCCAGCGAGTGGTACACACGTGAGAGAGTCAATGTACGCATTTAAGCGTCTGGAATGGGCACAGAACGCACGATTGGCGGAAACGCGCTAGCAAGGAGAAAAGAGCCAAAGTTTTGACGTGGCTTAATGGTAGGGACCTTGCGATTGGTAGAGAGAGTTTCCACAAAATAAGAGGAACGCTCCTATTGGTCGACGAAAAGCTATGACGTGAAGAATGAAAGAACCCAGGTGGGGAGACAGTTCGGCTATGAGTAAGACAAGACGGAAATTTTCGAGGACTCTTCACTGAACTGGCATCAAGTGTAGTACGGGGTGCATAACGCTCTGTACGACGCAGAGGAGTAATTTGTGTGAAGACTGCGTTCACAGCGGCTGATATCCAGCTAGAAATTAGCTGTAGCAACGTTTAGCTCGAACTGTGGATAAACGAACCAGCCAATTAGCTAATTGTTCTTGCGAGAACTGAGAGGGCATTATAATATGCATGCTGCTCCAACCATGTGCGTGTATACCGCCACATTCTAAGACTAGGGATGAGTACATGTTCTCTCGCATAACGAGAAACATAGGGAAAGTTTCTGATGGAAAATTAAGCAAAGGTGTAATTAGTATTACAGGAATTTCAGCGGAAGAGAGCGGCCTAGCAGACGACAGCTCATCGCAGCTTAAGGTAAATACTGCGTGCAGAGTCGTTAACTTGTTGGTTGACCAGCTTGCGTCCACTGTAAACTCGAGCGACCTTGGGTAATCTTTTGCTCAATTTGTCACATAACTAACCATCCACTGTAGACTTGGTTGTCATCCTAAAAATAGTACAGAGCTTTGAACCGGAATTGGATGATTTTCGTAGTACTGACCAACATCATAACGTAAGTGTAGGAACAATTAACTTCTAGTTAAACTTTAATACGATTGTCGTGTTTAGGATAATTTAACCTTCTGAGAGATAATATTTAATATTGTTGTGTTTAGAATTATTTCACTTTTTTATGTTGACGAGATGCGTTATCCTGACAACTGTTTTTTTGTTGTCACATTGAAAACTGTGTAAAAGCGTGTATTTTTGTGCTAATATTGCAACATTAAACATGTCATTTGAACTTACACGGTTGTCTTCAATCCTAGAATACGTAAACCATAAAAGATTGCACCATACAACAGGAGTAGACGCGCCAGTGTAATAAAAAGAGGCAATCATGTTTTTCCTGCTGATGGCCATACGGTGTGTGAAGTTGCTGGGTTTGCCGGTGTTTCGCGGCGCACTGTTCAACCTGCCTACAAGCAGTGGTGTAAGAGACGTGGCCACGAAACGCAACATCAGAACTGTGGCCGAAAAAACTTCGTGACTGAGAGTAACCGGAGGCGCGTTTCATGGCTTGTGAATCAAAATCGCTTCCAAACCCAGCAGGAATTGCCGCAGGCAGTGAATGAAGGTCCATTCCAATCTGCAAGAGAACATTACGACGGATGTCAGTGACCTCAGAAGAGGCCATTGTTCATACAGCAAACAAAGACGACAACAAAAAATGGTTCAAATGGCTCTGAGCACTATGGGATTTTACATCTGAGGTCATCAGTCCCCTAAAACTTAGAACTACTTAAACCTAACTAACCTAAGGACACCACACACATCCATGCCCGAGGCAGGATTCGAACCTGCGACCGTATCAGTCGCGCGGTTCCGGACTGCAGCGCCTAGAACCGGCCGGCCACCGCAAAGACGACAACAGCAAATATCATCGGGCTGGAAAAATATGTGGTTTTATGGACTCTCTCCCACTCTATTACATATAGATTGGCCTGCAAAATCAGCTGGATTGAACATCATAGAAAAATCTGTGGGACATGTTGGAAAAGCGTGTGAAGCGCTGACGTCAGCATCCCTGCAATTTGGAGGATTTTTCGTGATCCGTACCTGCACAACCTTGTAGACTCTCTTCCTAATCGAATTCATGAGCGGAAGGGCGTGCCAGTGTAACAAAAAGAGGCAATCGTGTTTGTCCCGCTGATGACCATACGATAGTAAATGATGCTTCTAATGATTAATTTGCCTTCCGGTGAGCGTCTATTCTCTGCAAATGGTAGACAATAAGATACAAACAAACAAACACTGATCAGGTTTTGAAGGCCCAACGGAACCGTCCAGCTGCAGTGCCATTCTTAGCCCTCAGCCCTCAGGCGTCACCGGATGCGGCTACTGTGTGGTATATGGTCAGCACACCATTCTCCCGGCCGTTGTCAGTTTTCGTGACCGATGCTGCTACTTCTCTGTCAAGTAGCTCCTCAATTGGCCTCACAATGGCTGAGTGCACGCCGCTTGCCAACAGCGGTCGGCAATCTGGACGGTGACCCCTCCAAGTGGTAGCCAACTCCGACGGCGCTTAACTTCGGTGATCTGACTGGAACCGGTGTCACCGCCGCGGCAAGGCCGTTAGCGGACAGTAAGATACACAGAAACAAAATCTGACAAACTGAAGCGAGTCCAGACTTTAAGTACTGCGTAAAATAACTCATGAAAACAGAATACTAAACTGAAACATCACAAATTCGTTACTAAGTTAGAATGCCTCTTTGCCCAGAGAAAAACTTAAGTTAAACGTTAATGCAAATACCGAATCTACTGCACAAAATAGAATGAAAAATTATATGGAAGGTCCTGGAACCAAAATGCGTAGTCACAGAAGGAACCAAGAGATCGAGTGATTTGAACATTCACAGTGATACCAGAAAACGCAGATTGTAGCTTCACGGTCGTATCAAGGCAAGGAAACCAGATAAATCTGCAAGACAAAAATAAGACACCATGAATCGGATTTGGGACATAAAAAGTGATCATAAGAAGATGTCAGAAAAGGAAGATTTTTCGATTTAATGTTCAGCAGTTATCTGCTGACGAAGCAGACTAATGAAAGATGAATACCAGAGCAACTTCGTTTGAATCGAGAAAACAGTCTCATAGAAAAAGAACTAAAGAAAATATGAACAGAGAGGAAGACTAAGCAACGTTTCTAAGTACTTTTGCGTAGTCCTAAATGGGCTCATTCGGATGAAAATAACAATGGCTATAATAATAGTGATGCAAATTTATTTCCACAAGCAGCCAATTCGTGAGCTCTATATTCAACATTCAAAAACTGTGCTCAAATTATTGTCTAATCGAGAGAATCCGGTACTTCAGTAGCTAGGCGCGATTCTTAAATTTGTTGGGGAAGGAAAAATAGCAAACGCAATGCGTCCACAGGAACTCTATGGGACCTACAGAAAAACTCTCTTCTAAAATTAAAAAAAATCCGGCACACACATGCAAAAAATCAGGAACTACAACGTATAACGTATCTATCAGACCATAAGAGCAAGGCAAAACTGTGAGAAGGATTGTCGATTCAACCTCAACACAAGATGGTTACAGTTGAAAATCCCGAATAAAAGCCTGTCGCTGCAGAGGCGCGGAAGAGAAAATTAAATTTTTATGAGCATGTCATCAGACTCCTAGCAAGACGAATTAATCAAAAAATTTTAACTTGCACGGAATTACTGTAAACTATACAATCGATTCAACATGTCAAATAGAGTCCGGTCCGGAAAGATCCCAGATAAATTCCTCGTAAGTTTTCGACAAAAATTGGATGAATGGCAAATGCAGTCAGAAAACGAAACTGGGAAGAAAAAGAACAAAATCGACTGAAGAAAGAAGGATAATTCACTGAGGAAAGAATGAGAGCTGTATGGAAACTCAAAATAACCGTACATATAATAAAATATATTTATATGAATATATATATGTATGTATTTATGTATATTCCATATCTCCTCCTAAAACAGTGCACCGATTTCAATCAGGTTTGATACACATATCACAAACTGTCTGGAAATCATCGCTGTGGGGTAAGAGCCACCTATGTATCAAATGGGTAGGGACGAAAATGTAGTGTGGCCCACAACACGTGAATACCCGCGCATTAGTCATACAGTATTTGAGAATGACAGCGCTTAGTCACATAGAACAAACTTTACACATAATTCCAAAACTTGAAGACGCCTTGTCTCGCTGACAGCCCCTATAAAATGATGGAAGAAAAATGTTTACCGTTGACTATATTTTCCCTGTTTATGTACACATACCACTGAATGTACCAGCAAAATTACATCATTGGAGGACACACAGTTCAGGAGATATCATATTCTTGAAGAACTGTCCCATTATGCATGACGTTTTTAATTTATTACTTCGTTAGTACTAATTCTGTTCACAGCACATTTCGCAGACAGTATCCACACAAGATGTACTTGCAAAATTATATAGTTGTAAAACACATAGTTCAGGAAACACGCCGTCGTAAACATTAAATTGCGTAAAAATGAAATTGCAGAGAGAAATTTGCTTGAGATATGGGTGAAATATACGCACTTTTACGCGTAAAATATGTTACATACACTGACGGAAAAAGAAACCCAACATCAACAAGGAGTGGTATGACATAAACGAAAGTTGGTAACCGTGTTTCTGCATCTACACATGATATCTATTCAAAAACTTTCACACCAGTCGCATGTGAGTGGCGCTAATTGCGACACTAAGACGACGCAAATCAGGTTTTCTTTAAATAAACGCTGTAACGGTCATAAGAGTTAATTAACTTTGAGATTGGACCTGGTGAACTTATGTTAGTCAAGAATGCCTTTAAGGCGTCAAAGACGACATTTATTAATTTATTTTTATTTATTTACTCGTCAAGTTTCGTAGGACCAAATTGAGGAGCAAATCTCCAAGGTCATGGAACATGCCAGTACATGAAATTACAACATAAACGTAATAACAGATAAAAACAAATGTTCATGAACCTTAAAAAAGTCACTCCATAAGTTTAAGTATATGCTACCAGCAATACAATAAAAATCAGCTTAATTTTTCAAGGAACTCCTCGACAGAATAGAAGGAGTGACCCATGAGGAAACTCTTCAGTTTCGATTTGAAAGCGCGTAGATTACTGCTAAGATTATTGAATTCGAGTGGCAGCTTATTGAAAATAGATGCAGCAGTATACTGCACACCTTTTTACACAAGAGTTAAGGAAATTCGATCCAAATGCAGGTTTGATTTCTGCCTAGTATTAATAGAGTGAAACTTGCTTATTTTTGGGAATAAACTAATATTGGTAACAAGAAACGACAGTAAGGAATATAAATATTGAGAGGCCAATGTCAAAATACCCAGACTCATGAACAGAGGTCGAGAAGAGGTTCGTGAACTAACACCACTTATTGCACGAACCGCCCGTTTCTGAGCCAAAAATATCCTTTTAGAATGAGAAGAGTTACCCCAAAATATAATACCATACGACAATAGCGAATGAAAATAAATAAAGTAGACTAATTTTCGTGTCGAACGATCACTCACTTCTGATACTGTTCGAATAGTAAAAATGGCACTACAGTCTGGAAACGCGCGACCGCTACGGTCGCAGGTTCGAATCCTGCCTCGGGCGTGGATGTGTGTGATGTCCTTAGGTTAGTTAGGTTTAAGTAGTTCTAAGCTCTAGGGGACTGATGCCCTCAGCAGTTGAGTCCCATAGTGCTCAGAGCCATTTGAACCAAAAATGGCAGTATGAAGTCCTTGAACAAGTACCTGAACGTGGGCTTTCCACGACAGCTTACTACCTATATGAACACCTAGAAATTTGAACTGTTCAGTTTCACTAATCATGTACCCATTCTGTGAAATTAAAACGTCAGGTTTTGTTGACTTGTGTGTTAGAAACTGTAAAAACGGAGTATTACCGTGATTTAGCGTTAGTTTATTTTCTACAAGGGATGAACTGGGGTCATGTACTGCGCTATTTGAAACCGAGCCAATGTTGCACACAACATCCTTTACTACCAAGCTAGTGTCATCAGCAAACAGAAATATTTTAGAGTTACCCGTAATACTAGAGGGCATATCACTTATATAAATAAGGAACAGGAGTGGCCCAACACTGATCCCAGGGGCACCCCCCACTTGACAGTAGCCCACTCAGACCCCATATCACTGCCGTTATCAACATGGTGAATAATGACCTTCTGCTGCCTGTTGGTAAAGTAAGAGCTGAACCAGTTGTGAGCTACTCCCCGTATTCCGTAATGGTCCAACGTCTGGAGCAGTATTTTGTGATCAACACAATCAAATGCCTTAGTTAAATCAAAACATATGCCAAGCGTTCGAAACCTTTTGTTTAACCCATCCAGTACCTCACAGAGAAAAGACAATATAGCATTTTCAGTTCTTAAACGACTTCTAAAGCCGAACTGTACATTCGATGGCAAATCGTGTGATATAAAGTGATCAATTATCCTTACATACATAGCCTCACCACCTCACTGAGTTTGAACGAAGTCGTGTAACAGGACTGTAACAAAATGGATGTTCCTTCTGCGATGATGCAGAAAGATTTTACGGTCGCGTTCGCAAGAAGATTCGGCTCCGGACGGCCACATGGCGCTACCGAGAGGACAAATAAATCTGTGTGTTCGGTTATGGCTCTGGAGCGTAGTACTGCACCTGCGGCAGCAGCATGAACAGCAGTTGGCACCACGTTGACACAACGAACTGCTACAAATCGTGAGAACTGGTAATCAGGGAGAGGCAGGATAAGGCAACGATTGTGGATGGGGCCGTAATCAGCTACCGTTGGCTACAGTAAACACATACACTTTATTTGAGGAAATAATTTTCAACAATCATTTTAAACGAATTTACTGCACTGACGGTGAAGGCCTTACTAAGAAAGAATTCAAAATTATTTCTCGGCTGAAAGCCACAAGCAACTTCAGAATACTCAACGGCTGAAGGCCTGAATTACAAGTGAGGAAAACAGTTACACGTTAACAGGTACTAAGATACTTTATTATTAAACTATCAAAAAACTGTAACAAGCTATAGTAACGGTTGAAGGCCTTATTAAGAAAGAATTGCAAATTATTTGTCGACTGAAGGCCACAAGGAATGTTACAAACAATTAATGGCTGAAGGCCTGATTAAGAAAGAATTCAAAATTATTTGTCGGTTGAAGGCCACAAGCAATGTTACAAACAATTAACGGCTGAAGGCCTGAATTACAAGTGAGGAAGGCAATTACACGTTAGAACATTACGGTAAATTTTAAATAATTATGACAACTTGACCAAGTAAGATGGAGTGATCCACAGACAGTGCTCCATGGATCGACTTGAAGAAGGTCACTACAGCTATGCAAGCGGTGAGACTGGTAGCCAAGAGTAATGTTCACCTAAGGAGGGCAACTCAAACTAGAGACGGTTTAAACGCCGATCAACCCTCTTACCCAATCCACCTGACGCCAGATAACCAGTACAACGATGGAATAATTCAGGCGAGGGCGAAGTGACAGACAGCTCTGCGTCTCCAGAATCCGTTGTTTAAAACAACAAAAGGCAGAAGGAGCCACTATAACCAAGTAGACAAGGAAAACAATTATCCATACCCCAAAGCAGGAAGCTGTCAAATTACACGCCATGCTGGACAGCGTCGGCAAGACGAGGAAAAGTACACTGCCGCAAATTACGCTAACTTCCAGGGCAGGTAACTGAGGCGTTAGTAGCCACTAGGCAGTAAGATACTGCTGGTTGCACTTCACCAATGTTGTTGTTGTTGGGGTCTTCAGTCCTGAGACTGGTTTGATGCAGCTCTCCATGTTACTCTATCCTGTGCAAGCTTCTTCATCTCCCAGTACTTACTGCAACCTACATCCTTCTGAATCTGTTTAGTGTATTCATCTCTTTACGATTTTTACCTTCCACGCTGTCCCCCCCCCCCCCCCCAATGCTAAATTTGTGATCCCCTGATGCCTCAGAACATGTCCTACGTCCTACCAACCGGTCTCTTCTTCTTGCCAAGTTGTGCCACAAACTACTCTTCTCCCCAATTCTATTCAATACCTCCTCATTAGTTATGTGATCTACCCATCTAATCTTCAGCATTCTTCTGTAGCACCACATTTCGAAAGCTTCTATTCTCTTCTTGTCCGAACTATTTATCGTCCATGTTTCACTTCCATACATGGCTACACTCCATACAAATACTTTCAGAAACGACTTCCTGACACTTAAATCTATACTCGATGTTAACAAATTTCTCTTCTTCAGAAACGCTTTCCTTGCCATTGCCAGTCTACATTTTATATCCTCTCTGCTTCGACCATCATCAGTTATTTTGCTCCCCAAATAGCAAAACTCCTTTACTACTTTAAGTGTCTCATTTCCTAATCTAACTCCCTCAGCATCACCCGACTTAATTCGGCTACATTCCATTATCCTCGTTTTGCTTTTGTTGGTGTTCATCTTATATCCCACTTTCAAGACAATGTCCATTCCGTTCAACTGCTCTTCCAACACCAAATTCAAACTAATATTAAGCAGTAGAAGACGGCTAATAGCTTCTGCCAACCAGACAGACTCCCCTTGTTGCAGTTGGTCTCACCGAACCTGGGAGCAGCAACACGCAAACGACAGCGAGATCTCAACACAGTGGAGGTTTCACTACCGCATAAGGTTCACTCAACTTCAAGCATCCTGGGTTCGGTAGTCGGCTACACCCCTCGGCCCGACAGTGCCTGCACGCCGCCAGCTGTCCTTGCCCGCCCTCACACTGTGGACCTCCTCGCTGCTCCATCCGAAGCCGAGCCGAACTGCTTGACACACACGACGACCCGGAAATAGGGGAGTGCCTATATTGTTGGCGACACCCCAAATGGATTTCGGCTTCCCGACCAGTGTTCGGTTTATACTGCGGAGCTTTACGCTGTTCTCCAGGCTGTCCAATACATCCGCCGCCATCAGCGGATGCAGTATGTTATCTGTTCAGATTCTCTCAGCTCTCTCCTCAGTCTCCAAGCTCTCTACCCTGTCCACCATCTGGTACACCGGATTCAGGACTGCCTGCTCTTGCTCCACTTGGGGGGCGTCTCGGTGGCGTTCCTCTGGATCCCAGGACACGTTGGTATCTGTGGAAATGAGGCGGCCGATATAGCGGCCAAGGCTGCAACCCCTCTTCTTCGGCCAGCTATTCGCACGATTCCCTTCGCCGATCTACGGAGTGTTTTATGTCGTCGTGTTATTCTTTTATGGCACGCACATTGGTCGACACTTCCCCATAATAAATTGCGGGACGTGAAAGCTCTTCCCTGTGCTTGGACCTCTTCCTCCCGAACGCGTCGTCGGGAGGAGGTAATTTTAACTAGACTGCGGATAGGGCACTGTCTTTTTAGCAATCGACATCTTTTAAGAGGCGATCCTCCCCCACTCTGTCCCCACTGCTCTCAGCTGTGGACGGTAAGACACCTTTTACTTGAGTGCCCCTATTTTACTCCGTTACGCGCCCGTCTACAGCTGTCGCCTGATATATCGTCCATTTTAGCAGATGACACGCGCTCAGCCGATCGCGTTCTCGAGTTTATTAGTGCCAGCGAGATGACGTTAGTCATTTGAAGCTCTTTTTGGGGACAACCAACCCCTTTCTGTAGTGGTTTTTTAAGCTTTCCTTCTGCTTTTAGTTTCTCCAATTTTTTGAGTTTCTTTCCCAAGGCTGCTGGTTTCCATTTTCGTTTTTTACCTTTTCCTAAGTCACAGACCGGGGGCTAATGACCATAGCAGTTTTGCGCCCCAAAACAAAAAAAAAAAAAAAAAAAAAAAAAAGACCCGGAAATACAAGCGGTCGCACCAAAGATAGTACCACAGTACTGGCTATCGATATCCGCTGCTGCTGCCACTCGCGGACAAACAATTCCAGCAAACTCAGTGGCGCCATTAACACAAGAAGGAAACGAGACGCCCCTACCGCTAATACAAGACGCCAAGTTATGAACGGCAAGAACGCGAGCCGCACACGGCTCATATTGGTTACTTCACCAACTTAAAGCCAGAAGCCCTGTAACTTGCATTACATTGACCCTAAACCTCCACCATTTGCGACTTCAGTGATGTCAAGCGTGAGCTCATTGGAGGGCAGGATGGAGGTCTTTTGTGTTTTCGGATGAAAGCTGGTGCTGCCCTCGTGTCAGTGATGACGGTGTGTTGATTAGAAGGAGGCCAGTTGATGACCTGGAACCAACCTGTGTGCTTTTAGCAGTGGTAAAAATTGCTGTTTTGAACAGCGCGCCGCAGTGTGTGAAGTAGTCGTCCTCCGTTTCTGGCGGTGGCGTCGCTGTGGCAATCGCAGCTTTGGTGTCTCCCTCTGGTGGGAAAGGGGAAAGGTTGCCTGTTAACGTGCATTCAAGGGGCGCTATGAGCTCGCCAGTCGGGCAGTCTGGGTCAGTCTCTCGTCCGCATTTGTTAGGCAGTTAGTGTCTGTCTGTCGTTCGGATTGCTAGTATGTCTGTCGTTCGGATCAACCTTTAAAGCCGGCAAGATGAGAGTCTTTCCACTTCGCCAGTAAGAGAACTCAACGAGTGGTCGCCCATTCGGGGGCTTAGTTCTTGCACCTGAGTCTGCGCGTTAGGCCGCCAGTCTGCTCGAGTTTGCACAGGCAATGGTCATTGGCTGTTGGATCGATCGATTGGTCGGTCGCGCACTGAGACACAAGATGACTTGCCCGTCTTGAGCGTCGGCGTGTGTGAGGTCGACACTTGAGTCCAGTGGGCCGCGGCGTATAGCGAGGGGTAGTGACTTCGCGGTCGACACGAGAGCAACAGGAGTCAACCCACGACATCAGTCTGGCCGGTACGAGCTGCGACGCCGTGAGACGGAAGATCGGCGCACCTTCCCGCGTCCGTTGAAGCGGCTGGCAGCGGACGGTTCGGGAGAGCGATTTGGGGGTGCTGCGCCAGGTCTTCTCGAGAAATCGCAGTTTATTAGAAGTTAAGAGATTGGTGATATGTTGTTTGATTTACTATTGTTAAATTCTACTTGTTTTCTTGGTGAGGTCACCAGCCGATTTGCTTCTTGGTCGTTCCACCATTCCTCTCCGTTTGCCCACCCACGGGAAGGTGGTTGTTTATAAATTGGGTGGTCCGTTTTCCCCTTGTAGAGTGGGGGCGGGTTAGAGCAACCTGCGGTTCGGGTTGTTAGGTAATCTCCCTATCAATCTACGGTACGTTAGTAGCTGCCTCTGTCATGTTTGGCGGATTTAACGAATTTATTGCCTGGTGTGTAACGGCCTAATACCTGAAATACGTTTTGATCTTTGGAAACTTTGATATTATTCCCTACGATCTTGAGAGGCGGTATCTGTGTACTGTAGAGCATCTTAACTATTGTTTGGCCAACCTTGTAGAATTTTATATAAGATAGCATTTCATGGGCCTTTATTTAAATGACCATTTTAGTATATAAAGTTGCCACCCTTTCACCGTAAGACTAATCTTAGAAGTTGAAATCAAGTTGCACCTTCGGTGGCAAGGTTAATATTTTAATTGTTAGTGTTCTGTACCATTTCCATCCCTCCTTCGGGGGGGGGGGGGGGGGTGCATAGTTGTGAGCCTGTGTAAATTTTTAAAACTCTTGGTTTAAAGTTATCTGGTGTGTTGCAGATTTGCACCAGTGTAGTCTTTCAGAGGCTGTTGTGAGCGGTCCTAACTACGGCCGTGTCAAAAGGGAGCAGCGAGGTTCTCTGACCGAAAGCTCATACAGTCAAAACTTGTTTCTTTCTGCCTCTGAATAAATTTAACTTTGATATTTAGAGGGTGCTTTCTGATTATAATTTTAAATCTGTTTCTTTAAAAAAAATGCTTTTAGGCACTATTAAAGTGAATAAAATTCCCACTTGTTAAAAGGAATTTGGTTATGATTTCATCAGTTACTCCCTGGCGACTACTTCCATGCTTACATAGTGTGAGTAAATGTGTTAATGTTCTTGATGAATCGCTAGTAAGTAAAATAAATTCTTAAGAATATTCTTTGAAAATAAATCACGGTTCATGCTTGCTAGACATACTGGACCTACACACAGAGTCATTGGCCTCGTGTGGAATTTAATATGACAGCAGGAGCACTCTCGTCGTAATGTCATGCACCCTGACTGCAAATTCGATCTATTGCTCTGCCATTCATGAACAGCATTCCCGGGAGTGTTTTCCAATAGGATAACGCTCGCCCACATACCGCTGTTGTAACGCAAGATTCTCTACAGATCGTCGAAATGTTGCCTCGACCTGCACGAATCCCAGATCTGTCTCCAATCGAGCACATCGCCGGACGACAGCTCCAGCGTCATACACAAACAGCATTAACCGTCCCCTTATTGACCGATCAAATGCATCAGACATGGAACTCCATCCCACAAACTGACATCAGGCACCTGCACAACACAATGCATGCACATTTGAATGCTTGCATTCAACATCCTGACGGTTACACCGGTTACTCGTGTACCAGCATTTCACATTTGCAATAGTTTATCTCGCGCTTTCATTAAGGGGAGGTTTACTATCTTTGGCCCGAAAAAAGAATGTTCTTTGAGAACTTTTTTCTCGGGACATGTTATAGATATCAATGTCAAATTTGGTCAAAATGTTTATTGATATTTCCTCTAGAAACTGGAATTTTTTACCGGAAATGTCGAAGAGCAAAGGTGGAAATGCCGTCGGAACGAAACAAAATTTCGATGTAGACCTCCACGCGCGGAATGTCACAGGTCAGCCGGCTCGTCTGAAATCAAAATTGAGTTGACGTTAGTGACGTATATAAGATTCTTTATAGGTTGGACCTCGCTTAAGTTATTTGGACCATAGGAAACAAAATGGCGGCCATTTAAAAAAATAGGATTTTTTCATCGATTTTTCGATTTCGTCGGCCAAGTAAAAATATTTATAGTTGATGGATCGGAATAAAAGTGGTACAACTCCTAGAAATTTAGTTAGCTTCGTCGGAAACAAAGAATCATGCCAATCGGTTCAGTAGATCAGAAGTTACCATACCACGCGATAAAAAAAAGTAAATTCGAGAAAAAAGCGTTTGAAGTTTTGACTACATATAAATGCAATATTATGCAATGTATGTTCAGTCTTCTATTCCGAGTCCATAAACTAGTCCTTCCTCTTCCTCATAGAGGGCGTTCTGCTCGATCTGGGCCATCCTGCGCTGCTCCAGAGCCGCTCGTACGGCTGGTGACAAGCGGTTTTCGGCCGCTTGAATCCGGTGGTCGTCTGAATGCTTGGCGAACTGCGTCGAATAGACTCCCAGAGTGACGTCATGGTCTTCAGGATTGCTGAATACCCTTCGTTGAAGCTGCTCACTGCCAGGAAAGTCGCAATCTCCACAGTCTTCGCACCAGAATGCGAATACTTGGGGGCTAAGTTCCAAACACACGCGTTTAAACTTTCATTTGAATTTTGTGTGTTCCCTCCCAAGCACCGGTACAGTAACTCGTCCTCCGAAAGAAAAAAAACTGGTGCGTGAAAAAGGCCGATTTCAGGCAGGTGCATTTTTGTGTTCAACCGCCAATAACAAACATTTCCTTTCCGTATCCGGAAAAACCGTTTCAGGGGTGGATTCTAAACACTTTTATGGATCCAAAAATGCAATTAAAAAAACGATTTTTTGAACCAAAAGATAGTAAACCTCCCCTTAAGCTGTAATCTTGCAATGTTAATCACTTAAATATGTTGCCTAGACAAATGTATTCCAGAAATTTCATTACTCGACATTAATTATTTCCCGTTGCTGCAATGTTTTGCGTCAGTGTGTTTGAGATATGCGTAAGTGGGCAAACACACTGTTGAAAAGCTCATTCTCAACCCCTGGAACGATTTCAGTTAAATTTGGTATACATTAGTTAGATCTGAAAAGAAATACTGTGGGAGTAAGAAACAGCAGCGTCCTCTTGGTCTGCGTGATAACACGGAGGAAGGAGGGGAGTTGAACAGAGTGATGATGAGGTGGAGGAAATGGAGAAATGAAAGAGAAGTGGTTGGAAAGAGGGAGGGGAGAGGAGGAGATGAAAACAGAAAGGGAAGAGGAGGAGATGAACAGGGAGAGGGGGAGAAGGACAGACAGAGGGTGAAGCATGAGATAACAGAGAGACAGAGGAAAGGAGGATATGGACTAATAACAAGCTGGAATGAATACATGCATGGGTATTGCCATCTTCTCAGCTAGTTGTATTATAAAGCCAAGCGTGATCTAACAGGCTCCAAAAAATGGTTCAAATGGCTCCGAGCACTATGCGACTTAACTTCTGAGGTCATCAGTCGCCTAGAACTTAGAACTAATTAAACCTAATTAACCTAACGACATCACACACATCCATGTCCGAGGCAGGATTCGAACCTGCGACCGTAGCGCTCGCTCGGTTCCAGACTGTAGCGCCTAGAACCGCACGGCCACTCCGGCCGGCAACAGGCTCCAGTCATGGCTAATAAAAATAATGTAACAAACATACCGAGACATCTTCAGAAGTAATTTGCATGTGTGTTTAAGGACAGACCCATACGTCATCAGATTTCAACAGCGGCTTCTGTAACGATGCGGTAACAGTTATGCAACATGGAGAAAGAGAACAAACAGGATGTTGCGGCCTCTAGAGGGAACTGGAGAAGAGGCGGCCCCAAACACCCCCCTGTGCGGAAGTTCCCGAGGACCCTAAGGGCGTCCGGGAGACAAACTCCGGGTGCGTCCAGCTGCGTCCAAGTCAACAGTTCGCCATGTGTTGGCGTCTCCGGTGACCGTCCTCCAGACGCTGCGGTCTGTGGCTCCCGCCGACTACGTAACACCGCGGCTCCTGCGCTCTGAGCTGGGGGCACTTTCTGTTACGCGACTCCTTAGGCGACAGCTTGTATCACTTCTACAATCAAGAAAGGACTGTAGAAGTAGGTTTTATCTATTAATTTTGTTTTAAACAACGAGTTCCGTATGACGAAATTGAGGAGCAAATATCCACGGTCATGGAAAGAGTCAGTAGCTGAAATTAACATCTACATCCACATACTCCGCAAGCCACTGTAGGTGCGTGGTGGAGGGTAGCCTGTACCACTACCAGTCATTTCCTTTCCTGTTCCGCTCCCAAATAGAGCGAAGGAGAATCGACTCTCTACAGGGTGGTCCATTCATCGTGACCGGGCCAAATATCTCACGAAATAAGCGTCAAACGAAAAAACTACAAAGAACGAAACTTGTCTAGCTTGAAGGGGGAAACCAGATGGCGCTATGGTTGGCCCGCTAGATGGCGCTTCCATAGGTCAAACGGATATCAACTGCGTTTTTTTTAAATAGGAACCCCCATTTTTTATTACATATTCCTGTAGTACGTAAAGAAATATGAATGTTTTAGTTGGACCACTTATTTCGCTTTGTGATAGATGGCACTGTAATAGTCACAAACATATGGCTCACAACTTTAGAGGAACAGTTGGTAACAGGTAGGTTTTTTAAATTAAATCACAGAACGTAGGTACGTTTGAACATTTTATTTCGGTTGTTCCAATGTGATACATGTACCTTTGTGAACTTACCATTTGTAAGAACGTATGCTATTACAGCGTGATTACCTGTAAATACCACATTAATGCAATAAATGCTCAAAATGATGTCCGTCAACCTCAACGGATTTGGCAATATGTGTAACGACATTCCTCTCAACAGCGAGTAGTTCGCCTTCCGTAATGTTCGCACATGCATTGACAATGCGCTGACGCATGTTGTCAGGTGTTGTCGGTGGATCGCGATAGCAAATATCCTTCAACTTTCCACACAGAAAGAAATCCGGAGTCATCAGATCCACCTGTCATGAAATATGCTATTCAATATCGCTACAACCGCACGTGAGCTATGTGCCGGACATCCATTATGTTGGAAGTACATCGCCATTCTGTCATGCAGCGAAACATCTTCTAGTAACATCGGTAGAACATTACGTAGGAAATCAGTATACATTGCACCATTTAGATTGCCATCGATAAGATGGGGGTCAATTATCCTTCCTCCCATAATGCCGAACCATACATTAACCCTCCAAGGTCGCTGATGTTCCATTTGTTGCAGCCATCATGGATTTTCCGTTGCCCGATAGTGCATATCGTGCCGGTTTACGTTACCGCTGTTGGTGAAAGACGCTTCGTCACTAAATAGAACGCGTGCAAAAAATCTGTCATCGTCCCGTAATTTCTCTTTTGCCCAGTGGCAGAACTGTACACGACGTTCAAAGTCGTCGCCATGCAATTGCCGGTGCATAGAAATATGGTACGGATGCAGTCGATGTGATGTAGCATTCTAAACACCGACGTTTTTGAGATTCCCGATTCTCGCGCAATTTGTCTGCTACTGACGTGCGTATTAGCCGCAACAGCAGCTAAAACACCTACTTGGGCATCATCATTTGTTGCAGGTCGTGGTTGACGTTTCACATGTGGCTGAACACTTTCTGTTTCCTTAAATAACGCAACTATCCGGCGAACGGTCCGGACACTTGGATGATGTCGTCCAGGATACCGAGGAGCATACACAGCACACGCCCGTTGGGCATTTTGATCACAATAGCCATACATCAACACGAATCGACCTTTTCCGCAATTGGTAAACGGTCCATTTTAACACGGGTAATGTACCACGAAGCAAATACCGTCCGCACTGGCGGAATGTTACGTGATACCACGTACTTATACGTTTGTGACTATTACAGCGCCATCTATCACAAAGCGAAAAAAGTGATCCAACTAAAACATTCATATTTCTTTACGTACTACACGAATATGTAATAAAAAATGGGGGTTCCTATTTTAAAAAAAACGCAATTGATATCCATTTAACCTATGGCAGCGCCATCTAGCGGGCCAACCATAGCGCCATCTGGTTTCCCCTTTCAAGTTAGACAAGTTTCGTTCTTTGTAGTTTTTTTCGTTTGACGCTTATTTCGTGAGATATTTGGCCCGGTCACTATCAATGGACCACCCTTATACGCCTCCGTACGAACCCTAGTTTCTCTCATCTAATCTCATCTTCATGGTCCTTACGCGAAATGTACGTTTACGGCAGTAGAATCGTTCTGTGATCAGCTTCAAATGCCGCTTTTCTAAATTTTCTCAATAGTGTTTCTCGAAAAGAACGTCGTCTTCCCTGCACGGATTCTCATTTGAGTTCCCGAAACATCTCCGTAATCCTTGCGTATTGTTCGAACCTATCGGTAACAAATCTACCAGCCTGCCTCTCAAACGCCTCGATGTCTTCCTTCAGTCCGACCTGCTGGGGATCCCAAACACTCGAGCAGTACTCAAAATTGGGTCGCACTGTTGTCCTATATGAGGTTTCCTTTGCAGGCGATACATACTTTCTTACAGCTCTACCAGTAAACTGAAACTGACCATTCGCCCTCCTTCTACAATCCTTACATACTCGTTGTACTTCGTATTGCTTTGCAACGTTACGTCTAGATATTTAATCGACGCGACTATGTGAAGCAGCACATCATTAGCCCTGTACTACAACATTATGGCTTTGTTTTTCCTACTCATCCATTTTAACTTACTTTTTTGTATATTTCGAACCAGCTGCCACTCATCACAAAAAATGGGGCGCTAGGACGTAATTGAAATCCGAACTAATTCCACACATGTTCTATCAAGTTCTATAGGGGACGGATCTGAGGATCTTGTTGGCCACGGGGGTAACTCGACACCAGGAAGACAGTTCATAGAAACACGGGCCAAGTGTGAGCGCAATGGCACCTATCTACTGTCAAATGGCTCTGAGCACTATGGGACTTAACATTGGAGGTCATCAGTCCTCTAGAACTTAGAAATACTTAAACCTAACTAACCTAAGGACAACACACAGATCCATGCCCGAGGCAGGATTCGAACCTGCGACCGCAGCATTGCGCTTCCGGACTGACGCGGCTAGAACCGCTCGGCCACACTAGAAGTTTTGTCTAGACTATCTTGTATCCTACTACAGTCACTCAACGGGACCTCCCCGTACACCACAGCATATCGTCCTACAGCCGTAGGTTGCTGCTCGCCGGCCGGCCGGAGTGGCCGTGCGGTTCTAGGCGCTACAGTCTGGAACCGAGCGACCGCTACGGTCACAGGTTCGAATACTGCCTCGGGCATGGACGTGTGTGACGTCCTTAGGTTAGTTAGATTTAATTAGTTCTAAGTTCTAGGCGACTGGTGACCTCAGAAGTTAAGTCGCATAGTGCTCAGAGCCAGTTGTTGCTCGACGTGTCCGCCAGGTCATTTATATTTAGAGGAAGAATAATAGTGGTCCTTAACTGCTAAGGTCATCAGTCCCTAAGCTTACACACTACTTAACCTAAATTATCCTAAGGACAAACACACACTCCCATGCCCGAGGGAGGACTCGAACCTCCGCTGGGACCAGCCGCACAGTCCATGACTGCAGCGCCGAGACCGCTCGGCTAATCCCGAGCTGCGAAGCCTTCCCAAAACATGCTGATTCGTGAAAAGATTTTCCACCACAGGGTAATTCGTTGTATTCGAACTAAGAATATGTACAAGAGTTGTGCAGAAAATTGATGTTAAGGATACTGGGCTATAATTTTGCGGGTCCGTTATTTTACCCTTCCTGTACACAGGAATCATCTGCGTTTCTCCCCAGTCGCTTGGCACTTTGTGCTGGGCGAGAGATTCGCGATAAATGCAACCTAAGTAAAGGGGCTATGTCGCAGAGTACTCATCAGAAAGTTAATAATATACAAGCCAAACAATCCTGCCGGAGGAACATCCGCAACTGAGCATTATACCAGAGGTTGAAAATACCGCTACAGTTGTAAGGATCTTTTATTTAGGACACGACCGGTTTCGGGCTCTTATACTCCCGTCTTCTGGTGTCGTACTGAAAATAGCAAGAGCCGGGAGATAATTTTTACACGCAGCAATACACATAAAAAACAAAAAGATATTCCATATCCTGACCCGTGGCTTATTACAAATTTTTTGTGGAATATTTTTTTCATTTTTGTGTGTATCGCTGCGTGTAAAAATTATCTCCTGTCTCTTACTACACTCCTGGAAATGGAAAAAAGAACACATTGACACCGGTGTGTCAGACCCACCATACTTGCTCCGGACACTGCGAGAGGGCTGTACAAGCAATGATCACACGCACGGCACAGCGGACACACCAGGAACCGCGGTGTTGGCCGTCGAATGGCGCTAGCTGCGCAGCATTTGTGCACCGCCGCCGTCAGTGTCAGCCAGTTTGCCGTGGCATACGGAGCTCCATCGCAGTCTTTAACACTGGTAGCATGCCGCGACAGCGTGGACGTGAACCGTATGTGCAGTTGACGGACTTTGAGCGAGGGCGTATAGTGGGCATGCCGGAGGCCGGTTGGACGTACCACCGAATTGCTCATTCGCAACCGTCTCCATGAAGCTGGGCTACGGTGCCGCACACCGTTAGGCCGTCTTCCGCTCACGCCCCAACATCGTGCAGCCCGCCTCCAGTGGTGTCGCGACAGGCGTGAATGGAGGGACGAATGGAGACGTGTCGTCTTCAGCGATGAGAGTCGCTTCTGCCTTGGTGCCAATGATGGTCGTATGCGTGTTTGGCGCCGTGCAGGTGAGCGCCACAATCAGGACTGCATACGACCGAGGCACACAGGGCCAACACCCGGCATCATGGTGTGGGGAGCGATCTCCTACACTGGCCGTACACCACTGGTGATCGTCGAGGGGACACTGAATAGTGCACGGTACATCCAAACCGTCATCGAACCCATCGTTCTACCATTCCTAGACCGGCAAGGGAACTTGCTGTTCCAACAGGACAATGCACGTCCGCATGTATCCCGTGCCACCCAACGTGCTCTAGAAGGTGTAAGTCAACTACCCTGGCCAGCAAGATCTCCGGATCTGTCCCCCATTGAGCATGTTTGGGACTGGATGAAGCGTCGTCTCACGCGGTCTGCACGTCCAGCACGAACGCTGGTCCAACTGAGGCGCCAGGTGGAAATGGCATGGCAAGCCGTTCCACAGGACTACATCCAGCATCTCTACGATCGTCTCCATGGGAGAATAGCAGCCTGCATTGCTGCGAAAGGTGGATATACACTGTACTAGTGCCGACATTGTGCATGCTCTGTTGCCTGTGTCTATGTGCCTGTGGTTCTGTCAGTGTGATTATGTGATGTATCTGACCCCAGGAATGTGTCACTAAAGTTTCCCCTTCCTGGGACAATGAATTCACGGTGTTCTTATTTCAATTTCCAGGAGTGTATTTTCAGTACGACACCTGAAAATGGGCGTATAAGAACCCGAAACCAGTCGTATCCTAAATAAAAGAACCTTACAGTTGTAGCGGTATTTTCAACATATGATATAAAATTCACACAAATCGTGTGGATACGATAAGTTGCTGAGTATATGTTAGCATAATCGACAATGTTGCACAGGAATTTGTTTAATTTTTTCTGGTAACTCGTTGACAGAATAAAAGGATTGAGTCATGAGAAAGATATTTAGTTTGGACTTTACAGTGCGAGGATTAATACTAAATTTTTGAATTTCTGTGGTACCTAATTGAAAATGAATGCAGCAGAATACTGCACGCCTTTCTGCACAAGAATCAGGAAAGTACGATCTAAATGCAGATTACATCTCTGCCTAATATTAACTGAGTGAAAGCTGCTAATCTTTGGGAATAATCTCATATTGCTAACAATGCTCAACAAAAGGAAAACAATACATATCGAGATGCCAATATCAGAATTCCCATAGTTGTGAGCAGGCTCGACAAAAGGTTCGCGAACTTACCTCACAAATTGCTCTAACTCAGCTGCAAATACCCTTTGCGAATTGGTAGAGACACATCAGAATATAAATACGAATGTGATAAGCGAATGAAAATAAAGTAGATTAATTGTCTTGTTGGGCTATCACTTGCAGCAAATACTGTACTAATGGTACATACAGAAGCATCCATTTCTGAACAAGTTCTTGAACGTGGGCTTTCCATGAGAGCTTGGCGTCTATTGAACACCTAGGAATCTGGACTGTTCAGAATTACTAATCATATATCCATTATGAGTAATCAATATGTCATTTTTGGTTGCAGTGTGTGTTAGATACTGTAAAAACTGAGTTTTTCTGTATTTATCATAATTTTTTCTTCTGCAAGCCATGAACTTTTGTTTTGAACTGCACTATTTGATAGATCGCTTATGTTGCGTTCAACATCCTTCTCTACCAAGCTAGTGTCATTCAGCAAACAGAAACACACAGACGGAAAAAAAAGGTTCATGGGTTCAGAATGGCGTTTGCCCACTTACACAAGTGTCAACTACAATGACGCAAAAAATTTCAACATCGAAAAATAATTAATGTAGAGTAATGAAATTTCGGGAATATACTGTATTTGTGCAGGTAACATACGTAAATGGTTAACATTGCAGGATTACAGATTAATGTTAGCACGAGATAGACATTGCAAATGTGAAATACTGGTAGATTAATAACCAGAATAACCGCCAGAACGGTGAATACAAGCATGCAGACGTACATGCATTGTGTTGTACAGGTGCAGGTGCCAGGTGTCAGTTTGTGGGATGGAGTTCCATGTCTGTTGCACTTGATCGGTAGGTACAGGGGCGGTTAATGCTATTTGTGGATGACGCTGGAGCTGTCATTCTATGATGTGCTCGACTGGAGACAGATCTGGTGATCGAGTAGGCCAAGGCAATATGTTGACACTCTGTAGAGCATGTTGGGTTACATCAGCGGTATGTGAGCGAGAGTTATCCTGTTGGAAAACGTCCCCTGGAATGCTGTTCATGAATGGCAGCGCAATAGGTCGAATCACCAGGCTGACGTACAAATTAACAGATAGTGTGTCCAGCATGCAGACAGGTCGGTTGTAGGCGCTCGACTGTCCTCCTCCTAATCAACACACGGCCCTCACTGGCACCGAGGCAGAACCAGCTTTCATTAGAGAACACAACAGACCTCCACCCTGCCCTCCAATCAGTTCTCGCTTCATACCACTGAAGTCGCAAATGGCGTTGATTTGGGATCAGAGAAATGGGCGGTACAGGATGTCTCTCTCGGAGCTGTCCTTGTAGTAACAGATTTGTGACGATTCGTTGTCTCACTATGGTGCCAACTCCTGCTCATATTGCTGCTGCAGATGCATTACGTTGCGCCAGAGCCACAGGACGAGCAGCATGGTCTAAGGGCCAAGATCTACCTAGTGGGATTAAAGCACCCTAGCACTCCATGATCACCATAATGTAAGGCTCAAGGAAAGATGAAATCGCAAAACTAAGGTTGTGGGGATAGCTAGCACTGAAACGAACTACGATTTCTATTAATTACATAATTTTGATTGGTGGACGTACCTGACCGAAATTCTAGCGTATTTTATTCTGGCGAATTTCACCGACAAAGTATGTCACTGCACATTCTTCACGAAAGCGTCCTGCAAAGTTAACGAAATCTCAAAATCATTGTTAGCAACACTATTACTGCAAGACGTAACAGAGGTAGAGTATGTCAACGCATAGTTATTTCAAGCGGCGCAACAATAAGTTTAGTTATGTAGTCTTGCAGCGAGTAGCAGAGCCAGAGCATATATTTGATAGTTCTGTTGCGTGATTGTGTCTATGTTGCGAGTGTCTCACGAGTTTTGTTAGTGTTTTATGCGCTGTACTAGTAGGTGAGACGACGAAGTGTGGGACAATTCAAAGTTTGAATTCGAAGAGACAAGGAAAATCTGAAAATCGAAATACGTATAGCACGACTGAGTATTTTTTCACTGTATTTTTTAGTGGAACTACCGTGTAATTGTGAGTATTTAATTTAATAATTAAAGTACCTTAGGCAGACTACTCCCTAGTTTTATTAGTATTAAATAGCACAATTTTATTTTCAGGTTACAATATTTTGTGATTTTCTGTACAAATACGGAAAAGAAACGAAAGGTTGACAGTGAATGTAGAATTTTTAAAGAGAAAGGCCTCGAAACTCAACTGTTGGCAGTAAAGGTACCAACTCAGACATTTGGCGGGCCGGATACCGGGGATGTCCGGCCAGCTAACGCGGGCCGGTTTGCCGGCCCTCGCGGACCGGTTTCGGCCGGCGGGCCGTAGTTTGCAGACCCCTGGTCTACACTCCCGGTAGTGCCACGTGGCCGTCCACAGTCTGGTCTTCTTGTGACCGTACATTCTTGTGACCACCCCTGCCAGCAATCAGGTACACTGGCTACATTTCTGCAAAGTCTTTCTACAGTATAGCAGAAGGAACATCCAGCTTCTCGTAGTCCTATTACGCAACCTCGTTCAAACTGAGAGAGGTGTCGATAATGGCGCCATTGTCGCCTTAAAGGCATTTTTGACTAACGTCAACTCCCCACGTCCGATCGCAAAGGTAACTAATGCTCACGACCGTTACAGCGTATATTTAAAACAATCCTGATTTACATCCTCCGGGTAGTGGTACTAGCGCTAGCGCCATTCTTAAAAAATCGCAACACTAAAAGGAATTGATGTAGAGTAACGAAATTTGTATAGGCATTATCTTTCAGATGTATAAACACGTCTACCAACCTTCGTTTGTGTGGAACAACTTCTTCTTGAAGCTGCGATTTTTTTTCCGTCAGTACATTTTAGAAACACCCGTGATGTTACGAGGCAAATCATTTCCTCGAATAATAAACATTAGTGTTGGCAGCACTGATCCCTCAGGCACCCTCGCTTCCCCTCGCCCCTCCTTCCCCTCACCACTAACCCGTCTCCATTCAGACTCCGTGTCGTAACTGTGGAAAATGACTTTTCGGTGTCTGTTCTTGAAGTATGAGAGCAACTAATTCTGTGCTACAGCTGTATTCCATCATGGTCGAATTTCTCCAGTAATATTTTTTGGTAAACACAGTCAAAAGCGTTTGTTTAATCAAAGAAGACGTCTAGTCTTTGGAACCTTCTGTCTAATCCGTCCAGTGCCTCGCAGAGGAAAGAGAATACAGCAGTTTCAGTTGTCGGACCAGTTCTTACACCAAAATGTTGGTGATGACGAAGTTGGTTTTAGGACGCTTGAGGTAACTTGCCAGTGAACGGCTGGAAAAACAGTAATAATTAATAAAATAAAGTTTATGAGGGTCTAACTACATAATGTGAACTCTGAATACAAAGAAATTTTAGGACAATGAAAGTGTTTTGAAGATGAAGATTTTGGTAGAAGAATAATCAGAATAGCTTTGATATAGACTTTAACATATAAACATTTACGTCGGTCAGTAATTTAAAAATTTTTCTGCCAGTCCAAGTTTGAAGTCTATACACTTATTAACTACTTTTCCTAGATGCTTAAAACTTTGTGCACACATTTATGTGTAGACTGCACTCAAATGATTTCAATCAATAGTTTTTATACTATAAATACACAAATTAGACAATCAAAATTAAGGTAATTTGTTATAATTAATAAGGGTATATTTTTCCTCCTGGTGATAGCAAGCTGGTGTCTGTAGTCTACTTTTCTCTAAATGGTAGCGTGAAATATCACAAAAAATTTCAGACCTCTAGCTAAAATAGCTTTTTTTTGCATAAAATAAACATTTCAGAAAATTTGATCCCTGGGAAATTCAGTTTAAAAGTACATTTCATCTGTTACTCACCTCTGTTATTCTTAAAGCTCTTCAGTTGCATGATATTCTTGGTTTGTGTGTTCCCCATCTTCTCTCTTCCTTTTCTTGCTCCTCTGGGCTGTTCTAGCCTCTTTGGTTGCCTCAGGAGGCAATTTTTCGTGCGGAATTTTTCGTTTCACGGCTAATTAAGCTAATTTGTTATAATTAATAAGGGTATACTTTTCCTCCTGGTGATAGTAAGCTGGTGTCTGTAGTCTACTTTTCTCTAAATGGTAGCGTGAAATATCACAAAAAATTTCAGACCTCTAGCTAAAATAGCTTTTTTTTGCATAAAATAAACATTTCAGAAAATTTGATCCCTGGGAAATTCAGTTTAAAAGTACATTTCATCTGTTACTCACCTCTGTTATTCTTAAAGCTCTCCAGTTGCATGATATTCTTGGTTTGTGTGTTCCCCATCTTCTCTCTTCCTTTTCTTGCTCCTCTGGGCTGTTCTAGCCTCTTTGGTTGCCTCAGGAGGCAATTTTTCGTGCGGAATTTTTCGTTTCACGGCTTCCCTGTTTGCTTCACCCTTGCGTGGCATTTCAGAAAATTTGATCCCTGGGAAATTCAGTTTAAAAGTACATTTCATCTGTTACTCACCTCTGTTATTCTTAAAGCTCTCCAGTTGCATGATATTCTTGGTTTGTGTGTTCCCCATCTTCTCTCTTCCTTTTCTTGCTCCTCTGGGCTGTTCTAGCCTCTTTGGTTGCCTCAGGAGGCAATTTTTCGTGCGGAATTTTTCGTTTCACGGCTTCCCTGTTTGCTTCACCCTTGCGTGGGATAACGGGACAAAGCCAAACAAGTGACAGTGAGAGAATCGCATAAATTAGACACATCGTGAACGTATGATTTACCGTGACTCCTCGCTGCCTTCACTTACAAGCTTCAAACTTTTACACCGCCAAGCGAGCACCGACCTTAGTACGTGATATCAATTTCAACTTGATATACGCTTACTTTCCCCGGGAAAAAAGCTCTCAAAGACGGAAATACAAACCAAAAACGGGTTAAAGGAATTCAAAGAAAAGCTGTTTTTTCGTCTTATGTAATTACATATTAAACAATTTCCGTTACTTTCCTTCAATTGTACTGTGAAACCTTGTTTCTTTCCGCGTCTCACGCTTGCTTCGTAATAAAACATGAACAGAATGTTAGGCTCAATGGGCACCGTTTTCAAGATAATTTGGGCAGCACTCACACGTGCTTGCTTCTTCGCGTTTGTGAGTTGCTGCACAATATGCCAGTGGTATGGCTTCGTCCCTAAATCATGATGCAAAATTCTAACTGTTGATCTCTGAAAAACGTTAGTCACTAGAGAAAATATGCGCCAATACTTGCTTGGGCTGGCTACCATCGCTCGCTGGCCGACGGTGATATTTTCCGTTCGGCCAGATCTCTTTTTACCCTGCTCCCTTCGCAATCGCAATTGTGCATCCTGTCTGGTTCAGGCTTTGAATTTTTCTTGTGCAGTGCTTGGGGACTGAAATACCTCTATCCATGCAGTTACCTTCCTTCGTTCCTCAGTGAAATATCGGAACGCCATAGTGTAATCTGCGAAGAAAAGGAACACCAATTAAATGTTAACATCGTCTTGTCTCACCCTGCATTAGCAGCTGTTTAGAGAACATCTGGTTGTGCCAATGTTTGGAAGAATGTGGAAGGCCACCGCTCACATCCCCTCCATCACTTCCCCCTGCCAGATTCGTGGAGTGTTCATCTGCCAGCCTACGCCAATGGCGGCACCGCCAGTCGTAACGTTATGTCACATTGGGTGCTTCCACAACCTACATTCTCTTTAATTATTTATTGTGTTCCACTACTAGTTAAATTATTTATTTATTTTTCCCCCAGTTTGGAGCTTGTTTTGCTCATCATCGGGCATATTTTGGGATATTGTATTTACCAAAAAAGTATGACTGCCAACATCTAAAATAGCAGGAAGCGAACCCACTACTACATAAAACTAGTTGCCATGTAACATAGCACGCTAGCGACTTATGTGCTCGCAAAGTGTTATACACTGAGGTGAAAAAACTCCTAACATACTTCCTAATATCGTGTATGACCTCCTTTCTACATCTACATCTACATTCATACTCCGCAAGCCACCCAACGGTGTGTGGCGGAGGGCACTTTACCTGCCACTGTCATTACCTCCCTTTCCTGTTCCAGTCGCGTATGGTTCGCGGGAAGAACGACTGTCTGAAAGCCTCCGTGCGCGCTCTAATCTCTCTAATTTTACATTCGTGATCTCCTCGGGAGGTATAAGTAGGGGGAAGCAATATACTCGATACCTCATCCAGAAACGCACCCTCTCGAAACCTGGCGAGCAAGCTACACCGCGATGCAGAGCGCCTCTCTTGCAGAGTCTGCCACTTGAGTTTATTAAACATCTCCGTAACGCTATCACGGTTACCAAATAACCCTGTGACGAAACGCGCCGCTCTTCTTTGGATCTTCTCTATCTCCTCCGTCAACCCGATCTGGTACGGATCCCACACTGATGAGCAATACTCAAGTATAGGTCGAACAAGTGTTTTGTAAGCCACCTCCTTTGTTGCTGGACTACATTTTCTAAGCACTCTCCCAATGAATCTCAACCTGGTACCCGCCTTACCAACAATTAATTTTATATGATCATTCCACTTCAAATCGTTCCGCACGCATACTCCCAGATATTTTACAGAAGTAACTGCTACCAGTGTTTGTTCCACTATCATATAATCATACAATAAAGGATCCTTCTTTCTATGTATTAGCAATACATTACATTTGTCTATGTTAAGGGACAGTTGCCACTCCCTGCACCAAGTGCCTATCCGCTGCAGATCTTCCTGCATTTCGCTACAATTTTCTAATGCTGCAACTTCTCTGTATACTACAGCATCATCCGCGAAAAGCCGCATGGAACTTCCGACACTATCATTTGGCTGGTGCAGTGCAACATCTTGACGTGACATGGACTTAGCAAGTCGTTGGAAGTCCCCTGCAGAAATACTGACACGTCCTACCTCTGCAGGCATCCACAATTGCGAAAGTGTTGCCGGTGCAGGATTTTGTGCACGAACTGACCTCTTGATTATGTCCCATGTATGTTCGATGGGATTCGTGGCGGGCTGTCTGGGTGACCAAATCATTCGCTTGAATTGCCCAGAAAGTTCTTCGAACCAATCGCGAACAATGGCACCCGGTGACATGGCGCATTATATTTTATAAAAAAAATCCGTCGTTGTTTGGGAACATGAAGTCCAGAATGGCTGCAAATAGTCTCTAAGTAGACGAACATAAACAGGACCCAGAACATTCCATGTAAACACAGCCCACACCATTATGGATCCACTAGCAGCTTGCACGCTTGCACAGTGTCTTGTCGAGACTCTCGAACCCTCCCATCAGCTCTTACTATCAGCAATCGGGACTCATCTGACATGGCCACGGTTTTCAGTCGTCTAGGATCCAACCGATTTGGTCAAGAGCCCAGGAGAGGCGCTGCAAGCGATGTCGTGCTCTTAGCAAAGGCTCTTGCATCGGTCGTCTATTGTCATAGCCCATTAACGCCAAATTTCACCGCACTGTGATACGCTCGTCGTACGTCGCACATTGATTTCTGCCTTCATTTCACGCAGTGTTGCTTGTCTGTTAGCCCTGATAACTCTACAAACGCTGCTGCTGTCGGCCGTTAAGTGAAGGCCGTAGGCCATTGTGTTGTCCGTGGTGAGAGGTAATAGCTGAAATTTGGTTTTCTCGGCACACTTTTGACGCTGTGGATCTCGGAATATTGAATTCTCAAACGACTTCCGAAATGGAATGTCCCGTGCGTCTAGCTCCAACTACAATTTAGCGTTCGTAGTCCGTTAATTCCCGTCGTACAGCCATAATCAGTCAGTACCTTTTCACATGAATGACCTGAATAAAAGTACTGTTCCGCCAATGCACTGCCGTTTTATACCTTGAGCCGGCCGCTGTGTCCGAGCGGTTCTCGCTGCTTCAATCCGGAACCGCGCTGCTGCTACGGTCGCAGGTTCGAATCCTGCCTCGGGCATGCATGTGTGTGATGTCCTTAGGTTAGTTAGGTTTAAGTAGTTCTAAGTCTAGGGAACAGATGACCTCAAATGTCAAGTAGCATAGTGCTTAGAGCCATTTGAACCATTTTTTATACCTTGTGCCGCGCGGGGTAGCTGCGTGGTCTTGGGCGGCTTGCCACGGTTCGCGCGGCTCCCCCCCTCGGAGGTCCGAGTCCTCCCTTGGGAGTGGGTGTGTCTGTTGTCCTTAGCGTAAGTTAGTTTAAGTTAGATTAAGTAGTGCGTAAGCTTAGGGACCGATGACAGCAACTATTTGGTCCCGTAAGAACTTACCACAAATTTCCAAAATTATACCTTGTGTCTCGATGCTACTGGCATCTGTGTACGTGGATATCGCAGTCTCTTGTCATCTCAGTGTGCAGCGTGTGGCAGAAAAACGGACATTTTACGCTCTGTTCATGTTTTGAAAATGATGTCTTGTAGGTGGCTACCATGGGTACGTTGGTACTCAGACAATCTGCGATGTATATAGGTCACGGCAAGGTTAAGCATACGTGTAGTAATGTTTTGATTTCTGCACCAATTGTGTCTTTCAGTTCCGCAATTGTGTATAGACGTCTAGCATACACACTCTGTTTCAGGAACCCCCAAAGGAAGTAATCGATTACCGGTAAGTTGGCAGCTCTGGGAGGCCACGAAGTGCCACCATTCCTTGAAATTGTATGATTACCAAACCCTCTGCGCACTTATTTATACGAAACAGACGATGGGGAACTAAAGGGAAAGGATTGGTCGTTACCTCCAGCCGCACAGGGCATTGTGACAATTCACAGGGCGTTGTGATTAAGGAAAGGCGGAAGTTGAAAATTTGTGCCAGACCGGGGCTCGAACCCGGATGCTCCGCTTCTCTAGAAGGGTTGCTTTCACCACTTTTTTTTTGCACTTTACTTTTTTTTAAGTGGAGAGTTAGAGTGAGTGAGCTCGACCATACAGAGATGCCCTCCGCTCAACCAGAATTCTCAATTTATCGCCCGTTGCAAATTATTGATTCCCGTAGGAGTTTGGACAATACTAGTGAATCCGCATTGAAACAAACGCCAAGGAGCCGTCGCACTCTGGGGGTGTTTGTTTTGTCGGTCAATGCTGAAACCAGTATTTATTTGCAGCAAATTGTTCAAGTTTAGGTGCGAGGAATGTGTCAACCATGGCAGCACACAGCTGAGATGTGACAGTGGTTGCTCGTCCATGTTCATCCTCAGAGAAGAAAGGGCCCATTCTGCCCACTGAAGAGATGGCGCACCACAATGTGGCTTTGTGGCTGTTTAAGACGCGTTGATGGAATTCGTGAGGATTATCCTCTCACCAGAAGGGGCAGTTTTGTTTTTTTGACATAACCACTGACAAGGAACCCCTTGAGCGAGAGGTCTCAAGTTCAGTCTTTAGTACGACTCATTTGAAAGGGCTGTGTTAAGAATTATGACAGCAAGAATATTAGCTGCTAATGACTCACCATGTGCATCAGGAGGACGACAGAAAATGACTCTCTGGGAGGTACAGAGATCAACCTTCTATGGGATGTGTGTATTACACTTCACAAAATGCACATTGTCGACATTTTAGAAATATTCAAAACAAACCATTAACTTGCACCGTAAATACCAAATGAAAAATGGCGTGCCTCAGTGATCGCGAATGCTCGCACCATAAAGATCGAAAGCGAACTCCTCGGGAGTTACAAAACGAGCAGGGCGTTCAGCTATGTATCCACCCAAAAAAATGGATATAGAACCATATTGGTATAACGGGATGATAATAACCGATAGAATGGGATGACGTGCAGCCGAATGTGAAACACTCTGTTGTGGAGCTTATCGTGAAACTGGTAAGGCGCAGCTGCAAATAGTGCGATAAAACGTGTTACAGGCACGGAAAATACAAACATCCAAGAGGTTGAATTTGTCCTGGGGTTCCAGATGGTATAACTGCAATGTCACACAATTTTTAGGAGGGATAGTTTGCTCTAAAGGGATATGTTTTTATACGCAGACCAGGAATCAAGCAAAAGCAAGTTATTCTGACCAGCTATTGGCCAAAAACAGTGCGCATTGCATAGTTGTAATTCTCTTAAGCCCAGTTTCCCACTATTGCTTGCTGTGACGTAAATATTCCCTACTGCCCTTGCCAGGTCACGCACACGAGAAAGAATCGCAGGGGGCAGAGTACCTCCAAATTCTCGCAGCACAACAAATAACTTTCCACCCAATTTTCCATCCAGATAACCATTCGGCATAATTTATACGAATGCGTTAAGGTGTTGATGTTAGTTGATCTTGATACAACTCCCTCGGTATCTCTAATTTCCAGGGTTGCTTTCATATGAATTTCCTCTTCAAATCTCGATTGGTCGGAGTTGAAAACAGATTCCTTACTGAACAATGGGATAAGGTTTCTTTATTTCATCCACAAATTTTTTGGCGATTCCGCAATTTGCTGTGCTTCGTCAAGTTGACGCTTCGTTTGAATTTTCGTTCTTTTACGTCTTCCAATTATGTAGCACTGTTTGAAGTTATGCAACCGTCTACTGCTTCCCTTGAAATGGCTGTAATCTCTGTCGCATGCAATTTGATGCGCGCATCCTCAAATTATGTTGAAGCATCGTTGAAACGCGCATACCCCAGTTTTTGTAACTAGTGTGCCTTGGCCTCCGTTGAATATCCGTAGTTTTTATTAAGCACTACATCGTGCGGACGTATGTGAAATCTGTTCATAACTATTTTTTTACTGTGCTGTGGATGATATGTCCTACCCGATAGCTGAGTGGTCAGCGCGGCAGTCTGTCACGCCAAGGGGCCGGGGTTCGATTCCCGGTTGGGTCGGACATTTTCTCCGCTCAGGGACTGGGTGTTGTGTTGCCCCATTATCATTTCATCATCACCAGTGGAAGGCAACGGGAATTCACCACTGGAATCACTTACCTAGACGCTTATGCGGTGGACCTCTCTGACGAGGCTTCCCCCATGACATGACCTGCCGTAAAGCAGAACACAAAGTCTCTTGTCTGTGGATGATCTTCCATGTGTGCAATTATGTTCAAAGCTCGCTCCTTGGACAACGATTGCCCTTTACTACATTTCACTGCGACAGAACGAGGTGGCGCATTTGTTAGCAAACAGGACTCGCATTTGGGAGAACGACGGTTCAGATCCGCATCCGGCCATCCTGATTTAGGTTTTCCGTGATTTCCCGAAATCGCTTCAGGCGAATGCCGGGATGGTTCCTTTGAAAGTGCACGGCCGATTTACTTCCCCACCCTTCCCTAATCCGATGGGGTCGATGACCTCGCTGTTTGGTTCCCCAAATCAACCAACCAACGTTTCCCTGTGACGCGATTTTTGGCTCCCTGACGGACAAGGATGATGAACTAAATGGCTCGACATCTGTTTTAGTATGCGTTTCTCTTGTTAAGCTCGTATCGTCATCGTTGTACTCCTCATGCACATTGTCCGCACAGTCGAGCTTGCATGTAACCACACATTCCACTGACTAATCTTGCAGAAACGCTGATATTTCATTTGTCACTTCTTTAGAACTCTGCGAAATTCATTGGGTTTCCTTCTAACGAAATGTCAACTTCGGCAGCTGTTGTAGATACAACGCAATGTTTGCATTTTTTATCGTTGCCATAGCTCTTCTTTGCATAAAGCCATTAGCACCGTATCACTGTTGTGAGTTGCTCGTCGACTAAGCAGTTCAAATGTACTCAGCAGCCTCATGCTGTGCTCACTATTGGACACCTCCAGTCCCGTCCCCTGTTGCCATTAGCAGCCAATATTATAGTTGCATGGTAGACAATAGGTGGGGCGTGGTAAACATCATTGGCCCCTTGCGACCTTCCACTCAAGGGGGTCCTTGTGAGATGAAAATGTGCCTCGTCACTCATCGATAGCAAATTTAAGATGCCTTCATTATCTTAATTTTAGCCCACAGTTCAACAATTATTCAGTTTCCACAATCACTTTCATTTAACTGTAGCACAGTCTGTGTCTTGTGCCGTCGCAACTTTAAATCATTCCGTAATTCTGTGCACACTAATACTAGACATTACCAGGAATGTCCCCATTTGGCTCACAAAAGGATTTTGGACTGTTGGTTACATCTTTCTCTATTCCTGTGGGCGACAATGAACGACAACTTCTGGACCTTTCTGGCGGTTTCAGTTTAAGTATACTTCGAAGTTTTTCACCCATAACCTGATTGCGTGTACCGATAGTACAGGATCATTCCGTCTAAGGTTGAAATAGCAACGGTATTCCCGTCTAGCAGCAGCAACACACTCACCGTTTTCGTAAATGGCCTTCACAGCCACAGCACGTTCAGGCCCGCTCCAGCACTCGATATCAGCAAATAGCGTACCTACTTGAAACATACCAAACATTCTGTGATTTAGAGACTAATTAAAATAGCCCGTTTTTATGCCACACCGTGAGCTTAAGACACGAGTAATATACACAACACAAAATCAAACAAATAATAAACATTTACAAACACAACGTACAGTTAAATACTCAGTTTTGAGTTACGAATGATGAAATAGGTCTAATTTATACAACTTCAATCTGGACTGGTGTATCCAACAGTTTTGATATCTAGGTCTGAGTCGAGTATCATCCAAACATTTGGGATTTACTATCCGACAATCACTTGTTTACACTGAAGTGTCAAAGTAATGAGTTGGCGATACGCACATATACAGATGGTGCTAATGTCGTGTATTGGAGGAGATGTCATTTACATTCAGGTGATTCACGTGAAAAGCTTACCGACGTGATTCTGGCCGCACAACGGGAATTCACAGACTCTGAACGGTGAATAATGATTGGAGCTAGACGCATAGGACATTCGTTTTCGGAAATCGTTAGGGAGTTCAATATTCCGAGATCCTCAGTTTAATAGTATGCCGAGAACACCAAATGTCAGCTTTACCTCTCACTACAGACAACACAATGGCCGACGGCCTTCACTTAACGGTCGAGAGCAGTGGCGTTTATGTAAAGTTGTCAGTGCTAACAGACAAGCAACACTATGGAATGACCGCAGAAATCAATTTGGGACGTGCGACAAATTTATTAGTTAGGACAGTGCGCCGAAATTTGACGTTAATGGGCTGTGCCAGCAGACGATCGATGCAAGTGCCTTTGCTAACAGCACGGCATCGCCTGCAGCTGCTCTCCTGGGCTCGTGATCATATCAGGTGGCTGTTAGACGACTGGAAAACCGTGGCCTGGTCAGTCAAGTCCCAGTTACAGTTGGTAAGAGCTGATGGTAAGATTCGAGTTTGCCGCAAACCCCATAAAGCCGTGGAGCGAACTTGTCAACAAGGTACTCTGCAAAGTTATGGCGGCTCAATTGTGTTCTGGGCTGTGTTACGTGGAATGGACTGAGTCCTCTCATTCGAATGACCCGGTCATTGACTAGAAGTGGTTATGTTAGGCCATTCATGGACTCCATTTGTCATCCCACCTACCCCCTGTGTGTCTTCAGAATGGCTCCAGCGTAGCGCATCTCGGGCGCTCGCCGCACGGGGTCCGGTGTCCTCCTGGACCACCGGCGCTGTGAGTCGGCAAAGCTGACCCCCGGTGGAGGTATCGCAGTATACTGTGGCTCCACACTGTGCAGTCCACCAGTAATCACTAACACAATCACTGGTGAGAGATGTCCAGTAGCTTTCTGGTGACACATGACAATTACGTCGCTTTCAATACGCTGTCAACTATAGACAGCACAAACGTGCTACATTTGCCAATCCAGACCTGTTTCCCACAACACTATGAAGGTGGTTGACAACATCACACGTACAAATTATACACTTCTCAGGAAAGTTCAAATGGTTCAAATGGCTCTGAGCACTATGGGACTTAACTTCTGAGGTGATCAGTCCCCTAGAACTTAGAACTACTTAAACCTAACTAACCTAAGGACAACACACACATCCATGCCTGAGGCAGGATCCGAACCTGCGACCGTAGCGGTAGCGCGGTTCCAGGCTGTAGAGCCTAGAACCGCTCGGCCACTCCGGCCGGCCCTCAGAAAAAAAATATTTTATCCTAAAGTTCGCTTAACAATTGCAAATAAACACACATTTAATAAACTGAAAATAATTCCACTCTGTAAACACGAGCAGAGTGAAGTCATTTTGTCCACTGATATAAGAGAACTGGACAGGAAATGCTTGGGATATATAGTTTGTCTGTAAATCGAAAAGCGAGCGGCACTTGTGGTGGGAAAGGATGCCCCTTTCGCAGAAGAGCGCTACAGCTGCTGTACATGATGGCTAGGGATCAATTTCTCTCTAGCAGTGTACAACAGTGTGCAGAGATTTATGTAGATTATGTCCAAAAGTGTTTCTTACGTTAGTACGAAGGGTAATCCCAAATGTAAGGCCTCCTATTTTTTTTAATAAACACATAGACCAGTTTATTTCTACAATGATTTTCGTCAGTTTACAGCTTGAACATTTATCTATTTTTCGACATAATCACCATTTCTGCCGATGCATTTTTGTAGACGCTCTGGCAGTTTCTGTATGCCCATGCCATACCAGCTCGCCGACACGCTGTTCAGAAGATTATGAACCTCTTCTTTCACCTCGTCGTCGGAGTTGAATAGCTTTCCAGCCAAATGTTCTTTTAACTTAGGGAACACATGATAGTCACTGGGCGCCAAGTCAGGACTATAGGGTGGGTGGGTGATTATGTTCCACTGAAACTGTTGCAGGAGAGCAACGGTTTGCCGAGCGATGTGTGGGCGAGATTTATCATGGAGAATGTGTATGCCCTTGCTCAGCATTCGTCCAAGGTGATCTGTCGATCTTCACGCATGCTTTGCTCAATCTTCAAGACTGTCTCCTCAGGAATTGACGGTCTCCCGCTCCTTTGTTCGTCGTGAATTTAGGTCCGACCAGCCGCATACTCTACCACTTACGAACATTTTTGACATCCATGAACGACTCACCAAACACTTCCGTCAATTGGCGATGGATTTCAATCGGCGCAGTGCCCTTTGAGTTCAAAAATCGAATAACTGTTCGCAATTCGCATTTGACGGTAACATCCAACGGGAGCTCCATTCTCAACGGCTGCCAAGCCAAGACTGAGCCCCTCAGCGCGGCGTGTGCATGTTTACACACAGCGCGTGAAACACTCTTCATAACAGTGTGACCAACTGCTACACAAACAGAGTTCTGTACTTATAAAAAAATAGGAGATCGTTCTTTTGGGATTACCCTCGTATTAGTGGTAACATATCTACACGATGACAATTATTGAACTTTGTGTGAAAAAAGAAATGTAAGCTAGTTACAAACTACGGCGTGCGCGCACTTTATTCAACATGTAAAAGTCACTACAGATATTCGGATTTAGGTTATGGCATGTTCGATATGCTTGCCATCATTGGCGATGATATGGCGCAGACGAATAGCGAAACTCTGCATGACCCGCTGAAGTGTCGGAACGTCGATGCTGTAGATGGCCTCGTGAATGCCTGTTTTCAGCTCAGCAATGGCTTTGGAGTTATTGATGTACACTAGCACCACAAAAAGGAGTCGCATTTGTTCAGATCCGGAGAATATGGGAGCCAATGTAGGCCCACGCCAGTGGCCTCTGGGTGCCCTAGAGCCAGAATGCGGTCCCCAAAGTGTTCGTCCATGAAATCAAACACACTCCTGCTTCGATGGAGTCGAGGTCCGTGTTATATGAACCACATCTTGTCGAAATCAGGGTCACTTTGTATAATGATGATGAAATCACCTTCCAACACCTTCACGTACCGTTCGGTAGTCACCGTGCCATCAATGAATATCATACCGATTATTCTGTGACTGGACATTGCTCTCCACACAGTCACCTGTTGAGGAAGAAGACACTTCTCGATCACGAAATGCGGATTCTTAGTCACCCAAATGCGCCAATTTTGCTTATTGGCGAATCTATCCAAATGAAAGTAGGCTTCGTCGCTAAGCCAACCATATTCACATCAAAATTCCCATCATGCACCACCGAGCGAGGTGGCGCAGTGGTTAGACCACTGGACTCGCATTCGGGAGGACGACGGTTCAATCCCGCTTCCGGCCATCCTGATTTAGGTTTTCCGTGATTTCCCTAAATCGCTCCAGGCAAATGCCGGGATGGTTACTTTGAAAGGGCACGGCCGACTTCCTTGGGATGGCCGACTTCCTTCCCCATCCTTCCCTAATCCGATGAGACCGATGATCTCGCTGTTTGGTCTCTTCTCCCAAACAATCCGATTCAATCCCATCATGCCCCACGGCCAACCGTGCAGTCTGAACGTCCTAACGCAAACCGTTCAGAAGTTATAACGATTTTAGTTCATATAGTTAAATACTTGTCACCGTGTATTTTCTAAGTAGTGTTAATAAACTTTGTGGAAATTAATCAATCCCGCTACATCCTGCATGTCGGAGCACAGCATCGCCAATAATTCATACGGTGCGCTGTGGAGGGTTGGTATAAGTTTTTAAAAGACCCTTTAATTGCTTCTTATGACGTAGTGGGGTAGACAGAGTGGGGAATTACTTGCTCTCACTTCAGTTAGCAGACCTATGAAGTAGTGAAGTACACGACCACAATCTGGTGACGTACCCCCTTCCCCCCCCCCCCCGCCCACTTCTGCCCTTCATCACCGCTCCCTCCACCCTGTTTCAGCCCCAAAACACAATTTATTCCTTAACACAGTTCTAATGCACTTATATGTGACAGACACATTTAATATTTGGTGTTAGCCCATTTCATTTAAAAAATAATCATTCATGTTATGCCATTACAACACTATTAATAAACTGTTATGTTTTCAGTCCCTGCAACACGAAAACAATTAGTCCTAGAGAAAAAAATTAACAAGGCCTTTATTGTAGCAAATTTAGTGGAGTTTAATTCTATACTGAGAAACAGTTTCGCCAGAAGCCACAATCATCGAGTTATTTAAGAAAAACACAAAAAGTGACCTCCCCGTCCTCCGTCCCTTTGCCCCCATCCCCACGCTCACACCCCACCAGTGGGGATTTTAGTATGTAGTTCATGGCATTTCCCCCATCACTGTACAAAAGTTAGTCCTTATTTATTAAATGAATTACATATTAGGTTGCTGCATAAGTTCATACAGTTTTTATTTTGCATGTTCGTATTCTGTTTGCTATGAGTTTATTTATCGATTTTATTTTCTGTTTGTAGTTCATTGTTACTATCTGAGATTACATATAGTCATTTTGCCTTTCATTAAGGGCAAAAATTTACCCTTTTCCCCTAATTTTCCTTCGTTTACTTGATTTATGCTACAGTTGTTACTAAAACACTAATAATCATCATCATCAATAATATTCCTATCATTACTATTATTTTTTTTAGAATTCATAAAGTATTGTGTTGGTGCATAAAGTGGTCCTAGGGAAAAAATGAACAGGGCCTTTATTGTAGCTAATTTAGTGGAGTTTAATTCTATACTGTTCACCACATTTGCCACTTTTCGAGTACACTGACGTTGTTCGTTGTGGATTAATGCGATTAACAGTCTTCATCAAACCCTGAACATCTTCCCTCTCCTTAAAGCGAGAAAACCATTGTCTTCTCATGCTCTGCCCAAAGACATTATCCTCACACGCGGCGCAAATGCTTCTGGTTGCCTCCACTGCTGCCAGCCTTCTATTGAAATCAAACAGATGAATATGTCGGAAATGTTCCGATTTCTCCACTTGGCAATCCATTTTCTAGCGTCCACAGCTCCACTCACTATCTCAAAGTGACAAAACTCAAATAGCAACAGTCAACAACAAATAAAATGTGACAGTCGATAAATAAATGGCCGTGCGGTTCTCGGCGCTACAGTCTGGAGCCGAGCGACCGCTACGGTCGCAGGTTAGAATCCTGTCTCGGGCATGGATGTGTGTGATGTCCTTAGTTAGTTAGGTTTAAGTAGTTCTAAGTTCTAGGCGAAGAAGTTAAGTCGCATAGTGCTCAGAGCCATTTGAACCATTTTGATAAATAAACCCATAGAAACCGGAATACCAACATGCAAAACAAAATTGCTACGAACTTACGCAGCAACTTAATGTGTAGTTCATGACATTTCCTCCTGCCACTGTACCAAATTAGCAAATTTTGTCCCTAATTTTCGTTCGTCGACTGGACTAATAGTGCAGTCGTTACTTTTCAGTAATATTGCTATCATTATTACTATTTGTTTATAAAAATTCATTAATAACCATTTATAGCATTTGTAGTCTTACCACTTTGTATGGTTCCAGTTGGTCGCGACCGGCATAGTCTCACTTAATTCGGTCTACTGGCATCTGATGGAGCGCTGCACTGTGCTTTCAACAGGTCGTGGAGTTATGGGGTAGCACTGCTGACTGTCGAATACGGTGCTCCAAATTAGATTCCCAGCTAGGTCGCGGGTTTTCTCCGTTCGGGGCTGGGTGTGTGTGTTGTCATAATGTCATCATCATCGACGTGCAAGTGCCGAAGTGTCGTCAAATAAGAAGGAAGACTTGCACCAGACGTTCAGGCCCCCCAAAAAGGGACACTCGGCAAAAGTTCTCTACGCACATTAAACGTACTCAAAGTAGCCCAGTGGAGTGGCGCAGTGGTAACACACTGAACTCGCATTCGAGAGGACGGTGGTTCAAGTCCCTGTTGAGACATCCAAATTTAAGTTATCTTCGGCTTTCCTAAATCGCTTGAGGCAAATAACGGCGTGGATCCTTTGAAAAAGGCATGGTCGATTTTCCTTCTCAGTCCAAAATTGTGCCAATGATCTCGTCATCGATGGCACGCTAAGTTCTGATCTTCTTTCGTCTGTGCTCTTAATTACGACATCTGGGCTAGTTTTTCAGTGCCGTATTCTCAACACCTCCAATGTTTACCGTTCTTAGCTAAGTCACTCCGTTTTACGTGACTACTAGACCTTGAGGCAGCTACCGTTGATGTGCACGCAGACGAGAAATCCAACGTCACAAGACATATCGCCGTCGGCACACGGGACGAGGTGGGTGTTGCTCTCTCAGCGCTCTCCAGAGGCATTTGTCGGTGTCATTTGGCTCGCAAACAATACAGTTTGTTCACTAAAGTGAATGTTTCCAGAATGAGATTTCCACTCTGCAGCGGACTGTGCGCTGATATGAAACTTCCTGGCAGATTAAAACTGTGTGCCGGACCGAGACTCGAACTCGGGACCTTTGCCTCTCGCGGGCAAGTGCTCTACCATCTGAGCTACCCAAGCACGAAACATCCATCAGGTTGTGGCTAAGCAATGTCTCCGCAATATACGTTCTTTCAGGAGGGCTAGTTCTGCAAGGTTCGCAGGAGAGCTTCTGTAAAGTTTGGAAGGTAGGAGACGAGGTACTGGCAGAAGTAAAGCTGTGAGGACGGGGCGTGAGTCGTGCGTGCTTGGGTAGCTCAGTTGGTAGAGCACTCGCCCGCGGAAGGAAAAGGTCCCGAGTTCGAGTCTCGGTCCGGCACACAGTTTTAATCTGCCAGGAAGTTTCAAAATGGTAACTGGTTACGCTTTCAAAGGCTGTGGTAGCGGAGAGCTTCAGAAAACAAGAACTTATTGTGTCCTGTGTGGTAAGGCTGACTCCACAATGTCGCGTAGCATATCCAAGGAATGCCCTCATCTTCTGTACAGATAAGCTTCTCTCTTACAAATGTGGGAATTGTTTGCGTCGCGACAATGGAATGCAGATAGTGCTGATTGACTTGCAAGTTTCTCCTTTCCTTTATAAAGATTTGCATAGCTACAGTTTGAGTAGATGGGTTTAAGGATTGCGACACTTGTGTGGCGGAAGCCATTTCTTACAACATGACCGAGACGTCCACGTGATGCGCTGAAGGCGACTGGCACGCCTAGAGGTGCAACTCTCTTATTTTGTCGGAACAAATGGACGATGAAATTTGAAAGCTGTTTGGACACCAGTATGCCACGAGAATCTGACGCCTAGTCGGCGCTAAACAACTCTCTCTCTTAAGGCTAAAGCTCTTATATGCGTCTTTGCTTACAAGCAGATTTTTTTGGAGGTATCCGCCTTCAGCAAAACAGTTACACTACTGGCCATTAAAATTGCTACAGGACGAAGATGACGTGCTACAGACGCGAAATCTGACCAACATGAAGACGATACTGTGATATGCAAATGATTAACTTTTCAAAGCATTCACACAAGGTTGGCGCCGGTGGCGACACCTACAACGTGCTGACATGAGGAAAGTTTCCAACCGATTTCTCGCACACAAACAGCAGTTGACCGGCGTTGCCTGGTGAAACGTTGTTGTGATGCCTCGTGTAAGGAGGAGAAATGCATACCATCACGTTTCCGTCTTTGATAAAGCCTATCGCGATTGCGGTTTATCGTATCGCGACATTGCTGCTCGCGTTGGTCGAGATCCAATGACTGTTAGCAGAATATGGAATCGGTGGGTTCAGGAGGGTACTACGGAACGCAGTGCTGGATCCCAATGGCCTCGCATCACTAGCAGTCGAGATGACAGGCATCTTATCCGGATGGCTGTAACGGATCGTGCAGCCACGTCTCGATCCCCGAGTCAACAGATGGGGACGTTTGCAAGACAACAACCATCTGCACGAATAGTTCGATGACGTTTGCAGCAGCATGGACTATCAGCTCGGAGACCGTGGCCGCGGTTACCCTTGACGCTGCACCACAGACAGGAGCGCCTGCGATGGTGCACGAAAGGGAAAACGTCATTTTTTCGGATGAATCCAGGTTCTGTTTACAGCATCATGATGGTCGCATCCGTGTTTGGCTACAACGCGGTGAACGCACATTGGAAGCGTGTATTCGTCATCGCCATACTGGCGTATCACACGGCGTGATGGTATGGGGTGCCATTGGTTACACGTCTCGGTCACCTCTTGTTCGTACTGACGGCACTTTGAACAGTGGACGTTACATTTCAGATGTGTTACGACCCGTGGCTCTACCCTTCATTCGATCCCTGCGAAACCCTACATTTCAGCAGGATAATGGACGACCGCATATTGCAGGTCCTGTATGGACCTTTCTGGATACAGAAAATGTTCGACTGCTACTCTGGCCAGCATATTCTCCAGACCTCTCACCAATTGAAAACGTCTGGTCAATCGTGGCCGAGCAACTGGCTCGTCACAATACGCCAGTCACTATTCTTGATGAACTGTGGTATCGTGTTGAAGCTGCATGGGCAGCTGTACCTGTACACGACATCGAAGCTCTGTTTGACTGAATTCCCAGGCGTATCAAGGCCGTTATTACGGCCAGAGGTGGTTGTTCTGGGTTCTGATTTCTCAGGATCTATTACCCAAATTGCGTGAAAATCTAATCACGTGTCAGTTCTAGTATAATATATTTGTCCGATGAATATCCGTTTATCATCTGCATTTCTTCTTGGTGTAACAACTTTAATGCCCAGTAGTGTATATTCTTTCCTTATATGCGTCTTTGCTCCTTTCTTTTTTGGAGGTATCCACCTTCAGCAATACACAATTATATCTTTGCTTCTGTTTCTTATGTCCGCAGCTCGTAGTCTTGCGGTCGCGGCGTCGCTTCCGGGACACGGAGTCTCGGGTTATATTCCGGGCGGGGTTAGGGATTTTCAGCTGCCTTGAGATGACTGGGTGTTTGTGTTGTCATCATTTTATCATCATTCATGAAAGTGGCGAGATTGGACTGAGCATAGATTGAGAATTTGTACGATCGCTGATAACCGCGCATTTGAGCGCCCCACAAACCAATCATCATCATCATCTATTTCCTATATATGCTTCGCTGGAGTTTGAGCATCAGTGGGCTTTAACACTGAGGTAACGTAGCTCATGAGATACCCTTAATATCGTGTCGGACCTTCTTCTGTCCGGCGTATTGCAGCGACTCGACGGGCGTTGACTGGACAAGTCGTTGGAAGTCCTCTGCATAAATATTGAGCCACATTGCCTCTATTGCCGTCCATAATTGCCAAAGTGTTGCCGGTGAAGGATTTTGTGCACGACATGATCTCTCGATAAATGTTCGACGGGGTTCATGTCGGGCGACCTGGGTGACCGAATCATTCGCTCTGATTCTCCACAATGTTCTTCAAACCCATCACGAACAGTTGTGGTCCCGTGGCATGGCGCATTGTCATCCACAAAAATTCCATCCTTGTTTGGGAACGTGAAGTCCATGAATGGCTGCAAATAATTTCCAAGAAGACGATGACAACCAATTCCAATCAATGATCGGTTCAGATGGACCAGAGGACCTAGTCTGTTTCACATAAACAGCCCCACCCGAACCCTACCTTCAGGTTTTACCAACTGAAATCGGGACTCGTCTGACCAGGTCACGGTTTTCCAGTCATGTATTGTCAAAAGTCACTTGCCCAGGAGCTATTAGCTATCGTGCTATTAGCAAAGGCTCTCGTGTCGGTCGTCTGCTGCCATAGCCCATTAACGCAACATTTCCCCGCACTCTTCTAATGAACACGTTCGTTGCACGTCCCACATTGATGTCTATGGTTATTTCGCTCAGTGTTGCTTGTCTGTTAGCACTGCAACTCTGAGCGAACGCTGCTGCTCTCGGTCGTTAGGTGAAGACCGTCGGACACTGCGTTGGCTGTGGCGAGAGGTAATGGCTGAAATTTGGTACTCTCGGCATGCTCTTGACACTGACTCTGTGACTCTGAATCCCCTAACGATTTACGAAATAGAGTCTCCCACGCATCTAGCACCAACTAGCATTCCGCGTTCAGAGTCTGTTGATAGTCGGAGTGCTGACACCAAAATTTACAGACAGTCTGCGTAACCAGTTATGCTGGCCACTGATGCGTGTAAACTCCTTCAGCATCAACTACGTCCTGAAAATGGCGCACTGAAGCGCCGAAACTGGTAGCTACAAAATAAATAAAATCATAAGACGAGCGGTTCTAGGCGCCTCAGTCCGGAAGCGCTGCTGCTACGGTCGCAGGTTCGAATCCTGCCTCGGTCATGGATGTGTGTGATGTACTTAGGTTAGTTAGGTTTAGTAGTTCTAAGCCTAGGGGACTGATGACCACAGACATTAAGTCGCATAGTTCTTGGAGCCATTCGAACCATTTGAATTCCTGGCCACAGTACATTTTTTAAACAAAGGTGTACGTTTTCGACATTTACGTGGAGAGTGAACAACATAAAGAAAATGTTATTTTTAATTTTAACAACCTTACAGAGAATCTTTCATAAAAAATCAGTAATGAAGAAATTAAACACTGGCGGAATAAAATCGCAACACCAAAAACTTATTACGGAAGTGTAATGAAATTTCGGGAGTAGTGCATTTGTCTAGGTAACATATTTAAGTGATTAACACAAAGTCACAGCTTAATTTAAGTGCGTGATAAGCCATTTCAAATTTGCAGTGCTGGTACATTAGTACCCGGTGTAAAAGCCAGAATGTTGAATGCAGACATGTAAACGTAAATGTCGGATGTCAGTTGGTGGTTTTATGTTTCATACCTGTTGGACTTGGTTGGCCACTGCAGAGATGGTTGCTGCTGTTTGTAGATGACGCTGGAGTTGTCATCCGCTGATGTCCCATATGTGCTCGAATGGAGAAACATCTGGTGATATCTAGCAGGAAAAGACAACATGTGGACACTCTGTAGAGCATCTTTGGTTGCAACAGCGGTACGTGGGCGAGCGTCATCCATTTGGAAAACACCCCCTGGAATGCTGTTCATGAATGGCAGCACAACATGGCGAATCACCAGATTGGCGTACAGTTTTGCAGTTAGGGTGCGCGGGACTAGCAAGAGCTTGCCCCTGCTGTCATACGAAATCGCACTCCAGGTGTAGACCCACTGTGTCTAGTACGCAGACAGGTTGGTTGCAGGTCCTCAACTGGACTCCTTCCAAACAACACACAGCCGTCACTGTCACCGAGGCAGAACCAGATTTCATGAGGAAACACAACAGACCTCCTCCCTGACCTCCAGTGAGCTCTCGCTTGACACAACTGAAATCGTAAATGGCGGTTACGGGGAGCGGAATGCACGCTACATGACTTCTGTCTTGGAGCTGTCTTCGAAGTAACCGTTTTGTAACATTTCGTTATGTCACTGTGGTGCCAACTGCTACTCAAACTCCTGCTGCAGATGCTGGAGATGGAGTATGCAGTCATGCGCCGAACACGAAGGTCTTCCCTCTTGCTAGTGTCATGTGACCGTCCGGAGTCTGGTCTTTTTGCGACCACCGCTGCCAGTGGTCATGTGGTCTTAAGTAATAGAACCCAGTACGTTGTCCTCGATGGTGAGTGTTCATCGGAGGTGAGGATATCATCTGGAGTGCCCCAGGGAAGTGTGGTAGGTCCGCTGTTGTTTTCTATCTACATAAATGATCTTTTGGATGTGGTGGATAGCAATGTGCGGCTGTTTGCTGATGATGCTGTGGTGTAAGGGAAGGTGTCGTCGTTGAGTGACTGTAGGAGGATACAAGATGACTTGGACAGGATTTGTGATTGGTGTAAAGAATGGCAGCTAACTCTAAATATAGATAAATGTAAATTAATGCAGATGAACAGGAAAAAGAATCGCGTAAGGTTTGAATACTCCATTAGTAGTGTAACGCTTGACACAGTCACGTCGATTAAATATTTGGGCGTAACATTGCAGAGCGATATGAAGTGGGACAAGCATGTAATGGCAGTTGTGGGGAAGGCGGATAGTCGTCTTCGGTTCATTGGTAGAATTTTGGGAAGATGTGGTTCATCTGTAAAGGAGACCGCTTATAAAACACTAATACGACCTATTCTTGAGTACTGCTCGAGCGTTTGGGATCCCTATCAGGTCGGATTGAGGGAGGACATAGAAGCAATTCAGAGGCGGGCTGCTAGATTTTTTTACTGCTAGGTTTGATCATCACGCGAGTGTTACGGAAATGCTTCAGGAACTCGGGTGGGAGTCTCTGGAGGAAAGGAGGCGTTTTTTCGTGAATCGCTACTGAGGAAATTTAGAGAACCAGCAATTTATTTATTTATTTATTTATTTAACCTGGCAAGATTAGGGCCATCAGGCAATCTCTTACATCTAACCAGGCATTCTACTTATTTTACATTCATATGTTTCAGTAGGCATGTTAAACTACATCTAGTACAAAAAGTGAAATAAACAATTAGAAACGTACACCTGGAAAAATACATACATATAGAGTTTATATTCTTAGATCATAAGTACTGTTATAATTAGACATTATTGAAGAGATAGATTTTAGATAGGAGTGCTGGCAGCAGGGAGTAAGAGGGAGACTCATGGTGACGGGAGGAGAAGAATAGAGACACATGATGAAACATAATTAAGGAAATATAAAGGAAAAGAAGATTGCGTGGCTAATAGAGATAGATGAAGAGGAAGGCATCTCAGGAGCAAGATAGGAGACGCTAGCGTTGCTATTTGACGGATGAGAGGATTGCCCTTGTACATTAATTTTGTGGAGAACTTTATGAGGATGATAGTAGGAGATGCTTCAACTTCTTCTTAAAAGCAGCAGGAGATTGAATTTTGCGCAAGGTAAGGGGCAGTTTGTTCCAGAGGCGGACAGCGGCAACTGAGAAGAAGTTTGCAAAAGTTTTTGTTTTGTGAGTGGGCACAGTTAGGATACCAAATAAGAGTGACCTCGTGTTTCGATTATGATGGCATGACAGGTTTTTAATCTCTGAAGCAAGGTACTGGGGTGCTTGCGCGACGAGGAGTCGGTGAAGTAGACATAGAGTGCGGTAGTCACGCAATTTGTCCGGCCGCAGCCACCCTAGCTCGGAGTATGAAGCACTAACATGATCATATCGGCGAATGTTGCAGGTGTAACGCACACAGGCATTCATGGTTAGCTCTAGCCGTCTTTTGTTTTCACTACTCATGCCTTGTTGAATCACATCACAATAGTGGAGGTTCGGTAGAACGAGTGCTTGCACGAGCTGGCGTTTCAAGTCCTGTGGAAATATGTTCCGAAACTTTTTGAGAGCATAGAGACAAGCAGACGTCTTTCGGCACACTGCGACTGTATTCTCCGCCCAGTTGAGATGCTCATCCAAAGCTACATCCAAGTTCTTCACTGTTTTCTGATATGGTATTGGAGTACAGTCGAGCAGAATAGGAGGTAGCCGTTCGCGGTAGTACAATTTTACTGCCGCCAACTTATATTTCGCGGAGAGACCACAAAGGTAAGATAAGAGATATTAGGGCTCGTGCAGAGGCATATAGGCATTCATTTTTCCCTCGTTCTGTTTGGGAGTGGAACAGGGAGAGAAGATGCTAGTTGTGGTACGGGGTGCCCTCCGCCACCCACTGTATGGTGGATTGCGGAGTATGTATGTAGATGTAGATGTACATTCCTGCCAAATCTTTCTGCAGTATCGCAGAAGGAACATGCAGCTACTCGTAGCCCTAGTACAGATCTCGTTCAAACTGAGTGAGGTGTTGATAATGGCGCCTTTATCATCTCAAAGGCATTCTTGATTAACATCAACTCACCTCGTACAGTGTCAAAGATAACTAACGCTCACGAGCGTTACGGCGTGTATCTAAATACGAACCTGACTTCCATACTATTACTGCCACTCTCATGCGACTGTCCTGAAATTGGAACAGACGTACAAACATACCTACCACCTTTCCTATACTTCGCACAATTCCTTCTTGATGTTGCGATTTTTTTCTGTCAGTGTATTTCACGATTAATGAAAAAACTTGTGTAACATGCACATTTGTTTAAAAATATGTATCGGCCGGCTACCGAGCCCAAGCCACCTACATGCCAGGCGAGCTCTCTACCACAGAGCCACACTGCCTGTCGGAAAGTATTTTACTTCGGGGTATTAAAGACGCTCACAAGACTTCAAAGTCGATTTTCTAGAGAATTTTTGAGAGTTGCATATTCGACCTCTGAATTTTACGTACCATACACATAAAAGATTACAAAAATCCGATTGCCATTTGTTGCCCTTGTCAGAGGTCCAATAAGTCGCATAACTTTGTCTCGCGCGACTCACACCGTTAGCTGAGCGTGCATCCGGGCAGAGGACGCTCGCATGATTTCGCGCGGCGCGGCGCCGTAACAAAACGCGATACGAAGACGAGAAACGTTTCGGAGTTATCTAGCTCAATCATGTACTGTGACGTGCGCCATTTACGGGGGATCTCTGTCTCTTTGTGCAATATTTTCATAGACACGGGGCTACGGGATGTATTAAATGGTAGAGTTTGTGTGTTCATCACGTATTTGCGTGAAAAATGTGCGGGTATCGCATTACGTTTCCTAAGCGGAGCACTTCCTCCTCCTGGGATTCCAGGTCATCCATATTACTTAAGAGCTAACACGGTTGGGGACAGCCGGTCTTCTCATTGTTGCCGGCCGTGGTGGCCGAGCTGTTCTAGGCGCTACAGTCTGGAACCGCGCGACCGCTACAGTCGCAGGTTCGAATCCTGCCTCGGGCATGGGTGTGTGTGATGTCCTTAGGTTAGTTAGGTTTAAGTAGTTCGAAGTTCTAAGGGACTGATGACCTTAGAAGTTAAGTCCCATAGTGCTCAGAGCATTTGAACCATTTTTCTCATTGTAATGGCAGCACAATAGACGCAAAATGAACTTTTCTGTAGTGCAGTACTTGGTTCTAGACCCCAAGTTACAGCATTACATACGCTTTTGTTATACAAGGTGTCACCAACATTTAGCGTCAAATGTATATAGCCTGTAGAGTCGATAACTGTAAGGTGAGTGTTATGACATGAGGAACCAACAGTCGAAAATAAATAATTTAGGCAGCACCAGGTCTCCAATACTCAATAGTGGTGAGACATGTGTTTGTGTACTGTTTGTCTTTCTTTATACGCGACTGCAAGCTGCATAATCTCTTGGCGTCACATTGGACAGCAGACTGGCTTGACGCTATCATATCATTCGCGAAACTAAGGGAACTTGCCCTCTGATGAAGACCCATGCATCCTCTACTTTGTCATCCTACGATAAAACTATAGCTTTGCCAGTCTTGGAACATGCTGCTGTTATATGGGACAACATAGGAGAATGTAACCTACAGAAGTCATCTGTGCTTAACAGAAGTGCAAGAAACAAATCTTAGATTACAAGAGCGATCAACATGAAAATTTCAGCTCCAGTATTCACAATGCTGAGCGTCAATGGACAAAGTTTAAGAATATTGTACAATACGCTCGAGGCAGGTATGTACCGACCAAGTTGCGAGGAAGGGAAACTCCCGCCGCGTTCGACAGCAGTTTACGAAATCGCTACAAAAGCAAAGAGAGCTTTACTGCAGTTTTAAACGTAGCCAAAGCCTCACAGACAAATAGAGAGTGACCTAAGCCAGAATTAGCGGAACGAGGGCGTTCAACGAATTCGAAATTGAAATTCTACCAACTCGGCACAAAATCTTGAGAAGTGATCTCATGTTAAATCAGCAAACGGATCGAAGCAATGTGTCAAGACACTCTGTCATAACAATGGCATCGAAACGAAGGATGACGCAAAGAAGGCCGAAGTACTGAACGTCAGTCTTTTTCCGGAATTATTCGGAAAGTAAGGAACGATCGGAAACCACACTGAAAGCCCGATGAAGATTCGCATAAATGTGCTGTGGAGAGCTTCTAGTATGCCCGTAGATAGCGTCAGGTCGCTCTCCTCAGTTCTGAGCGCGCAGTGAGCGCATAAAGACGTCTAGAGAACGGCGTCTTCCGTCAAGTATGGGTGCCCGCTGACAGGTTTCGCCTGATTTCATGCAACCCCAGTTAACGCAAATATCATGCAGTTCCTCCTTCTTTGACAGTTCTCGGCGGCACACTGCAAAGTCAATGAAGACGCTTCTGCAGCGTTTTCAATGGGAAATGTTTGATCACCCACATACAGCCCGGACTTGGCTCGCTCTGATTTTCTTCTCTGCTCAGATGAACCGCTGGCTACGAAGGCATTTAGGCACAGACAGCGAGCTGCAGTCCAACGTAGAAAATTGTCGAAAAGCACAGAAGGCTGACGTCTATAATGAGGGTATGGGAAAGTTCGAACAACACCAGACAGATGTCTAAGCCGGAGTGGCGACTATATAGAGAGATAGCTGGAAGTTGTAGCTAACTGTTGCAATTTCCACTGTGGTTTCCATTTCGCAATCGGTCGTTTAATACTGTCCGAATAGCCCTCGTATTTCGCTGAGGAAGGTCGCACTGTAGTTCCCCCTTTAAACCAACACATGAACCTCGGAATGACAGGTATTGATTATGGGATAGAAAAGTAACTGAAATCGCTCAACAGAGGGAAGACGCTGGAACTGACGGGATACCAGTAAGATTCCACACAGAGTATCCTCTTCTATCAACAGCGTATCTTAATTCAGTTGAGGAGCGAAGCGTTACTAATAATTCGAAAAAAGGGCAGCCTTTCAAGAAAGAGTATCGAATAGACACACACTACTATAGGCCTATACGTCTGACGTCGGTACATTTTAAAAATTTAGAATATATTTTATGCTCACATGTTATGACTTTTCTGGAGACCAAAACCCTGCTCTGTACGAATCAACATGGGATCCGAAAATAACGATGGTCTGAAGCACAGCTCGCTTTGTTAGTACTCGAGACCCGGAAAACAACAGATATCGGCGCCCAGGTTGATGCCGCGTTCCTTGACTTCCGGAAGGCGTTCGATAAAGTTCCGCGCTGACGCCTGGTGAAAAGATTACGACTGCATAGAATATCAGACCAACTGTTTCACTGGGTTGAAGAGTTCCCAGCAAACACAACACAGCATGTCATTCTCAACGGCGAGAGGTGTCTTCAGACATAAAAGTAACTTCGTGCATACCCCCAAGGGACTGTTGTGGGAGCGTGCTGGTTATCCATGAGGCTTTTCGCGGATGGTGCTGTTTAATACGCAGAAGTCGCAGCGATAGAAAATTGTTGCTAGATGCAGGAAGACCTGAAGAGGCTCGACACTTGGTGCAGGGATCTTCAACGTAAACAAATGTAACTTATTGGGCGTAAGTAGTCTGGAAGATCCATTATTGTATGATTTCATTGCGGAACAGTCAGTGAAAGCCACAAAATATCTACGAGAATGCATAACTGACTATATAAAGCGAAACGACCACACAAAATTAGTCACCCGTTAGGCAGATGCCTCACAGATTCATTGGAAGGATCCATAGGAAGTGCTGTCCACACACAAGGGAAATAACTTACAGAACACTCATTCGACCAATACTTGAATACTTCTATTTAGTGTGGGATCCGTACCTTACAGAACTGATATTTTTTTATTTATTTGCTGTTTTCTTTTAGTCTGTTATCTAGATACAAGAACAGACGAAATGTTGCACATGAATTGGCATGAACACAGCACATAAGATTTTAATATAATTTCAAATGTGTTAGTATAACCAAGCATTATGGAGTTTAAGGGAAAAAAGCTAAAAATCTACATAAAAGAAAAAAAATTAAAAAAAAAGAAAAATGTCTCCATACTTAATTCGACAATCTGGTGCACAGGTATTGTTCCTATGGAATGCAGAAGTCTCATACTACTTGTCCGCTACACTTTGCTGCATGGGCGAATCACAAATTATGTAATTTATAATTTCCCTCTGTCGGAGGTTCGAGTCCTCCCTCGGGCATTGGTGTGTGTGTTGTCCTTAGCGTAAGCTAGGTTGAGTTAGATTAAGTAGTGTGTAAGCTTATGGACCGATGACCTCAGCAGTTTGGACATAAGATCTTACCACAAATTTCCATTTAATTTATAATTCTAAACTACACCGCGACACAACACTGAACGAAGCCAAAGTTAGCGCAACGAGAGCGTTCAATTCGAAAGTGAAATTCTCCCAACTTGGCACCAAATCTTAAGAAGTTTTGGTCTCATGTTACATCAGTAAACGGGTCGAAGCCATCTGTTAAGACACTAAACAGCACTACACTACACTGCTATACTTGATATCAGATCCAAGGTAGTTATGATTTGTCTCGATAGCTAGCCCTCGCTGCGCTGAGATACAACTTCAGGAATAACAGGAGCTGCCCTGCTCCGCCACCCAGGGTCTCGAGATTGCGAGATATCTGTCAGGAAATCATTCCTGGTCCTCCCCGAGGTTCATCTAATCACTGCTTCCAGAAGGTTGTTGCAGATGGATTCTCTGCCGTGGTGCGTCTCGTTTTCATATTGAAAGGCCTCTTCTTCCTTGTCTCAGCCATGTAGGCCTGCAGTTCAGCTGTCAACGAGTTCATCTTATGCCACAGTTCCTCAGCCCTTATGTTGTATTACCAAAGACATTCCCGTCACGGTCTGTAATATCTTATCTTATAGCACAAGCCCAGACGAAGTGATCCGCGATGACAACTGCGCCGCATTCGCAAGTGTCTGTGGTGCGTTGTATTTTGGTAAGTGGTTAAGTGGTTGAGATATGGATCATGTTCCGACAGACAGATCACAGCCCTCTTTGTCGGAAGAAAATGTGAAGTCATTGATCTTTCTTTCACTTATGGAAGGAACTGGTAATTTCTCCTCCCTGTTCTTGCCGTGTTCCAGTTTCTAGTCATTCTCTATCAATGCAACCTTTTATTTCCAAATTCGATGTGATTTTTGTGCCCATTATCTCCTTCATTTTATCATTTCGCCATTTTTGAGCCAATATTGTGCAGCTGTCTTTTGTACTGCTGGGTCTAGACGTAGCAAGCCTAGTACCAACCAGCAGCATCTCAGTCAAAAAATGGCTCTGAGCACTATGGGAATTAACATCTATGGTCATCACCCCCCTAGAACTTAGAGCTACTTAAACCTAACTAACCTAAGGACAGCACACGACACCCAGTCATCACGAGGCAGAGAAAATCCCTGACCCCGCCGGGAATCGAACCCGGGAACCCGGGCGTGGGAAGCGAGAACGCTACCGCACGACCACGAGCTGCGGACAGCATCTCAGTCGATGGTGTTCTATACGCACCTGTCAGGTGCAGGAGCACGCTTACGCTTTGGTGTGCTCGCCGTAGAGCCCTAAAGCTCGACCCGTAGCCCACAATAGCAATAAAGACTGTGTTGTGGTACGTTCTTTTTTGCACGTAGTGGCAGATGAAAACTGCTGTGGCCAGTTGTTGCTATTTTGTGCAGGATATTAACGCATCTCTGGCAGACTATTTTTGCATGTGCATCAAAGTTTCGTTTTTTATACCAAAGTACCTACACTACTTACTGGCCATTAAAATTGCTACACCAAGAAGAAATGCAGATGATAAACGGGTATTCATTGGACAAACATATTATACTAGAACTGACATGTGATCACATTTTCACGCAATTTGGGTGCATAGATCCTGAGGAATCAGTACCCAGAACAACCACCTCTGGCCGTAATAACGGCCTTGATACGCCTGGACATTGAGCCAAGCAGAGATTGGGTGGCGTGTACAGGTACAGCTGCCCATGCAGCTTCAACACGATACCACAGTTCATCAAGAGTAGTGACTGGCGTATTGTGACGAGCCAGTTGCTCGGCCATGATTTACCAGACGTTTTCAATTGGTGAGAGATGTGGAGAATGTGCTGGCCAGGGCAGCAGTCGAACATTTCCTGTATCCAGAAAGGCCCGTACAGGACCTGCAACATGTTCTCGTGCATCCAGGTTCGTCGTTGAGTACACCATTGCAGGCGCTCCTGTCTGTGGTGCAGCGTCAAGGGTAACCGCAGCCATGGTCTTCGAGCTGATAGACCATGCTGCTGCAAACGTCGTCGAACTGTTCGTGCAGATGGTTGTTGTCTTGTAAACGTCCCCATCTGTTGACTCAGGGATCGAGACCTGGCTGCACGATCCGTTACAGCCATGCGGATAAGATGGCTGTCATCTCGACTGCTAGTGATACGAGGCCGTTGGGATCGAGCACGGCTTTCCGTATTACCCTCCTGAACCCACCGATTCCATATTCTGCTAACAGTCATTGGATCTCGACCAACGCGAGCAGCAATGTCGCGATACGATAAACCGCAATCGCGATAGGCTTTATCAAAGTCGGAAACCTGATGGTATGCATTTCTCCTCCTTACACGAGGCATCACAACAACGTTTCACCAGGCAACGCCGGTCAACTGCTGTTTGTGTATGAGAAATCGGTTGGAAACTTTCCTCATGTCAGCACGTTGTAGGTGTTGCCACCGGCGTCAACCTTGTGTGAATGCTCTGAAAAGCTACTCATTAGCATATCACAGCATCTTCTTCCTGTCGGTTAAATTTCGCGTCTGTAGCATGTCATCTTCGTGGTGCAGCAATTTTAATGGCCAGTAGTGTATATACTTCGTTTCTTTTGACAGCTTGGTCATTTATTCTGGTTGTGGCCTTTCTCGTTCTTGATAATGTTCCTTTTAGCAACATATAAACTGTCTAGTGTGTTGCTATCGTTAATCTGTTTTCTGCACAAGAACTACCTTACTATTTTCCTTTAATTTAGCCCTGTAGTTGGCAGATACTGTAACTAGCAGATTGTTTGCGTAGGTGATGCAGCTCCTAGTGTTTGTTACACTCTGCAGCTGGTTCAGTAATGGCTCTATGCAAACATCTCTGAACCACAAAGAGAGCCCCGTGGTCAGTCTTTAGTGATGTTTTTCACAATTTTCTTTCCGGAGTATTCTGACAATCTAATACGACATGCCAGTCTGTATTCTCGTTTTCTTTCGTAGAGACATCTGATATAGTTAATCTGTTTCAGTCTTTTGAACATAGAAAGCCACCATAAAGCTTGGTATTGATAACGGAAATAGAAAAGATCCAAAGAAGAGCAGCGCTTTCCGTTACAGGTTCATTTAATAAGCACGAAAGAGTCATGGAGATGCTCGAGCAAATCCAGTAATAGACGTTGCAGTAGGGGCGTTCTGCATCTATCCTTGCTTTACTGTCAAACTTTTGAGAGCAGACGTTCCTAGAAGAGTCGACCAACATATTGCCTCCTCGTACGTACATCTCGCGAAAAGACCGCAAAGTTAAAATTTGAGACTTCGACCCCGTACTGACGCTTTCCAGCTATCGTTCTTCCTCAAACCTTTCGTGACTGGAACAGGAAAGGTGGAAAGTGACAGTGGAACACTGAATTACTCTTTCTACGGGGTCAATCAAACTATACTCCCAACCAGTTTCAATAACAAGCGACAAACATTCAGTTATCTTTAACGGTAATGATAAGGGAAAGGATTAATACGCCCCAACGCTTCACTTTAGATTTTGCAATTATTGTCACACCCTTCACTGTAAACCACAGAACAAACAAGTGTAACAATGAGAGAATATTTGAACTCGTACTATTTGCTATATAACTTAAGAATTACTTAATAAACAATAAGCACTCCATCTTCAGGCCACGAGTGGCCTACTGGGACCATCCGACCGCCGTGTCATCCTCAGCGGAGGATGCAGATAGGAGGGGCGTGGAGTCAGCACACACTCTCCCGGTCGTTAAGATGGTATTCTTGGCCGAAGCCGCTACTATTCGGTCGAGTAGCTCCTCAATTGGCATCACGAGGCTGAGTGCACCCCGAAAAATGGCAACAGCGCATGGCGGCCTGGATGATCACCCATCCAAAGGCCGGCCACGCCCAACAGCGCTTAAATTCGGTGATCTCACGGGAACCGGTGTAACATATAAAGAATAGGAATCTAAAATTAGTCCTTTATAACAAACATTTTTAAGACCATAAACAATAAAGATCAACGGTTAATAAACTCCCATAAACTAGAGCAAGGATCACCTTTTCGGTCTCTGAATGAAGTCAGTAGGTGACATAGGTGACAATCAGACGTACATTAAATGTTACACCTTTAAGGACGATCACTCATTAAGAATTATAACCACAAATTAAAAAAGATTCATCTAAAGCAATTAATATCAATAGGAAATAATTAAATCACGTCTCAGCAAATTTATCAAAACGAAACCTTTCAGTTCTATAAAAATGCTGGATCGTGGAATACGCCGGATTACCGACACAGAATGCTAAATTTTACCAAACAGCAATTTCTCCAAGCCTAGAACTGGCTCAAATGGCTCTGAGCACTATGGGACTTAACATCTGTGGTCATCAGTCCCCTAGAACTTAGATCTACTTAAACCTAACTAACCTAAGGACATCACACACATCCATGCCCGAGGCAGGATTCGAACCTGCGATCGTAGCGGCCGCGCGGCTCCGGACTGAGCGCCTAGAACCGCTAGACCACCGCGGCCGGCCAAGCCTAGAACTATCTTAATAGTGTACAATACTTATCTTAATAGTGTACAATAGTTAGATTATCCAGAACTACTCTAATTCGGCTTTCTTGGGCATAACGGTGGAGTAGACAATTAACCTCTTATTTCATTCTCCTGGAAGACTGAGTGGCAATAGACACTCGGGCAACTTTTACCCCAGCGTGGATCGGGAAAGAGGATGGCTCCACCAGGAGGAGGAAACATTTACCCGAACTGGAAAGGGAACTCGTCTAACGCGAGCCACTAGGTTCGACGAAGACCAGTTAGCGATTTTTAATCATTAACCGAAGCTTGATGGCCAGCGAACAAAAATTACAGAAGCAAAGGTAGCTTTATTTGTGCTCACAAGAATTGATAGCTTCTGCAAATGAGATTCCGGCAGAACTAGCGTCGTAGTATCAATACGGGACTTCGGAGCTGAGGAGAGCAAGTCAGCAACGGTCTCTACCCAACAGGCCCAACATTTCAGACAGACCGAGCAACCGACATCAGTCGTGGCTAGGCGGATTACCAAATAGAAACTCAAGCACTACCTAAAATCTAATTAAATAGAGCACTTAAATGGCAGGAGAACTAAACTCCTTAACACAAGAATATATATACACAATAACAACGACTCAAGTTAAATACGCCTATGTACTAAAACACAACATTAATATAATCTCGCATTTCAGACATCCATAAAACTAATTGATTATACAGTTCACTCTATCTCTCCGCCAGACAGTACAAGGTTATTTAACATTTTACGTGCTTATACAAACAGTGACCTACGCCGTCCACGGGAAAACAACGGATTGCAGAAGGTCCACAGCCAAAAAAAAAAAAAAAATTTTTTTTCCTTATGACGTGCGCCTTAAGTAAGTCAGCATGGCGTTCAAATGCACGATCATGCAAGGGTTGCAGTAACACACACGCGAGGCAATTTCCGATCACAAACTCAAAGCAGAGAAACGTTGCGACACAGTTATTAATAGCTCCGACAACACCGGGCGACTGGCCCAGCCAGACGACGACCGTTGCACTAACTAGATGAAAAATCTTACTTTCAGTGACGACACCACCTTCTGGAGCTTATTGGCAGCCACAGACGGACTTCATAGCTTCGCCAGCCACAATCTGAACAGCCGTCTTCGGTTGTTTGCAGAGGAAGCTGTCGTTTATCGACTAATAAAGTCAAAATGGTTCAAATGGCTCTGAGCACTATGGGACTCAACTGCTGTGGTCATAAGTCCCCTAGAACTTAGAACTACTTAAACCTAACTAACCTAAGGACATCACACACATCCATGCCCGAGGCAGGATTCGAACCTGCGACCGTAGCAGTCGCACGGTTCCGGACTACGCGCCTAGAACCGCGAGACCACCGCGGCCGGCGACTAATAAAGTCATCAGAAGATCAAATCAAACTGCAAAACGATATAGAAGAAATATCAGAATGATGCGAAAAGTGGCAGTTGACCTTAAAAAAAGAAAAATGTGAGGTCATCCACATGAGTGCTAAAAGGAATGCGTTAAACTTCGGTTACACGATAAATCAGTCTAATCTAAAAGCCGTAAATTCAACTAAATGCCTAGGTTTTACAATTACAAACAACTTAAATTGGAAGAAACATACAGAAAATTTTGTGGGGAAGGCTAACCAAAGACTGCGTTTTATTGGCAGGACACTTAGAAAATGTAACAGACCTACTAAGGAGACTGCCTACACTACGCTTGTCCATCCACTTTTAGAATACTGTTGCACGGTGTGGGATCCTTACCAGATAGGACTGACTGAGTACATCGAAAAAGTTCAAAGAAAGGCAACACGTTTTGTATTATATCGAAATATGGGAGAGAGAGTCACAGAAATGATACAGGATTTGGGATGGACATCATTAAAAGAAAGGCGTTTTTCGTTGCGACGGAATCTTCTCACGAAATTCCAATCACCATCTTTCTCCACGGAATACGAAAATACTTTGTTGACACCAACTTACATAGGGCGGAACGATCACCAAGATAAAATAGGGAAATCAAAGCTCGTACGGAAAGATGTATGTGTTCGTTCATTCCGCGCGTTATACGAGATTGGAACAATAGAGCATTGTGAAGGTGGTTCGATGAACCCTCTGCCAGGCACTTAAATGTGATTTGTATAGTATTGATGTAGATGTAGATGAACGGAAACCAAACGTTGTCCACGGATTATTTACGGCCTCTTGTGTCCTCACGCCCCGGGTTTTTGAACCCATCCAGACTTAGCACAGAGGGACCGAGCGTCCCGCTGCAGAACGGTCGTCCAGGGCGAAACACTCGTCTCAAATGCCTCCTCCACCCCGGGCATGGCACACAGAGCCTCGTCCCAGCGGGCGCGCTAGCAGCACGCTCGCGGAGGCTCCGCAACGCCCTCTAGGAAAGCGCGGAAACTCCAAACAGGAGTAAATCAAGGGAAAAACAGGAACCGTGGTAAACGACACGATTCAAACACAAACTACCTTCCTTGCGGAGTATAGATGTCGATTTCAGTGCTGCAGACAGCACAAAACCGCACCTTAGAACGTGCTAAATGACAGTGTTGTGACTGATAATTCAAAAGTTGGGAGTACTTTTAACAATAAATTTCTGAATGTAACAACAATATTAGTAAACCAGTTCTCCTGGAGAATGCCTATTTCACGGACAAATTTCTGTTTAAAAAGTGGTAGTCTGAAAAAAAACAAAGTTTTTAAGTACAGCTGCATAAGCAGGACTGAACCGTGAATTTACTTACAAAACTTTTCTTAAGAATTTACTTTATTTACTAGCGATTCATCAAGAATATTAACACATTTAATCACACTATGTGACCTTGGAAGTAGTTGCCAGGGAGTAACTGATGAAACCGAAATCAAATTACTTTTAACAAATGGGAATTTTATTCCTAAAAGTTTTCTTTTTAAGAAACATTTAAAATTATAAGCAGAAAGCACCCTCTAAATATCAAGTTACAAATTATTCAGAGGCAGAAAGAAACAAATTTTTGAGTGCATGAGCTTTCGGCTGAGAACCTTGCTGCTACCTTTTGACACGGCCGTAGTCACGACCGCTCATAACAACCTCTGAAAGACTACACAGGTGCAAATCTGCAACACACCAGATTACCTTAAAGTAAAAGTTTTAACAATTCACACAAGCACACAAAGTATGCACCCCGTAGGAGGGATGGAAATGGTACAAAACACTAAAGTTAAAAGATTAACTTGCCACCGAAGGTGCAACTTCATTTTAATTTCTAAGAAAAGTCTTACGGTGGAAGGGTGGCAACTTTATAAACTAAAATGACCGAAATGCAATTTTACATAAAATTATACAAGGTGGGCCAAACATGCTCTATGGTACACATATACCGCCTCTCAAGATGATAGACAAGATAAAAACATATTTGCCAGCATGTGTGGCCGAGCGGTTCTAGGCGCTTCAGTCCGGAACCGCGTGACCGCACCGGTCGCAGGTTCGAATCCTGTCTCGGGCATGGATGTGTGTGATGTCCTTAGGTTAGTTAGGTTTAAGTGGTTCTAAGTTCTAGGGGACTGATGACCTCAGATGTTTAGTCCCATACTGCTCAGAGCCATTTGAACCATTTTTCAAAAACATATTTCAGGAATTAGGCCGTTACACTTCAAGCAATAAATTCGTTAACACACCGATTCCGACAACATGACAGAGGCAGCTATTAACGTACGGCAGATGATAGGGAGATTACCGAAAAACCCGAACCGCAGGTTAATCTATCCCGCCCCTACTCCAAAAGGCAAAAACGGACCACCCTATTTATAAATAACCACCTTACCGCGGGTAGGCAAACGGAGAAGAATGGTGGGACGACCCCAAAACAAAGTGGCTGGTAACCTCACCAAGAAAACAAGTAGAATTTAACAAGTAAATGAAACAACATATAACCAACCACTTAGTTTCTAATAAACTGCGATTTCTGGCGAAGACCTGGCGCAGCACCCCCCCCCCCCCCCCAAACGCTCTCCTGAACCGTCCGCTGCCAGCCGCTTCAACGGATGCAGGAAGGCACGCCGATCTCCGTCTCACGGCGTCGCAGCTCGCACCGGCCAGACCGATGTTGTGGGTTGACTCCTGTTGCTCTCGTGTCGGCCGCGAAGCCACTACCCCTTGCTATACGGCGCGACCCACTGGACTCACGTGGCGACCTCACATGCGCCGGCGCTCAAGGCGTACAAGTCATCTTGTGTCTCAGTGCGCGACCGACCAACCGATCGATCCAATCGCCAATGACCGTTGCCTGAGAAACTCGAACACACTGGCGGTCTAACGCACAAACTCAGATGCAAGAACTAAGCCCCCGATCGGGCGACCACTCGTTGAGTTCTCTCACTACGCCACAAATTCGGACGAGAGACAGACTAGCAAGCTGGGGACGAGAGACTGACCCCAGACTGACTCCAGACCCACCCAAACTGAACCCGACTGACCAAGTGGCGAGCTCATAGCGACCCTTAAATGCGCGTGAACAAGCAACCTTTCGCCTTTCCCCCCCAGAAGGAGACACCAAAGCTGCGATTTCCACAGCGGCGCCACCGCCAGAAACGGAGGGCGACTGCTTCACACTACGCGCTGCGGCGCGCTCTTCAAAACATCAATTTTTACCACGGCTGAAGGACTAATAAATGTGTTCATTAATGTTAACACTAATCATGTATACATATCCCTAAACTGACTCGTTCCACATAACTTCGATAAAAGAATCGTTCAAATGACCTGCATAGCACGCAGAGAAGTAAATAACCAGCATGTCAAACGGTAGATGTGCCAACAGAACCAAGGTATCGCCTCTTGAGTGCAAAATTGCGTTGTATGTAAATCAACATTGCAGTGGTCGTTAAGGAGTTGGCAACCTTTGCGGTCAGTATTACGCAGATGCTAGACGATCCTAAGCTCAGAGTCTTCGACGAGGAACTTATAATTGGAAATGAAAATATAGTTTTTTATTGACGTAAACAACCTACAACTTAGGCGCTCCGCCCCCCGGTAGCTGAGTGGTCAGCACGACAGAATGTCAATCCTAAGGGCCCGGGTTCGATTCCCGACTGGCCCGTAGATTTTCTCTGCTCAGCGACTGGGTATTGTGTTGTCCTACTCATGATTATTTCATCCCCATCGACACGCAAGTCACCGAAGTGGCGTCAAATCGAAAGACTTGCACCCGGCGAACGGTCAACCCGAAGGGAGGCTCTAGTCACATTTTAACAACTTAGGCTCACAGCAACTGTACAGAGTAACTTCAGCCAATCACAATGCAAGGATTACAACGTAGTCTGTTCACAAATCTAAATTCTGAATTCCAAGTCATTTGACACCATTGCATGCAGATATTGTTTGTAATAGGGGTGTAGCTGTTGCTCCCCTAGAGCTCTCCACAGTAAACTTAGGATAGAGCTATTCGCTAACAAATCGATCAGTGTTCGTTGACGAATGTTTTCACAAAAATTTGCGAAAAATTCTCTGTTGAGCAATTTAGACAGCAGCTCCCTGTCGCAAACACCGTAGACACATTGTGTATTATTCAAGGTAGCGCGTCAAGCGGCGACGCGGCTGCTGACTAAAGTAACAGGAAATGCTGTTTCCAGGTGTGGGCGAAATCCAAGCGCGTCACGCTATTCTTCCAACTGTAACCACAACTGTGGAACATTAGGCTCAACACATGTGGCGGGCATTAGTTACTAGTCGTTGGCGATATCATTTCGTGTAGGGCAGGTAGCGAAGTAACACTCCACGTGTGCAGGAGATCGGGCCACTCGCTTTTACTGGAAGGGTGACCCTGTGGCCCAGAGAGCGAACTTCTACATATGTGACGAGGGCGGGTTTTTCGTAGAACTGTCGCACCGAGTTCTTGAAACGCTCCTTGCCATTTCGTGAATCTTTTTAATACGATACCGGGAAGGTACTTTCAGCGCACATTCTAAGGTGCGGTTTTGTGCTGTCTGCAGCACTGAAATCGACATCTATACTCCGCAAATCATCTTATGGCGTGTGGTGGAAGGTAGTTTGTGTTTGAATCGTGTCGTTTACCACGGTTCCTGTTTTTCCCTTGATTTACTCCTGTTTGGAGTTTCTGCGCTTTCCTAGAGGGCGTTGCGCGGAGCCTCCGCGAGCGTGCTGCTAGCGCGCCCGCTGGGCCGAGGCTCTGTGTGCCGTGCCCGGGGTGGAGGAGGCATTTGAGACGAGTGTTTGGCCCTGGACGACCGTTCTGCAGCGGGACGCTCGGTCCCTCTGTGCTAAGTCTGGATGGGTTCAAAAACCCGGGGCGTGAGGACACAAGAGGCCGTAAATAATCCGTGGACAACGTTTGGTTTCCGTTCATCTACATCTACATCGATACTATACAAATCACATTTAAGTGCCTGGCAGAGGGTTCATCGAACCACCTTCACAATGCTCTATTGTTCCAATCTCGTATAACGCGCGGAATGAACGAACACATACATCTTTCCGTACGAGCTTTGATTTCCCTATTTTATCTTGGTGATCGTTCCGCCCTATGCAAGTCGGTGTCTACAAAGTTTTTTCGTATTCGGTGGAGAAAGATGGTGATTGGAATTTACTATTGGAGGGCAGCTTGGAGGGTAAAAATCGTAGAGGGAGACCAAGAGATGAATACACTAAAGAGAATCAGAAGGATATATGCTGCAATAGGTACTGGGAGATGAAGAACCTTGCACAGGATAGAGGAGCATGGAGAACTGCATCAAACCAGTCTCTGGACTGAAGACCACAACAACAACCGTATTTGGTGTCCTTTGTTTGACAATCTCGGAATCTTTTTTTGCTAAATTCTGTGACATTTTTTGCCAAATCAGTTTTTTACAAAATTTGGTATATTTTTACGAAGTTCGGTGCTTTTTGTCATACACGTTATTTTTCGTCAATTTGTTTCACTGTTTTTGCCAGTTTCGTTGCTATTTTTGTGATCACATCAAAGTTTGTTGCAATGTACTATTCTTTTAGGCTTATGCTCGAACCTCAGGCTTGAGGAGATTAAAAGCCAAAATGCAGTTTTAACATTCAATAACTACCGTATGAATATTTAAAAAACTTCCATCTTCATAAAATTTTTATCTCGGAAATTACACATTTCACGGTATCTCGTAAAAATCACCGACTTCGCCTTATGTCGACAAAAATAGATATTTTCACATTATTTTTATCGTTACTGTTTTTGAAAATTTTCCTATCCCTAATTATGAGTAGGCGGTTCTCTTTTTCTAAGCAGCCAGGCTGGCAAATGATATTATAAAGCAGAGAGTTTGTGCTTTACAACTGTGGATCTTCTCCACCTAACTGCCAAGTCCAACACATGACGGTTTCTGCCTTCGCAACACCTTAACCGCAGCTTACCTGAGATGTTCACATAACATGAGGTTCATTTGGATGCTAAATTACAAAGTAATTCGTAAGAGTAATGATTGTCTCTCAGATTGCGACCACTCGGCGGGGCAGGTATTCGCGGATGTGAACGTGCTATGCACGAATCGATTTAACTTTTTATGTTCCACGAGCCGTTGGTGCTATTTTACAACTTAGGTGCATAAACGCTAATCAGTACGTCCGTTTGTACAATTACCCTGACAATTCGCTCCATGGGTCCGACGTAGGCGCCAGTCGTTACAGTTCACCCGGCAAAACAAAAGCAACGCTAACGACATTGACGCGACTGTTGATATCAGTACTTGTAACGTACCTAGCTTAGCCTTTCCCTCGTATGACTGTGGAAGCTTTACGCAAACATTACCTTGTGGTTAGTCGGTGCTTTCTCCGACACTTGATTCAATTATTCAGCATACATATTCATTTCTCCATAATTTATCACTATTCAGTATTGATGTCCACTGCAACGCGTATAACGGTTAAATATGCTTTCTCCTTAACTTTCTAAATTACATATGGTGTCGGTGTGAGAGGTAGTAATCGCCCTGTGTTCTTCCAATCTTTTGTAAACTAGACCAGTGGTTAGCACACTGGACTCGCATTCGGGAGGACGACGGTTCAATCCCGTCTCCGGCCATCCTGATTTAGGTTTTCCGTGATTTCCCTAAATCGCTTCGGGAAAATGCCGGGATGGTTCCTTTGAAAGGGCACGGCCGATTTCCTTCCCCATCCTTCCCTCCCCCGAGCTTGCGCTCCGTCTCTAATGACCTCGTTGTCGACGGGACGTTAAACACTAATCTCCTCCTCCTCCTAAACTAGACAGAAATAAAATAATTGCATTCAATGCAACAAATGGTTAAGCGTCACTATTGGTGTGGTTGTCCCTCTTCACCTGTTATATCCATAGGTAAAGTCTGTTTCTGTGAATGTTAACTTATAGCCGGCCGCGGCAGCCGAGCGGTTCTACGCGCTTCAGTCCGCAACCGCGTGACTGCTACGGTCGCAGGTTCGAATCCTGCCTCGGGCATGGATGTGTGTGATGTCCTTAGGTTAGTTAGGTTTAAGTAGTTCTAAGTTCTAGGGAACTGATGACCTCAGACGTTAAGTCCCATAGTGTTCAGAGCCATTTGAACCATTTTTAGTTAACTTATTGGGCGTGAGCAACATGGTCACCTGCAACTTTGTATCTGAGGACTATATTTGTCATTTTATCAACTTCCGCATTAACTGCTAGGATTAATCTTTTCTTAAAAACTGATTATAGGGACTGAAGAAAATTTTATCGCTTTTGTGACAAGCAACAAAACTCAAAAAAAGCATTCTCACACGTTCCTTTTGATTTGCAGCGAGTACTGTCTTTCGTGCTGCCAAATCGCTAGTGACATACATCTCGTAACGATCTTGAAGTTTCTCATACTCTGTAATTTTCATCTAACAGGATGTATGCCATTCGCCCGCCTTCTCCTTTTAAACTCAAAGAGCTCAAATAAAAAATGCTTCAAATGGCTCTAAGCACTGTGGGACTTAACATCTGAGGTCATCATTCCCCTACAACTTAGAACTAATTAAACCTAACTAACCTATGGACATCATACACATCCATGCCCAAGCAGGATTCGAACCTGCGACCGTAGCAGCAGCACGGTTCCGGACTGAAGCGCCTAGAACCGCTCGGCCACTACGGGCCGGCTCAAATGAAAAGCTATTAAGGGTAAAGGATGTTAGGTGACGTTTTGTGAATAAAATCATGTGCGACATGATTTCCGCCATTTCCAACTCAGAAAAATATGATTTGGTAAGTTATTTAATTTAATTTATATACATTTTTTTAAATTTCGTCGTGGTTTTGTGGGTTTCTGCAGCGACTGGTTGGAAATGTGAATACCGAAAACTCTTATTGCTTTAAATATCGTTGTTTATGTCTCAGTGTTGTGCTTTTATGAAGACAAAATTTTATTTTTGTCAATCTTCAAAGTTTTCTGGAATCCGTTTTGCTTTGTTACTAAGAAGATAGAAGTTCGTGCACCCATTCACTCCGGAATGGCTCATAGTCGGCTTTAATTCAATATTCAGCATACGTTTCGCTGTAGAGAGACAGTTGGTTAATAGGTGAAAATATTATATAGTAGTAAGAGAGATGCGTGGCAGCTAGTTGCTTGGAAAAGTAACTGTGTAATAAGACCTCCTTGTACTTTCATCCTACATTGTTACGTTCCATACCTTAATAAGTAAAAACGGATCACCTTCTTGGCCGTCTGCCTGTCTGTCCTACTGTTAAAGACACTTTTCTCATGAACGGGTAGATACGTATCTAGTTCAAATTTATCACATACTAAAATCTATAATTCCTTGGCAGCGTAAAAAAATTGAAGCTTCTAAGTCGATGCAACCAGCAGATACCGCCATTTATGTCACGTACTTCGATACTCGAAAGATCGCTCATCAAAACTTATAGGGGACTATGGTTCAAATGGCTCTGAGCACTATGGGACTCAACTTCTGAGGTCATTAGTCCCCTAGAACTTAGAACTAGTTAAACCTAACTAACCTAAGGACACCACACACATCCATGCCCGAGGCAGGATTCGAACCTGCGACAGTAGCGGTCTCGCGGTTCCAGATATAGAGGACTCCCCCTTGCCATGGAATCCTGAAATTTCACAAGAAGAAAGATTTTACAGTACAGGTACAGGAAAAAATCGGAAAACGGTTAATTTATAATTATATCACAAGAAAAAAAATTTCTCGTCATTCGTTATCATACTGACTGTCTATCCGCTCGTCTGTTAAGGCCCCGTTTTACTCAGGACGGAGAGACGTATAAAGTTGAAATTTATGTCACATACGAAGGTATGTGTTCCCTTTGCGGCATAATGAACGATAGCTTCTAAATCAATGAACTTAAAAGATACGGCTGTTTATGGCACGTATTTTAAAATTCGCAAACTCACTCATCGAAATCTGTAGACTTTTCAGGCTGAAGCTGAAATTTATGGCCCTCGGCAGTGTAATAAATATAAGCTTCTAAGTCAATGCAACCAAAAGATAGGGCTATCTGTGACACATATTTTGTCCCTCACAAACTCATTCACACAAATGTATAGAATACTTCCAGTTGACCTACAATAATAAAATTTGTCAAGAAGCAAAGTTTCACTGTACAACCAAGAGAAAAATATCCGAAAATTGTTAATTTGTAATTGTTGTTGTTGTTGTGGTCTTCAGTCCTGAGACTGGTTTGATGCAGCTCTCCATGCTACTCTATCCTGTGCAAGCCTCTTCGTCTCCCAGTGCCTACTGCAGCCTACATTCTTCTGAATCTGCTTAGTGTATTCATCTCTTGGTCTCCCTCTACGATTTTTACCCTCCACGCTGCCCTCCAGTACTAAACTGGTGATCCCTTGATGCCTCAGAACATGTCCTACTAACCGATCCCTTCTTCTAGTCAAGTTGTGCCACAAACTCCTCTTCTCCCCAATTCTATTCAATACCTCCTCATTAGTTATGTGATCTACCCATCTAATCTTCAGCATTCTTCTGTAGCACCACATTTCTAAAGCTTCTATTCTCTTCTTGTCTAAACTATTTATCGTCCATGTTTCACTTCCAAACATGGCTACACTCCATACAAATACTTTCAGAAACGACTTCCTGACACTTAAATCTATACTCGATGTTAACAAATTTCTCTTCTTCAGAAAGGCTTTCCTTGCTATTGCCAGTCTACATTTTATATCCTCTCTACTTCGACCATCAGCAGTTATTTAGCTCCCCAAATAGCAAAACTGCTTTACTACTTTAAGTGTCTCATTTCCTAATCTAATTCCCTCAGCATCACCGGACTTCATTCGACTACATTCCATTATCCTCGTTTTGCTTTTGTTGATGTTCATCTTATACCCTCCTTTCAAGACACTGTCCATTCCGTTCAACTGCTCTTCCAAGTCCTTTGCTGTCTCTGACAGAATTGCAATGTCATCGGCGAACCTCAAAGTTTTTATTTCTTCTCCATGGATTTTAATACCTACTCTGTTTTGTTTCCTTCACTGTTTGCTCAATATACAGATTGAATAGCATCGGGGAGAGGCTACAACCCTGTCTCACTCCCTTCCCAACCACTGCTTCCCTTTCATGTCCCTCTACTCTTACAACTGCCATCTGCTTTCTGTACAAATTGTAAATAGCCTTTCGTTCACTGTATTTTACCCCTGCCGCCTTCAGTATTTGAAAGAGAGTATTCCAGTCAACATTGTCAAAAGCTTTCTCTAAGTCTACAAATGCTAAAAACGTAGGTTTGCCTTTTCTTAATCTTTCTTCTAAGATAAGTCGTAGGGTCAGTATTGCCTCACGTGTTCCAACATTTCTACGGAATCCAAACTGATCTTCCCCGAGGTCGGCTTCTACCAGTTTCTCCATTCGTCTGTAAATAATTCGCGTTAGTATTTTGCAGCTGTGACTTATTAAACTGATAGTTCGGTAATTTTCACATCTGTCAACACCTGCTTTCTTTGGGATTGGAATTATTATATTCTTCTTGAAGTCTGAGGGAATTTCGCCTGTCTCATATATCTTGCTCACCAGGTGGTAGAGTTTTGTCAGGACTGGCTCTCCCAAGACTATCAGTAGTTCTAATGGAATGTTGTCTACTCCCGGGGCCTTGTTTCGACTTAGGTCTTTCAGTGCTCTGTCAAACTCTTCACGCGGTATCATATCTCTCATTTCATCTTCATCTACCTGCTCTTCCATTTCCATAACATTGTCCTCAAGAAGATAGCCCCTGTATAGACGCTCTATATACTCCTTCCACCTTTCTGCTTTCTCTTCTTTGTCTAGAACTGGGTTTCCATATGAGCTCTTGATATTCATACAAGTGGTTCTCTTTTCTCCAAAGGTCTCTAATTTTCCTGTAGGCAGTATCTATCTTACCTCTCATGAAATAACCCTCTACATCCTTACATTTGTCCTCTAGCCATCCCTGCTTAGCCATTTTGCACTTCATGTCGATCTCATTTTTGAGAGGTCTGTATTCCTTTTTGCCTGCTTCACTTGCTGCATTTTTGTATTTTCTTTTTTCATCAATTAAATTCAGTATCTCTTCTGTTACCCAAGGATTTCTACTAGCCCTCGTCTTTTTACCTATTCGATCCTCTGCTGCCTTCACTATTTCATTCCTCAAAGCTACTCATTCTTCTTTTACTGTATTTCTTTCCCCCATTCCTGTCAATTGTTCCCTTATGCTCTCTCTGAAACTCTCTACAACCTCTGGTTCTTTCAGTTTATCCAGGTCCCCTCTCCTTAAATTCCCACCTTTTTGCAGTTTCTTCAGTTGTAATCTACAATTCATAACCAATAGATTGTGGTCAGAGTCCAATCTGCCCCTGGAAATGTCTTACAATTTAAAATCTGGTTCCTAAATCTCTGTCTTACCATTATATAATCTATCTGAAACCTGTCAGTATCTCCAGGGTTCTTCCATGTATGCAACCTTCTTTCATGATTCTTGAACCAAGTGTTAGCTATGATTAAGTTATGCTCTGTGCTAGCCCCAGTCCATAGTCACCTACTACGTTTCCTTCTCTCCCTTTTCCTACTGTCTAATTCCAGTCACCCATGACTATTAAATTTTCATCTCTCTTCACTACCTGAATAATTTCTTTTATCTCATTATACATTTCATCAACTTCTTCATCATCTGCAGAGCTAGTTGGAATATAAACTTGTACTACTGTAGTAGGCGTGGGTTTCGTGTCTATCTTGGCCACAATAATGCGTTCACTATGCTGTTTGTAGTAGCTTACCCGCACTCCTATTTTTTTGTTCATTATTAAACCTACTCCTGCATTACCCCTATTTGATTTTGTATTTATAACCCTGTATTCATCTGACTAAAAGTCTTGTTCCTCATGCCACCGAACTTCACTAATTCCCACTATATCTAACTTTAAATTTTCTAACCTACCTGCCCGATTAAGGGATGTGACATTCCACGCTCCGATCCGTTGAATGCCAGTTTTCTTTCTCCTGATAACGATGTCCTCTTGAGTAGTCCCCGCCCGGAGATCCGAATGGGGGACTGTTTTACCTCCGGAATATTTTACCCAAGATGACGCCATCATTTAATCATACAGTAAAGCTGCATGCCTTCGGGAAAAATTACGGCTGTAGTTTCCCCTTGCTTTCAGCCGTTCGCAGTACCAAAACAGCAAGGCCGTTTTGGTTAGTGGTACAGGGCCAGATCAGTCAATCATCCAGACTGTTGCCCCTGCAACTACTGAAAAGGCTGCTGCCCCTCTTCAGGAACCACATGTTTGTCTGGCCTCTCAACAGATACCCCTCCATTGTGGTTGCACCTGTATCGTTGAGGCACGCAAGCCTCCCCACCAACGGCAAAGTCCATGGTTCATGGGGGGAGGAATTTGTAATTATATCGATCGAAAAATATTAGTTTTGTCATTTTTTACCCAACTTAAATCTTAAAAATTAAAAGTTTTTCGAAAGTCTCGGAATCCCTGGGACCAATATCCTGCCAGTATGTCGATAACAAGGCAAAATCTTCGAGGTTCCCGGAATGGATGAACTGTCTATATATGTTATTACGTTTTTACGGAATCCTAGTCGAAGTTGGCCAATTTTTATTCGGAAATAGAAACGATTCTCTTTGCCATGCTGTTAAAGAGAAATGAACCTGATGTACCACACGCCTTACGTTGCAGCAATTGTGAATTTGTAATTAAGTCACACGAAAAAAAGATTTTTGTCATTTGTTATCTGACCGTCTGTCGGTCCGCCTGAAACCCTTCCTCCCTTCACCCCCCCCCCCTCCCTCTTCTCAAGAACGCGCAATTTTTCGATTCCTGAATGTGAAAAGTAGTAAGTCGTTACTGAATTCCTGTCTATACAAGAGTAGAGTGAAGTACACAAATTCAGGTTCGAAAAAGAACTGCTAAACCTACAGCCAAAAAGCACTTCAGGCCATTGCTTACGTCACAGCATCGAGGTCTTTCTCGTTGGCCTCGATCGAGGTCGACCGGCGGCATCGGCCGTCCTACAAAACAGGTGGCGACAAGGATTGGAAAATACCTAGCAACGCAGTGGGAACGTATCAACGTATCGCTGAGACGGCCCAGAATAAAGTAAGCAGCATGCGTGTCTGCCAAGTTTTCCGAGCCCACAGGAGATTTCAAGGACGACAAAAAAGAAAAATTAATATTACGGCGAACTGGCTTCGGTACTGGCGCATGGGAAGTTCTCAGAATAATCGACGCCGGCACCGGGAGAGTAATGGAATGCAGCGGAATAGCGAATGCTCAGAATCGCGCTGGTGACGTCAAACGACTGGGCGACCTCGTCGTTTCCGTGGCAGCAATACAGCACTGTTGGGGCTGGTGGTCTAGTCGTAAACAGCGTGTCTGGAAACCGAAATCGAAACACGGTTGGACCACGAAAGTATTCAATCTTCCTCTAATCAAGTTTTCGCCTCTCAGAAATGCGAGCAGTCGCCAGAAACGACACGTGGCGAAGATTTCTCGTTTAACTATAGGTCAACTTTCCCTTGTTGGATAAATGGCGTAGACCAGGGACACCCAAGTAAATAGAGACCTTAGACAGCGAAGAAAAAAAAAGTAGTCAGAAACGGTCGCGTCATTGCGTGCAATGTAAAAACATATTGGACAGTGCTCAGAGGAACCAGTGCTCAGACCAAGCAAGGTAAAATTCGGTTGTGCATTCGTTTCAAATAATACTGAATCAAACTTACTCTTTCTATATAATATCCGGGAGCAAAAATTACAACAAATTTTAAGTTTTTCTTATCAATGCTATAAGATAATCTTCAATTCCACATGTTTTATTTACAACTGAAATTGTATTATCTGGTTTGATATATCAGAATTAATTGATGATTTTATTGTTGTTTGGCATTTTATTAAACCTAAATATTGTAATGGCGGTATACATACATTTCTTCCATTCACTTGCTAAGAACTCTCGGATTCATTTCATTGGCACAAAATCCACCTTATGACTATTATTGTGCAAAGATGCGTCTTTGACAAAGACAGCGCGCAGAACGGAGATATTATGTACAGATCAATAATGATTTCTTCAACACGATCGGTTTAAAAAAAATACATTTTGAATTTTAATATAATTATTTCAGATATTTCAAAACTTCAGGCAAGTGACTCAGTCTACTATTGATGTTTAAATAAAATAGAAAAAGAAAATTCATTTGGGCACGTCTGAGTGACACAAATTTATAGATCATGCAATGCCTTACCTTTACAAAATATAAATGAACAAATTGATAACATATGTTTGGATAATCACGATACGAATTGGTCACTATCATGTCGTGATAGTAAGTGAACAGACTCGTGTAATTGATTGATACCTCGATAACATAGCCAAAATAAGTCTAAGTGGAAAATTATTTTACATCTGAATCTACTCAAGTTTTAATCCTGGAAATCTCAAAAACGCACAAGTATGGCTGGCGAAAATTCTTTGTTCTTCAGTTTGACCTTATCTCAGCCAAACTGTCTGATATAATCGACATTGCGCTAACTCAGATGAACACACAGTCGCTAGTAAAATACATTCCAGTTTAATTTATGCGCGATTACACCTTGTACCTTGCAGATCCAGTTTCAATTACAAAACAGTATTATATCAGAGTATTTCTAAATGTATTACTATAAAAACTGATTATTGTTTAGAATAGTAATATTTATTACCTGTCAACATAAAACGCTACAAAATCACAGGTAATTTCATTACTGGAAGGTAAATACAGGGTGTATAAAAACATGTGTCAAATTTCAGGAATCTGTTCTTGACACCAAAACATTACAAGAACTTCATATCATTATTAGCCTGATAATCCTTCGTTATGGAGGAGTGAAAGAATTTATTCTTCATGGCGCAAATGTTCTACATTTACCAAACACTTTTACAAGAGTAAAATGATTTATTGTTGAGATACAAAAATGATACATATCTATATAAACATATATAAATTAAATGAGGACGGCTCCAGGTACTTTCAGTGCGGATGCATCATATCTTCCGAGTCCCTGGGGGACTTAGCGATTGCTACGAGCAATGGGGCTAATTGATAGAAGTACTACTTGGGCGTGACAGGTTGAGAATCTGGGTTGGACAGAAAGCATGTTTGGAAGGCTAAGGCAGTTAAGGCAACCGTTCTAAAGAAGCGGAGCCTCTGGGTTCGAGTCGCACAAATTTTCAACTTTCACCATGGATTTAGTTCAATGTCTGTTGGCGGCTGAGGCCCTGACTTCTCATAACATAAAAATGATACATTTACCAAGCACATACACTTTTACTTAGAATACTTTCTCCAAGCGACCACCTCCTGCTTCGATATCTTCATACCCTGAACCTGCGTTCCATACTTTAACGCGCTTTATTGTGTGGTGTGTTCTGTATTTGGTCAAATCCATTCTGGACAAGGTTCTTCAGAACACCGACATTAGGTACCTGAGTTGAATACAACAAGGATTTTAAATGCCCCCAAAAGGAAAAATGAACCCATTGGATTCAAATCTGGCGATCGGACAACCTATACTGTGGATCCCCCTCGACCAATCCATCAGTTGAGGTATTGGTGAACTACCCGGGTAAGGTGAGGTAGAACACCATCGTACATCAACCACATTCGTTGGATAACTCCTAGTACCACATCATCAAGTAAACGATGCGACTTATGTCTGAGAAACTGTAGATTTTCTTGTCCAGTAAGACGTTGTGGAAGGAAGTAAGACCCAACGAGACAGTCATGAACAATTCCACTCCACAGGTTGAGGCTTGCCCCCTATTGATGTACGTCTTGACCAACTTCTTGATCGTCTTCGTAAGTCCAGTCATGATTATTCTAACTGAAGATCCCATCATCTGTGTAAACAGCCTCATCCGTGATTAAGGTACATACTAAGAACTATAGAAACATAGCACACTGTCCTAACAAGCATTGTCGGAAAGTCATCCTTAGCTGAATTTCTGCCTCATTTAATAATTTTACCCGTTTAAGGTGATGCTGGTACACAAGATTTTCACGCAGAATGTTCCAGAACCTCATGTGATTACGCCTTCCCTTCTTGTAATTCTTCTTGTACTAGTTGATGGAGTTTCATCCACAATACGAAGAATCCGTTATTCAAGTTTAGGAGTTCGTACATCTCGTCGCCTACCACTCTCTGTAACTCTATACTCAAATTAGCCAGTCCCTCGCAAGCGTTAGTGGAATCGTACGAACGTTCATGCACATAATAACTGCCTCCCAGAGTAACGTTAAGTGCTAAATTGAAGTGCTGCGTCCGCATTCCCATCTGCTAGGGCGTACATGTAGTTCGTATCCGTTGTTTCAGACACTGAATACATCGTTGTCATGGAAGTTACTCTTCAACAGAACAAATGACAATCAAAGCAAAACAGATACCACGGCAAGTAGTAAGTGATTAAAAATACTCATTTGCGATTAATCATACAACCAGGAGACACTATAGGCAATTCCTTTCATAAATCCCTAACGAAGAATTTTTTAACCCATGTTCATACGAACTTTTTATTATGTTGATGTCGAAAATTAAATCCCGAAAGTTACTTAACACACATTTCTATGCCTCCTCATATTTCAAGGAGATGATGATGATCACTCAGTGAGTCAAACAAGGCAGTCTTTCAAGGTGACTGACTCTACTAGCAAAAGTATATGAAATGCTGCAGCGTATCTCTACATAAAAATTTAATACTTCAAGTTGATTTTTATCAACGAAAACATAAAATGTTGACGCTCTACAATATTAATTTAACAAGCGGTTTGCAGCGTACTAGACCCTCTTCACCCAAACCTAGATTAGTCAAAGGTTAATGATTAATTTCGGAGGATTTCATACATGAAAGTCACAGAATAAAAGGCATCTTCGACAGTACGGTCGTGAATTACTAGACTTTACGATTAAGTCGGTCTACAGTGTATCTTTGACGACGATAATCTGTTACTGACTGGCGATGGTCTCCTATCCCGTAAGTTGGTTGAAACGATGAATAAATATCGTAGAAGATGCACACGTTTGTGTTTTCGTTCATTTACTGGCGTTATTCTACTAAGTAAAGGCACAATAATCAAACAACAAGAAATTGCTTTTGTTCATGAACCTTCTAATTATCATACGGTCTGTGAGCAGTAACAGTTTCGAAACAGCAGATTACCTAATTTGAGAGTATTTACTCTCGCTTTAAACAAATTTATTTTACAAATATTCTTGACCAGAACGTAGGTATAGCTGACGTAGTCTAGTACTCCAGTTGCATAGCATAGTTTTCCAGCAACTACGAGAATGATTTCAACATCTCTGAATGAATCGTTTATCAAAATAAAGATAACTGTTCGTCCAAATTTTTTATACCGTTTTTAACTAACAAGACCAACACCATGACGCAGTTGATAAATATCTACAATTAGAAATGCGTTGATGGCTAATTTGCGATTACAGCTTAAGTCCATTCATACTATTTATTGTTGATACTGTCTCTGCACGTAATGGCTTCAATAACAAGAGATGCTTATTGCTATGGCATAAAATATCACAAATTAATGTGTATAGACATCTTCTATATCATGATCCGTAGCTAGTTAAGCAGGTATGTTGTCTTAAATGTACACACGCACGGAGACTTTCTACAAAATGAGATGAACAAGAGTTCCTTTGCTCATTGAACTGACCACGTTATGAACACATTGAGGAGTTTCCGCACGTTCTCACGTTCTGCTCGTCGTTCTCACAACACTGGGTCGACGGCGCCGGTCACATTCATTGGCCACAAAGGTCGCTGGACATCAATTAATCAGAGAGTTTTGCGCTTGGAAGAGGATGTAATCTAAATTCTAAAGAGGAAAGTTTAATTTTGTCTGCTGTAATGCATACGTTTATTTTTCGGGCAGTTAATTTCATTAATTATTACTATGCTTTCGTAAATTTTATGGAATTCCTCACATGTATAACATTATGAAACCTCTAACCGATATCTCAGAAGAACATGGAACATTTCATTCAAAAGTTGAGTAACTTGTTACCAACCTGGCTATACAAACATGCGACTCTGCTAATCACATGCATCATCGGTACGTAGCAGACAACTGCATCTTTGAGAGCAAGATGGTGGTTGATACTGTGTGAGTGAAAGAAAATTGGGAGGAACAAATCAGATGAATGCTGTCATGACATAATTTACTGAAGGAGGGCAACTCGCATTTTTGGAGACAGGTCAGACTCAGAGCTTGCAGGATGGATGTGCATTTCCTGGTAACGGTGGAATCACATATTGCTGATTCAGTCAAGGACAGCTTAAGTAAAGATGGCTACTACGCATTAGAACTAGAACACTTTCCCACTCCTAACGTGGTCCGCTCTGACTGACTGTTGTCACACGGAGGAGGGTGTGTGTGTAGGTGGCTGGGGTGGGGGGGGGGGGGGGGGCGGCTGCTTGACATTTGGGAGAGGGCGATTGTTCCAAATGTGGGCTACACAGTTTATTTTCTGTTACTTATTCTTCCTGTGATGGCAGACAATGCTGTAAAGCAAAGCATATAGCTGCCCTACTTTATTACTTTTTATTCCGCGAATTAATTCCCTCCTTACTCCATCCCGTATGAAATAACGCAGCTGAGTTTGAAAAAAATTGAAAATGGAATTTTTCGGAACTATGGAAGATATTGTGAATTTTTCAAGGCACTGCTAGCGAAGGACGACTCGCGATTAAGCGGCAGAAGACAAAGCCAGCAGTATTTCTTCTGTACAGGATCCTTCAAAAAGCTTCATCCAATTCCGCAACACTGTACCTACTACACGCATGATGACAAACACTTTGGATGTATTTTATGTTACGCTTAGCACTACGAAGATATTTTCGAAAGAACCGACCGATTTTGCAAAGGCGTATCTTTTACATGCATAGACATACTACTTTGGTTTACTTTTTATAATTACGTTAGAATAAAAAAATTCATTTACCTTTCCCAGATGGCCAACGTGGTTGCTACCGAACGCACGGCAAACATCCAAACCCGTTCTGTCAGTTAACCTGTTGCTACATCAGAGACACAGTTCAGTTTGTTAATATTGTCACGTCGAAACCACAATCAAGTCCAAATCCGAAGACAAGGTCGTGAATGAAATACAACACTTAGAACGGGAAAATGCTTATTTCTGACACCAATGTACAGCCAGAATAGAACTGATCTCCTGCGCGGAGAGGGGAATTATTTCTACAGAACATCGAATATTACAGAATGCCAGCATTTATACAAACATCGAATAAACCGGAATATACAAGTAGCTGAATATCAGGCGTTGTCCGGCTATGTATTTATTCCAATTTTCTAGTAGTCCATCTCGTCTGCACCGTCTCTCTGTCCACCTTGCCCCCCCCCCCCCCGCCCCTCTCGCTGTCAATCTCCTGTCCCCCGCTCTCACTCAATTTCCTTCTGTCCGCCCTCTGTCCATCTGATCCTCTTCGTTCTGTGCATCTGGTCCTTCCCCCTTTTCTGTCTCCTCCTCTCCCGTCTCATTTCATCTCTTTCTTCCCCCTCTCTTTGTCCATCTCATCTCCCCACTCTCTGTCCATCTCCTCCACCCCTTTCTCCTTCCACGTCAGAACACCATCCCAATATTCTTACCCCTACAGTACTTCTTCCTAGACACGAAGTGATATGTGTACCACGTTTCGTTGAAATCGTACCAGAAGTGCAGGATTAGCTTTTTACATATGGCTTTCCCCGCATACGCACATGTCAGATATATTTCACATATATTTAACATGTTGTTTTTGTTGTTGTGGTCGTCAGTCCTGAGACTGGTTCGATGCAGCTCTCCATGCTACTCTATACTGTGCAAGCTTCTTCATCTCCCAGTACCTACTGCAACCTACATCCTTCTGAATCTGCTTGGTGTATTCATCTCTTGGTCTCCCTCTACGATTTTTACCCTCCACGCTGCCCTCCAATACTAAATTGGTGGTCCCTTGATGCCTCAGAACATGTCATACTAACCGATCCCTTCTTCTAGTCACGTTGTGCCACAAACTCCTCTTCTCCCCAATTTTGTTCAATACCTCCTCATTAGTTATGTGATCTACTCATCTAATCTTCAGCATTCTTCTGTAGCACCACATTTCGAAAGCTTCTATTCTCTTCTTGTCCAAACTATTTATCGTCCATGTTTCACTTCCATACAAGGCTACACTCCATACAAATACTTTCAGAAACGACTTCCTGACACTTAAATCTATACTCCATGTTAACAAACTTCTCTTCTTCAGAAACGCTTTCCTTACCATTGCCAGTCTACATTTTATATCCTCTCTACTTCGACCATCATCAGTTATTTTACTCCCCATATAGCAAAACTCATATACTTCTTGAAGCGTCTCATTTCGTAATCTAATTCCCGCATAATCACCCGATTTAATTCGACTACATTCCATTATCCTCGTTTTGCTTTTGTTGATGTTCATCTTATACCCTCCTTTCAAGACACTGTCCATTCTGTTCAGCAGCTCTTCTAGGTCCTGTGCTGTGTCTGACAGAATTACAAAGTCATCGGCGAACCTCAAAGTTTTTATTTCTCCTCCATGGATTTTAATTCCTACTCCGAATTTTTCTTTTGTTTCCTTTACTGCTTGCTCAATATACAGATTGAATAACATCGGGGTTAGGCTACAATCCTGTCTCACTCCCTTCCCAATCACTGCTTCCCTTTCATGTCCCTCGACTCTTATAACTGCCATCCGATTTCTGTACAAATTGTAAATAGCCTTTCGCTCACTGTATTTTACCCCTGCTACCTTCAGAATTTGAAAGAGAGTATTCCAGTCAACATTGTCAAAAGCTTTCTATAAGTCTACAAATGCTAGAAAGATAGGTTTGCCTTTCCTTAATTTATTTCTGTCAACACCTGCTTTCTTTGGGATTTGAATTATTACATTCTTCTTGAAGGCTGTGGGTATTTCACCTGTCTCATACATCTTGCTCACCAGATGGTAGAGTTTTGTCAGGACTGGCTCTCCCAAGGCTGTCAGTAGTTCTAAGGGAATGTTGTCTACTCCCGGGGCCTTGTTTCGACTTAGGTCTTTCAGTGCTCTGTCAAACTCTTCACGAAGTATCATATCTTCCATTTCATCTTCATCTACATCCTCTTCCATTTCCACAGTATTGTCCTCAAGTACATCGCCCTTGTATAGACCCTCTATATACTCCTTCCACCTTTCTGCTTTACCTTCTTTGCTTAGAAATGGGTTTCCATATGAGCTCTTGATATTCATACAAGTGGTTCTCTTTTCTCCAAAGGTCTCTTTAATTTTCCTGTAGGCAGTATCTATCTTACCCCTCATGAAATACGCCTCTAGATCCTGACATTTGTCCTCTAGCCATCCCTGCTTAGCCATTTTGCACTTCATGTCCATCTCATTTTTGAGATGTTTGTATTCCTTTTTGCCTGCTTCACTTGCTGCATTTTTGTATTTTCTTCTTTCATCAATTAAATTCAGTATCTCTTCTGTTACCCAAGGATTTCTACTAGCCCTCGTCTTTTTACCTACTCGATCCTCTGCTGCCTTCACTATTTCATTCCTCAAAGCTACTCATTCTTCTTTTACTGTATTTCTTTCCCTCATTCCTGTCAATTGTTCCCTTATGCTCTCTCTGAAACTCTCTACAACCTCTGGTTCTTTCAGTTTATCCAGGTCCCCTCTCCTTAAATTCCCACCTTTTTGCAGTTTCTTCAGTTGTAATCTACAATTCATAACCAATAGATTGTGGTCAGAGTCCACATCTGCTCCTGGAAATGTCTTACAATTTAAAACCTGGTTGCTAAATCTCTGTCTTACCATTATATCATCTGTCTGAAACCTGTCAGTATCTCCAGGCTTCTTTCATGTATACAACCTAATTTTATGATTCTTGAACCAAGTGTTAGCTATGATTAAGTTGTGCTCCGTGTAAAATTCTACCAGGCGGCTTCCTCTTTCATTTCTTACTCCCAATCCATAGTCACCAAGTTATGCTCTGTGCTAGCCCCAATCCATATTCACCTACTACGTTTCCGTCTCTCCCTTTTCCTACTACCGAATTCCAGTCACCCATGACTATTAAATTTTCATCTCCCTTCACTATCTAAATAATTTCTTTTATTTCATCAGACATTTCTTCAATTGCTTCTTCATCGGCAGAGCTAGTTGGCATATAAACTTGTAATACTGTAGTAGGCGTGGGCTTCGTGTCTATCTTGGCCACAATAATGTGTTCACTATGCTGTTTGTAGTAGCTTACCCGCACTCCTATTTTTTATTCATTATTAAACCTACTCCTGCGTTACCCCTATTTGATTTTGTATTTATAACCCTGTATTCACCTGGCCAAAAGTCTTGTTCCTCCCGCCACCGAACTTCACTAATTCCCACTATATCTAACTTTAACCTATCCATTTCCCTTTTTAAATTTTCTAACCTACCTGCCCGATTAAGGGATGTGACATTCCACGCTCCGATCTGTAGAACGCCAATTTTCTTTCTCCTGATAATGACGTCCTCTTGAGTAGTCCCCACCCGGAGATCCGAATGGGGGACTATTTTACCTCCGGAATATTTTACCCAAGAGGACGCCATCATCATTTAACCATACAGTAAAGTACTAAGGAATAACGAGATACGTTTGAAGTTCTCTAACGCTATAGATACAGCAATAAGGAATAGCGCAGTAGGCAGTACAGTTGAAGAGGAAGGGACATCTCTAAAAAGGGCCATCACAGAAGTTGGGAAGGAAAACGTAGGTACAAAGAAGGTAGCTGCGAAGAAACCATGGGTAACAGAAGAAATACTTCAGTTGATTGATGAAAGGAGGAAGTACAAACATGTTCCGGGAAAATCAGGAATACAGAAATACAAGTCGCTGAGGAATGAAACAAATAGGAAGTGCAGGGAAGCTAAGACGAAATGGCTGCAGGAAAAATGTGAAGACATCGAAAAAGATATGATTGTCGGAAGGACAGACTCAGCATACAGGAAAGTCAAAACAATCTTTGGTGACATTAAAAGCAACGGTGGTAACATTAAGAGTGCAACGGGAATTCCACTGTTAAATGCAGAGGAGAGAGCAGATAGGTGGAAAGAATACATTGAAAGCCTCTATGAGGGTGAAGATTTGTCTGATGTGATAGAAGAAGAAACAGGAGTCGATTTAGAAGAGATAGGGGATCCAGTATTAGAATCGGAGTTTAAAAGAGCTTTGGAGATCTTACGGTCAAATAAGGCAGAAGGGATAGATCTAAAATCATTGGGGGATGTGGCAACAAAACGACTATTCACGTTGGTGTGTAGAATATATGAGTCTGGCGACATACCATCTGACTTTCGGAAAAAGCATCATCCACACAATTCCGAAGACGGCAAGAGCTGACAAGTACGAGAATTATCGCACAATCAGCTTAACAGCTCATGCATCGAAGCTGCTTACAAGAATAATATACAGAAGAATGGAAAAGTTTGGCTTTAGGAAAAGTAAAGGGACGAGAGAGGCAATTATGACGTTACGGCTAATAATGGAAGCAAGGCTAAAGAAAAATCAAGACACTTTCATAGGATTTGTCGACCTGGAAAAAGCGTTCGACAATATAAAATGGTGCAAGCTGTTCGAGATTCTGAAAAAAGTAGGGGTAAGCTATAGAGAGGGACGGGTCATATACAATATGTACAACAACCAAGAGGGAATAATAAGAGTGGACGATCAAGAACGAAGTGCTCGTATTAAGAAGGGTGTTAGACAAGGCTGTAGCCTTTCGCCCCTACTCTTCAATCTGTACATCGAGGAAGCAATGATGGAAATAAAAGAAAGATTCAGGAGTGGAATTAAAATTCAAGGTGAAAGGATATCAATGATACGATTCGCTGATGACATTGCTATCCTGAGTGAAAGTGAAGAAGAATTAAATGATCTGCTGAACGGAATGAACAGTCTAATGAGTACACAGTATGGTTTGAGAGTAAATCGGAGAAAGACGAAGGTAATGAGAAGTAGTAGAAATGAGAACAGCGAGAAACTTAACATCAGGATTGATGGTCACGAAGTCAATGAAGTTAAGGAATTCTGCTACTTAGGCAGTAAAATAACCAATGACGGAGCAAGGAGGACATCAAAAGCAGACTCGCTGTGGCAAAAAAGGCATTTCTGGCCAAGAGAAGTCTACTAATATCAAATACCGGCCTTAATTTGAGGAAGAAATTTCTGAGGATGTGCGTCTGGAGTACAGCATTGTATGGTAGTGAAACATGGACTGTGGGAAAACCGGAACAGAAGAGAACTGAAGCATTTGAGATGTGGTGCTATAGACGAATGTTGAAAATTAGGTGGACTGATAAGGTAAGGAATGAGGAGGTTCTACGCAGAATCGGAGAGGAAAGGAATATGTGGAAAACACTGACAAGGAGAAGGGACAGGATGATAGGACATCTGCTAAGACATGAGGGAATGACTTCCATGGTACTAGAGGGAGCTGTAGAGGGCAAAAACTGTAGAGGAAGACAGAAATTGGAATACGTCAAGCAAATAACTGAGGACGTAGGTTGCAAGTGCTACTCTGAGATGAAGAGGTTAGCACAGGAAAGGAATTCGTGGCGGGCCGCATCAAACCAGTCGGTAGACTGATGAAAAAAAAAAAAAAAAAAAAAAAAAAAAAAAAAAAAAAAAAAAAAAGCTGCATGCCCTCGGGAAAAATTATGGCTGTAGTTTCCCCTTGCTTTCAACCGTTCGCAGTATCAGCACAGCAAGGCCGTTTTGGTTAGTCAATCATCCAGACTGTTGCCCCTGCAACGACTGAAAAGGCTGCTGTCCCTCTTCAGGAACCACACGTTTGTCTGGCCTCTCAACAGGTACCCCTCCATTGTGGTTGCACCTACGGTATGGCTATCTGTATCACTGAGGCACGCAAGCCTCCCCACCAACGGCAAGGTCCATCGTTCATGGTTCATTTAACATGTATCACACGTATTTGCACACACATTACACCTGTAATTATTGCGAGTTTGGCCCTGCAGTTTCTATTTTCCTGTAGTTCAATGCTTATGACGTTATCTCCTGAACTATGTGCTGTGCAGTGATATTATTTTGCAGTGACGTCAACTAGTATAAGTTAATACTGCCTGCAACATATGTCACAAGTGCAGTGAGAAACAAAGTAATAAATTTAAACGCCATGCTTCATAAGGCAGTTTGCTGGAGGAACAGCTAAAATGTAGTAAGCGATAATCTTTTTTTCTTTTCATCATTTTGTTGGGATTGTCAGCGAGAAAAAGGTTTGAAATTACGTGGAAACTTGGCTGCAAGTCATTCTTTCTCAAATGCTGGATGATTAAAATATAGGAATTCGCGCCTCGCACGTACACAGCTTTTTCACCCACATCCCCACCATTTTGAATGGTAGGTGGTTCTTACCCCAACAGCAATTGTTTTCAGACATTAAGTGATATGTCTACCAAGTTTCCTTGAAATTGATTCAGTGGTTTAGGGGAAGTTGTGAAACGTACATACATATAAATGTTCAGGCATTTTTATATGTATGGATTTCAAAAGCCAACCAGGAGTTATAAACACAAAATAACAACAGTTAGTGGTAAGGTCTTCTACAACACTAGAAGAAAGCATGAACTTCAGTATTCTGGGTTAAATCTGAGTTTGGCGAAGAAAAGGGGTGAATTATGTTGCTAAAAATATCTTTGGTCATTTGCCAAATAGCATTAAAAGTCTGACATATAGCCAACCAACATTTTAAGGTTGTGTAAAAAAAACATATGTTAAACTGACACGTTTCACATCATTACGAAATGTTGTATTCATGACCTATGGAACAAGTATTAATGTAATGTAATGTAATGAATTGACGACCTGATGGAGGCCAGACAGAGTAGCTAACTACTACTAACTACTACAATGCGCTGCACGGACCTCAGCTCGCCACAATATTACTGAGGTTTATTAATAATACCGTCACAGGGTGCAGATCAAGATCACGTACTCATTATTATTGCAGGTGACAGTACTTTCCACGTACAGTGTGTCCGCATGTAACCTCCTTGATTTCCAAGCGCAATTAAAAGACTAAGATACAGGGTGACAATTATTGAACTATATGAAAAAAATTAGATTACTTACAAAGTACTTCACTATAAATATTTGGATTTACATTAAGATATGTGCGATATGCCTGCCGCCTTTGGCGATGATGTGGCACAGACGAATATAGAAATTCTGCATGATCGGCTGAAAAGTCGGAACATCGATGTTGTCGATGACCTCCTGAATGGCTGTTTTCAGTTCAGCAATGACTTTGGGGTTATTGATGTAAACCTTGTATTTAATATAGCCCCCCAAAAGGAGTCGCATATGTTCAGATCTGGAGAATATGGCGGCCAATCGAGGCGGTCCCCAAAGTGCTCCTCCAGGACATCAAACACTCTCCTGCTTTGATGGGGTCGAGCTCCCTCTCGCATGAACCACATCTTGCCGAAATTAGAGTCACTTTGGGTAATGGGGAAGAAATCATCTTCAAACACCTTCACGTACTGGTCGATGCTCACCGTGACTGAAAAATTCTACAACATAAGTCTTATCAGGTGAACACATAAAGACAGGAAAAACACAAATACACAAGACTACACAAACACACAGCGGAATAACACTAAGGGAAAGGACAGGGTTTGTTTTACTGCAGTATTTTGCAAACAAAACTTTCTTTACTTCTTGGAGATCTCCCTTCGTTCATAATTAGTCCCAAAAAGTCCTATCTATACCTGCTTTCTGTATTCTATTCATATTTCTTTCAAAATATTTATTTCTCATTGTAAAATACTCATTTTGACCCAAATCTGTTTCATATAACTTCTCAATGCATTTTCCCTATTCTCCACAGTTAGTTTCTTATATAGTCTACCCCCTCTTAAGCTAACTTAAATCTACTGAGCTCAGATATATATACTAAGGGACGAGGCAATGCAGCAGTACAAAACAATTAACACAAACAGCAATGACAAAAAAATGCAAATTGGCAAAGCAAGCAGCAGTATATCTAAATTAGCAGAGCAAATGCAACATTACAACGAATATGAGCCAATGTGCAGCAACAAGAAAAATAAATCAGTAGTAAAACTGGCTTAACAGAGTAATACAAAGTGAAGTTCAGTAGCACTATGCCTGGCAAACAGCAGCAGCAAATGCAATAACTTATATCTAATCATGACAAACGCAAAAGCAAAAAAAAAAAAAAAAAAAAAAATATTACCTTAAAGATGACCATGTCTAATACCTATGTCACATCTTAAAATTAGAGTGATGCATCACCTTGCTTACACTACTAAAAAGTTACCAAATCGTTGAAAAAAATTATATATACAATTCCTGTGAAGGGAAATTTCTTTTTGTGCTCCCTCGTGTTTTTTGGAAGTAGATCATAGAATTATTATTTACTGGATCTGTAGGCATAAAATAACTATATTAGGGTCATCTATTACATTTTATTTTAACCAATGCTGCAGTGCAGCTAGAAACTAGATATTAAACAAAATGAGCAATCTCTCAACTAGAAAGACAATAGATGTAAAATGTTTCTCATCATTTTATTAGGCATTTTAGTAAATATCGTAAATTAAGAGCTCCACAGTGTAACATATGTTTTCAAGTCTGAGCGTGTCGTATTTGTGATGCTTTCTACAAAGAAACGTCAATAGCGAGGATAATGGCCTCCTTTTTTCTCCACCTGTGCCTCTGAAAGGCACACACTAATGGCTTTTTTTCCAGGCGACTGTCACACAGCTGGGTGCTTACATTGACCTACCTTCCTTACCGAAATATTTACGACATCAGTTTCCGCTACAGTGACAGTTTCATATAAAATAAAAAAATTCAAAGGTTAGAAATTTACATTAGAAGTGTGTAGAAACAAAATCTCATATATAACAGTATCCAAAAAGATTTGTCAGCATTGTCGTAACTAACATTCACGTATGTACACACATTTCATAACTCTTAAAGTACGATTCTTGGTTTCCAACATCCTTTTCATAAATCAGAGTCCCTAACCACTAGTCCTTATTCCTTACCTTATTACACATGTACATATTCATATTCATCAACACATCTTCAATATTTCATCATAATAAATACATAGCATAATCAGAAAGCTCATGTAGCATCATCTCACTGATCACAAACATACCTGAATAGCATAATACACATCGTCGTCTTAATAATATCATAACACCTCAGCCAAATATCAAAAATGTCGTAGCTTTCTGCAATAATTTCAAAACCTAAAAAAAAATCTCTGCTCATTTCAATAGTGTCATCTACCTCAAACGTACTCTAAAAATCATGACCCCATACCAAATGCGACCAAAGCTCTCATACTATCACAATGGTTCCAAAAAAAATATATGAACAGTTTACAAAGTACAGACAAAATACAATTTCATAAGTGTGAAGTTATCCAACTGTGTAATTACGTAAACATCTGTCACTGATGTAGTAAAATAAATGTCTCTCTCAGTTAAATGATCAGATAGCTGTGTAATTCTGTGTTAGAGAAATATGGTACTGATGTGTAAAGTTGTATAAGCAAATACTGTATTAGCTAGGGCTCCTTGTGCTTGCCAAACACATGGTACACAAAGTAAGCGCGTACCCCCCTGAGGATTAATGTAATTATACCCTCAGGTGTTACAGATTACAGCAATGGAATGAAATTTATCACGGAAAACCTTGGTATCTTTGTAGTTCAAAAATCTTTAGAAATAAATGTTTTAAGTACAAAATTAATCACTCCAATATGTGTCCTTTAGCGCTAAATGTGCGTCTTGCTGTAAGATAATTTTGTGGAAGTGTCGTAGTTATCGTCCTCCGAAATCTTAGTTCTGCAGAAGTCAATGTACTTACCTCATCATAAACAAAAGTGAAATGCTATACGTATAGATATTGTAGTTATTACGTACATTACCGTGAGCAAGAAAATATTACACTGTAACGTATTGTTGTGCTACAAAAAAGGCTGTCTCATTGTAGCTATACCACAAAAGTTACTACTAAAACATGTTTTACTTTCCAGAAGAATTGAGAAAAACTGTGCAGATATAAAGCAGATACAGCACAAAAGCAACGATGTAAATTGTGTCACACATTAGTAGCGTCGTGGTGTAATCGTGTAGCTGTCAAAGAAACCAAATACTAAGTCATCTTTAATCTCACAGAAACTACTTCAGATAAGGAATGTCTTTTCAAGTAAACCGAGATATTGCATTAAAATCTCATTAGCAGTACCGGTATATGTTCTAAGTATGTGAGCCTTATAGTCGTTACGCGATCGTGTAACTAACAAGCAAGAATGTACACACACAGTAACACTGTGTTGTCTGTTCACTATAACAATGCATTCGTAATTACTGTCTAAATATGTTCCCTAGGTTCTAGACTGGATAGTTAACTTCAAAACATTGTTCCATTTTAACTGTTTCTAAGTGTGACAAAGCGTATTAGTAGCGTGAAGTGAAAGATTTTATTGCAAAGACTAAGTTAAAAAGCAGATTATCTTTCAATAAACGGTTTTACATGTGAAATGTGGTGTAAACATTTACTCTTCCTAGTACGCAGAGTTTCAACTTCAACGGAATTATCATGTGGTTTATGGTACATCGGTAAAGAATGCTCAAACTTTTCTCAAGGTTAGCGTCTATGTTATTTTTCTCTGAGCCAGCTGGCGCATGTGGCTGCCTGCGGTGCACGTCATTGTCTGCTATCTCTTTGTTGGCGTGCGTCGTTATAGGGATCAGAAGACCTAACTTCTACAAATTCTACTTGCCGAGAGGGCCCAGCCCTGTTTGAATCCCGCCAGTTCTGATGCAATTCAGGTCTGTCGTTATGATTATATCGTCTGTCGTCATGTCGGTAGTTCCTGTAGTTTCTTTCTTGTCGGTTAAGTGGTGGAGAATTTCTCCCTGAATTATCACTGCACGGTGGACCATTGTGTCTGAAATTATTCTGTCTCCCGTGATAATAATTGTTTTGGTTCCCATATTGTCTGTTTCTATGGTTGTCTCTGTCACTTTCATTACTGTGGAAATGCAATCTTTCTCTGTAACTATTAATACTATGCCAATGGTTGTCATATGGGTGGTGTCTGTTTTGGTCACGATTTACGTTGTAAGAATAGCCTTGTCGTGTCCATTTATTATTTCTGTTATCGCGGAATTGTGACGGATGTGACCTGTAATTGTTGTGTTCCTGTTTTCGCGTCCCGCGATTGTCAGTGTCAATTTCCAATTCTTGTAAGAGTCCCTGAAAAGCTTCAATGTCGTCTTTGCAACGTCCTGCCAAAATAATATGTCATAAATGTTCAGGCAATTTGATTAAGCAAATGCGGATGAGTTCTGAGGGGCTGTATGGGTTTGAAAGATACTGATTCTTATGTAACATGTCTTCGAAATATTTGACAAGACTAGAAAATTCCGATTGTTCAAAATGTTTCATCATTATGATGCTATGTTTTACTCGGTCTTGTGTAGCTTGAGACCTATACGCTGAGAGGAAGGCATGATAAAATTGTCCTTCACTGTGACAATCGTGAATGACCGATCGCATTCTTACAGCTGGTTCATTCTCTACGTAGCCACACATAAATTCTAACCTGTGCTCCAATGACCAGTTGGGAGGAAAACAATGAGAGAATTGATGAAGCCATGCTTGTGGATGAATGTCGTTGCCAGAATTCTTAAATGTTTTGATTTTACGTGTAGTAATGAACAACTTATAGTCAAAATCATCATGTCGGCGAGTCGCACATCGGTCATTGTTACTTCGTTTCGGCGGTTCAATCTCAAAATTCAGTGCACCTTGCCAGTTTCTTTCATAATTTCCGAAATGCCCTATGTTATTATTTCGTGACTTTTCCGTATTTCTATGTCCCACTTCCCGTATTGGAGCTCGAGTGTCCTCTGAAATACGTAATTCTTGTATTACCTGTGTCAGCTGATCTTGTACTTCCCGGATTTCTCTTTGGTGTTGCGTATTAATTTTATTCTGATTTTGTTTGAATTTCCTAATTTGCTCGCACTCTTCTGTGTCATTAAAGACTACCGGTTTTGTGTCATTCAGATTATCATCTACCTTCGTAGATAAATTATTTAGGTGATCCGAAAGTTCAACTACTTTCTCTGATAATGAACTAATTTCCTCCATGTATCTTCCTGAGCCAATTTTCAGAGTATCTACTGTGTCCTTTAAGTTTTCCTGACTTTTTGCAAGTTGCGTAATCGAATCGGTAGATGCAACTGAGTCAATTTTAGCTTGCAAGGTCTCATGAGTTTCATGAACAATTGTTTGCAGTTCTTTTATGGCTTCTTCGTGATTCTGTAATGCATTTTCATGCCGCGAAAAAATAGGTTGAAAATGCTCACAAATTTGTGCTTTTACGTCATTACAGACTTTTTGACATTTCGATTCAATGTTATGCAACTCAGTAGTTAAATCTTCACGTGTTTGTTCAAGCGTGGCGTCTAACTTCCGAAGATTTTGTTCCATTGTGTCTAACTTTCGAAGCTTTTGCTGTGTTTGTCTCTGATTTTGTTCCATTGTGTCTAACTTTTGAAGATTTTGTCCCATTTGTTTCTGATTTCGTTCAAGCGTTGTGTCTAACTTTTGTAGCCTTTGTCCCATTTCTTGCATTAACTGTAATAACAATGCACTGGTGTCTGAAACATGTTCCTCAGTGCTATTAGGCAGTGCATTTGAACCGGCAATATGCGCATTTTGAAAAGCAGAAAATGTGTCTCGACTTATTTGAGAAAACGGTGAGGACCCAAAACCTGAATGTACAGTATTTGCGAGATTGTGTCCTGTCATTTCGGATTCCTGATGCGAGCTGTTGCCGACCGATCGATCGATAATGCTTCCCTGTTCACTAATTGTTTCACTGTCTACACCATTATTTGCAGCCCGCTCCATTTCCCTATGCACAGTTGCCAAATTACTACTTTGAACATTAGTTAATTCATTACACGGTGGCGCTGACGCACTGTTTTCGTCTTAACTGTCATTTCTCAATTTACTTTGGAGCCTAGTATTACGTTTTTCACACGCCATTATTGTCACAACATTTCACACGATAACGCAAAAAAGCACAATTTGAAGAGCAAAATAAGAAAACACATTAATATAGCATTGAAAATAATATCTAGTTAATTGTAAGCTGCGAAATACTTGGTGCAAATCTACATGCATGCCACAACTGTTTTACTGTACAACAATGAAAAACTACAACTACGAGGGAAGTTCAATAAGTAATGCAACACTTTTTTTTCTCGGCCAATTTTGGTTGAAAAAACCGGAAATTTCTTGTGGAATATTTTCAAACATTCCCGCTTCGTCTCGTATAGTTTCATTGACTTCCGACAGGTGGCAGCGCTGTACGGAGCTGTTAAAATGGCGTCTGTAACGGATGTGCGTTGCAAACAACGGGCAGTGATCGAGTTTCTTTTGGCGGAAAACCAGGGCATCTCAGATATTCATAGGCGCTTGCAGAATGTCTACGGTGATCTGGCAGTGGACAAAAGCACGGTGAGTCGTTGGGCAAAGCGTGTGTCATCATCGCCGCAAGGTCAAGCAAGACTGTCTGATCTCCCGCGTGCGGGCCGGCCGTGCACAGCTGTGACTCCTGTAATGGCGGAGCGTG